>NW_028227259.1:42045216-42722716 GCF_978045245.1 Mus caroli
AAAGGACCCAATATTCATCTGTATTTGCCAATTCATCATTTGGTGATCATTTTAAACATTTCAGTTAGTGGTGCTCCATCCAAGATCAGGAATCCTTATCCAACCCAATTAACAGGGTACAAGGCTTAATTCCATTTTTAAAAGAAACGACTGATGATACAGATTAAAGTTGTTATATTAAACATTTCATAGGTAGCTTGGAAAGAACATACTTTACAAAGACAATATTGCAGTTCCTGGTAAGGTGGAGCAGAAAACTCAAGTGATACCTTAAACTGTGAATGTAAATGATTTTGCTTGTCTTTAAGCTAAGTCATGAGATATGCAGAACAGAAATGGGTATAGATTTGTTTCACAGTAAGCATCATGGTAATTTCTAATCTTCATAACTGATAAATAACATATTAAATGGAATGAAGTTGTCCCATAGAAAAGATGTGGATTAAGTGCTTTTATGGAAATCTTTTCATATATACTAGAAATAAACCATGAATGCCATATATGAACAAAATTCATGGATAGACTAAGATTATACATCATCCTCCATTGAAAGATGTAAATATATATATATATATATATATGTGTGTGTGTGTGTGTGTGTGTGTATGCAACAGATATGTGTATATAACAGATATGTATATATATATGTGTGTGTGTATATACATAAAAGGTATGTATATATAATTGCAGGAAAATATAATATCGAACACTTGTCTTTTTGCTCATTTTTTCACATATAATTCATAGACATTGATTAGTCAAAGCATTGTGCATTAATTACCATTGTTTCCACTACATTTCATATCCCAAGGAAAAACTCCATACCTCTAAAAGCATGCTTCTTCATTGCTCTTCTTCCTATTCTTCAGTAGTATTAGTCTATTTTCTATTTCTGTGGATTTGCCTACTCAAGTTATTTTGTATGGGGAACCATATTTGTCTTTTGGAATTGGCTCAAGGTCCATCCATGTATGTATCAAAGCAACATTAATTTTAGTACTTCATCAATACAGATCTCATGGATACATCACATTTTATTTATCCAGTTATCTACTGAGGATACTTTGTGTTGTGGTTTGAAAGAGATTTCCTCCACAAGTACCCAACATTTGAACAGTTGGTCCCCAGCTGGTGGCTGATGTGGACATTTAGATCTGGAAGATGTATGTCCTTAGGAGTGGACTTTGAAAGATTCAAAAAAACTCAACATTTTGAGTATATTCTCTCTGCTTCCCACTTGTAGTTTAAGATGTGTGTTCTCAGCCACTGCTCCAGTCCTCTCCACCTGTTCCCTCTATGACACTATAATGGACTTTGTCTCTATGTAACTGTAAGCCCCAAATAAACCCTTCTTTCTAGAAGTTGCCTTTGTCATAATAATACTGTGGAAGAAAAAGAACTACTCCAGGTGGCTGTTTCTTCCTCTTGGCTGTAAATCAAATGACACTGACTATATATGAAGATGATTAGGCTAAGATATCCACCACACTTTAAACTTCTTTAAGGGTACTTTTCACATTGTCATCCTCTCTCCCAAGGGAAAGAAAAAAAGATATTAAGTAGGTCACTGTACATTTGTAGAGGAAAATAGCTTAATTTTCAAGGAATAGCTGTGGCAAGATAAAAAAAAATAAACTGCTAAAAGAAAAAAAAATGCCATTTTATGTTTGTAAAATAGAGTTAACAACTTCTCCTTCCCAAAGGGGTAAAAATAAATTTCCAAATGGCTTAGTTGAAGTACTTTTCTTTTAAATTATCTCTCATGTGCATCAGTGAGAGAAGAAACAAGGCACATCTTACCTTGAGTTGTTCACCATTTGAATATTACATGGAAACAAAATGACCTTTAGTTTTCAGAGAGTTGGCTCAAAAACTGCATTTGTTGATGGAATGTTAAAATAAAATATATTTGTCTTACACTCTGACTCACTCACTGTTTTTTTTCTGCTAGTCATTAAATACATGTTTTTTTTTTCTCTTAAAATCTCCAGTGGTTGGAAGACACACCACATGGGTGTCTTCATATTGATTTTCATTCTGACAATCTCCTGAGATACCTACTTGTCTCAGAGGTAAGGAACTGCTTGTGTTCCACAAATCCATCCCCATGTGAGCTGTACCTGAACACTCATGTTGCCCACTGCATTTCTGACTCATTGGCTGCAATTTAAATGTTCTTAGATGTTCTCCTTGGCTTCTATAATTTTTTGGAATAGCCAATGTAATTTGAAAAAAATAGTTTCCTCATTTGATTAACAGTTCATTTTTAAAAGGTTACAATTAGGGAACAGGCAAAGAAAGAAATGGTATATAGACCAGGAAATGTCCATTGTACTTCCAACCAGTCTTTCCCAGAGCCTCCACATCATCACCTGTCTGTTAGGGTCATTTGGATTACAGAATTTCTGCTCAGGTGGCTCAGTTAACTAAGTAGCAGAACTTGGGCTATAATTCAACCTTCATCCCCTGCAGTCTGCATGCTAGATCAAGGGAGTGGTAATAGGAAGAAATTCAAAACAGCAAGGCTGGCTCCTCTGGCAACTTCATACCATCCTGTCATCGTCTCGTGAAAAGTCTCTTCATTAACACATAATAAAGTATGACTTGTTATGAGCCACCAAAGACTTCTTTAATTTTCTTAATACTTAGGAAAGCCAAGAGTTTAGAAGCCATTGGTCAAGAAGGAGATGAGACCAAAATACAGTATTATTTTCTGACTTTATCAGGACCTTGATTCTTTTTATGTGAACATTCATACTTAAAGGCACAGAACATTTTAAAAATGAGAATTTAAGTCAGCTGCTGTTGATGTTTAGGGTGTTGCAATGATGACTAAAAGAGTATTGTATTGTTAACGGTAAATTCCTGCTTAAAAACAATTTGAATGTTACCATGGAAAGAATATTTATATAAAAATAAATGTATAGATGTTGGATGTCTTTGTGTGGCTGAATTTGTTCATAGGCTTAAAGGGCTTTAGCCATTCCTAATTCCCACTCAACAGACTGACTCTCTGAAATGCTTAGTTCAACTTTTTAGTATCACACAGATCTTGTCATGATGCCAACATTTAAAACCTAGGGTGTGTGTGTGTGTGTGTGTGTGTGTGTGTGTGTGTGGTTGTTTGTTTCTGAAGAGACTAACAAAAAATAAAAGAAAAGATGTAAATTACAGGTAAATTGGATACTTGAAGTGCAAATCAGAATTAGGTAGTCTTTAATTGTGTGGAAATGTAAATTGCTACGAAAATAGAACTTTCAAATTGGGATGCTGGAAATAGAACCCTCAGTGCATTCTCTTTTGAATACCATAGACAGCTTTTAATACCCAGTGTTAAAAGTCTCAGCAACACTCTTCAGTGTTTGACAAATTGTCTAAGAGGTGTGGAGGTCTGGCAGGCTCTGTGCTTCCATAGAGCACAGTTTCCCAAGTGAATCTCAATCTACAATTTGCTTTAGGTGTGTCTTAAAGCATTTCTTCAAATGGCTTGATAGAATCACACAATAACATTCAGAAGAAACAACACAACAAACAAACCTGCATTTTACTTATGGCATGAATGGATTTATGTAAAAAATGACTTAATTTCCATCGACATCATCAAAGAATTAGTTTGAAAGGAGTCAAATGACTGAGGCAAAAGTAGCTGAAATTACATAGGAGGCACAAGGACTTATAATAACATGCATTAGTATAATGGACTTTCATATCATGAAAGCTTAAACCTATATTAATCTCCCCCTTAAAGTATGGCCAGTGATCCATTACACAAGTGTGCTGTCCATTTTATTGTAAAGGAATATATAGTAAGCTGATAAATAGCTAGTCTCTACAAATCGACCCCCATGAATCATACCTCCTATTATTTGTCCCTTATGTGGTCCTTTCCCATAAGGAATCCCAGCTGGTATTTATGGAACAATAGAATGAGGCCACCCTCTTTATTACCTGATAACTTTTGATTTCTCTTTTGAAAGTCTGAGAGCAAGCCAATCGTATAAAATGTGTATCTACTATCCTAGCTCTGTTGTGCTATGAACAATTCAAGTTAGCAATATGGAAAAAGGGATAAGGGAGGGAAAGAGAGTTGGGGGAGAGGATAGTGGTGCATTCCTTTCAACTTAGGATTCAAACATGTGATTCAAGACATCATATTGGATAGTCATCCAGTTCAGCCCTCCAAGTGTTTTCTTTTATAGCCGACATATGATTCCACATAAGGCTCTGCCATTTCAGACTTGCCTAACTATGCTTATCTAACCTCCAGGGTCTATGAGATTATAGATTTGTCTGGGAACCAGTAATGCTGGTATAGTTTGTTACAAGGATGTGTATAATAAGTGATCCAGGACTAACTGACTTTTTAATTCCCAAACACTTCTCACCAAAAAGCATAGCTTTAACTGGAAACTGATAGCTGAACTTATACTTTAATGTAGAAACATAGATGCGATACTGGCTTCTTTGGCAGTATAGGGAGCCACAGGCCTTTTCTAGTTGGTGAGTGATAAAATCAAAAATCTATAGATACATAGCAGGATAGTATGGCTTCCAGGCTTAAAAGAAGTAGAAGGATATGAACACAAACATTGGCAATTATAATTGTTTCTTGGAACTCAAAATGCAGGCTCTGGTTATTATATAATGTACTTGTATTTATTTGGTAACAACAACAACAACAAAACCCAAGGATTTTGTTTGTTTTGAAAGCAGACATTGAAAAGTAAGCACAAGCCATTTGAATGGACTAGAAAAAATTGACTCAAGTCTTTGTATTAACATAAAGGCAAGCACATTACTAGATCACAGCAGGTTAAGTCAATACACATCTATTAACTCAGTGTAGGTGACTCAGGAGACCAAGCCTGCCATGGGAGAGTTTCCTAAGATAAAAACAAGGTTTCAGACAGGACATTTTCTAATCAGTATCTTCTTCTTTGCTCACTAGTGTTGGGAAAAAAATGAGATATTTGCAAACATCCATGCTGAATGTTTCTAGAAATACCCTTAAATTGTACTAGCCACAACAGTTCTTTGGTATATCATCTTCTCAGAGTCCTGTTATCCATAGCAAGCAAAGCCAGGAGGACATGTCTCCCCCTCCTTTATCTTCATTCCCATCTCTTTCTGAACTGATCTACTAAATTTAAAGCTATTTTCTTTGCCATACAGATTAACCTAATTAAGGTAACAAATGACCCATAGTATTTTCAAATGCTGCTCAGATGTGAGGGGAGGTCACTAAACAAGATATATACATCAAAGGGCGGGTATCTTGGGACCACTCTAAAATTCTTTCTGCCAGAGACTTTTAGGTGATGTTGGTCCTGAGTTTCAGTCTGAGTTGTCTTTGACCTCTTTGCACTCACCCTTGCCACTGGGAAAGAGCTCTCTTCCTCTTTGAAATGGAGAGTAGCCAGGAGGCCAAGTGTGCTATCTACCACTCAGGAGAGATTTCTGGCAGTCAAGTGTGTTAGAGACTAACCTCAGGAGAATTCTGGAGGCCTGATGTAGTAGACAATACCCAGGGGATAATGATGGAGGCCAATAATACTAGTGACCCCCCCCCCTGGGGTGACCAGACTCTGGGAAAATGCTATCATTGTCCTTTAGTTTCCTCATGCATAAACAAGGTTAATGGTAACAAAGGCCCATAGGTTACTGTGAAGACTAAAGTATAACTCACCTACTGTTTATGGAATTATGACTTCAAGATTGTTCAATTGTCCATTATCCATGTATTGCTTATAACAACTGTGGGAAAGGCATTATATCCCCTACTAGAAAGTCCTAGAAATTAAGATATTTGTCAAAGTTCACATAGCTATAAACAAGGGTGCACAAGAAATATTCATTCTTGGATTCATGGGCAGAACCTAGAACAGAGGTCCAAGAAGTATGAATCTCAATTGTCAGTTTGAAGACATAATGGTGTGCCTAGGAGAACACTGGAATATTTGAGTATTCCAGAAGAGGCTGCAGAGTGTAGGGGAGTGGAAGGAAGCTGGGCATCAGGAAGATTTGTTTAGTTAATAAACATTTGTAATTCCAACGTCAAGTATAGTACTATTTGCTGGCTCTGCGTTAATAAGCAAACATGTGAAACTTGGTTTGGTTATTTCCCTAGGGGCTTTCAAGGACTGAATAAAACACCATATTGTTAAGTGCCTAGCAGTTCATGGACCAAAGAAAGGACTCCCAGGAGGAGGCCACACTGTGAGGCTGGGATGTGATGGAGAGAATTTTCACATTAGATTGACAACTAGACAAGATTTATCATCCATAAACAAGTGCTTTCTATCTACCTCCTACTTAGGCAAAGTGCCACCAAGGTTGCAGTTAAGAGGAAGACTCCCCCTTGTACTGACCCTGAAAGGAACATTGAAAATGAATAGAAACACTGTACTGTGGAGCAGAAATGAATTAAAGCAATGCAATTTTATCTGTGGGACCCAGAAATATTTCATGAACCAGAATCTCAAGTTTTACATTAATGCCTTGAAATTATTATTTTTTCTGAAGTGGGTTCTCCCTGTGTAGCTCATGCTGACTTCGGACTCGTGCTCCTCTTGTCTCAGTTCACCAGTTCTGGGATCCTAGGTGTGTGCCAGCATGCCTGGCTTCATGGATAGGATTTAGATGAGAGTCTAATAATCCAAGGAAAAGTACTTACTTGGTAACAATGTCATATACCATCATCTATAAGCCTTCAATGTAAAAGCCAATAACCCACACTTGCTTTCTACTCATTATTTTATTAAAAGTGGTATCTATAGTTCAGTCATACTATCTATATTATTTCCATAGAACAAGACATAAATGCAGGTTTATTATCTGACATCTGGTGTCCTAGAAGCAAGAGCTGAGCTGATTGATTCATTTACTGAGAATGGGGTTTCAAAATAAAACAAAACAAACAAACAAGCAAACAACAACAACATCAAAAACCTAAATGAGTGGAAGAGGGGAGAAAGTATGGGAAGAAATAACCAGACATATTTTTTAGAATTCTGAACCCAGGCTAATGTCAAGGGGATCTATGAGCAGAAATTGCACTATGAAGTAGCCTGGGCAAAGGCAAGGGACTTGAACAGTCAAACATTAGTTATTTGTTCTCCCCCCAAGAAAGGGGGCATCATCTTGCAGCTTTCTCTAGGTAATGTGGATTTTGTTAAGATAAAACTTCAAGAACACATTTCTGTGGAGCTGTTAGTACTCTGCCTTTCAGGGCTATAAAAGATGGAGAAGCCATGGGAAATAAGATCTGTCTGGGCCAGTAACAACAATGACTAGTCTCATAGCTGGGGAGTGGGGGACAGAACAAAGACAGTGAGGTTTTGCTGACCACTTTACAATCAGTTCCTGTCTGTCTCTTGAACCTCTAAACCTATTCTCAGCTAAGCTCTATGTGTGCACAGTTTGCTGGCCTTTACCATTCATCTCATTAACTTTCCTTCCAAAGTGAGTTGAATATCAGGCCATTTTTACCAAAAAGGAAAGTAAGGGTCTGAGAATTTTTACTGAAGGCTGCATGGTCAAATTGGGTTAATGCCCAAATCTCCTGATTATAATTGTGTTTTCTTTCTCAACTGTGGAATTTGAGAAAAGTGTAGTAACCTTGACATCAGTGGGAGCTGAAGATGCAGGGCTGCTCCTTACAAGAGGGAGTCAAGCAACTGGATGAGCTGATGGGCTATGGTTCCCTTGTTTCTTCCATGCTACTGGGGAATCCTTGCCCTGGCATTTCTCTCATGCTTGGTGATGCATCCTTCTTTTAACTTCTGCCTGTTGTAGCACCCTTTAGGGCATCCTTCCTGTGTGGTCCTATGGACTCTGACTTTTCAGTCTTCTTTTGTCCAATCTCTCATCCTGTAAGTTTCTTGATAGATGCTGCCCTCTCGACAAGGCCTATGTGTTTCTTCTCCCCTTGACTCACTATGGGATGGATGGAAATTGCATAAATTCAGGACACTAGAAAAATTCTCATATGAAACAAATAACTTTCTGTGTCATCAGAAGTCAACATTTTAATCTCTGTTCTTAAGTTTCTTCTTGACTGAAACTAGGGTACTATTTCTTAACTCTCATAGTTTTTTTTTAAGTTATGTTGGAAGCAATGAATATAAGATATGAAGCACATAGATAGTGTGTAATAATGATGGTTATTTTTGTGCAATTGACAAACCTGTGCAAGATTCAGACACATGGGGGACTACCTCCATCTTAGAAACCTCCTGACAAGACTACAAGTGGCTGCAAAGCTACATCTTGGCTGCTTAGTGTGTTTAATCCAAGCTACATACTTGCTAGACAAGACTTTTCTCTGTACTTCTCCTATATCCCTTCCCTCCCCCATCACCACTTTCTGATTCAAGACATGCCTTTACACAGGATGTATTCCTTTGGTAACATCAATGACTTTCGTTTTCTGGCTCCAGGGCAATTTTTCCACAATGCCTTGTTCCAAAAGGACAGGGCCTCTGTGACCCTTGAATTAAGTGGCTTTGGTCATAGCTCTATTGCAACTTTTTGGTAATATTTTTTCTTTGTTATAAAAAACGATTGGCAATCAGGAAAATAGCATACCTCATTCTTCATTCATCTTCTTTCTACCAGCTGGTTGACTCCTTCTAGGGATGTGGCTGAATTAATGCTAAATTATGGAACATATTGCCCTATTTAATGTACACAACTCAATGCCATTTCTCTTGCTTTCTTGGCACTTCTTTGCTTCTTCTTAAAACCCAAAATACTTAACTCCAGTAACTTTTCTTTTTATATTCTTGAAGAATTAATACTACATTCGCTATATCATAGGATCTAAAGAAAAAAAGATCATTTTAATGACTACAGTGGACTTTGCCTCCACAACTGTAAGCAACAGACAGGATGGACATTGGCTATTTCAACCCTCCATTTCTCCTCTGTGGAGGATAGAAAGAGAAAGACAGCCTGACCTCAGAGGTATATCATGTTTTTTTCATAAACTCACTAATTCCCAGGCTGTTAGCTGACAGTTATATATACCAACTGGATTTCAACACTGTCCTGTTCCTAGAGAAATGAAATAGTGATACAATTCTTCCTTTGAAACAGCAAATGAGGCAAGAGCCCAACCCTGTACATAATGCTTTACTCAGCAAATCTTAGCTGTTTCTCTAGAGCTCTCAAATGGCTGTAGCCTGGGCTTCAGTAGGTACTTCCACCTCCAGCAAGGAACTATCTTTGTTAATAAGATTGGCATTCAACCTGATCAGGAGAGACCAAATACCACTTGACTCCTGCCTTACTGCATTTTGTTCTAATAGGAATGGCCATGGGTCTATTGCAGTATCCTCTGAAAAGGGGTAGGATGAGATCTAAATACCTGGAACAAAGTAGGAAATGATAGGGTTTTTGCTTCTTAGAATGTACTGATGAATCACTGGAGTATTATCAAAAAAGAAAGGAAAGAAAGGAAAAGAGAGAGAGAGAGAGAGAGAGAGAGAGAATTAATGAATAAATATATGCTATCACTGGGATCCCTGCATTTTCTCTAGTGGTATGTGCAGGACTTGACTCCCTGAGTCAGTATTCTGTTCCCCCAATAAAGCAATGCGTTAGATTTACAACCACTGATCACCTACAATGTGTTACCCCCATGCCATCAGCTATGCCAGTTCTAGCAACTCAGGCGTATTGATGCCAGTTCTGACTCTCCTCATTGCTAATTAGCAGACAAGTGATTGCAGCAGACTGTTGGTGCAGCACACTAGGCTCCAACCATACCATCTCCAGACAAGCACCTTCTTGGGCACCAGAGATCACCACCTGAGCTTTCTTTCTGTCCCAATATCCCTGAGCAGCTTTGGAAACTTGATTTAATCTTTTTGGAGCCCCTCATTCTTCAGGTAAAGTCTCATGAAAGACCAAAAAGTATGGTGCAGAGGGAAGCACTCTGCATATCACAAAGTCTATGGAAATTGGCTATAAATATATCTGGTTCTCCTTCTGAGGAGACAGTGGTTGATGGATAACCTAATGAGTTCTGAAGGGGAGGACATCCTCTCCTACTCTTAGTCTTAGGCAGGAATGGGGTGTGGGCCAGGTTAAGGTCAGATCAGGCTGGGACTGCTAAAATACAACCAAGGTGACTCATTTCCCTGAGAAGGCTGCTGAGAAAAATGTTGGTTTCCCCTTGCCCTTCCTCTGGCTCAAGTGCAGCTCTTTGGGTGGAAAACTTTGGGCACCAGGAAAAACATGTCAGGTCAAGTCAGAAAAGCAACACCTCTGAGTTTGACCTTTTCTTTAGAGTTTAGATAGAGCTAAACAGAAAGGAGGAAAGAAAGAAAGAAAGAAAGAAAGAAAGAAAGAAAGAAAGAAAGAAAGAAAGAAAGAAAGAAAGAAAGAAAGAAAGAAAGAAAGAGAAAGAAAGAAAGAAAGAAAGGTTAGTTGTGCTTTGGATGCAACTGGGCTCTAAACCTGATCGTGTGACCTTTGACAAGTGCCCTGTGTTTCAGGGCCTATTCTCTATTCTTTGAACTTATCAGAGTAATACCTCCATCTTAAGTTTGCTTGAGGGAAGTTTCAGAGTGTTCTAAGATGAAGAAAACAATCCAGGGTGCCTGCTTGTGTTTCATTCCTTCAGAACAAACTGTCAGGAAATGGTTTTATTCTGCTCTCTTGCATTCTTTCCCACTGTAATGATCACAGTTTATTATCTTTATTATCTTATCCATACTTATTACTATGGAAAAGATCTAGTCTAGTTAATCATAAAAGGTTGATTATCAGGTATATGTGACAATCCAGAGACTTAGAACTGGCTTTTGTGACCAGCCTCTGCTTTGTGGCTGTTCTAAGGGGAAGGGAAACTCCCATTTATGTGCGCAGGTGCACTGGGTTAGGTTGTGATTTTTTTTTTTTTTTCACATCTTAACTTCAGTCCTTGGGAGTTTTAATTTGTTTCCTATTCAAAACTATAGAGTTGGAGCCAGTTCTGAAGTTATATCTCTATGAGTATGAAATAGAAGATCATAAGTGCATGTTGATCTTTCAGAAGACAAATTCTAGAGTGAGCAAAGGCTACTACTACTTACTCTGCTCCTCATGCGAGATTTAGGCTGGACAGACACACACAAAGAGGACTTGAATGTTTCTTGCTCTCTCGTAAGTAGCTTTGTGGAGGCCAGTTGCCCCCAAAGGCAAAGTTTACAGCCCCAAGATCATTCTGAAATCCAAGGGTGTAAGCTTGTTTATTATGAGTTTTGCCCATATCCTCTAAGACTAATTTGGATCTTAAGAAACCTCTTGCCAGTTCTCATCTGTTTTTAAGTCTCAGTGCCATTTTCTTCACTTAAAACTCATATGTGGGGGAAGGGGCAAAAAAAAAAAAAAAAAAAAAAACCCAAAACTCATATGTGTTAAATCTATACACAAGCTGGCAGAGGTTAAACCCACATGAAGACCGGCAGGGGTTAAGCCCTCAGGCAAGCTGACAGTGGTTAAACCCATATGCAGGCTACAGGGGTTAAACCCACATGTGGGCTGTCTGAACATGAATAAAACTGCCACTTCCAAAAATAATACTCTCAGTGAGGAGGAAATTCAAATTTCAAGTAAAAACTAAATCTGAAGACAACAGTCAGGCATTAAAAAAAAAAATTCAGAAAAGAGAGGAGAAAGATCCATAATACCAATAAATTTTTTTTAAGCAGAAAAAGATTATAGATTTGACAAGGAGGGTGAAAACAAAGAGCTATTTTGGATTGGAGGCAGGTTAATTATATTTAAAACAACAACAACAACAAAAAAAGACGTCTCCAGAAAAAAAAATCTCTTATTTTTTCAGTGCAATAGTTAAGTTCCTTCATATTATAGAGACATATACACAATGTTAACAACCATGAAAAACAATACAAAACGCCCTCCATTTAACAAGTAGAAAAATATAACTACTATATATGGCAACTGTGAATCTAATACTGTACAGAAGTCATTTGTGGGTTTTACAAATAAATTATAGCTTAAATGCCTTTTTAAAATTATTTTCCTCCCCCCTTCAGATGTACACCAGAAGTTAACAACAGGAAAAGTCCCGAGCCTAGCAGACGGCAAATTAGTGCCAGTCGAATGTTCTGCCCACGAGCTTGAAAAATTTCTTATTTGGCTCATGAAAGTATTCGTGCAGTTTATCAAGTAGTTTGGGATCCACCTGGGGGTGCGCCCGGCCTTTGGACTCGTGTAAGCAGCGGTCCTTGCCACTGTCCCGCAGGCAGTAGAAGCCCTTGGTTTTGTTAAAGTAGAAGTTCGAGGCGTTGATCTGTGGAGAAAGCTTCAGGAACCTTTCGACCTTCTGGATTTCAGGGAAAGGGTCTCTGATGAGACGGTCGCCATCCACAATGTGGATGTGGCCCAACGGGAAAAAACGCAGCCAGTTCAGCATGTGTGCATGGTACAGGCTGCGGTTGAGAGCCTTGTAGTCCAGGTTCAGCCGTCCGTCCCTCATTAGGAGGTCCTCAATGGGTGGGTAGGGCTTGTGCTTCTGAAGGTGGTTGTACAACACCTGGGTGTAGTCGGACAGCACGCGCTCGGATGGGTCCCTCAGGATAAGCAGCAGGCGGATGGTGGGGTTCATGCTGTGGATTCTCTCAGGCACTTTGGGCGAAGTGAAATAGGCGGGTGTCTTCTCCACTGTGAGCTGGTGCGGGGAGGAGAAGGGCATCTGGGTGAGGTACCAGCCCAGGCCTTGGCTGTAATGCTCCTCCCAGTCAAAGAAATGGACCTCGTTTTCAGCTGCAGCAACATCAGGATGCAGGCTGAGCATCTCCAGCAGGGCTCTGGTACCACCCTTGCGCACCCCAATGATGATGGTCTGTGGCAGCTGCTGTGTGGAACCATTGGATGCTGTGCCTTCTCCGGTGTCCTCTGGGAGAATAATCACCTTCCTCAGAAGCTCCTGCTGTTTGAGCCCAGGGCCAGGAGCAGCCGGGTGGGAATGCACAAGCTGGGGCTGGGCCACCAGCAGCACCGCACCCAGGAGCAGCAAGGTCATGCTGTACAGCTCAGGAACTTCACTGGGCCACACGCCCCTGGATCATGAAGTAGCAGCAAGGCTCCCTCTTGATTACTGGAACATGAGCATCTCCAGTTGCCAATTACTAGGGAGGAAAAGAAGAAGCTTTTAGCCCCAAGCAGACATGGAAGTTATCCAACATCTATAGTCGTGAGCACTGTCCTCACCTCCCTCAAACGCTCTATTCTATAAAAGAGGGATAACAAACATTTTCTGTAAAGGACTAGAGAATAAATATTTTTGGCTTTTGGGACATATAGTTTCTATGGCAACACCAATTCCAACTGTGCTTTTCTGGATCTGAGGCGGCCACAGACAATAGACAGAGACAGGGGCGTGGCTGTGTTTCAATAAAACTTTGTTTGTGGACACAAAAATTTGAATGTCAAATAATTCTCATGTGGTATTACATATTACACTCGATTTTAAGATTTAGTTCGATTGTGTGAGTATGTGTGTGTGTGTGCTCACACGTGTGTGTGTTTGCAAATATTTGCTCATGAGTGCAGGTGGCATCAGAGGCAAGAAGCCTATGATTCCCTCCAAGTTGGAGTTAGAGGCATTTGTGAGCCCTCCTATAGTGGGTCAGAATGGCTAAGATCAAAAATTCAGGTGACAGCAGATGCTGGCGAGGATGTGGAGAAAGAGGAACACTCCTCCATTGTTGGTGGGATTGCAAGCTTGTACAACCACTCTGGAAATCAGTCTGGCGGTTCCTCAGAAAATTGGACATAGTACTACCGGAGGATCCAGCAATACCTCTCCTGGGCATATATCCAGAAGATGTCCCAACCGGTAAGAAGGACACATGCTCCACTATGTTCATAGCAGCCCTATTTATAATAGCCAGAAGCTGGAAAGAACCCAGATGTACCTCAACAGAGGAATGGATACAGAAATTATGGTACATTTACACAATGGAGTACTACTCAGCTATTAAAAAGAATGAATTTATGAAATTCCTAGCCAAATGGATGGACCTGGAGGGCATCATCTTGAGTGAAGTAACACAATCACAAAAGAACTCACACAATATGTATTCATTGATAAGTGGATATTAGCCCAAAACTTAGGATACCCAAGATATAAGATACAATTTGCTAAACGCATGAAACTCAAGAAGAATGAAGACCAAAGTGTGGACACTGTGCACCTTCTTAGAATTGGGAACAAAACACCCAGGGAAGGAGCTACAGAGACAAAGTTCGTAGCTGTGATGAAAGGATGGTCCATTTAGAGACTGCTGTATCCAGGGATCCGTCCCATAATCAGCTTCTAAACGCTGACACCATTGCATACACTAGCAAGATCTTGCTGAAAGGACCCAAATATAGCTGTCTCTTGTGAGACGATGCCGGGGCCTAGCAAACACAGGAGTGGATGTTCACAGTCAGCTATTGGATGTATCACAGGGCTCCCAATGGAGAAGCTAGAGAAAGTACCCAAGGAGCTAAAGGGATCTGCAACCCTATTGTTGGAACAACATGATGTACTAACCGGAACCCTGGAGCTCTTGTCTCTAGCTGCATATGTATCGAAAGATGGCCTAGTCGGCCATCAATGGAAAGAGAGGCCCATTGGACTTGCAAACTTTATATGCCCCAATATAGGGGAATGCCAGGGCCAAAAGAATGGGAATGGGTGGGTAGGGAAGTGGGGGGCGCTATGGGGGACTTTTGGGATAGTATTGGAAATGTAATTGAGGAAATTATGTAATAAAAATATTTAAAAAAAAAAAAAAAAAAAAAAAAAAAAAAAAAAAAAAAAGAAGTGGATTCTGGTCCTCTGTAATAGCATTATGTGTTCTTAACTGCAACAGACTTTCAACTCTAGAAAGCATCTAAAGATTATCTCCCTCCTGTCAGCCTCTGCTGATTTGGAGGTCCAGCTGATATGGAAGCAGACTAGTTTCTGCACACCCTGTCTCCCACCAGGGGTTTCTATTCCAATGGGGTGCAGAAGCCCATGTGAAGGAATGAATGAATAGTCTAGTGTTTCCCCCAGCATCAGACTCTGGTGGCTGCTTTGTCCAGGACACTGTGTTTCTCAGTTTGGAGTCTGGCCAACGTATACAGACAGATGTGACAGTAAGGGGAACTCATCTCTGCCACAATTGCGTTATACCTGCAGCTATCTCTATATCCTTGCAATAAGAACAGGTCTGATCAGCTACAGATCTGGGTGAGAGGAAGGACAAATGATCCTGGCTCATGAGCAAGAACCAGTGGCTATTGTTTGATCGCTGGGTTTGGGGATGGTTTGTTGAGTTTGGCAGAGGGAAATGTGTGTACGCTGACTGCAGGCAACAGGCAGCAGGATGACTGACACAGGCTGGAGTTAGATGTTAGGTTAACATTATATGGAGATATGCTTACTCATTTGCCTAAAACCATTGAAAAGTCATCATAACAGAAGACGTTGAAGTGTGCCTAGTGGGATTAAAAAGGCAACATTATCCGAAGAGCACAAAGCTTTACTATTTATAAAGTGGCTCACAACTGGCAGAGTTCATTGTCATCACAGCCACACAGGGTGACATCGGAAATAAAGGTTAAGATCACCATCAATATATAGCTTAGGGTCCTGAAATATAAGGACACAAAAATGTCATAATAATTCAATTTAAAAATCAGGGCCCAATTTAAAAGTTCTAAATGGAGAAGTTGTATGCTGGCAAACTTCCTTCCTTCGTTCCTCCGCTTTTTTTAAACTGCATCACCTGTTGTGATAAAGTCCTTGCAGGACATCGACTGTTGGCCTAAATCTAGGGACTCACACAGATAACAAGCTGTGGTTGCCGCTCTGAAAAATAGACACACTGGAACCATGTTTGCCATTCTCCAACAAAGAAGCAGAGGCACTGGCTTGCTTTGGTCATTCGCAAGTGGTTGGAAAAGTCACAGCAAGGGGATTGTAGGGTTTCTCCAGTCAGTGAAATGTTTGCTTCTTCTTTATATCAAGCTTATCATTTACTTGACCATAATGCATGAATAAAGAACAAATTCAGGGCCCTCAACTTTATGGTCCTCAGACACAAGGATTTGTCATTTACGAAATGTATGTTAAAACCATGAGCCCTGGCTGGAGGGTGGCTCAGTGGTCAAACATACTCGCTGCTCTTCCAGAGGAGCCAGTTTCACTTTTAGCTCAGCATGGTGGCTCACAATTGGCTGTAACTCCACTTTCAGGGAATCTGAAGCCTCTTTTGACCTCAGCAGTCACCAGATACACATGTGGTCTACATACATACATGAAGACAAAATAATCACATACATACAAAATGAACAACTAAGATAAAGCCAAAGCAAGAGCTTGAGCACTGAGCCAGACAGAAGTCTAGAGAGTAGCAAACATGAAGCAAGGTGGACATATGAACTAGAAACTCTGCAAATGGGACTGGAGGTCAGTGAGCACACCCTTGGGGGAAGGTGTTTATGGAGGGTGTGGCTAAGCGGTGTGGGTTGGGTTGGGTTGGCAAAGGGTGTGAACTCAGTGTGATAAGATTGCTTTCCTCAAAGAAAGGATTCAGGAAGCTTTACTAAAAGATCTTTTTCTTCTTCACTGTTCAAGTGAATGGAGCCAAGGAGCCATCTGTACCTGCCCGCTACACATTTGAGGGTAGTTTGCCCAGAAAGGTCAAGAGCAAAGAATGAACCACAAGTGAGACATGGGTGGTACTAACTCTGACATGCTAGAGTGTCTCACTGTGTGTGGTGGCCACAGCCGTCAATTTCTGTCTTTAGACTCAGGACCTGAACAACCAACAAGTCACAGGATTCAACACTCATATGACCAACACACAGGTACAACTGAAATCTGTATTATCTGGCTGCTCATGCTTTCTCTGCCTTATTCTGAAGTAAATCAGTCACCACAGAATACACCTGAGACTCTTCCTAACAGGGAATTACCAACAAACAGCAGAGAAGATGCTAAATATTGTTTGTCTGGAGTGCTGAGAGAGAAAAATAGTCCAATTGTTTATTCAGTACTAAATGGTCAGCCCTGAAAACATACACGCAGTGTGCAGACTGTACAGGTTATATTTATGGATACGTAAATATATATACATATTAGTTATAATTATATATGTGTGTATATATATACATATACAAATATGCATGCAACAACAATTAACGGAAAAAGAGACCATGAAGTTGAAAGACAGCAATGTGGGATATGTTGAGTGTTTTGGAGGGAGAAAATGCAAAGGAAAGATGATGTAATTATATAATAATATCAAAAATTAAATGAAAATTTAAAACCAGACATTTAGGCATTCAGAAACCCCTTGTTTTGAAAGACCTCCAAAACGGGGGTGGGGTGGGGGGTGTCAACCCTCACTCAAGTCCCGGGATGATGCATTGCCCAAGAACTCGAGACCAATCATGATGCAAACAGCAAGAGGTTTAATCGGGGAAAGGCCAGTGCACTGGGGACGACTTGTATCCCACACAGGGGTAGAGGAGTCGACCCTGAGCTCAAGGGGTAAGGGGTTTATAAAGACAGAAACCGCAAACTCCTGGCATTGAGCTATAGCATTTGGCAAGCATAATGGGTTCAAGGAACGGTTAGAGTATTCTGTCTGAACATTTCCTGAAACAATGGAGCAAGTTAAATTTCTACTTTGTGGTTAGTACATCCTGGAACAATGGGGTGAGTTAAACTTTTACTCCCTGCCATTAGTAAGGTCTATTTCGGACACAAGTCTAGATACTTTCGTAATTTTTCACCCTCTCTCAGGAGCTTTCAGTTTATTTCTGCTTTCTAATACATTTATTTATGTCTATATCCTTTTCATTATAAAGATATTGGTGTTATACAGGTAAAGCTGACCAGCCCTACACACACACACACACACACACACACACACATACACACACATTTTATATGTGTGTGTATATGACAAAATACAAACTACACAGTATACATAAGAAGAATGAGAAACATTTCAACCTAGAAATCTAGAGCTACACTGCATAGGATTTTTATCTCATTTCTTATTGGAAACTATTTTACGCAAAAAAAATATAAAATTATAGCACAGAGGTTATCATTTTTGTATGTGTATATACATATGCATGTATACACATAAAATCATGTATATATATATATGCACATGTATGTACATACACACAGAAAATCCTGTATGTATATGCACACATATGCATATGCACACATGCAGAGAGTGTGCATATTTATAGCTAAATATGCTGTACAAATGTCATCCATATCTAAAATGTATACATATGTATATGTGCATATCACATGTGTAAATGCATAGCATATATGTGGTAACATAGTAACTCATTTATGTATAGAACATATATTCACACAGTAATCTTATGTTTCTTGTGTGCTTTGATAACTCAAGCTCTCATTGATACAATCAGAATTATTTACTCACGGGAAAGAAAAACATCTGCAAGTTCACATGAACCTGAAAACAGTCTCTGGGGTTCCTGACCTTGACAATGGGTTTTCAAACAATAAGGAAGAGAGTCCTTTTGTTTTTGCCTTTCATTTTACACTTGAGGAGACCCTCCGGTGACTTGGCTATAGCCAAATTGAAACTTTTGGCCAGTGAAGTCCAGTCTAGTGACCTGAGGGCTATTACAACTCTTCCAAGCATGTGATCTTGATATATAGCAATGATAGTGAGGGATAGATGT
Source organism: Mus caroli (assembly GCF_978045245.1). Classification (NCBI taxonomy): domain Eukaryota; kingdom Metazoa; phylum Chordata; class Mammalia; order Rodentia; family Muridae; genus Mus; species Mus caroli. The sequence continues at coordinate 42,063,943 of NW_028227259.1, forward strand.
TCACAAAGGAAGAGCCAATGTAAAACAGTCAGGTATAATCCCTTAGCTCCCCATTCTAGAAGTCAAATATACACAGAGTATATATTGGGCATGGTATTTTAAACCCATTTATTGCTTTTAGTCAGTAGATGAGCAAGAAGATCTATACAGACTGTAAGACCAGGCGAGGTATCCTGCCTCTGGTTTTGAGTTTAGACGAACTGACTTTGACTCTTTGCCTAAGTCTGATCATCTGTGAAATAAGAATTTACCCCAAATGATTCCTTTGGAACTTGAATGAAGAAGTGTGTGCCAGAGAGATTTACCTAAGAGAAATGAGTCACATTTGTACTTTAAATTTTCTTAGAAACCATCTGAGAGAAATCTTATTTTATATGACTCAATGTATACAAAATGTCCTTGTTCCAGAATAAAATCATAATAAAAAAATTAATGAGCAATTTTTCAGTATTTTACATTAAGTCTTGATTAGCCTGTGTGTGTCTTTCTGACAATAGCAGTCCCCCCCCACCCCCGCAGGCACTCCCCCACAACACCCCCCCCCCTGTGTTGCCTGGGGCAACTGAAATGGGTAAGGCAAGAAGGTTGGGGAAGCTGTAATTCTTCTCTTAACACCTTCACAGAGAGGTCCCCTCCCAACTCACAGAGAAGTCCCTGAGCAGGAAAAGGACAAGGAAGGCAAACCTGAACTTGCAGGTGACATAAATACATTCATATTCTTTCTGTTGATAACTTCATTATTCTCCCACAGGAAATAAACCAGGTGACCTTGAACACAAAGGTCTATCTGAAAGCTTGGAGCTGTCAAGGGCACAGACACAGATTATTCCAGGTACCTGGAGCTGAGGCCAGGCACCCTGGCAAGAACATAGACAGCAGCTCCAGCTTCTGCTGGCACCAGGCTATGGGCTGGCAGCTTCACACATAGCATGCCTGCAGTCTTGACAAGGAGCCCTCAGGACAGCTAGCATTGCTCAGAGAAAGCGGTGCTCAAAGGAATCAGAGGTTTGTCAGGAAAGAGTGAGCCAAACTCACACCCAAGTAGAGTCTGAGCAGGTAGACCCAGAACCTGGCCGTGTCTCTCACTTCTTCCCAGTGTCTGGTGTTAGTGTGGCTGCTGGAAATCAAACCTGGGTGCTCAGAAAGATCAGAAAGGAAATACTCTTAATCACTGAGCCATATATCTTGCCTCCTTGGTTGGATTCTTAACCAAACCATGTGTGTGTGTGTGTGTGTGTGTGTGTGTGTGTGTGTGTGTGTGTGTGTGTATTAGGCCTTTTGGGTTGAAGTTCTGTTGTGTAGCCAAACCCCAAATGGATGACTATAAAGACTCAGACTGGCTAGCCTGACAAAATTAAACCTCATATTTTATGGATAGATTATTAAGTCCAAGAGGGAAGCCATTCTCCTCTCTGCTTCTTTAATCAAAAAGACTGTTTTTAGATGTGCTAGGGTGACAACCTAAGAACTGGAAGCAGCAGGTATCTTTCCCCTCCTCCCCTCTCCACATCCCTGTGTCCACCTCATGACAATACTGAATACTAAGTATGGAAAACCAAGTGTCCACAGGCTCTCCCAGAGGGTGGCCTCCTTTGTTCTTTGAATTTAGACCAAATATCTCAGGCTGGGGACATCCTCATTGTGGGACCTGAATGTCTCTTGGGCTTCACTTTCTTTCTTTGCCAAGCTCTGACCACACTAGTTTCTCCATGCCTCATACTTCACCAAGTTCATCTCAGCTTGTAGATCCTTGTTTCCAGAATGCTGTATGCCAGGCTTTGTGAAGCTGTCTCTTTCTTGCTATTCAGATTTTCTTTCACCTCTGATCTTTCTCTCAATGGTCTTTACATTATCCAGTTCTAGAGGCCCCATCCATCGTACCAAATCACATCTGTCCTCCACCTCTCCACCCAGGCCTGCACACCACTGAGTCTCTTGGCAGTGACTAGTTTTCCCCCTGATGCTTACTCCAGAGAATGGCATTATTCCTGGCTCACTGTAGGGGGCAAAGACTATTTCCTCTATGAACTTGTCAAATGCAGGGGCCAGTAAGGCCAGTGGCTATAAGTTACAGGGAACAGATTTTAATTTAGTAAAAGGCGAAACATAACAGCCTATTCATTGGAAAGACTGCCAAATTGCCATGCTTCTCTTATTCCTAGAGAGTCAAGAAGCAGCCAGATGTTGAAGTGGGGTTTGGGGGGCAAACTTCATATTGCTCAGTGATTGGACAAGCTCACCCAGGAGTCCTGAAAACATCTTAATTAAAAAGGAGGAGTAGGTATGAAATAACCCTTCAAAATATTTTAATTTTCTCCTTAAGTCTTTTTATTACATAATTCACATTATGACTCAGACTCCAAATGTGATTAACTCTAATATACCCTTGTAGTCTCACCAGTAGAACATATTCACTATCAGAGGACACATGCAAAATAGTTCATGAAACAGTGACATCCATGCTAATCTGTCTTCAAAATACCTTCACAGTCCTGCCACCTACCATGAGCACACAGCTAGCTCAAGCATGCTTCTCCTCTAGGGTAAAAGGCTCCACGATCTAACGGAAGAGGTGGAAAGGAAGGGGTTATTTGCTGAGCAGTCACTGTGTGCAGAGGACAGCAAGCACAAGAGCGGAGGTCTTCTCTAGAACCTTCAACATCACCACTAGCGAGAATGGTTGTTTTCATTTTATTTTGTACTTTTAAGCACTGACAGGGCATTAGAGAATAGTGACAATGCAAGGAAGCTCTGGTAATTGGAAAGATCCAAATGGGAACTCTTATAGGAAGTAATCCCAGGTAAGCATAATACCTCTTAGGTATTCAGTGTATCAGCCCCCTGTTCTCCAGGAAGTTATATGGAACCACAGGGGTGTGAGTGTGTGTGTGTGTGTGTGTGTGTGTGTGTGTTTAGGGGTAGATGTTATGGCAGAAGAGAGACCTGGAGATTAACATTAAGATTAACATGTGAAAGAAACCAGTTGGCAGGAAAGGGCTGGAAACACTTCCTGACTGGTGGCAGATACTATAAGCAGAACACATCCAAGAGAAGCCTGACACTCACACACACATGACAGAGGCAGAAGAACTGATGAAAGGCCATGATCCTCCTGTCCCATGCTCAATTCTTTATTCTTAGGCGCAGGACCTGGAAAACTTCAGGGAGAGTGTCCTCAGCCTCAGGGCCATTCCTATACAAACTCTACACAATGGACCTAAGCCTACTGCATATGTGGGCAGTCAGTATTAGGTCATCTTTGCTAAGTATGCAACACTGTGAGTGTCTAGCACACAGTAGGTTCTCAACAAACATCAATGTCCTGATGTTCTTGCCCCTGATTGTTATGAAAGTAAGTTATTAAGGTTAACTAGCCACCTCAAGGTCACAGAATCAGGAATCATCAAAACTATTCTTCAGGGTCCTTGTCCAAGGCTCTTGCTTTGCCTTCGCCCATCTTGGAAGGGAAGCTTCGCTGTGGACAGTACAAATATACTCTGGGCAGAGGCATAAACTGCTGAAAAAGCCAGAGAAGGTGGCAGAAGGCACCGGCTCTAATAAACTACTGTGCAAAAAACTGCTTCTTTCAAGTCTCCCATGGTGATGAGTGATTTAATTTTCTGGAATGTACTGAAACCTGAGTAGAGACAGTTTGAACAACAGCAGTCAGGACTGTCATTTTATACACACACACACACACACACACACACAAAACTAAACTGAGCAATTGGAAGCATCAGGTTATTTGTTCATCCTGAAAAGTCAAAAACATCTTCACTTTCATCTTTGCACAATGACTTAAGAGTCTGTTGCCACGGTGTCAAACTTCCATCCTTGGCAGGGCCTCTTGGAAGGCAAGGCCTAGGAAACAGATTCAGTCTGTGCCTGTCAGTCTGTGAAAGGACATGGGTATTTCGAGACCTCCATAAATATTTATTTTCTTGAAATTGCCTCTACATGACACTCCTCAGCCAACGCTGACATTCAGTTTTGTTTGGAGTTATGATAATTGCTGAGAGGTAGGATGAAATGGGAAAGGGTTCAGGGTAGGAAGGAATGAAGGACAGCTCACATAACGTCAATACGTGTTCTTGGAGCACATTTGCTGTCTGAGCTAAACAAGTCAAAATGGGCCCAAGTTCCCTTCGAAATGATTCACACTCTTGGAATGCTCCAAGCTTTCTGAGTTCCCTGGAGTCCTCCATAATGTGGGAAGGCTCCAAATCCACAAAAGGTTACCTGGATAATGAACATTACTGGATAGGATCCAGGTGAGGGTGGGGCTGGGGGGGGACATGGCTTGGCAAGGACTGGAAGGTATCGTGCTGCCCCTGCAGAATCAGAGCATCCTATCTCCTGCCATAAGGAAGTTGGAGGTCAAACAACACCCCAGCATCCACCCCTTCAGGTACAAGATTAGAATGCAAGGACCCTGAGGAGGTGTTAGAAGGAAGTGACTCCAGCTTTTTCTCCAGCCCTCCAGGCTATTCGTCACACACTATCTGAAGTACTGCAGCTGTCCAAGTGGGAGAGGACAAGCCAACTTTACAAGGTCTAGTTAAAGAGGAAAAGGGTACTCTAAAAGTTTGGGGAGAGGTGTGAATTTTTGTGCCCATAAGTTCTCAGGTACACCTCGGGGTCCATGGAACAGGCCTGGAATCTCAGTGCCCACTATGATTCTCAGTGTGGTGGCCTGAGCAGGGGCTGTCCTTTGTTTCCCTGTTTGTTTTTCACTGGGGTGGATTTAGCTGGTTTTTAAACCCAGGATTAACAACAATCCTGGTACACAACAAAGAGAGAGAGATCAGTCTGGCCACAGAGGTGGAGTTATTCCAGGAAGATGATAGATAACAAGAAGTTGGAATTAGCGAGAGGATTTCCAGCCAAACCTTAGGTTCCTCCCTCAGCTCTGGAATTTAAACCGGCAGGAAAGCTCTGAAACTCTCAAGAGCACTAACCCTCTATATATTTTTTATTGTAAGGATTAAATAAAATAGTATGTATGGGGCGTTTAGGACACTGTTCATACGGCATGCCTTCAAATCATGGTATCTAATTTTATCCCTAAAAAAATGCTTCGTGGTATAAATAGGATCTAGGGGATGATAATTAGTCAAATGCATTTGTTCGTGAGCCAAACTGCTGCAGTGACTCAACCAGACAGAAGCTCAAGGAAGAAAGGACAGTGGCACACAGACAGGATTAGGCTCTCTGTTTGAGGACAGCACAGAACAGGGTCTTGCTAAGACACCGGCCAGCCCCCCACCCCCAACAGAAGTGGAACAGCAGATGCTTCTTGCTGCAGCTCCGGAGAAGGGAGGGAGGCAGCGTTCCTTCTCTTTGTGCTTCATGTTGGGCACAGAAGGCAGCAATGACCTAAATAAATCCTTCATTAGACACAGAAACACAGCGGCAGAGGCAGCACACGGCAGAGCCCTGTGACAGGAGAACGAACAGGACCTCTCATATAACCACGTAGCTGAGGGGAAATGGAGCCTGCCTGCACATTGGAGGCTGGAGCTGGATGCAGCAGCAAGGGTGCTCCAGCTGTGCCTCAACCTCTGGTAGGCACTTTCTTTTTTTGTTTGTTTTTTGTTTTTGTTTGTTTTTTTGTTTTTTTTTTTAATATTTTTTTATTACGTATTTTTCTCAATTACATTTCCAATGCTATCCCAAAAGTCCCCCATACCCTCCTCACTACTCCCCTACCCACTCATTCCCACTTTTTGGCCCTGGCGTTCCCCTGTACTGGGGCATATAAAGTTTGCAAGTCCAATGGGCCTCTCTTTCCAGTGATGACCGACTAGGCCATCTTTTGATACATATGAAGCTAGAGTCAAGAGCTCCGGGGTACTGGTTAGTTCATAATGTTGTTGCACCTACAGGGTTGCAGATCTCTTTAGCTCCTTGGATACTTTCTCTAGCTCCTCCATTGGGGGCCCTGTGATCCATCCAATAGCTGACTGTGAGCATCCACTTCTGTGTTTGCTAGGCCCCGGCCTAGTCTCACAAGAGACAGCTATATCAGGGTTCTTTCAGGCACTTTCTTAGCTGCAGGAAAGTTCGTGGGTAGGGCAGAGGGTCAGCCCTCAAGCTGCATGTGGCCAACACTCATGGGTTCTGTATATTTTCCCAGAAATACCAAGATACACGTGGTATGATAGCCACAAAATCCATGTACCAACATCTTTACCTGTCATGGTACCTACTCATGGAAAGAGAAACTGAGACAGACAAAGAGAGAGAGCTCCAAAGTTGTGCACCAAGATGCTACGCAGAGTAGGGTAGCATGATGCCTTAAACCAATGCCTACGGACCCAAACCCCTATGAACACAGATGCCTATTAACACAAATCCCTTTGGATCTGTGTTGGGCAAGGGAGAATAGAACAGTTTACATGTGCAAGGAAATATGTGTAATGCAAAGCAAATTCTTTGTCTACTTAGACAAAGCTCAGGAAAGGATTTGTTTTATTTCTTAGGCCAGCCTTAAAGGAATGTCTCGACAGTATTTATACTTTGATATCCTATATGATTGTAGTTGAAGGTCAGCATCTTTGAGAAGCAATTTGGTTTAGGTGAGGTCATGCAGTCAGGGTCCTAATCTGAAAGGACAGGCATCCTTCTAAAGGAAAGGCAATGAAGAGTTCTTTATGTGTCCAACATGTGTGAAGACAAGGAAGAAGGAAGCTGTCCACAGACCAGGAACCAAACCATATAAAGTACTGAGTCCTCAACACTTAATCTTGACATCTCAACCTCCAGGATAGTGAGCAATGAGTTAGCACCTGTCTCTAGCATCTGCTAGAGCAGCATCAACAGCACATAGCCCTCAGGGAAGCAGCAGAACTAAGCTCTTTGCTGGAAGCACTTCCACTGCATAAGCACAGGACTGTCTGCTGGATCCAGGCAGATGACATCACACAAGTCAGTTGACTGTTAGGGGCTGTAGCAAGCAAGCTGTGCACATAGTCCGTCTAAAGAGGTAGTTGCTGTCAACTCAGGCAGATGTCCTCCAAGTCCAGGGACTGGAATGATCTAATACTCAAGGTTTTCCAGATCTTACTATGAATATTTAAGTGGCAGATATTGGGTTTTATTAATTAGTACATGGTTATTCGTTGCCAGATAAGAACAAGGTAGCCTAGCAAACACAGGAGTGGATGTTCACAGTCAGCTATTGGATGTATCACAGGGCTCCCAATGGAGAAGCTAGAGAAAGTACCCAAGGAGCTAAAGGGATCTGCAACCCTATTGTTGGAACAACATGATGTACTAACCAGAACCCCGGAGCTCTTGTCTCTAGCTGCATATGTATCGAAAGATGGCCTAGTTGGCCATCAATGGAAAGAGAGGCCCATTGGACTTGCAAACTTTATATGCCCCAATATAGGGAATGCCAGGGCCAAAAGAATGGGAATGGGTGGGTAGGGAAGTAGGGGGCGCTATGGGGGACTTTTGGGATAGCATTGGAAATGTAATTGAGGAAAATATGTAATAAAAATATTAAAAATTAAAAAAAAAAGAAAAAAAAAGAACAAGGTAAGAAAAAAATGAGATGGAGAGTAAATCAAACCTGTAAGCTCAGATACCTAAGATGTGCACTTTGCCTATAGGTGAGCACTTACACAGTGGCTTCTGTAAGGTTTCTGGACTGGATAGAATTCTAGAGACATGTGAACAATCCACACATTGTCTTTAAAGAGTTCCCACTCAAGTAGAAGACACCCATAAAGGAGCTAATAACAGAATTTCTGAGTGAACATGAAGAGAGCCAGCAACTAAGAGGCTCCAATGGGAGAGAATTGGGAAGAAGCAGGGTGTGCCTAGGGGGAGACCACAGGTCAGGTGATGCCTGGCCACAATCATGGGGGAGACATAGGGCTTGCTCTGTGGAACCCTCAACAGGACATTCATTCTAGGTTGTCTGTAGCAGAAAACAGGGGTAGCTGTGTGTGGATCACATGCTGTTAGTGAGAGTTGGCAGAGATGAACTTTCAGGAGCTTGGGTGCTCCACGGTTTCCCCAGTGGTCAGTGTCAGCAGTGTTCTGAGTTTGAATTCCTGCAAGGCCACTTCATCAAATAGATTCCTACTTGGGGAAAGCTACTGAAAATTCTTGGAAATTTCTACTCATAGATTTAGTATATATGGGTGCTTGATTTATCACAGGCATATAAAAACAAGTATTTTGGCCAGGCATGGCGATGCATCCTAAATCCTAACGCTTAGGAAGCCAAGGCAGAAGGACTGAGCTGCGTAGTGAGATCCTGTCTCAAAAACATACAATAACGTGAAAGCAGCTTTTCATGGACATGTTTCATCACTGACAGTGGAGTTGTCCTGACATAGCTCTGTAAATCGAAAACACATTTAACATGTACAGCCTATGGAACATCCCCGCTGAGCGGCTAGGTGCACCAGTGTGTTGGTAGTTTCCCTGGTGACCTCACCTGACTTGGAGGTGCAGCAAGGGCATCACCCCAAGAGAAAACGATGCCAAGCATTGTTGGATCAGGTGCTACTCCAAATTTAAAATTAAAGTCCAATTTTTGCTGAATGCACTTTGCTTCCTCGCCTTAGTAAGACTGAAAAGTCCTATGCACAATTTATCTGTACTGCCGTGAATAAACCAGAGAAAGAACTACACCAAATACACAACCCGACCACAGGCTGGAGACATTGTTCTGTGCATGATACACTTGGCATGCAAGTGGATCTGAGTGGACTACATACTAGTGTTCCAACAGTGAGATAGGAAGAAGAGATAGGAGACTTCCCAGAAGCAGAGGCCAGCTGACAAGATACGTAAAACAACAACCCCCCCCAAAAGAGTTATCCTTTCTCAAACAAGGTGGAAGGGGAGCTTGTGCACCTTGAGTGGCACCCTGACCTCAACATTCATATCTATGCACACACACACACACACACACACAGAATCATATACATACAGCATCATATAGTATACACACAGAATCATATAGCATAGTCATATATGTACACACAAAGAGATGTCATATCCATACATAGCATAGTCATAGATTCACATAAAGACATCATATGTATACATACCATAGATATAGATGTACACATAGAGAAAGAAAGAGACACAGACAGACAGACAGACACAAAGAGAGAGGGAGAAGGAAAGAGAGAGAGAGAGAGAGAGAGAGAGAGAGAGAGATTTTAAGGCACATCCACACCCATGAGAAACTGAGGAACAAAGCTGGAGTGAAAATAATTATTGTAAGGCCTGGCACCACAGCAGGCACCGATATCAGAGTGACCACATCTTTTTTGGAATATATCTATGATGCTTAATGGAACAACATTCTTTGCCCTCTGCTGCCACATACACATATCCATAAACACACAGAAACCATGGGGAATTATACTTAAAAACAAAAACCAAACAAACCAAAACAACATTTAAATGCTATTTAAGGTCAATGTGCCTTTGTTATGATTATCAGCCTGTGCCACAAAATGAATTAGTGCCTCAATCTTCTCTGACTTGAACTTCAATTTATCCATAATGATTCTACGACAAATAAGGGACACCTGTTTCGTTACATTGCTCATCTAAAAGCTGTGTCATCTATCCAGATATGCTGCCCTTGACGTGACTCTGGTGGAGGTCTTTTATTTTTTCTTACTATAACTTCACTATCTTCAGATCAAATCTGATGGCACCTGTCAAGAAAGATCATTAGGATCCTCATCTTGCCTTCTTTCCGAATGTGAATACAAAATGATTGACTTGTGCTTTGTACCTTTAGAATATGATTTGTTTTCACTTAGATAAAGCATTTGAATTCTCTTGGCATCAACAGGAAACTTCCTAGCAGCAGTCAAATGAATCCCGGCACTCACAATCCGAAGGTTTGAGGAGTTAAGAGTTTGGCTTTGAACCCTAGCTCCACAGACCTTCTCTTGTGTAGCCCAGATCAAATCCTGTTATCTGTGTGCCTCGTTGTCTTATCTGAGATGTGAAGATTGCAACAGCACAGACTTTGTAGGATTGTCTGGAAACCAAAGGAAGTGTTAGTGTAGAAAGGGCTAAAGAGGCGAACTGGCATAGAGAAAAACCTCACGAAATGTCAGCCATTGTTACTCTCTGACTTCTGTCTTCCATTATAGCAGATAAAGGCTCTATTCAGGTGGTCTAAGTAACTAACCTAGATAATCCCAGGCACATACAACAGGTCCCTACAAAGACTCCCTTGCTTGAAAGGATCTGTGCACAGAAATGGATCCATGTCAAGCTACTGTAAGAAGCGGGGCCCAGTTCAGCTTTGTGCTCTGAGTTCTTTGTGACCTTGCTCAAGATTTGGGAATATTGTAGCTCTCACTTGAACAGGGAATTAATTAGGACATCTTAAAAGAGAAACATTCAGAAAATTAAGACACGTTTTCTTGTGGCATAGTAGTTACCTCAGATTCCAAACAGGACAAGGGGTTAGCCATAAACCCTTATCACTCACCATCAGTCTAACACACACATGTTAAATGCAGCAACACATATCAAATTTGCAAGTTGCTAAGGTATTCTTAAAGAGCGGGGGAGGAAGGGAACTGTTTTTAATAGAGAAATCACAATTAATAGGGAAATCTACTGTTTTCAGATTACAGTTGATACTTATTCAATGAATATTAATGGAACTAAAGATCTGGTATGGAGTAGATGAAATAGGCTAAAGAACAGCCTATAAAAGGATGTTTAGTCATTACAAGAATGAAGTAAGATGAGAATGTCTCTTCCCCAAGGGCCCACTGTGCAAGGAAACTATGGACAGAGAAACAGTCACTTCCACAACGAGAGGCAAAGGACTGGAACTGATATGACACGATCAACTGAAAGAAGTTTGCAGTGTGCTTCTTGCAGAAGACACTGAAGATGATTTGGTGGCCTCGGACAACTAGAACAGAGGTCAGCACTTTTGACTGAGGTCCATGCCCCAGCACAGGGGTAGAGAAACAGGTAAAGAAAATAAATCCTGCCTCAGGTCTGTCTCCTTGGAGGCCATACTTTTCCTTCAGGGTGTCAGTTTTCCATTTAGAGAGGGAGAAAGGCCACTCTGTGGCTCTACTTGAGAGAACATAAGAATTCAGTGCACTGTTATAAAATCCACCCTGACTTTCCTGATGCAAAGACTTTCCATATACAGGAACTTGATGGCATATACTCTGCTGTAACCTGGACAAAAATGATAATAATAATCTGGATTTTGAAAGAACTATATTTGTCCCCTTAAATAACTGTCCTAAGAATGATAGGAAATTGCAACAGTCCAAACACACTTGAGGTAAAAGGTTCCTCCCTCAATACAAAAATGTTGCATATTTTTCCTTACAGAGGAAACAATAACAGAAAGAAGAAAAAAGGCAGACTACAAGACACAAAGTTTCCTAGCCTGGTCTTTATAATGGACCTTAAAATCTACCCAGGTAAGGAAAGAGATCAGGTAACAAAAACCTCATGCACTGGCCTGTCTAAGCCAGTTAGGCCCAACCCTAGTAAGCCCTGCTACCAGATTCCTACCACGTGGCCTGTTGTCAACCCAAGGTTCTTCCATAGCTTCATTTGGGATGTAGGTGACAAAGCTGAGACTGAGAATGGGGATCAGTGTGAGCGGGCTCAGATTGCAAGACTCAAAAATAATGTTGTCCTAGAAGCAAGAGACTTGAACCCCAGGAGAGCTCTCTCACAGTAAGGTTCTGGTGAGGGATTCCCAGCAAAGACAGAGAATGGGGAGCAAGGACCTTGACTACAGAAGGGCTACCTACACAGGCTGAGTTAACTTCCTTAGACAACAAGGGGCAGCTGTGCATCTGAACTCACACATGAGCTTGCCCTCAAAGCTGATGTTTCTATTTATAATAAGTGAACTTTGAATTCATAATAATAGTACTTTCACTTCCCAACTACAAGGACCACATCCGTCCCTTGAACCTCGCTCAGCAAATCCATCTACAACATTTCATTCTCTATTGCACGGTTGCACCAGGACTTAGGGCAAGGCACCAAGCAACATGCAGAATTAGTTGTCCTGTTGTCTGGGGCCCAAGTCCTCAGGGACATAGCCAAGTCAACAGTGGTTATAACCACATCCTCTGGAAGGCTAGCGCTTTCCCAGTCCAGGAGATGTGTGTTGCTTATTCAAGTCACTTAAGCGTGAGGTGACAGCCTACTTCTCACGATCTCCGACTTGAGTTGCTTGCTTCATGGAGGCTGACGACAGGGCCCTGCACACTCAAGTCTCTCAGGGATCCTGTAAGAGAGCAGCAGCCACTGTTTTAAGCAGATCAGGTCGCAGCCTGAAGGGAAACCAAACACACCCCAATGTAGCAAACAGGAGATGGCTCCTAAATTCACAGGTCCTCCCTCCCTAAGAACCAAAGCATAGGACCATTATGTACCTGGAAAAGAGATCTGTGCTGGTCTCCACCCAGGACATGATTTGCCATGGGATAAGGATGTACCCAGAAAGAACGTAAGGATGACCCAGAGTGATGTTGAAGACAAAAGGCAAAGAGGCTCTAGAACAAGAGGCAGTGTGCCCTAGATGTGGGGATAGTCATGCCCCTGATCCATGTGGGAAAAATCACAGGACTCCCTTTATTAGACTACGGAGAATGAAGTGGGGAGGCATTTCTGTGGACACACCAGCTGCCCAACTTGGAAGCTCATTAATACTTTCACTTTTTAAAGGCAAAACAGAACAAGAAGAGAGAACATTTACACACCTACTATATGCATTAAATGCTCCAACTAATTAAATGGACTGTCATTAAAATCACCATTAAATGCATCATTGCACTTAATCATGAAGACTGAAAAGGCGGGTAGCAGGTTCTCTGGTGTTTTCATTCAACAGTTATTATGTACCAACAATAGTCTGCTGGGCTATAGGGGCATCTTTTGGCAAATTCCCCATACTCTATAACTCCATCTCCTGAAATAGATTTAATATTAAATAAATGCACAAAGAGAATTGTATAAGTTGAAATTATGAGTGAATAGCCAAGGAAGAGAGAAGTGGTTTACGTTCCCAAGGTGGCATCTGTACCTTGCATATGTCCTGGTATGAGATCACAACTATGTCTAAACATATAAGACTGCAGTTTCTGAGATTTCCCATTGCACCAGGGGACAGGGGAGTTTGTTTATCTCTGAGTTTTGTAAAGATTGCCCAGGACATCAGGAAAGACTAACAAGGGGAAATATTGAAGACTGCAAATGGTTGCAAATGTTATAGAGCCTGCTGAGGGGAAGAGAGGAAAGCAGACAGATAAAAGATCTGTATTTTAGCTGAAGATAGCAATAAAAAAGAAGTTATGAAGTTCAGCCTGATCAATCACCGCCTGCCCTGTACAAACACCGCTATAATAGTTGCTCAAAGAGAGATCGATTTGAGCTTTCCATTGACAAATAATTTTCTACTTTCATTGTTTCAAATGCCTCTGTGCCTCAGTTTCCTATTATATTTTTATACACACACACACACACACCTATTTACCTATGGGCTAATTTTTGATGGCTAGGAACTATTGGGGAAATCTAAAGGGTTTTGAGAATTCTCTTCCTGCTTAAAGAATAGAGAGGCCCCAGGTCAATGTCCCCCTCCTTTAGAGCAAAGTACTGACATCACATGTTTGAGGGACACTGGGAGCTTTCATTACACTAGTGTGGGGCACCAACACATAAAAGGGTCAGTGAACTATACTCAAGATGGTATTCTTGGTTTTCAATTAAAATCTGCTTTTCCAACAAGAGATACCGATGATGTGCCAGGTTGCCTAATGACTGTTCTCTATATATTACAAATAAGATTGTCCATCAATTAGTAAAACATATTTTACAGATAAGACAATGAAGGTTTTAAAAATCAAAATCACTTCCCAAATAAATGTGAAATAAGATGGAAAAACACCTCTTTCCTGTTCGGGGTTATTTTCTTGTGTTTGCCATCTCAGAAAACTCCAAACTACTCTCAGAACAGTGCTCTAGCCCTATGTGTGGTCTTACACCCATGGAGGATGCAGAAAGGATGAATGTAGCATCCCCTTAAAGAGATCCTCCACACAAGGAGCTCAGAATGGCAGAGGGAGAGAATTCTCCCTGAATACCTGTTTCCAGGAAGGACAGAGCATACAGGATGCCACTCTAAAAGGGTTCCCCAAGAGAGGGTGTGAAAACAATGGAAGTCCAAAGCACAACTGAAGAGGAGATGCATCTCACCAGAAGACCAGCAAGGACACAGTGGCTGGTCCCTCCACAAGGTGGCACTTGGTGCCCTTGTCTTTCATCTGCAATTTTACACTGGGCCAGGCTCTCCCAGCTTCTCTCTAGTTTGACAATTGATTTTTATCGCTTTCCTTCCATATCAAGAGCCTTACTTTGGGTTGCTGAGCAGTGGAACACAGGATGCAGGTTCATTGTTCTAAGTGCCTGCACGAGGCTATAAGCAGGGATTTGCTGTGGAGGGTCCTGTCACATGCTACTGGAGTCCCTGTCCTTGACTTCCATTTATCTGCTCCTATTGGTTTTCCTGTTGTGTTGTCCTCTCTCTTCTCCCTACTCCCTCTGCCCCTTCCTGTCTTCATTCTTGTCTCCTACAACATGCACTTTTGGTAGTCTGTCCTTGTCCTATAGAATTTCTTCAGTGGGGTTTCTCATGGATAAGATAAATTAACGTTGCCAAAACTAATGACTGACACATTCCCCTATTAATATAATACGGGGGCTTTAGTTCTTGGCCCCCGAGATACATTATTATTCAATTCCCTATTCAGGGCAATTGCCATTTTCTGTTGTCAGCTTCATGTGGCAGTATCTGTCAGGCACTATCTACCTATTGGCATAGTTTATTTGTTTAACGGAGCATTAAACAACCATATGTTATAAATTTAAGCATGTCCATTTCCCAGATGTGAAGACTGAAGTTTAACTGTGAGAAACAACTTACCTTCTATAGTATGGTTCATTCATAGTAAACTTCAACAAGATCTCACTGGCTGGATAACTAAAAGTAATTCTGCTCATATTTTTCCAGATAATAGTCTATAGGAACACATTACTAGGATGCTGCTCATGTTGCACAAGGAACTAATACTGTAGCAACAGAAATAGATTATTTTATCTTAAGCAATTATCTTACCATTGAGGAAACTATTAAAAACTGCCTTGGAAACTAAACATTCAACAAAACTCCTTGCTAATGTGATGCCCTATCTAGTGGCTGCCAGATCGAACATCTCTTATCCATCCTCACAGCAGGTTCTAACTAAGATCTCCACTGATGTTCCTAGTCCCAGTCCAGCCAACCAGGTAAGGTGCATGTGAAAGGCCCTCTACGGGACTGACAGTTATCTAATGGAAGAGCAGTTATACAGGGGGAGCTTGCAAATCATTTACTCCACTCTGGTCCCAGTGGAGCCCTGTGAACAGTTAACCTTTTTTTTTCATTACTAATTTTGTTATTTGACCATTCCATGCATGTATATAAAGTCCTAGAATTGCTCACTGCCCCTTATCTCCTCTCCATCTCTATAGAACACCATCCACCATTCCCATCAGTGCCTTTCCCAGGCTCATGAATATGGGGTTGATGTGGTGACTTATGTGGTTTAACCAGAGCCATCACTGTGGTCACTAGATTGGAACCATGCATTGGAGCCTGGCGGGGTCACCAGTGGGAGTGTAACTACAGACAATGGTTTTCTCCTCTGCCTAAATCTATCAGCATCAAATATCTCAGCAGTGAAGGACAGGGCCCTCTGAGACCCTCCCCTAGCCATGCTTAACTTGTGTAGACCCAGCGCTCCTGTCTTCATCTATGATTAGGGAATCACTGCAATGGCTGTATCTTGTTAGGAGAGAACATTTCACAGCCCCATCTCCTATGGTATGGCTTTTAGATTCTTTCCTCCCTTTCTTCCATGATGTTCCCATTGCCTCTGAGGGGTGGATATGAATTGTGTTTGAGAGCTAAGCACTTATTCTCAGCACCTGATGCAGCTACGAGTCTCTGCGGTCACTGTTTGTTGTTCACTAGACAGGATCTGCTGGTTTGACGTCTGTGTTTATAAATGTCAGTATTTAGGAGGAAGCTTGACAATGTCAGTTTAGCTAAGCAACAATATTCATGTCCCACCAGGGCCCATTATCTCCTGTGCCATGGGTTTCTGAGCAGGTTTGCGGTCCCAGGTATGGATCCTGTGGGGCCAAGTCTCAAACCCAACCAAAAAACAGTTGATTACTTTACAGTAGTGCCACCGACAAAATGAGCTGATACATCTTGCCCAGCAGGCTGGTTTGAGAGTAGGACTCATGGCTGCATGAAGAGCATGGGTTGACACCTTCTCTTCACGCTTCCCCAGAAGTACCTTCTCAGAGTGTGAAAGCTAGCCTGCAGAGGGGACACTTCTTCTTCTATTCCAGCTTGAGTTCTCTTCGCTAGGCACCCATGGGGTATGGTGTCTTTAGCGACATTGTCTTACTATCGGACTGGCAACCAAGAAAATGATAAGAGCTTATGTTGTTTTGGAGGTCCCTGACCAACAACTCATAAGGGCATATCCTGCCCTTGGCATGGAGTTGTTGTTTTAATAACCCATGGCCTTCAGAGGCAGCTTTCTCCAGCCATGCTGGGCATCTCCTTTCACACAGTTTGTTAAAAAAAAATGATATATTTTAATTTGGTTACAAGATAATAGGTTTCCATTATGTTTTTTTTTAATATCCCTACATCTGGTTAACTTTCCTGCATACTGCCTTTTCTCCCCTACCCCCCAGCCCCGTTTTGCTTGTCTGCCCTATATCCCCGTCTTTAATTTCTCATTGCCTATGTTCTATGACCCTTCTCTCCTTTATGCCATAATCCTCCCAATGGCCTCTTCTTAGTTTTCTGGCTTCTCCAGGTACTGCAAGTTAAACACACAGAATTAGAGATTCTAATACTAGGTCTACAGAGATGATCTTGGAGCGATATTAGTATTTAATAAGGCCCTGCCTTAGCAGTCCCAGTACTCCTCTGGTAGCCTCACAGGTCAAAAACTCCTTCTTCCCACAGATGGCTGAGAAAGACCTGACTCATGATATCATGGTCTTAAAGAGATACTGTGAGTTTCAGTTACTAAATACATATCAGGTTCTGCTTCCCTCTTTTTAGCAGGCAAATAAGATCTCTTAGACTAGGCTGCTCCTTGCTTAGCTCACTAGGGAAAACAACATTTCTGTTTTGTCTTGGACCATTCCCATAGGCTAAACCATTTCACCTTTGAGATTACAGTGTAACCCTTTCCTTAACCTTCACATGGTTTGGAGTTTTCAGAAAAGTAACTTCTCACAAGATGTAGGAAACTCGTGGGACTTTGTAAGTAGAGGATAGCAGGAGAACATCACCACAGATGGACAGACCCCAGTACTCAAAAATATTAAGGATACACTCTCCCACTGACCTATATTCTCAGCCCCCCCCCCGACCTATATCCTCAGTCCACAGTAAATGAATTTTTAAGTATCTGGGATACACCTAAACTGCTGCTTATCGTTTTTCTGAAATTTAATTAGCAGCCTTATATTTGCATCTGCGAAACCTATCAACTTTACCCAAGGCAACTTCCTGAGCATGGCACTAGGCACTTGTATGTCTTTATAGCTGCAGAATAATGTTGAGAAAAATTAAGGCCCAGAAAAGTCACCCATTATTGAAAGCCAACACAAACACGTAATACCAGCAAAGCCAAAAATAATTCAAAAATAAAATCTCAGATATCTGTCCCTGACACGGAGTCCCTCTCTCCTCCCTATGCTGGAAAGAGTCTGTTTGGAGAAGGGGTGGGAGTCAAGGGCAAACCAGCTTTACCTAGGAGACTTTCAGCCTGCTCGGGTCCCTGTTTCTGGTGCAGTTATTTTTTCTGAGCACAGCAAGGCAAGCATGCCTTTTCATTCCAGCTTCATCTGCAATCACCTTTCTCTCACTGTATTCTAACTGCTGATATAGGACTTTGATTGACTCTCCTAAATGAAAGAATGAAGACATTTACATAAAACAACCTACTGCAGGGCTTACAAGCCCTGAATCGGCAGGAATTCTAGGGGAAAGGCGACGACAAGACGTAAAATGCTGAAGTGGAAGTTCTGGATGGATGAAAGGAGACGTGAACCGTTTTCAGTCTAACACTTAAACAGAGTGTGGGTTACTCATTCAATCCTCTGGGTGGATTGAATAATCTTAAGCTATCTGCTCAGCGCAGGTAGAGGATTCTCACTGCAGGTTCAGCATCTACCAGCTTCACCCAGGGGATGGAAATAAGCGATTTATTTCGAGGCCTCATTTTACTTAAACAGAAAGCCAAGAAGCCAAGCTCTCTCACCTTTGTAGGACTGCGGAGGGTGGACGGGTAGGTTAGGCTGGGGGGGGGGGTAGGGTGGAGGGCGGGGGGTGGGGGAGACAGCTGGTATTATTGCCAGTTGCCAAAGCCAGACCTTATCATTACCACATTCTTTCTGAGTCAGAGGGTTTGTGTGGCTAAGATCGCCTCAACAATGAGCTCCTGCCAAAGGACTCAGCTGAATTTATACTTTGTAGACCCCAAAATAATTTATTGGGTTCTCAGTAAATGGATCCACACCAATTCTGACTATGCTTTATTCTTATCCCTTTTATTTTCTAATACCTCCCTCTCTCTTTAAATATTTCTTCCCCTCGCCCTCCCCACCCCCCATTTCCTCTGATGAAGACTCTCAGGGTTTCTCTTTTGAGGTAGTACTTAGGAACAGACACGGTGTTCTAGAAACTGAAGCAAACACACACCTCCAGGTCTTCGCTCTCATGGAGCGCATCTCCTTGTCTCCTTGTGGGGGAGTTCAGCATAGTAAGCAAGTGAGTCAGTCAAGTAGCAGGATGACGACAGCTAAGCACACTCAGGGGCCACACAATTGTCTTAAGAAAGACCGAAAGATTTGAAAAAAAGGGAACTGTGACGAACGAGGCTCATCTCTGCGATAAGCCCACTGAGGACAGCTAAAAACAGTTCCCACCTTTGACACACAACCTTGCTGGTTTATCTGACTGCCTGGAAGTTCATCGGGAACTCAAAATATTTTTTCATCTCCTGGACAACTGTCTATCAAGAAAAGCTGGGTAGATTTGGAAAATGGCCTCTAAGGGTACAATCATCCTTCATACTTTGAAAAAAAAAAAGAAAAAAAACTAAAACTAAATACTTTGCCCTCAAGAGACAATGCAATAATAATTTTTAAGAAAAGTTAGTATCAGTCAAAGAAATTGTCACTAAGGAGGGAATCCAGGCAAGGAAAAGAAGTGGGAAGGTACACAGGCAAGCTATTTCTGGCACAAATGTATGCACATTCACTGTTCAATTAAAAAGGCACTGGGTACCAGTGTTCTGAGCAGGGATTCTCCACAAGAACATCTTCCCTAAGCCCCTCCAGAGATCTGGTGATCCAATCCCTTGTGACACTGATGCCTTCCACCTTGGTCTGTAATATCATTGATTGGTTTGGTGGTCCATCACTATACTTAATACAAGGGCTGGTACAAGGCTTGTGTTCAGCATGCCTACCCATCGATTAAAACTACAGAGAAATATCAGAGATTAATTTGAAATTGCAGAGTCCAATCAAAACTCCATATTCCCACACTGAAAACCGTTTTGTGTCAGATCATGAAACTTGACATGGTCACACTGAACTAGAGCCCAGGCTAACTGCCTTAGGCCCCTCAACTTACCAGCAACCCTGACCTTTCATCTCACACTTCCCTGATTTTTGTTTCCATCCTTAGCATATACCAGTCTAAGTAGGAGGGATTTTCATTAGTTCTCCTGCTTTGTCTTCTACTAGATGTGCACAGTGGTGAGGGCTTCCATCTGTTTCATACCCCACTGTGTCACTGGCAGGAAGAACAGTCAATAGAGCGGGGTTGGAACTCAGCAAATGAGTTAAAGGTGTAAATGGGATTCTAAAACTGCTTGCAGAGATAAAGACCAGTGGCATCCCGAACTGGCTGAAGCAGATCATGAGGAAGGAAGTGACTATAGCATCCATACCCCTTTCCCCACATTCCTGTTGTGGCCTTACAGGTAAGATCTTCCGCGAGTGTCACATTCCAAGCAAAGCTTCCGTCTATCCCAAGCACACAGAAGCCAATAGTCTGCAGGTCTGTGGGAGAGCTCCGAGGCCCCTTTATAGGAAAATGCTCTGCACACTCACGTGTGTTATTTAGATATGTTGAATAGGCTGCTAGAAACCGATGTCTGTAAATTTTACATAAAACTGCTAACCTGTCATTTATATTAAACACTAAACAAACCCTGGCAAGGTTAGGTCACAGGTTTCACTAGCAACGGAGTGTTGGATCTGAGCTGTAGACCTATGCAGGCTGCTTCTTGTCTGGCTGCTGAAGGCACTGCCATTTGCGCCCCCTGCTGGAATGTTACCAAAAAGCAGGCAGTATGCGGAAGGAAAGAAAAAAAAATTAGGAAAGATGTCCTTTGGGATCCATTTCTGTTATGTTTAAGCCTTTCCTTCGAAGAATAATGTATTCATTTTTCTAGTCCTCTCCCGGTAGCACATAACTATTGACAAACTATGGCCCAGTAAATATTATTCTAACGGCCTGCAAAAGCTATGGACTTAATTCCCTGTGGGTGGAGGGAGCTGAGAAGGCGTCATGCCAGAGGCAGTCCTGAAGATGGATTGTGGAGGCTGTTTGCATCAGCTGCTTAAGATGCTGCTTAACGCAGACACAAAAAGGAAACTGTCTGAAGACTCGGTGATGCCTCTAGGATCCAGGGAGATGCCGAAAATCCAGGCTTGGAAAATGAGAAGGAATGAAGGGGACCAGACTCCAGGGATCATGTCAGGATGGTGCCCAAGGAATAGCTCCTCTGGGAGCACATCCTGAGACTTGGATGCTGCTGCTGACGCCAGCCACTTGATCCATGACCCAAGTTGATGATAAACACTCTACAGTTTCTGTGTCCTTACACTGCTCCCTCCAGATTCCAATTCCCTGGTGGGTTCATTTAACTGAGTTCAGGGCTACAAGATACAAACTAGGAAAAGAAACTCTACCTCCTACTAGGAGCATCTCTCTGACCAAGACAGTGGAGATTCTATATAGAAAAAAATGATATTTGGTTGCTGGGTACCTTCCAGACACTTAGTGGGACTTCGAGTGGTGATGGAGGGAGAGGCCCCCCAAAGCAGTACTGAAGTCTGTAATGAGAACACATAGATCTGAATTTCAATCTGGAATCCTCTGTACCTTCAGAAAACTGACAACGTCTCCTAATCTGCAGATTCTCAATTGTTAAAATAGAAATGATACCATCTGCTCTTTTGAATAGCTGTGAAGATTCCGTTCAATCATTCATTCACTTTTCCAAACCCGTTTTGGAAAATGCATTAAGTGTTTGATACTGAACTAGGCTCTAGGGACAAATTCTGAAAAAAAGAGAAAAATGAAAGACAGAAAGGCAAGCACTTTGTGCAAATGACCAACTTAGACAAGAGAGACCCACAAAACTGGTTATGCTTCACTCTCCCCCAGCTGAGTCACTGTCTTCTAACTTTTCTCTGTTTTTGATTAAGTGATATTGTCCTTCCCTACAAATTTATCTACTTAAGACACATGTACACACTGAACTTAAAAGTAAAACTACAGCAAAAAACTTTAAAAGACAAGGGATGCAGGTCCATTCGTAGAGTACTTGCCTAGCACACTGGTTTGAACCACAGCACCAAAATAACTGGGTGCTATAGTTCATGTCTATAATCCCAGCACTTGAAATTAAGAGCAGGAGAGCCAGATGATGTCCAAGGTCATCTTTAGCTACAGAGCAACTTGGAGGTCAGCCCAGGATATATGACCCTGTCTGAAAACAGACAAAGAAGAAAAACAACTCTAAAAGTTAACGCTGATCCTGGAAATTGTAATTCTTAGAAACAGTGAGGCTCAGAGATGACGTAACTCATGGAGAGTGCACATAAGATGAAACTTATTTAAATCTGCCCTCATTTTAGGTTTAGTGGCTGTGATGAACTCCGATGCAGGCACACCCCAATTACAATTAACATGAACATTAAGTAGATATAAAATATAAATGCCAGAAAGGCAAATTAATCAAAATTTTACAAGTGTTTTGTAGTCAGCAAAATGTCTTTTATGCTTATTTTATCATTTCCTCTTAATCATTCTCCAGTCACTAATCTACAGGAAAGACTAGGAGATGTAGAGAGAGGAAACAGTGGGCCTAAGGTCATGGGGACAGAGGCTGGCCTCATCACAGCCTTCAGTCTCTTGATTTCTTGTTTCAGAAAGGAAGCCTAGATAGAAAGCAGATGGTTCCATGGCTAAGTTGGGGACTGGAGAACTGCAGTGTTCGTATTTTCTAACCTCAGATGGAAAGTGCTGTCTGTCCTTCGGTAACACCTTGGAAGACAATTCACAGAGCAGCCAAGAAAGTGCTACACTCCTCAGCTCAGGCTCTGGAACTAGTGTCTAGATACTCATGGCAGACATAGGTTATGACCCATTAAGGCATCCCATGTTTGACTATCTTTGCCTCCAAATCTAACCACGCAGGAGAGAACACGACTCAGTCTTGTCGGTAGCTCTGTGCCACCCAGAGTGCAGGTTGGGTCTCAAAGAGGCAGAGCACGAAGCTGAGCAGCACATACCAGCCAGCTCATCCCTCCCCCTCCCCCCCAGCCACTCCCCTTCTCCCACCTGCTTTGAAATCACCACTGAATTTTAACTTAAGACAAGAAAAGCTCCTGTGAATCTTTCCCTTCCGAGAATCCCTGGGATTTTTCAAGGCTGAGAATTTCTCCTTCTGAGGATGAAAACACAAGTCCCAGCTATCTAGACGACTTTGAGCAAGGAAAAGCTCACTCTGCTTATCAAGGTGTAGGAAGGGTATAATCTGCTGGAGAGATAAAGGTTATGCGCCCCCCCACACACACACAAACACACACACACACACACACACACACTAGCAGCAAGGGCCCTCCACATGTCCAAAATCCCCTTTGTAAGATCAAGGCACCACTTTCTCACCAGATCACCTGTCTAAAACTTTCTGTCTTAAGACATGGTATATTGCATGCACAGCAGCTTGGTAGAGGATGTGAAGCCCAGAATCATAGCTCAGTCCTGCTCACTAAGACATCTCTGGCTGCTGGCTAATTAACTGCAGAGACTTAAGAGTGCTTAGTCAGGAAGTTGTCCATCCCTGTCGAACAAGACTTAGATGGGTAACTGATGGCCAAAGGGGCTCTTTTAAAAGTTCACCTTCTCATACATGGCCGTGGAGGTGTGTGTGTGTGTGTGTGTGTGTGTGTGTGTGTAACCTTACATAATACAACAGTCCATATCAATGTTATTTTCCCAATTCAGTGAATGTAAAAGTCTAACCACGTTGAAAATAAGGAAGGGCAGTCCAATGCATTGTACCTTAAGCATTCATTTGGAATTTTAGAAGGGCTAATTCTAATTGTACTCACTTTTGCTGGGAAAGTAGGAAGCAAGACTAATTCCTGGTGTCAAAAGGAATTAGTACTTCAGAAATGCGGGGGTTGGGGGTGCAGAGTTGAGCCATCTCTATCTCCTTTTGTGAAAAACTAAAGTTAAATATGGAATTTCTGGAATAAACTCCTGGGTGGAAGCTGGTAATTGAATTTCAACAAATACAGTGAGCTTTGGGAGCAATGCTGAGACCACAGTACCTTGTGTCCCCCCATCCCCAAAGCAGCTGGTCAAATACCCAGGGCTGGGGCAACTGGGGACTGTGCTGGAGATCTGCTCCCACCCCGCTTGGGAAATGGCTGGGAGGTGGGGCAGCCTGGGTGCTGGTGATACTTTCCTGAGAATACTGAGCTCAGACTGAAGCAAGGGCGAACTCTCTCCTCTCCCTTATTCACGGTCTCCTCTACTCACCCCAGCTCCTGGCTAACAAGAGACCTCCTCTGGGAAAGCAGCTTCAAGACTGTGGATCCAGAGTTGGCTCCTTGGGATCCCCCCCAAAAGCATCTTAGCATAGTTAAGGATAAAAATAGCCCCGGGATAACGCGGAGGGAAGAGGAGGAGTAAAGCGCAAGGCAAAGCAAGAATACCACGGGCTTCTGCGTTGTGTTGTGGGGGTTGGCAAGGAAGGGTGCTACTCCTGGTCCAGAGGAGAACCTCGTGTGTGCAAATAAAATAAAGTGCCTCCTTAGCTTAGGTTGTGCCATAAAGAATCGGAGGCACCCACAAATAATTGCTAAGTCTGGCACAGCCCTCCAATCCCTGGTAGGCATCTGGCTCCAGCACTGGCTTCTCCATCCTACTACTGGTTTGAGCCCCAGGTTCGGAGAGCTGGCTCTCCAGTTCCAGGAATAGCAGGGTCCAGAGAAAAACAGCGGAGTCCACTGCTCTAAAAGCGGGTGTGTATGGCACACCTGAAGAGGTCAGGCTCCGAGCGAGCTGTGCTCTTTCTAAACACAGGCTTCCCAGGTTCGTGTACGGACATCCATTATCCACCACCCTCCCCCATCCGCCTCCTCTATCGGTGGTACTCGAAATAGAAGCCGAGGTGGGAAAAAAGTAAAAAAAGTAACATGAAAAAAAAAAATAATAGCCGTATATAACTGGCTGTCTTAATACTTACGGTCCTGCCTGTCACCTTCTTCTTCGAGTACCCCGGGAGATGCTCAGTCTCCCCATTATTGCTACCAAATGCAAAGGCAAACTAGACCAAGGCTTCCGCACCCGAGATGCCCCATTCCAGAGGGACTCCTGTTAGCTGTCCCCTGGCCCAATTCTCCGCCCCAGGTGGTACCCGGGCTCCGCCAGCGCTCCACTCTAGCTGCAGTTGCCCAAGGTCCTAGAGAGAAGCTGTGGCGCTGAGCAACGGGCAGCGACGACCCTCTCGAGTCAGCTAGGGACATAAATCCAGTCTTTTAATAGTCAGAAAGTCTGGTACCTTATAGTTCATCTCGCGAATTCTAGAGGTGAGGTTTCGGAGCAGGAGACAGGAGGATCAGATAACCCCGAGTCTTGCCTCCAGTGGAGTGTGTTCTACCTGCTTTAGCCTTATCTCACCTTGGGCTTTGCACTTGAGTAAGTCGGAATACCAGAAGAAGGTGCCTAGGCAGCCCTCACCCCTCGCGCTCCGCGCTCACCTGAGTCGCGTACCCGTCCAGCCGGTCCGGCGCCCTCAATCCTCTCTCCGGCCGGGCCATGGGCAGCACCGCCGCCAAGTACCTGCGCCCTTTGGAACGAATTCACACTCACCCCGGGACGGGCGAGCGGTGAAGGGACACAGGCACTCACCGAGAGAGACCCGGCGGTGACCGCAGCTCCGGGCTGCAGCGCACTGAGGACCTTACAGGCAGGCGTTTTGGTGCCGGTTCTACGGATGGGAGGAGCAGGAGGAGGAGCAGGAGCCGGAGGAGGGG
Organism: Mus caroli; assembly: GCF_978045245.1. Taxonomy (NCBI): domain Eukaryota; kingdom Metazoa; phylum Chordata; class Mammalia; order Rodentia; family Muridae; genus Mus; species Mus caroli. Next base: position 42,089,413 of record NW_028227259.1, read on the forward strand.
ACAGTGGAGGCCGGAGCTCCGGGAGAGCGCGGAGGGCAGAAGAGGATCTCGAGCGCCCACTGCTGCCTTGTTGGCTCTGGTACTGCCTCGAGTCCCGCCTCCCAGGGAGTCCCTGAGAGCCGACTTCCAGCAAGCCAGTTAAGCACCGGATTTCTGCGCTTTTGGGTCCCGAAGGAGCCGGCTCCGCTCACTCAGTACCTCGGCTCCTCGGATTTTAGTCTAAAGGGAGAGACCAGCGCAGTCTAGAGGGTGGGGCGTGTGGCTTGGGTGACTTTATCCACCTTGCAAACCCTGGACTCCTGGTCCGCTCCCTGACCCCTCTGGGTCTGAACCTTGGGCCCATATGTCCATTATCCTTTTCATAAATTCTGAGTGGTCCCCAAGACCTTCGCAGTACCCACGTGTGTTCCCACCCAGTGTTCCTTACCAGCAGGTGACTCGCTTTAGGCGCCTGTGCTCGGTGTACAGACCGGGAGGTCTCTGGAGCCGGTAGCTCCATCTTGTGCTGCAGCAGGGACAGGAGCCACTTGAAGAGGTGGCTTCAGAGTGTGCCTTGTCACCATGAAAAACCCTCTCTCCAAAACCCTATCTCCTTCGGTTTCGCCTCAAAAAGACCGACTTAAGGCGAGCCCGAAGAATTCAGCTTTCCTTTAGCAAAAGTAACTAGGCTGGCAAATTTCACCTCTGAAACTAATCAAGTTTTTCCTGCGTTCCAAAGCTGAGAGGTTTTGTGAGAGAGCCAACCTGAATACGGTGACTCAGTTTAAGATTTGGAGGGCGGAGGAGCTGGAATCTCCTTGGAGACACTGGACTGCTTCAGCCCAGAGCAAGTCGCCTTCCAAAGCAGGTTACCAGAAGAAAAGAGGAGCAGGCAAGGGTGTGTGTGTGTGTGTGTGTGTGTGTGTGTGAAAGGAATGAGAAAGAAATAACCAAATTCAAATCAAAAGAACTTCTTTTAGCTACTTTAATATCTTCCATATCTTAAAACTCAGAATATAAATATTTATCATTTATATTTCTAGAATCAACATTTTCCTATCTAAGGGGGAAAATTCCTTTGGGAAATTGACCTCGTAGCTGGTGCAAAGATTAGCCTCAGTCCTCTTAGAAGGCAAACAGATGCCCAGTACAGTATATTGTGGCTTATAAAGCAGGCAACATCTTGGAGAGCTTAGCCAAGTCTTCTTTTTCAATGATAACTTACTAGAAAATTTAATGATTCTGGCTACTTAATCTTTGAATAAATGTAAAGTTGATATGCCCATTTCAGGTAAAAAAAAAAAAAGGGAAAAAAGTGCATTCACAAAAGCCACTTTAAATCTGCATTTGGAAAAGTCAATTTAAAATTTACTTTAGATTTAGATACATAATTTTTCTCTCATGCTATGAAGTTGGGTAAAATCCTGCAAATATCTATTGTGATCAAATGGAGAGTTCAGATTAAAAGGGCTGCCAACTCTCAGTTATGGCCACCTTAAGCTTCTTCCAGATGCCAAGCACAGTGGAGATGAGGAATCTGTCAACACAGGGTGGGAGGGGTGTTGATGTCCTAAGTTGGTTGAGGTTATTTTTCCTTCCTGAAGGGTCAAATGTGTTTCAATGTCCAATACATGGTATGAAGTACACAAGCCATTCCTGAGACACAAAAGGAGATTTGCAAGAATTCTTCTATTCATACCTTGGAAGTCAAAGGCCAGTTAACCAGCTTTCATTATTTCCTGCCACAAAAAAACTCAAAAGAAATGAAAACCCCAGCCCCAGTTCAGAGTCTCTGTTAGTCACCTTTGGCAGAACCTACTCCATGCACATTCAGCAAGTGATAGGAATTGGAGCACTGACCTTACAGTTGCCCATCCACACCAATATTATCAAATATTTATTGATCAATAGTCAATGTTCTTAAATTTAGGTAAATAAAAATACCAATGAGCTTTCTGGCTGTCTTTTTGTTTGTTTGTTTGTTTGTTTTTGTTTGGATGTATATGACTGCTTAGACATTGATCTCTCTCCTAGATGTCTTCTGGGACTCCCTTCTGTTCACTCCTAGACACCTGGTCTGCTGTATCGGCCCTAATACTGTATTAAACAGAGCTGGTTTGGATTCTGTCTTCGCCAGTATATTAGAAGAGCCTTGGCTTTGAGTAACCATACAACTGACCTTTTGTAGGTTCTCTGACAGTATAACTTAAGGACCACCCCCCCTGAAAACTAACAAACATAAAACCCAAATAACATCAACAAAGCTCACAACAAACAAACAAACAAAAAACATAAAAAAAATCTGTAGGGGCTATAGAGAAAGTTTGTCAGTGAAATGCCAGCATTGCTCCAACAGAGGACCAAAGTTTTCCTAGAAGAGAAGGCTCACATTGCCTGTCAGTTCAGCTCTGGTGAATCTAATACCCTCTTCTATACTGGCAGGTACATGTCTCACATATAAGTGTACATATGATTTTGTGTGTGTATGTGTGTGTGTGTGTGTGTGTGTGTGTGTGTGTGTGAGAGAGAGAGAGAGACAGAGAGACAGAGAGACAGAGAGACAGAGAGACAGAGAGACAGAGAGACAGACAGAGACAGAGAGACAGAGAGACAGAGAGGGGGGAGGAGAGAGAGAAAGAGAGAGTTCACACACCTACACCTAAAATAAAATAGTTTTAGTAAGTTTACACATTTGATATTTTAAGGGTGGTTTGATTTGGTTCAGGGTGAGAATTGAGGCTCATAAGAGACATGCTAGCAATCAACCAGAAAACAACTGTCACTCAGTTCTATGACCCAAGCCAGTGTCATCAACTAGAAAATGAGTGCATTTACAGATGTCTTCTGCACCACTAGTATGTAAGCTATTAGAGCCATTGCTGGATACTTGATATGAGAGATAAATGAAACATTAAGATATCACTGCTGCCAGCAGAAACTCTTGCACCAAGGAGCAGTAAGCCTTATATGCACAAACCACCTTTACGGATTCATTCATTCCGGCTAGATTGTAGACTCTGTTCACAGAAGATCAAAGCTGAAGGCATGCAAAGGAAACAGAAGCTGGGTGACCTATGGCTTTGGTCAATAACCTGCAGTAACAACATCTAAGGTAGAGCCAAGATATGAGTCAGGAGCTGGGTAAAACCAATTATATACCCTGTATCTTCCCTGTATCTGCTCAGTGTGTGTGTGTGTGTGTGTGTGTGTGTGTGGTGTATTATAAATATGAACTTATAGTATATGTGGAGGTCAAAGGTTGATTGGAGTGGATGTCTTCTATATCTTGCCACCTTATTTTTTGAGACAAGATCTCTCACCAAAGCTGGAAATTATTGTTTTCCTAGACTGACTGGCCAGAGTCTACCCTCCTACAATACACAAAATATCTGCCTTTCTTTACCTATCCCAGATTGGAGTCACAGATGCACTGGGGATCCAAGCTTAGGAAGCAGGCACTTTACTTCCCAAGTCATCTTCCCAGAAAACATCTTCTGCTTTCACAGTAACACAGGCGCACACACACACACATGCACACACACAACCACCCCAGTTTACAAGGAGGATAGCTTGTTTAAGGTGACATACTAATCAGAAGTTTCTCTTACCCCTTCCCAAAGATGATTAACCCTTCTCTATTTTGAAAAGAATTGAGTTCATTAGTGCACTCGGTGAAGTGGTTCATCTAGACAGATTCCCTTCCAGTTACAACTGAGCTCCTAGCTCAGTGCTCTCCATAACTGAATGGTTTGCTTCTGTTTCTTGTGTTGGTTTGCTTGTCTTTTCTTTCAGATGAATGATGAGTAAGGAGTAGATCAGGAGGAGAGGAGCCAGGGTGTGAGGATCAGAGTGAGCCCAGTGAGCCGACTTCAGAGGACTCAGGGTTCACGTTACTCTCTGTCCTGACTCTGAGGAATCATAGCTACAATCCCCGCCTAAAGGGGCTGCCCTATATCCTCTCTCCTCATAATGGATGTTTGAGTCTTTCAGGTTAATAGCATGAATTTTAAGGAGTCCAGTGGGATTCTTTACAAGCAGTAGAAATTGGGATCAGGTTAAAAATCCAATTTTAATAAACTTTCCAAGTCCTGATTTAGATGGTGTGCTAATGGCTCTCTGTGCTGAATCACCTTAAAAGTCAAATGTATTTTTAAAAGGTTCTCCTTGTACGGGAGGCTTGATGGATATCACTTAATTGTGCATTGTGCATTCCTGTCTTCATCAAAAACGATCATCTAAAATTGAAGCGAGCTGATAGGAAATGCAGCCATCCTTTGAGCTCCTTGGTTACAAGGAAGGCTTTGGGGTTGTGAGATGATTTTCCTTCCTTTTGACCACAAACAAAGGGAGCATGATTACACTGTGTGAAATGGCATCTTCAAATTTCTCCACTAATTTGATTGTGCTGGGGTCTAAGGCTGCTTCTGTTTCTTTTGATTTGCTAATTAGCCAGAGTTGTCTGCTTGGGTAGAAAGAAGCCAGGGTCATGTCCACAAACATGAAATCTGGGGAGTCCTTCCAACTCAGCTGGCCATCACATTCCTACCCTACAACCCATCCCGAATCCTAAACTGTCTACACTCATGTGCAAACAACCCACCCTTCTGTGATTAAGAAGCTATGCGATGATTTTCTTTCCTCTGAAAACATAACCTGATTTCTTTTTGTATTGTGTGGTCACATGACTAAGTTTGGACTTGGCACTCTTACAATTTTCTTCATTTTCATCTGCTAGGATTTAAAAATAGGTGGAATTACAACCACCACCACCACCACCACCACCATCACCACCACCACCTGTGCCAATGACCATTGTTAAAGGCTTATTCCTAAAGGTGGCTTCATGTCGGGGAAGTTGTTTTTAATAAATGAGGTCTAGGGGAAGGTCTTTGAGTCTCTGAGATTGAGCCCAGGGGTTAAGGTGGTTCTCTGGAGACACCTCATTAATTCTCCTGAGAGTGGGTATAAAGGCAGTAAGCCCACACAAGCTTGGGGAACTCAGGGAAGATGGCAGAGATAGACTCACCATTCATCCAGTCTAGCAGAAATGGCAAACTTCAGGTTCAGGGAAAGTCCTTGTGTCAAAGCATAAGGCGGAGACAGTGGAGTAGAATGTCCTTTCCTGGCTTCCAAATGAGCACACACAGGCTCATGCAAGCAGATCTGCACACACTCATGCACATACCGCGCCCATACACAGATATACACATGCAGCACACACACACACACACACACACACACACACACACACACACACACACACTGAAGGAAAGGAAAGGAAAGGAAAGGAAAGGAAAGGAAAGGAAAGGAAAGGAAAGGAAAGGAAAGGAAAGGAAAGGAAAGGAAAGGAAAGGAAAGGAAAGGGAAAATGACAGAAAAATCAAAAGCAGCCAGCCTTTACAATCCATTGATAGTTTAAGTGAACCTAGAGTGCCCCACCCTTGCTTGGCCATCCAGCACAGGTGGTATAGTCTAAGGGAGTCCTTGTAAGATGATATTGTATTAGGATAACTGTATTATTTTTGTTTAATTGTATTTTTTAACTTTACATGTGTTTTTCTTTAAATTATAAAATTCTTAGAGTCTCTGAGTCAATGACAGCTAAGAACCAAATTGGCTCTGTGCAGAAGATGATACCACAGAGCCTAGGTGCTTAGCTGATGAGAATCAGGTTGACTGCTGAAGGGGATTTCACACAAGTAACTGAGAGTCCCTTTGCTGGGTTGGATAAACAGCTATAAACATTATACTGCTTTGATTTGTCATCTCCTGTCAATCTTTGCCCCAAACCACACCTATTAGTGCCACAGAAATTGCCAGATGGCAGGATCTAAGTGGTCTCCTTGCTCACACTGTTCAATTCTGCTTTCACTGCAATATTCTCATTCCCATAGAAAATCATGCCACTTCTTTTGATTTTCAATTCTCTGGGACCAAAGTTAGCTGCCCTTCTGAGGGTCTTGATGTTGTTTCTCCTTTGAACTTTATTCAAAGGCACCAGAAACTTCCTTGTATTTAGAAAATAAATAAAATAAAATAAAAACCTTTCCCTCTCCCAATAAGCCCATCCATTCAGCCAAACTAACTTTTACAGGATCCCTCCTTTGCAGCTGCTCTGTGCTGGGCGTGTGGGCAGAGATTTATGGAGAAGATGTAATCCAATTCCATTTTTAAAGGAACTTATAGATGTGCATGGTATGAACAGAAAACTATAGTTTAATCAGATGAGCATCCCAAGCTCATGACCCTTTGGATACCAGGCTAATAGAAAGAATGCTGAGCTCTCTGCCCTCCCATCTCACCTTCAACTCCCAACTCCAAGCAGCAACAACTCTCTCTTCTCTGGGGTTCGTGTTAAAGTTCTTTCTCTACATGTGGTTCTCAGTTACCTCAAGCTGATAAAACGTCTATCTGCCTTCTTTGGGAACAAATTTCTTACATTACAATAATTTGTAGTGACACTTGAAAGTACTACTGTCTATCATCTCTCTAGAATCTATACATCTATATACTGATCTATCATCTGTCTATCATCTACCTATCCTCTATACATCTGTGTACTACTTATTCACCTATATATCTATTTATCATCTCCACTTCATAAATCTACCTGCCCATCATCTACATATCTATCTACCTTTCTATTATCAATCTCTCTATTTATCTGCCTGTTATCTATCTATCTATCTATCTATCTATCTATCTATCTATCTATCTACCTATCTATCTATCTATCTATCTATCTATCTATCTATCTATCTATCTGTCTATCATCTATCTTCCTCTTATCCACCTATTTTTTACCTGTTATCTTTCTATCATCACCTATTGATCTAACATCTGCATATCCTTTATGTAGCTCTCTATCAATTATCAATCCATTTTCTTGTCTATAATTTATCTATAGGTTTATCTGTTTGTCTACAATCTATCATTTCATGATATTAATAAATTCTTCACATCATGCTTTGATTGTTACTATATGAATATATATAATGTCATTTTACATTTAAAATAAGAACTTCTTTCAAAATTTGTCATAACATCATAAAGTATATTTTTAAACTAGAGATAAATATTTCATATGAATTTAAACAATCAACTAGACAATATAAAACAAAGCAAGAAAAACATGTAAGTAAAATACAAATCACTTATGTAACTCCATGTTGGGGATTTGAATATATTTTGTACATGTCTCAATTTTGCACAGAGACACCGAGAAGTTAGTGTTGAATGTTGTATGCCCCAGCTGCAAACAGCCATGATGCCTAGAGAAGCTGGTCCAAGACAAATCTACCATTCTGTCTCCCTTGTGTAAGTACATCATGGACCCAGAGAGGACTGTAGTATATTCTACCCTATTTCCTCAAATGAAGAGACTTGAGTTCTTCATGCCTTCAAAATGTACTTACATTCCAGGAATGTAACTATCCATAAAGTATTTAAATGCAATATTCATGATATTGTTGTAATTGCATTGCATAAACTAATTGACAAAAGAAAATGCTAGGCTTAAGAGCTCAGTTCTCTGTGTAATTGGGTTCCTCTTCCCACATATAATCAGCCTTTAACTAGAAAAGCTATTATGGTCTTAAAGTTCTCAGGCATACCCTAGCTCTCATTGAGGCCCTTGATTTCATGTGATGCTCTGTGAGCATCTGTGTCAAGGCCATTCTTTCTTAGTTAGGAATGGAGAGTGATACACCATGAGGTACATAGCGTAGGTGAACGAACATTGGTACCCTGTCCCCATGCAAGTACATAGCAGAGAGGTGTTGGTCCACTGTTTGCAGGATTTAATCCCCTTCTCCAGCTCCTGTTCATTCTTTGAATGGGGCCTGCCTCAGGGTTCACCTTTTCCTTGAAGTCACTTGGAGTTGGCAGGGGTATCGCCTGCCAGAGAGGAGGGAGGGATGCATTTATTGACAGATGTGGAATGAATCATTACAGAGCTCCTATTAGTTCAATCCTTCCTCCTTCAGGGAGCAAACTGTCTTTGGGGAGTGGCCAGCTGGCAAGGGTCCCTGACTGCTTCTCAGGGACATTGTTTTTTTTTTTTTTTTTTTTTTCTATAGGAAGAAGATCTGCCTAGTGTAGCCTAGCCCTTTCTTCCTGCAAATTAAGGCTGGTATATGGTCACCTAGCAGGCTTCTTACCTGCCCTGTGGTACTCTCCAACTTAATCTCCATCACTGGAAAGGATTGTGCTTCGCTCTCAACTGTTTTCGTCTTTGCTGCATCAACACAGGAGAGTGGTGCTATGGCTGAGGCTGTTTATGCCCTCCTCTGCTCTCCTAACCCCCTCACACAACTCCGTGAATCAGTTCATTTCTGGATCCTGATGCCATTTTCTACCACCTACATTTTGCAGCCCTTAAACACTATCCGGCTAATTGTTTTCATTGCTCATGGCTTTGCTGAAGTTACTACAGTTCCAATGTGTTCAGAGTCCATGTCTTTTAGTATCTGTTTTTATTTAGAAAAAGTGTGGGAAGTGAACTTCCCCAAAATGTATTTTAAGAAGATGTCATGAGCCCCACCAGGGATGCCAGGTTCCATTTTCTGCACCGTGCAGTCATGGCCCCTATGCGATATAAAATGGCAACCTTGCAAAGAGCAAATATGAGTTAGAAGTAGAGGAGACTTTAATGACACAGGCAGATCTGAACTGTCTGCAAGTCAAAGGCAGAGGCATGGAGACTTCTTCTCAGCCCTCAGAAGGAACCAACCTGCTCAGACCTTGATCTTAGAAGCCCTTGCTATAGTCTAGAATTGTAAGAAAACAAATGTCTCTTGTGTAGGTCATTTTGTCTATGGCCCTGTGTTAGGGCAGGCAACCTTTGCAGTCTAGTCACATAAAGCACTTTGGTTTTGGCTTGGCAAAATAAAACAGAATTCATGGTCACTCTCATATCTGAGGACAGAAGACATGAAGTACTTCATTTTTTATCTCTGCTTTTCTTTTTATTTCTGCATACAGGCTGAGATTTTTTTGTGTTCTTAAGTCAATTCTTAGCATGTATTTTTAAAGATATTCTAGTGCTTATATTCCACAATTATACTTCAAACCATGCCAGTATCTCAACTGAGTTAATGTCATTATACCCATACTAGTTAGATATTGCTGCATGACAACTTACCTCCTATGTTCTTATCCTAAAATTAGAAGTGTTTATTATCTCATAGTGTCTGTAGGTACACAGTCTTTGGTGGCACAGGTTGGTCTTTTGGTGTGAAATATGATGTGGCTACAGAGGCTCTGCGGGTGAGGACTTATGCCCAGGTTCATTCACTTGCCTGAGTTTTGACAGGCTGTTAGCATGAGAGCTGAGTTCTTTGACAGCTGTTGCAGAGGCTCCCTTCAGTTTCTTGCTTTGTGTTCTCTTTATAGGGCACTTGATAGAAGGTAGTTTTCTTCTTATGACTGAGCAGGTGACACTAAAGAGTGAGCACATGGAAAGTGATGCCATAGTGTCTTTTATAATGGAATCTGTTGAGTGTCATATTTTGGCATTTGCCATTTTCAGATTTTGGAAACAAATAGCCAGATCCAGCCAATTCTTATGCTGAGGGTGTTACTTAGCAGCACAAATACCGAGAATTGGGATCACTGTAAGGCAATGCAGAGGATGTCTTTCACAAGGTTCACAAGGTAGCATCTACCCACATGGGAGCATCCTTTCATGGGGGGGGGGCATCTGTCCATGAGGGAGAATCCTTTTAGGGAAGAGCATCCTCCCACAAATGTGTATCCTTCCACAGGGGAACATTCTTCCACAGAGGAGCATCCTTCTACATGGAAGCATCCTTCTATGGGGGAGTATCCTTCCACAAGGGAACATTATTCCACCAGACAGAGCATCCTTCCACAGGAGAGCAGCTATGGACCAACAGCAATGGTGGCACCAGTACCAAGTGACCACTTGGCCAGCATTGGGAGTAAGTTGCCATCAGTCATTAGGCATTTCAATTGTCTCTAGTGTTACAATGTTAAAAAGCAAAACCCTTAAGGTCGATAAATTACAATATACTATTTCTTGAAATCTTTAGAGTCATATTTTAGAAGTTTTTCTCATGGCTTTCCCATTGCATAATAGATAATAATATTATAATGGAATGTAAAATAATAAGTAGCACACTGTATCAAAAATGGAGTGCTAGTTAATCAGCTAATCAGTCAAGACATGCGCATTATTGCATCCTAAGAATGTGTATCAGTACTGTAAATACTCATCATAGCTTAAAAATTAAAAGATTTTTTTTCTTCAAAACAGGGTTGCATGTAGGCTAGGCTGCTGGAATTTCTCCATATAGCTAACGATGCCCATGAACTCGGGATCCTTCTCCCTTTACTAGTAAGGCTTATAGGGCACTGCTTCCCTCTGTCTGGTTACAGAATGTAGTCCTCACGATAGAGATGAGAGAAAGGTGCTCATGCAGTATGGCCCTACTGTCCAGGGAGGAAGTTCAAATGTCACCATTCTCTACTGAGTATACTGCAAGCTAACATGGGGACAGAAGCAGGAGCCACTAGAGTAATACCCAGCACCGTGTCTTCCTTTTAACCCCAAATCTTTGCTTTTGAGACATAGTTAAACACAATGGTTGATTTGGTTTTGTATTTGGTTCATTATAATGTACTCCTGTTAAAACCTTAAAGATGATTGGGAAAATTAGAAATAATAAAGAAGAAGGCAGTAGTTCTACTACCCAAAGGCAACTCACAGACAAAGACTGGGGAAGCAGCAAGGCTCAGCTGAAAGGGAAACTCAGCCTTTGGTCTGTCTGTCATACCTCGGCATTGTTGATTCTTTAACACTTAAAGCAGTTCATGTCTAGCTTTAGTAAACATAATGTTGATTGTTTATTTAGTTTCCTGATTTCTTAGACACAGGTACAATTAGAATAGAAATTTTCATTTAAAAAACAATTACTTCAACACTTACTAGAGAAGACAATAAATTCAAAACCCTGCATGCTTGTACAAGAAGATCTAATGAAGTGCAAGCAATAGATCAACTTCCAGTCATTATTGTTCATATATTATTGTGACTTATTTTGGTTTTGGCAATTGAACACAGGCCATTATGTATGCGTGGATAATGCTCTACCATTGAGCTAAATCCACACACTCACTCCTGTTCCTACAACAGAATGAAGGAAAAACGTTTCAGAGGTATAGACAGCTTTTCTGTTCTCACTCAGATGAAGTGTGGCTCACTGATGTCATGCCGAGAGGCCTGGAAGGCATCATCTTCACCACCATCCTCTCCCTGTTCTCCTAAAGTCTTCAGTGAGTCTGAGTTTTGCAAACAGTTCCTTGCTTTAAATGGCACCATGTATTTACTTTCTGCCCCTCAGTCCTGCTCACCACTTTTTACAGCCTTCACCTGTTCTCACACATGGCTACAGTTCCTTTTGAATGCTGAATGCTGTGGGCCGAATGTGAGTGGTATTCTTAGCTGCCCTTCTGGGGATGGCATTTCTGTGGTTTCTGGTTAGTTAGTACGATGACAAACTCTGCCTCTTGGAGCACTCTTACGTAATCTTTGGTGGATAGTGGCAAACACTTATGTTGGTGAAACCTTCAAGTGAGGCTTCTCTCTCCCAGGATAAACCCGAGCCTGATGGAAAAGACTGATAAATCTTCAAAACAAGCAGGATCTATCTACTCATGTCTCATGCATTGTGTTGTCCCGTTCCTTTTTCAGGATGGGCACCAGCAATCCCTTCAGTTTTGGACACTGTTGACTGTGTTTTCTAGACCAGGTTGGCCTTAGATTCCTAGAGGACCCCTGCTTTTTGAATGCTAGGGTTAAATGTCGATGTACACCCGGCAAGCTGATTATATTTTTAAATAATTAATTTCTATAAGTTTTTATATGTCTGAGACTATCACTCTCACTCCGTTTTCATATCTGTGAGTTAGGCAGAGAAATCATGTGTATACATGTGATACCATTATGAAACAATACGGGCAAAACGTGAGAGCCATATTACTATAAAGTAGTACTTAATGACTTTTAGCATTAGCCAAAATTAGAGGGCTCTCACCCGGGCACCCATCCAGGCCTTCCAATATCCACTGGCCTGATCAAGACTTGGTCTTCAGCAGTTCAGTTCATTCACTACCTTCATGTTAACCTGGGCCTTAATGCTCGTGTTAGAGGGAGAATCCTACAGAGCTGGCCAGCACACGACAATTTTTAAAACATGTTTTTCTCATAGGATATCAAGTTGGTTTTGAAACACAGCTTTTTGCTAGTGTGTAATGTGTAGTGTGGGTAGCTTTGGACTTGTTCATTTTTGGTTTGTTTTACTTGAGGAAAGGTCTCGTGTAGTCCATGATGCCTTTGAAATCACTGTGTAGCTGAGGATGGCTTTGAACTTCTGAACCTTCTGGCCTGAAGTGTGTTGAGATTGCAAGTGCGCATTACAGTCCTTGATTTATATGGCTTGGGGAATTGAACCTAGAGCTTCATGTATGTTAGGCTAATGCTCCACCAACTGAGTTATATTCTTACCCTTTATTACAGGAGATGAGAAAGAGGGACAACCAAAGAAAACAAAACCAAACCACAAAACAATCAAACCAGAAAACTACACTTTGAACACCAAAATTAAATCTTTTAAAACTTAGAGGATGTTCTGAAGAGCAGTGGAGTATTTTGATCCATGTGTTTCTTTTGTCTCACCCAGCTTCCTCTGGCATGGTGGGTACACTGATGAAAAAGAAGCAGTTTTTCTTCTCTGCACCACTGGGGATTCTTTTACTTCTGGTGGCCAGACAATAAGAATTTCTTAAAAGCAGATAAATAAGCTTTAATCAGCCTGATTTTTCTTCTCCCATCTATGGGATTTTTTCCACAGATAAATAAGTTCAATTTGGTGGAGAGAAACATAAGAGGTACACAGTTTATGCTTGTGCTGCCAACGAGGCTGTTTTCATTTATTATTCTTTATGGAGAGTAGCTACTAATACTTTCTTTTAAGGTCCCTTAATTAAGTTCAGCTTCTCCTATTTTTCTTTTCATCTGTTCCCCTCCCCCCACACTCGCAGATTAATTCAGCTCTTCAGAGTGGTGGCTCCTCAGCTGTTGGATTTCATTTACTAGATTTGAATTTCTGTAGATTTCCCGTCCCAAGTGGTTTATATCCTCCATTTCTCTCCCAGGCAAGGAAACTGTTCCACATAGATCAGAGCTAACCAATTTATAGATGTTCACAGTGAAGCATATTGTTACTCTTTGTGTATATGAATGGAGGTTTCCAAAACTGTATGATTAGCCCAAGACTGGGAAGAATGACATTCTTGGACAGTTATTTGAAAGAGCTATCACTTCCATCAGAACATCTGACTTGTGAGGGAGAGGAGTAATTTGTCCTCCCAAGGACACTTCTCTGTAGAGAGTTGGACTGACTTGCCCACTGATGTGTGATCTGTGAGATCGTTGTGGTCTCTCCTTTCCACCTATAGCAAGAATCTGCTTCTCTGCCCTTCATGCTGTCCTTGGCCATGTGACCTTCGTCAGCCAGTAGAGTGATCTGATTAACAACATCCCTGAGGAAAAGTCTAAAGGCACAAACTGCCACCAGCTTCATTGCTCTTCTTGTGTCTTCAGTTCATTACGCTCAGTTCCAGGGATGAGAAGAAGGCTCAGGGAGCCACAGGCGATGATCCTTAGCCCCGCCCCCCCCCCCCCCATGTGATGTGGACATGAAATAAGCAAGTAAGATTTGAGGTGTGCTGGTTACTTCAACACTTAACACTTTCAGGATTTTTTTTTTATTTGAAGCATTTATTTGTTTGTTTTTTTCAAGAGACACACCTGGTGACAGGGAATGTGTCCACTCTGCCAGACATACCTTATGCTTGTCAGTCAGTGGCATAAGTCCATAGTTCACCAAGAGCCTCCAATGAGAAGCACAGATTTCTTGTTAGGACACCAATGTCTACTGGAATGGATTCCACCCTGAGCAAACGCTGACCCTGCAGGACTTATTTTGATCTAGGCCTTTGAGTTGCATTGCCTAGATAAAATTATCCGTGATGATTAGTTCTCATTGCCAACTTTGTAGGACCTGGAATCTCCACAAAGACATACCTGTGGGTTTATGTGGGTTTGTTTATGGGGTTATTTACAGAAAGACATAACTCAGCAGGGAACACTTACCCTAAATGTGGCACCATCCCACAAGATGAGGCCCTAGATGAATACAAAGGAAAACGCAAGCTGAGTACCAACATACACCTCTCTCTGCTTCCTGCCTATGGGCCTAATGCATGAATACAACCACCACTCCCACTGCTATGTCTTTTGTGCCTTGATAGCCTTTATTCCTTCTTAAAACAGGAGCCAAAATAAACCTCTCCTTCCTTTAATTGCTTCTTAGATACCTGGCCACAGCAAGGAGACAAATGGCTAGTATGCTATCTAATTGCTCTCCTTGAATAAAGCTCTCTAGGGTTGGACAAAAATATGGATAGCCTCTGTAGGATTTTTTTTTTTCTTTGCAGATGGACTATGCTCAGTCTGTAGCCATGCTGTTATCCCAGTCTATTCAGTTTCCTGGTCCTTTGCAGGTGATTTAATTGACCCTGGTTGCTCTTAGAATGGAGAACCTATGATGTGAGCCATCCTCCAGGTGTCTTCAGAGTAGCACAGTGAGGAAGGGGCATCCCCATCCCTCTGGATGAATGAGTTATACTTGTCTAACACTGCCCACAATTGCTTTGCTATTCTTGGCAACCACCTCCTGCTGCTAACTCACCAAGTCAGCCAAATCCCTTAAGCCTTATTCACAAGCCCTTATTACCTTGCCTTGCCTCAACTTGTGAAGTCAATTTAGACACCAACATCTTGATCCTTACACTTGTCCCTGCTAGATTACTCACCTCATTTCATCTTGTTTGTGGTTTCTATCTATTTGGGAAAAGAAAGGTTTTGATTTCTGGGAAAGAAATTCACCTAGGTGTAAGAGAAAAGAGAAATAGCCCTGTCCCATTAACTGGATGTGCTTTGAGCACCCCATTGTCTCCTCCTCTTGCTGCCTGTCGTTAATTTGAGGATGTTGTTCCTTGCCGCTGCTGTGGAATCTTCACTTATTTTTTGAAGAGGATTCTTGACACCATGCACCAACATGAACTCTGTGTGTGACAGACTCTAACATGGTTCCTTACCTCAGTGTCTGGGCATGCAAATGCATGCTCTGTTATGAGGTTCTAACCAATAAAGATATGATAGACAAGGTACCGGAATGCATGTGATTGGACACACATACATCTAGAATGCAGACAATAATAACATTGTATCGCTAAGCGGTTTGCCTTTTTAGGTAGAAAGAAGAGTGCTCCTGTGTTGGGAGCTGCTTTGTTTCAGGATAAGACCATATGGCTGAGAGCTGAGGGAAGATAGCAAGAAACTGAGGCCTTCACCCTGCTATCTTATAAAAATTAGCATGCAGCAAAAACAAAAACAAACACACCACCACCACCACCACCACCAACAACAACAAAGTACAGACCTTGTAAGAGAATGGTTCTCTAGTCATATCTTGACGGGAGGCTGTAGCCCTGGCTCACCCTGGACTACAGCTTTCAGAAGATTTTAGAAGCCGAGGGTGAAACACAGACAGGCCTCAGCTCCTGATCCACAGGAACTGTGATATACTAAATATCTGCTATTATTCCCCATCAGTGTGTAGCTACTGTGCATGTAACCAAATAGCAGAAACCAAATTAATTGGAAGGCCTATGACATTGTGAGGCCAAGTGAACACATTATTGTATCTTTGCAGAGGGTTGAATTGACTCTGAGAAGCTGTGATGAGTCCTGTACCCTGCACTTCTGGTATTAAAATGCTACTGCATATTATTAACTAGTGGAGCAATTTAGAGGCTCCATGGTTCTTCCACAGACTAATTGTCTGAGCACCCATCTGCTTCAGTGGTCCCAGCTCTCTCGTCCTTTCCCATCCTTTGGATCTTTCCATCTCACCCAGATCTGAATATCTGCTTCTCTTTCCTCCTGACCTCTTAATTTTGACTCTCTGTGATGAAAGTTTCCCCAGTAGGAGATCCCCTGGGCACTCACAAGCAAATATTTCCATCTTGCTTCTAATCTATATCTTTCAGGTCTGATTCTCTCAGACTTTCTGCCCAAGGAGAAACACTTCACATCCTAAGTTCCTCAAATGGTGAAAGCCTGCGGTCAATAGCGTGAACTTTAACAGATGCCAGTGGGAGTGGAGGAAGCTTTGCAGCCTCCATGGCCAACAGAGTAATGATGTACAGGAGATACGAAGGCTGTTCAACATGACTAAATAGCTGGTGTGGGTTCAAACTTTGGGAGTCCAGACCCCAAGTAGTTTATTTTATACATATTTAAACACAGCACAATTTGGTGAAAACTCTCCTAGTGATAAACAACTCAATCCCACGTGAAATAAATTACAAAGCAAATTAAGTAAAGATTGGGTGTGACTTTTAAAAATTCTTTGAAAAGTACTCGTGACACCTTTCATAAGGATAGATCCTGTCGATTGAGGAAAGCAAGCCTATGATAAAGGTCTGGGAGAGGTTCCGTGTGGTCTCTGGCCATACTGGTAGTGCAGAGTTCACCAAGCTATTCAACCACATCTGACTTCAGCTTTCTAGTTGGTTAAAAGATTATTCATCTGCCAGAAAGATTTTGCTGACAGAACCCTGATATAGCTCTCATCTTGTGAGGCTATGCCAGTGCCTGGCAAATACAGAAGTGGATGCTCACAGTCAGCTATTGCATGGAACACAGGACCCCTAATGAAGGAGCTAGAGAAAGTACGCAAGGAGCTAAAGTGGTCTGCAACCCTATAGGAGGAATAGCAATATGAACTAGCCAGTACCCCCTAGAGCTGTGTCTCTAGCTGCATATGTAGCAGAAGATGGCCTAGTTAGTTGGCACACAGACCTCTATCCCTCCTATGCTACAAATTTTATTTTGTTTTTAGACGTAAAATTGTTCTTGTAATGGAGGCCAAGTTTGAATTTATTGCCTGAAAGGATAATCTAACTAATATAGCCAAGCATAACAGAATTATAAGAAAATCTAACAGAAGACCAAAGAAAAGGATAGACATCTTAATCACAATGCCCATTCAAAAGTCACTTGAGAGATTTTGCTGATCTTTTTATGAAGATCATTAATTTGACCATTGATAGTATGACAGAAATCTGACACATTAAGCCAGGATTATACTTGAGCAACAAATAATATATAATATCTCTATTTTGTAAAATTATGGTTTTCAATTTACCTATCTCCTGGCTAATTTCTGCTAACATTTTTGCTGTAATATTAGTGGATTTAGTAATCATACAGGACATTTTTTGAAACCTTTCTTTGTATTCCAGTAATCATTCCTGGGACTCGTAATCAAAAAGCATAAAAGCAACCAAAACCAAACCAAACCAAAACAAAACAAAAAAGCAAAAATGAATTCTTAGCAGGTCAAAGTAACTCTATGCTGGCTCCTATTGTGACTATGTCTTTTATCCTCGTGACAAGAGGCATTTGGAATCTGTATTGACAAGCTGAGACTTAACATGTAACATAGTCAGTAAGCATAGCATCACCATCTTTGGGTCAGTAGTATTGTGTCCTTATTGTCTCCCCTAGTCTAGGCTTGACAAGTTAAAGCCTTGATGTCTCCCTTTTATTGGTGTGCCATCTATCGTCAGACATCTCATCTGTCTGGTGGGCTCTAGGGTCTTGGCCTGGTAGATACATTGGAGTGAGAAAAATGTAAGTCTATCCTCACCCTGACATCAGAGAAACACCGGGCCCTTTGCATTGATTAGTTTCTAGATCTTTTCATTTAATATAGACTTTTAGCCAAGTTTCCTTTAGGGCAAAATGCCTTTAGGCAGTAGAAAAAGCATTATTTTGTAAAGTGAATAAAATGTGAAGCTAGTATGGCTAAATCTAGCATAGCATGTGGATAATTAGTTGAGTGAATCACAAGGCCCTTGCAAGTGGTATACGCATTTTGTGACATGGATCCTTTCCCCTTTCAGTCTTAGGCTTATCAATGTTTTTATACGAAATCCTCCGTATATGTGTAAGATGGGACTCTAAACACAGGGATTGGCTCAGAGTCACTTCCATGTCCAAGCTATTCATTCTGTGGCACATGACTCAGGTAATCATTTGAAGGTTCTGGGAAAGTGCTTGATGTTATGAGTTAGTTTGAGTTCTGTTTATCATTTCTGATGCTTCAGTGACTGAATATTGGGGCCTGAGGGCACTCTGGGTCTTGGCCTTTGTTTTCATACCAGTGCTTTAACACACAGCTGAGATTGCTCTCGAATGGCCCCATATATCTCCTTATCCCCAATGTAGTAAAACGCAATGCCTCATGGGCTATAAAATACAAACCCCACACACTTGGGCTTCTTTAAAAGCAGAGATGTTTGATCTTAGGAAGGTGAGTGGCCCTCCTATGCTAGACTTTCAGGTTCAGAAAGTCCCTTAATGAATTATGTCACAGAGGCAAAGCATATGCTGTGAACAGCTTGAGTCATGTGAATGAATGGCCCTAGACCCCCTGGGAAGGCATAAGCAAGCTGAGTTAGTGCTGATACAAACCCTTAATTTTGCTGACAGTAAAATGGAAACTCGGAGAGGTTTAGTGCTTGAACCAAATTTATGCCATTAATTAATGGTAACATCCAAATCTGATTTCAGAGAAGGTAGCCATGACATTCTCTGAGAGATCATAAAGAAATTGTAGCCCATAGGGGAATGTCAGTCACTTCCAATTACTTGGAGAAAGGGCGAGTTCTAACACAGGAGGCTGTACCTTGGAGGGCAGGCACCAGATCCAAAGAGAATCATTGCCCATCAGCTTGTCTAGACTTGGGGGCGTCCAGATAATAGGCAAGGATAAAAATAGCAACTGCTAAGTTAAGGGAGACAAGGGCCTAGAGGACAAGAAATCAGGCATGGCCTCCTTTTATGCACATCTCATGGGGATAGGGAAAACCTCTTAGATGAAGTTTTGATATTATAGGACTGTTTATTTCCCTGCCTCTGCTCTTCAGCATTTAGTAAAAGGCCTATTGATTTTCATTATTTTTAATTCCAGCCTCACCTCAGCTGTACAGTGGGGAGTTAAGTGAAAAGCCTTTCTGTCTGGCTGGAGAAGTTGAGGATTATTATGCTCTGAGAGCAGCGGGATGGCAGGTGGATGCAATGGAGTCAGTGAAGGACACAGAGTGAACTGGAATTTAAAAAAATTAGGCCAGAGGTCCAGAATCTGGTGTTTTTCCCACTGACTAATTTTTGTTTACGATTCATTCAAGGCCCTAGACAAAAACTCCTTCTATCAGATTTCTGTGGCTTAGCACAACGATCATTCCTCATTGCAGCAACAATAACAGAAAAAAAAAAAAGAGAGAAAGAAGAAAAGAGACAATTGATGGGCTTAACTGGGTTTTGATCTATGGTTGCTGAAGAAAGGCCAGTACTGATGAGTCAGATATCCTCACTTCATAAAATCCAGGAAGAAAAGGAAAGAAGAAAAGGAGATAAGATAAGAAAGTAGAGGAGGAGGAGGAAGATGGGAAGGAGAGAGGAAAAGATGATGGACAGGAGGTAGGGAGGGGAGGATTTACATCTTTCAAAGGCACATTATCAGGACCCAACTTCCTCCCTAGTGAGTAATATTTGTCATGAAAGTATGAGTCCACCACTGCTCTAATTCATTAATAAAATCAGAGCACTCCTAATTCAATCATTTTCACCAAATTCCACCTCTAAAGGTGATGTTTGGAACCAAGTCTGCAATGCATTGACTTCTCTGAGAACCCTCCATACATAATGCATGGCCAGCCAGCATCCCATCAATGCTCATTCCTACAGCCTTTACCATGACTCACCAATGCTTGGAGTTCTCCTGGTCTTTGAGTTATCTGTGAAAAGGCAGGTAACTTTTCACTGAATGGGATCTATCTCAGTGAAGGAACAAAAGTGGTTCCTTTATATACAGTCTCTCTTTTTATCACCAGTCCACATGTTTGAAATCCTGATTTTCAGGGGCTTTTTGGGAGTTAGATACTCTGACAAGAAGGAAGTGGCAACATGTCCAAGTAGCACCATGGTCTCTGATGTCAGCCTGACATTTAGGTGTGGCCCACAGGAGACTCATTGAGTGACTACAACAAAAGACACTTGACATTTTTGTGCCCCCGTTTTCCCAATTTTCAAGTAATAATGTTAATGATGTGCAGTTATTAGCTCAGTGTATTAAGGGAGATGATTCATGAAAAAGCATCCCATTATGGGTGTTGAAAGCCCACTTAATAATAGCTTCCAGGTACTTGGCTCCTCAAAGTCAATATTGTCCAACCAGTATTCTCCTCCCCTTACATATGACAGTCACCTTCAGTTCAGTCTCCCAAGTAGAGCATCTGCCCTCTTTCTAACACACACCCTAGATTTACTTTAGTTTCCTTGACGTGATTTTATCAGTACTCCATCAAGACTGAACTGTAGAAACACCCCCTCTGTGTATGGACCCCTCTTATTCAATATATAATTGATTAAGATTGGTAAGAAAGTGCTGCTTTTATTTGGTAATCACACCAAGGGCTCCATATTTTATGTTCCAGCACATGGGCATAGACCTCAGGCTTGGCATTATAAGGCATTCAGTTTTTAGTAGGACATTTTCTTTTCAGCTTTGTGGGCTGCTGGCAGAGGGTAGCTGTTTCTTTAAAAGGAATTGTGAGGCCATTGTTTCTAAGGCCTGACTTGTAATGCACTGAACTTCCATGGCCACTTTGCTTCTCTGTCAGTACTTCCTGAAGCATGAGCAGTTCCCACATCAACATGCTACCTACTTTCCTCCACCTGAGAACATCTTAGAAATGCAATCGTCAGACCCTGGACACTTATAATTAGAAATTCTGGACCTGGAGCCAGCAATCTGCATTTTGATCTACATTTCGAAAGCCGTGCAGCACCAGCTGACATGAGCAAAATTAGAAACTGCCTGGAGTTCACACCTTAGTTGTTTTTCTAAAATGGTCTCTGCAATGTCTAAGGAATTCTCTACTAAGTATCTCTTAGAGATATGCTTCCGGTAAGGTGGGTAGTTGCATTCAAATTTATATGATTATAAGAATGACATAGTGGAGCTCCAGTGCTGACCTTCTGAGTCAAAATCTCCAGGGGCTGGAGATGGTACAACTCTCAACAGCTATAAATGCATCTTCTCATGAAGTTTAAAGAAGAGCTGGCTCCATGATTGGGAGGATTTGTCCCAACTAAGATGTTGAAGGTAAACATTAAGTGGTCGTCATAATCATCTTTTTGTCTCCATGAAATAGAGGAGACAAAGCTCTGTAAGGCGCCAGGGTTCCATAACATGTCTCTCTCAGTAGCTCTTGCAGTTGCTTCTAGATGTAGACAGGTACAGCTTCTGTCCTTCTTTATGCTTCTTGATTTCTTTAGCTTTGGTGTTTCCAAGCCACAGTGAGATGAGAGGTAACACTTATTCGAATAAGAATAAATCACCACAAGGATGAAAGCAGTCAGGATTAAGTATTACTGAGGATGGAGACCTACATGTAGTCTTTCATTGCAGGGAAGAATGCAAAACGGTGCCTCAGCTTTTAAACAAACTTGGACAACTTCTTATAATGTCAAAACCTTGCCTTCACGAGATTCAACAATCTCATCCAGGTGAGAAAATGTAAGTCACAAAAGACATGCACTAAATATTCAGGGCTGTTTTGTTGCTAATCATCCAAACCTGGAAACATCAAAATGCCCTTTAGCTGAAGAATGTACAAACAAGCCCCAGCTTGTTCACATAATAGAGAATGCAGTAGTCTCATCAAAAATAACAAATTACTGATACACATGGCATCTGAATGAATCTAAAATGCATTCTATGTGGTGAAGGAAAGTAGACTTTTGGTGTTATTATGGAAAAGGCAAACCTGTAAGGATGGACTGAGAGCATCCCTGGATTCAGTGCGAGGAACAGGAATAGTTGAACATAAATAATAGCTGTTGTTTTTACCACTCTACATCCTGGTTGTGCAAGTGATTATACTAGGTATCTCATAAAACCTATATTGAAAGCATATATAAATTAAGAACAAATATTTTAACTTTATTTCAGAGGTTATAATATAGTGACATATCTCCTTTCTTTTCATTTCTCCAAACCATCCCACATAGGCCTCCCTCTCTCTTCCAAATTCATTGCTTTTTATTTCAAAATCATTACTACATGCAAATTTGTGTATATGTATATATATATGTATATATACATATATATTCACATGTATATATACACACACATATTTATGTATACACACAGACACACAGACACACACACACACACACACACACACATATATATATATGTATATATATATATATATATGTAACATACTCAGTGGTACTTGTATGTATATTTTCAGGACTGACTATAGAAATCATTCAATGGGTCCTTTTCACCCTTTAGCCATGTCAAAGAGACATAAACAAACCAAAGCTAAATGGCAGTGACTGTGATAATGACTCTGTGGCCCTTTCTCCCTTACCATGCTACCGGCCACAGTGGCTGAAAGAGAGTCCAGACTGCTTCCTTTGTCTTTTCCTACCCAGCCTCTTTGTGCCAGCTTTTCTGAACTGTCTATTCTTTCCCTGTAAATAAGGCATGACCTGGAAAGCACGAGAGGCAATGGGAGCATAAAAATTTGCATACAGTAATTAGACTGCTGTATCATGAGCTTGCTTTTTTTGGTTGTGTTGGAATAAGAACAAAGGTGTACCTCTGTGCAGACTTTGGAGTGTCATCCCTGGGAAATGGAATAAATGAAACAGCCTAGGAAGGCTCCCATGTTTCAGTCTTACTGCAGCCCTGAGCTACACGGTCGAAAGGCTGAGTGGATGGCATCACAGTCCTTGGTGAACAGGCCTTTACCTCCAGTAGCGAGATCTTCCGGTTGGATCTTTTCCAGACAGGTGTGGAGAGTAAACTGAGAGGCTGGCTCATGGGTGAATGGTTGCTCTTTTGTCTATAGAATTTATTTTCATAACTTAAACACTGGCAGAGCAGTGACTTGGAACTCAAGAAAGCCCAGACTTTAAGGGCATCACAGAATTGGCCAGCTTATTAGCTTTAGCCCAGATTAACCCATCATTTTTTTGTTTGTTTTGTTTTGTTTTGTTTTGTTTTGTTTTTATTAGATATTTTCTTTATATACATTTCAATTTTCAAATGCTATCCCGAAAGTTCACTATACCCTCGTCCCGCCCTGCTCCTCTACCCACCCATTCCTGATTCTTGGCCCTGGCATTTCCCTGTATTGGGGCATACAAAGTTTGCAATACCAAGGGGCCTCTCTTTCCACTGTTGGCTGACTAGGTCATCTTCTGCTACATATGCAGCTAGAGACATGAGCTCTGGGGGTACTGGTTAGTTCATATTGTTGTTCTTCCTATAGGTTTGCAGACTCCTTCAGCTCCTTGGGTGCTTTCTCTAGCTTCTCTATTGGGGGCCCTGTGTTCCATCTAATAGATGACTGTGAGCATCCACTTCTGTATTTGCCAGACACTGGCATAGCCTCATACAAGACAGCTAACCCATCATTTTTAATACAGTTCTGAAAACGTGTACCCAGTTTACATTTATAAAATGTTTTCAAACAACTTCAAACTTTTAGGTTTTCAGATTCTTATGGAAGAAGTTTGACTAAAGACTCTTGTTATTTTGTTGTTGTTGTTTCTGATTACTTGTTTTTGTAGGACCAGAGGATTTTTTTTTGCTAATTCTGAGAAAATTCTTTAAAAATCAAATCCCACTTGATTTTAGGTTATACTTATTTCCTTATAGATTTATGCTTGAGGAGCAGTGGACCAAACCCAAGGCCTGTGTGTAAGAGGCCAGGTTCTATGTCAGACTTATACCCTTAACACTGCTTGTTCAGCCTTGCAAAGCACAAGAAAATCAAGAAGAAGGAAGACCAACATGTGGATACTTCATCCCTCCTTAGAATAGGGAACAAAACACCCATGGAAGGAGTTACAGAGACAAAGTTTGGAGCTAAGACAAAAGGATGGACCATCCAGAGACTACCCCACCTGGGGATCCATCCCATAATCAGCCACTAAACCCAGACACTATTGCATATGCCAGCAAGATTTTGCTGAAAGGACCCTGATATAACTGTCTTGTGTGAGGCTATGCCAGTGCCTGGCAAATACAGAAGTGGATGCTCACAGTCATCTATTGTATGGAACACAGGAGCCCTAATGGAGGAGCGAAAGTATCCAAGGAGCTGAAGGGATTTGCAACCCTATAGGTGGAACAACAATATGAACTAATCAGTACCCCCAGAGCTCATGTCTCTAGCTGCATATGTAGCAGAAGATGGCCTAGGTGGCCATCATTGGTAAGAGAGGCCTCTTGGTCTTGCAAACTTTATATGCTCAGTACAGGGCAATGCCAGGGCCAAAAAGTGGGAGTGAGTGGGTAGGGGAGCAGGGTGGGGCAAGGGGAGGTAATAGGGGACTTTCAGGATAGCATTTGCAATGTAAATGAAGAAAATATCTAATAAAAAATTGCAAAAAAACCAGCCCTTTCTTTTTTTGATCTTGTTTTATCTACACTTTTTTAAAATTTAATTTTATTTGTAATTCATTTTTTACACTCCATATTCCATTCCCTGTCCCTCACCATCTGCCCTCTGACTGCTACACATCCCACACCTCCTCCTCACTCCACCTGGTCTCCACGTGGCTGCCCCCATCCCCTGCCCCACCCGACCTCTAAACTCCCTGGGACCTCCAGTCTCTTGAGGGTGAGGTGCATCATCTCTGAATGAACACAGACTTGGAAGTCCTGTACTCTATGTGTGTTGGGGCCCTCATATCAGCTGGTATATGCTGTCTGTTTGGTAGTCCAGTGTTTGAAAGATCTTGGGGGTCCAGATTAATTAAGACTGCTGGTCCTCCTACAGAATTGCCTGTCTATTCAACTTCTTTGAGCCTTCCCTAATTCAACAACAGGGGTCAGCTGCTTCTGTACATTGGTTGGGTGTATCTACACCTGACTCTTTCAGCTGCTTGTTAGGTCTTTCAGAGAACAGTCATGATAGATCCCTTTCTGTGAGTATTCCATAGACTAATCTTGCCAGGACTTGGGACCTCCTCTTTAGCTGGATCTTACTTTGAGCCTGTCACTGGACCTTCTTTTCCTCAGGTGTCTCTCCATTTGTATCCCTATAATTCTTTCAGACAGAAACAATTATGAGTCAGAGGTGTGACTGTGTGATGGCAACCCCATCTCTCACTTGATGTACTGTCTTCCTGCTGGAGGTGGCTCTATAAGTTCCCTCAATGGATACAGAAAATGTGGTTTATTTACACAATGGAATGCTACTCAACTATTAAGAACGAGGACATCCTGACTTTTGCAGCAAATGGATAGAACTAGAAAATGTCATCCCGAATGAGGTATCTCAGACCCATAAGGACATGCATGGAATGTACTCACTAATAAGTGGATATTAGACAAAAAGAAAGAAAGAAAGAAAGAAAGAAGGAAGGAAGGAAGGAAGGAAGGAAGGAAGGAAGGAAGGAAGGAAGGAAGGAAAGAAAGAAAGAAAGAAAGAAAGAAAGAAAGAAAGAAAGAAAGAAAGAAAGAAAGAAGAGAAGAGAAAAAAACCACACAGAATACAGGAGATACATTCCACAGAGTTCAAAAGGCTCAACAAGCTGAAGTGCCCAAGTGAGGATGCCCTAGTCCCACTTGAGAGAGAGAAGAAAGCAGTCACAAGTGGGGAAGGAGGGAGGGACTTGGGAGGGAAAGTGACAGGGTTGGGGGCAGTGGAACCTGATCTGGTATTGGGTGAGGGAAAAGGACATAAACCTCAGGAAATAGGAGGTTGTGGGGGGACCCTCCAGAATGTACCAGAGACCGGGGAGGTGAGAGATTCCCAGGACTCTATGGCAGGACCTTGATCTACACATTTTAAAAAGTGTATTACAGGTGAGTTAAATGAAGTCTAAAGAGGGGGAAAGTACAGTCAGTGGTCATTCTGCTTCTAAATCTGTAAATCATGTGGTTGGCAAATTAAGCCTTCCTTAAACTTTTGAAATTCAGTTTTACCAGATTTCACTACACTCTAGTCTGTATCCTGTATATGAGAGACCACGTGCCTTGTGGACACACTGACAGTTAAGGGAGAATACATACAAGGAACTTAGGAGAACAAGTGTCAAAAGCTAAAACCATCCAGTGGAAGAAAGACAGCATTTTCAACAAATGGTGCTGGCACAACTGGTGGTTATCATGTAGAAGAATGGGAATCAATCCATTCCTACGTCCTTGTACTAAGGTCAAATCTAAGTGGATCAAGGAACTCCACATAAAACCAGAGACACTGAAACTTATAGAGGAGAAAGTGGGGAAAGGCCTCGAAGATATGGGCACAGGGGAAAAATTCCTGAATAGAACAGCAATGGCTTGTGCTCTAAGATCGAGAATTGACAAATGGGACCTCATGAAACTGCAAAGCTTCTGCAAGGCAAAAGACACCGTCAATAAGACAAAAAGGCCACCAACAGATTGGTAAAGGATCTTTACCTATCCTAAATCAGATAGGGGACTAATATCCAATATATATAAAGAACTCAAGAGGGTGGACTCCAGAAAATCAAATAACCCCATTAAAAATGGGGCTCAGAGCTAAACAAAAAATTCTCACCTGAGGAATACCGAATGGCTGAGAAGCACCTGAAAAAATGTTCAACATCCTTAATCATCAGGGAAATGCAAATCAAAACAACCCTGAGATTCTACTTCACACCAGTCAGAATGGCTAAGATCAAAAATTCAGGTGACAGCAGATGCTGGTGAGGATGTGGAGAAAGAGGAACACTCCTCCATTGTTGGTGGGATTGCAAGCTTGTACAACCACTCTGGAAATCAGTCTGGCGATTCCTCAGAAAATTGGACATAGTACTACCAGAGGATCCAGCAATTCCTCTCTTGGGCATATATCCAGAAGATGTCCCAACCGGTAAGAAGGACACATGCTCCACTATGTTCATAGCAGCCTTATTTATAATAGCCAGAAGCTGGAAAGAACCCAGATGCCCCTCAACAGGGGAATGGATACAAAAAATGTGGTACATTTACACAATGGAGTACTACTCAGCTATTAAAAGGAATTAATTTATGAAATTCCTAGGCAAATGGACCTGGAGGGTATCATCCTGAGTGAGGTAACACAATCACAAAAGAACTCAAATGATATGTACTCACTGATAAGTGGATATTATCCCAGAAACTTAGTATACCTGAGATATAAGATACAATTTGCAAAACACATGAAATTGAAGAAGAATGAAGACCAAAGTGTGGACACTTTGCCCCTTCTTAGAATTGGAAACAGTCACCCATGCAAGGAGTTAAAGAGACAAAGTTTGGAGCTGAGACAAAAGTATGGACCATCTAGAGACTGCCATATCCGGGGATCCATCCCATAATTAGCCTCCAAACGATGACAGCATTGCATACACTAGCAAGCGTTTGCTGAAAGGACCCTGATATAGCTGTCTCTTGTGAGACTAGGCCCGGACCTAGCAAACACATTAGTGGATGCTCACAGTCAGCTATTTGATGGATCACAGGGCCCCCAATGGAGGAGCTTGAGAAACTATTCAAGGAGCTAAAGAGATCTGCAACCCTGTAGGTGCAACAACATTATGAACTAACCAGTACCCCAGAGCTCTTGACTCTAGCTGCATATGTATCAAAAGATGGCCTAGTCCGCTATCACTGGAAAGAGAGGCCCATTGGACAGGCAAACTTTATATGCCCCAGTACAGGGGAATTCCAGGTCCAAAAAGTGGGAATGGGTGGGCAGCGAAGTGGGGGGGAGGTACTGGGGGGCTTTTGGAATAGCATTGGAAATGTAATTGAGGAAAATACCTAATTAAAAATATTTTTAAAAAATCTTACAAAAAATAAAAAAAAACAAAGAATAAAAAGAAATTTACATTGTTCATTGAGACATAAGAAGACAAGAAAAGAAAAAGAAAACAACTACAGTTGGAATGGTGAACTCCAAACTACACTGTAAATGTAATACTAAACTACTAAACTACCATATTAAACTTTAAAACTGTATTAGAACACAGTTGAGGACTTTACCTGCTTTATAGAAAAAGTTATTTTCAGTTCTGTTTCTGGAGTAATCTGCTCCATCACCTATGCTCTAGCCCTCTGAGTCACAGGACAACTACATCCATTCTTCAGGATTAATTTTTGACTCAAAGGAAATCAAGATCACTTGGAGACTAATTGCATCAATGTCTTGAAAAGGAGACTAAAAGGATGGATGAAATGTTAGAAGCAATGGCTGAAGGAAGGCAGCAAGGAAGCCTAAAATGTGTCTAGGGCTACCCTGAGAAGACATATGAGGGAGTTCTGAAGTCTTCCACCAACCACATAATTTTTCTTTTTAAAAAAATTGATCCTCAAAAGATAATGTGCACTATGGCTAAGCACAATAAAATGACTCTATAAGAAAGCCACATATTCAATGAAGAAATTAGTTCATTAAAATGTATAAGATGGAAATTACAATTCAAAGGAAGAGTAAATGTAATTTTTAAATTAACCAAAATTAGGAGCGATGATTGACATGTATGATGTTCCTCTTTTTCAAGTACCTGTCCATACCAATGTATGATTTTTACCTTCCTTTGTGTCTGGTAGGGAAATGTAGACACAGAGTTCTGAAAAGAGATGGGAAGGCACCAGGATCAGAAGGGGACCTATCAGTCTAGACAATGGGAGTTGAGGACCCCATTGGAAGCCTGTCAGTGGGGTTTTATGTGATAGAAAACACTTAACATTCAGAAGGAGGAGCTGGGGAGATGGCACAGTCGGTAAAGGTACCTGCCACACAGCTGTAAGTACCCCTATTCAAATCCTAATGCCTACATATAAAGAGCCATGGCAGCATGCATCTGTAA
This sequence comes from Mus caroli, assembly GCF_978045245.1. Classification (NCBI taxonomy): domain Eukaryota; kingdom Metazoa; phylum Chordata; class Mammalia; order Rodentia; family Muridae; genus Mus; species Mus caroli. Next base: position 42,118,439 of record NW_028227259.1, read on the forward strand.
CTTCAGCCCCAGGAAAGCAGAGACAGAAGGATCCCTGGAGTTTTCCAGCCTGCTAACCTGGCAGAATTGATGAGCTCCAGCAAGAAACTGTTTCTAAAAATAAGGTGGAGATTGAATAAGTGATCAAGTAAGATATTTTGTTAACCTTGGCCCCCACATGCTCATGCCTGTGTGTGTGTATACCTATGTCTCTGTCTCTCTTATATACACAGACACGCACACACACACACACACACACACACACACACACACACACACTTTAAGCTAAAGCTCAAATCTGTTTTCTTCCCTGCTAGAAAAGAAAGCCTTATGGAAGTCTACCAATTGGATGGAGATGGAACCATGAGTTAGTGATCTGGTTTTTCAATTGAGGCACAAATGTCCCATAGTTTTCTGTTAGGGCTGCCATTGAGGCAGTGACTTAATGTGGTGAAGAGCTAATCACTCTGAGTGTGTGAGCCCCAAAGCAAGGAATGACTGGCTGGGATCTTGCTCATGCTTGTAGGTGGAACCCTTCAGCTGTGGCCTTTGTGTGAGCATATCCCAGTCTTGTCACAAAACACCAGTCAGAGTGGATTATCAGCCACCCAATTGCTCCACTTTCATTTCCTTTTCTTTTTTTTTTAATTAACTATCAGTGCTTTAGAATATAATATTTATTTCAAAGTAGTGGCACATAATGAGTCACAAATGAGCACAAGACTTACACACTTGCAATTAGGGGAAGACACAATTGTGTCAGGGCACATTCTATGGCATAGATGAAATAAAGGTACCATCTTGCAAAACAAAACTAAACAAAACTTGACCTTGGACAGTTCTGTTCACAAAACAAGTCAGTTTTGATTTTATAAGGAGGCAGGTAAGAAATACCTTCTATTTCTGAAGGAACTTCTTGTCCTGATCAATAATATGATTTGTAATCATCTTTTGCTTTGATGTTTGGTAAATTGCTATATCTGGGAAAGGTATATTATTATGCATTAACACTGATAAATGATAGAGAAATTGACTAAGCCGATAGATCAATAATTTCTTTATGGTTTGCATGTAAAAATTATAATACATGTAATTACTGTTGGGATAATATTTAAATATCGTTTGTATGTTTAGAGTGTTTGAAGCACTTAAAGAAACAGGACCCTCAGCTTATGCTGTCATTGAGATGGATATAGGATTCCACTAAGGTTTGCAATTATTTGTGAAATTTATATGTTAATGTGATAATTGCTTAAGTTTACACTAAAATAGATTTTTCTCTTATGATACATTTATAATACATTTAAACATTAGAGAATATACATAGCTGATCTAATTTCCATTGCACATAGAGACCTATTAAAAATTACACTTTCCGCTGGGCGTTAGTGGCACATGCCTTTAATCCCAGCACTCAGGAGGCAGAGGCAAGAGGATTTCTGAGTTCTAGGCCAGCCTGATCTACAGAGTGAGTTCCAGGACAGCCAGGGCTACACAGGGAAACCCTGTCTCGAAAAAAAACCAAACCAAAAAAATACACTCTCCAAGGAAGAGGGCCAAGGTCTGCAAGTCAGAGGGGACCTATGGGGCATAGTGGGTACATGTCTTCATCTTTTCCCTTTTGCATCTCTCTCTCTCTCTCTCTCTCTCTCTCTCTCTCTCTCTCTGTGTGTGTGTGTGTGTGTGTGTGTGTGTGTGTGTGTGTGTGTGTGTAAGCATGCTGAGTTTTACTCAAATATAAGCTCCATTTACTTTTCTCTTGTTCAAGAAGAAGATTTCTCATAGTGGTTCTGTCTTTCTGGAGAATATCCTGGATATAGTTATATTTTTCAGGACAGGGGATGGTGAATAATAATTTGTCACTACAGTGTCTTGCATCAAAACCATCATTCTATCAAAAACCTCCTTCTAAATACCCACTGGTACTTACTGACTGCACTGTGTTCCAAGTTTCTCCAACCCTGTGCTTGGCCTTGTATGTACCCTGTGTCCTAGAATCTCCACACTCATTCTTTCCCAGAGATGAGCAAAAATATTATCAAGTAGAGATAATGAAATCCATGTGTATTATCTCCTTTTCTTATTGATGTGATAAAATATCAGAAAAAAGCAACTTAAGAAAGAGAGGTGTTATTTTGCCTTACAGGTCAATGTTATTATGATCTATCATGTTGGATAAGTCACAGCATCAGAAAAGTGAGCCAGAGATCACATGACATTCATTTCCAAGAAGCAGAAGACATTGAATTTTTGTGCTTAGCTCAGTCTCTCTTTGTTTTATCATACTAGCACACAAGCTGAGGGAATAGTGCCACCCACAGTAGGCAGATCATCCTAACTCAGTTAATCTAACCAATATAATTCCCTCAGGCATGATTCCCCTCTTTGTCAGGGCTATAGATCTCATCAAGTTGACAATTAGATTACTTATCACACCATATTGAGTTTAAAACGTGAACTTGAAAGAAATACTGAGAAATCTGGTCAATTCCAAGCTATGATATATATACACACACATACATATATGGACAATTAATCAGGTTAACTCATGTAATTATTTAGTCAATATCATAAACTTATAGTACAATAAACAACAACCATAAAATTGTGTATGCACTTCACCCGCCACATCAAAACATTTGTGTATTCAATAAATCATAAAGTATATTTAATAAAAGAAAGCATTATATAAAGACAAATATATAAATATATATAAATATAAAGATACATACATATATATAGTTGTCTTTATTAACTTAAGGATATAATATAACAATGATTTAGGATTCATTAGCATTTTGAGACATTGTCATTAATTTAGAAATGAGTTGGCATGACCAGGGTTGTGTAGATTTTATGCAAATACTATATTATCACATGTAAGACATTATATTACTTATGAATTGTGCTGAATCCCTGAGATCCATAGGTATTGAGGATAACTGTAAAGTCTCCTTTCCTCAGCCAGAAAGACTAAAAGCAAACTGAAAATAAATATTATTCTTATTTGAAAAAAACTGAAAACATTCCAAAATTTCCATTATGACTATTACTATAAACATTCTATATTTGCAGAAAAGATACCACCTCCAGACATCACAATGGAATGCTGATCAACCACTTGTTTTCTAAAAAACCTAAAAACAGGAAAGATAATTGTCTTAGTCAGGGTTTCTATTCCTGCACAAACATCAGGACCAAGAAACAAGTTGGGGAGAAAAGGGTTTATTCAGCTTACACTTCCATACTGCTGTTCATCACCAAGGTAGTCAGGACTGGAACTCAAGCAGGTTAGGAAGCAGGAGCTGATGCAGTGGCATGGAGGGATGTTCTTTACTGGCTTGCCTCTCCTGGCTTGCTCAGCCTGCTCTCTTATAGAGCCAAGACTACCAGCCCAGAGATGGCACCACCCACAAGGGGACCTCCCCCCTTGATCATTAATTGAGAAAATGCCCCACAGCTGGACCTCATGGAGGCTTTTCCCCAACTGAAGCTCCCTTCTCTGTGATAACTCCAGCTGTGTCAAGTTGATACAAAACTAGCCAGTACAATAGTATTTTACTTTCATGACAGAAGAAGAAAATATCTAACTCTAGACTCTATGGAATGAATATAATTTCTCTGGCATATCAATACATCAAACCTTTAGTTTTTAAGCATTTTTTACCACCTTTAAAAGTTTTCAGTAATCTATTGCCATTATTTTTTTAAAAAATATATGTGATGATGTTGCTTGAAGGATGAACAAGAACACATTTGGTGGCAGAGGGACTCTTTCACAGGGTGCAGAGTATCAATAAATAGGGAAAGCACCTCACCTGGTCACAGATGGGAGGGCACTCTACGACATCATGGATTTTCCTCACGGGAGAAAGTGAGTTCACGGACGCATTTCATTTGCTGGTTTTCTATAGGTAGTTCTGGAGTTGGATTCCTGTGGCTCATCTGGAACTGATAATTTACCTGAGACTATAGTCATCTCTTGTCCTCCCATGCCTTCTCAAGACTCACTAGGTAACATCAGGGGGCCTTCAGATGCATGTCACCAGGCATGGAGCCTTCATATAAAGAGGCTAACAGACTGGAGGCAAGCAAGAATGTCTTTTCAGAGAAACATCCCCCCTGTGGGAACTTTTGCAGTGAGTTACATCACATCCTCCCTGGTCCTCCAAGTTAAGGATCCTGGTCCTGGTTCTCCAAGGTAGGTGGCAGATAATGGGACTTAATCATCTATAGTTCTGCGAGGCACTATACTGTACTGAGCCTCTGTTCTTTCCCCTCTCTCTTTCTTGACCTTCCTCTCCTATCATACTTATCCTGTTTCAAAGACAAGGATAGATGACTACTAATTACAATAGTTAATATTGTCAATTTGAGCGGATCTAGAATCATAAAAGAGAGAAGCTTAAGGGTATTTCTTTCACTGATTCTCTAAATTAGACTAATTGAGGTGGGAAACCTATCCTAATATACTTCACACCATTATCTGGGCTGGACTCATAGGCTCCTTAAGAAAAAGAAACATTACCAGTGTTTACATCTCTCTGTTTGCTGATGATGAATGTGATGGGACTAGCTGCCATGCTCTCTTCCTGCTGCACAATGGACTATACCTTCAAACTGAGATCCCGAATGAACCCATCCTTTCTGAAGTTGCTTTTGTCAATTTAATGTCACCACACAAGAAACAAGTAATTGAAACAGTGGTGTTTATGATCTTTCAGCCAGAAGAACACAGACATCACAGGAGAAGGGCTAAGCCACTCTTCTCCTGTTGTTCTCTGATAGAAAAAGAAAAAAAATCTCAGGTAGGTAAAAGGGAAGCCTCAACTGCCTTACAGGAGACAGAGGCAGGTCCCTAAGAGGGTGCTAGATGTCTATAACCCTTCAGTATTAGGAGACAGTGCTCAGGATGAAGAGGAAAAGATGGGGACCTGCCACGGACTCCCGCTCAGGAATTAGTTCACTTAATTATTGCTCTCTTCTTGGGTCAAATCCTATGATCTGTGTGGTCAGACAGACCTAGTGGGTGTCTCTTCTAGAGCTTGGTGAGTATAAGTAAATAATGTTCCCTTTGGGGGCTGGTGTGTCTCGACTGTTTTTTTTTTTTTTTCCCTACCAGTGACATACTTAAGTGTTGAAACTGGAACTCTAGTCCATGGATCAAGTTCCATCAAGCAGCTTAGTTAGCCTGGGAGCAGAGGCCTGAGCCTGAAGGATTTCATGCCCATCTAACAAAGCAAGCAAGCCTCAGGCTCCTACCTAGATTCCTGAGTGATCCCCAAAGAACCTAGGAATGCCAAATGTTTTATGTCAAAGGCCTCTGACATAAAAGTAGGGCTACTGTGCAAATCCAAGGCTGTGTGAGGGAAAATACCCAAGAAAAAGCAAACACTGTTGTTTTGTTTTGTTTTATTACCAAGGTTACAGACTTTGGAGAATGACAAAGGACCAAATGCTCCAGATGTTGGCACCTGAGCCAGAGCTTTGGGATCATAGCTTTGTGTTTACTCTCAGGCAATAAAGGACTCAAAGGGTGGAGAGAGAGGAAAAGAGAGAGAGAGAGAGACAGAGACAGAGAGACAGAGAGACAGAGAGACAGAGAGACAGAGAGACAGAGACAGAGAGAGACAGAGACAGAGAGAGACAGAGACAGAGAGAGACAGAGAGAGAGAGAGACAGAGAGAGAGAGAGAGCATGAACATGTAAAGAGAAGAAGAAACGAGTGAATTTATTGATAAGAAGCCAGAGACTTTGGTAGTGCCCTTGGCTGTGTGAATCACTACCTAGTGACACCCTCAAATGCCACACAGCCAGATCAGTTAACAAGAGGCCTGCTGGAGCACAGTCATACATCCTGGTGACCTGAAAAATATGACAGAGGCCAGGGTGTTGGAAGAGCTCATCCCGCATGGTGCCTAGAAATGATAAGGAAGGAATCCACTCACACTCACTCACTCACTTACTCATTCACATACTCAACCAGTCACTCACCTGCTTACTCAGTGACTCACTCAATGGTAGTGTACAGAACACATGAGACATGTGTCATTTATTTTCAAATTCATAAATTAGTAGATTTTCCATATGTCACCTCTTTAAAACCCAGCATAAGTAAAATTTTCTATGTTCTTTGAGAACCATTTAAGATGGCGTTCCCAAATCTGCTGACATTCTTCCCTCTTGCCCATACAAGCTGCCCTAGAATATGTATTATAGATGAGATGCTCACTGGTGTGTGTCATACTCACTTGCAGGGAAAAGCCTGGGACACAGGCTTTGTGAACCTCATTCCAGCAGAGGCTGAGTGGGCTCTCCAGGACTTTCCAGGTGTACATTAAAGAAGAAGGCAGTGGTAATCACCAAACCGTGCCTAGGTTCCAGTTACCAGGCTACCAATGTTTTCTACCTTCCTATGGGCAATGAATCCTGGATTCACTGGAACATCTCCTTCAGTCTGATATCACGTGACCTGTATCTTCCTGTAGTAAACAGAATTTGAGCCTGGTTTAACTTCAAGTCGATTGCCTACTTTCCCACATCCTGCAGACTTTGCCTTCTCTTCTGCGTCTTCATATCTGATGATGAAAAGGGAAATACAATTTCCATATCATGAGTTACTGTAGTTTGGGATGCTTGTAGAATACTTACCTAGAATAATAAGGCATGCTGGGCATTGGAACACCAGGTAATTTTAACCTCTAGGAGTCGGGGAATTTTGAGGAAAACAGACTCTTTCTCCCATAAAACTATAGTTTCAGTTTTCCTAATTATAAAATTTCACCAATTTGTTTATCATACCTTCTCTTTGTATATGTAGAGAAAAGAGATAGGTAATAGATGGGTATGTGTATATTTATGTACACTCACAAACATGCAACAAATTTACACATTCTAAACTGTATCAGTCCTGCTAAACAAGTGCTCTCTCACTGATCTACATTACCTGCTATCTAAATCTTTGTTGCTTCTTAAAAATTAGTTATTTGAGAATTTCGTGCAACACATTATGATCATATTAGCCACCTTTACCAACTCTTCCCGGATCCATCTCCACTAATTCAACATTGTTTCCTCTTCTTCCTTCCCTCCCCCACCCCTTCCCTTCCTCTTCCCCCACTGTTTCTTCCTCCTCTCCTCTTCTTTCTTCCTCATTCCTCTTTCTCCTCTTCCAACTTTTTTTTTTTTTAATTCGTGCTGCCCATATGTTGCCTTTCGCTAGAGCATGGTTGATCTGCCAGTAGCCATGCTCTTAAAGAAAACTTAACTCTTCTTCTTCCAGTAGCTATTAATTGGCAAGAGCGCCTTAGCCAAGGGTGAGACTTTATGTCTCTCTGTTCCTTTTGGTACAATTTTGTTTTCCTTGAGCTTGTACAGGTCTTGTGCATGCTATCATAACTGAAGTTTGTTCGTATGTGCAATTGCCCTGCTTGTCCAGAAAACATGGCTTCCTTAGAGTCACCTTCCATGCCCTCTATTTAGAGCTTGTTTGAGCCATTTGATAGTAAACAACATATATCAGGTCCCTTGGCTTATTAGTGTTTCCTTGTATACTACCCAAGAATAAGAATATTTTCCTTAACTCCACTGGACATTTGCATTTGAGCTACTTAACATTACTAGAATATGTTCATATACATCCCAGTATTTCATATTTTCTCACTCTTCTGATGATGTACAAGCATCTCCTTTGGTATATGACCAGGTCCATTTAGTTACCAGGTTTGTTTTAATTTTGAAAGATCCCTTGTTGCTCCAATTTCATCATATTGAAAATTTTAAAGAATGCAGGTTCACTGTTCAGTGTCTCTCTCCCTCTCTCTCCCCCTCCCCCCACCTCTCTCTCTGTGTGTGTGTGTGTGCTTGTTTGTTTAGAGATAGGTTTTTGCCTCCCAGTAGAAATACTTACATGACAATGTTCCCTTCTTCATGCTTGATTCCAGAGTCCTAAAACAGTCTATATGCCTTGTTTGCTAATGTTAATTTTGATTACATAGCCAAAGTGTCATCTGGTTCCATTATTGTATAGTTATAATTGTCCTAAAAAGTAAGTAGTAATCTTGAGGAGATCATTTGAGAGCATAAAAGTTCTCCATAGTTCATCAAATGTCCCCAACTTGATATTAGTTGATGCTTTTTTCCCCATCTGGTCCTTAAAATATCCACACAGCTTCACCTTTTCCTTGGGATTCCTGCTCTAAAGAAGAGAGGAAATCTCCGTAAGAGTACAAGAGAATACTTTATGCCCTGGTGTGTTGAGGAGAAGTCATGATGGAGACAGAGGTCTGTGTTTTAAACTTATAGCTGTGCCAAGAAAAAGTTGGCAACATATCCAAGGAAATGAGTCCTCAGCAGAGAGATTCAAAGGAAAGCACAATTTCAGGAAAGGCGATATAGAGAGAGACTGGGCACAAGTTTGAAGCAAAGACAAGTCTCACCTCAGGATACACTGTAACTGGTTGGACTGGAAAGTCTTCTGAATTAGCTCATCAATAACACTGAGGCAATCTTGATGGTCTTGTGGCTTTTTCTGTATTCTAGACTGATCCTGGGTGAGAAGTGCCAAGCACGCCGCTTAGCATCATGTAAGTGCTCATTAAATGCTTCGCTTCTCTTTGTGTTGTTGAGACATCACCATGGAAACTCACCTCTTTGCTTTCACTCAGTCCCCTTTAAAATTTTTGCAATTACTCTAAAAGCTCCATTTTACCTCTGAAATGAGAAATTCTAAAGCTAATAATATATTACGTTTTCTACTAAAAGTCAATTAAATGCAGGGTCGAAACTGCTCCCGAACTCAACTGGGAGGCCTCAGTGACGCTTATACTTCAAAATTGCTTTCATTATTCTTGGTAAATTAAATATAACAAAACTAATTAATTATGTTCTGTGATGATAATGATTTATCACCACTTCACCATTAAAATATAACAATAATAATTGCTACTTTTAAAAGTGGATATGGATACTTACTTTGTCCGTTGCCTGTTAGTCTACTTCTGATAGCTAAGCTGCCTTGTGATGACAGAATTCTCCCCATTTCACAGATGGAGAAACTGAGGCTCAATGTATCTTTGAACCTCGGCAAAGTTCTTATTGCTGGAAGATGATCAGGCTTTGGAAACGAAGGCTTTTTGCTGGAGGTTTCTGTTGTGCCAAGTTCAGAGTTGCCCTCCTTTACTTGGCTCAGCTTGATAGAGCCAAACATTATCAACCAGGTAAACTGCCAGGGGTGACTTTTGCTCTCCATAGAATATTGTGCATCTTCACTTTCTCTTCCCAAATGTCTCTTTCACTGTGCTGAGCCCAACTGTGTTTTATTTAAAATATGTGAACAAATCAACTAGGCTCTTTTGGGAGGAGTCTATTGGAAGCTAGATCACTGGGTTGTTGTCTTTCAGTACATGGAGGTGAGTCCTTCGTCATGGTGTTACAATGCCTGTGGGAGAAAGAGTGGTTAGAGTCCAAGTCACCCTGAGAGCATCCTGGGAAGAAGAAATCAGCTGTGTCAGTCAGTGAGGGAGTTGTGATTATAGTTGTTCCATAGAATTGCCAAATCCAATCTGTTAATACAAACTCGAATTCTTTCCAGAGAGTAAGTGTAAGGCTCTCATTATTTTCGTTAGCAAGGAGGCTAGGTAATTCCTTTTACCATCAAAGTGAAAACTGATAGTCTCTGTAATTATCTTTGGGATAAAACAAGATCACGATCTTGGTTTTTATTTGATTGTTTTGGTTTGTATATTTATTTCAATTTGTTGTTTGAAAATTTTCATACTTGTTTATAATCTTTATCACACTGAGTCTCTTGATTTACCTCTCATTCTTCCCCTCCATTACTACTAGGACACTCCATCACCTCCATCTCCCATCTTCATGTCTTCCTCTTTGTGGTTTTCATTAATTAAATACATTTTAGCCCAATGAATTCAATTAGTGCCAACCACATAGATTTCGTGTATCCCAGGCTGGTTTCAAAGTAGCTGAGACTGATTTTGGATTTCTGATCCTCCTGCTTCTACACACTGAGTGCTGGGAATGGGGACATGCACTGCCACATCCAGATTATATATGGTGCCCTGGCTCACATCCAGCATTTGTGGATGCTAGGCAACTGATCTACTAACTGAGTTACATCTTTTTAAAGGGGAAGAAAGGCAAAAGTAAAAATAATACAGGACATTAAGACTCCTTTTCTTTACTAAGATTTAGCTTACCCTGAGAAAATCCTCTGCTCCAATAGAAGATGAATAGTTTATAATATGTGTTAGGTACCCATAGAAGGACATGTTTTAAATAATAGCCCACATAAAAGCATCTGCACACATCAAACTCTTCACAAAAAGAATCACAAATAATGAGATATGGACTGATTAGAGGAAATCATGTTTGAAACACTGTGGGTTTTTCACTTTTGTCCCAGAAAGCTAAGCTTTGTTTGAGTCTCATTAATAAGGCAGTAATGCTGAGATAACTGAGACCGATAAGGAATAAACACAATTAGACTGGATGCTGCTACACATATCACATGCTTTGAAAGATTACTACAAGCGACTTTCAAATCTGTGTAGTTCTTTTGTAAAATAAGGTTTTTTTTAAACTATAAGAATATTTTCCAATTTCCCTTGAAGAGAAATGGCAGAAGAGGTTAATTAGAAGTCAACTGAAGACTACGTAGGAGCTTGCATACATAATTTTGTGAGCATCATACTTAAATAGCTCAAGCTATAAAAAATAAAATAGCCCATAATGATTCATGCCTTTTTCCTTTAAACATTTTCTTTGGTTTCCTCTGTTTGCTTTATGATTTTATCCTGAATGTCTATACAACCCTCAATACTGCATAGTGAATGCTTCCATTTGAATTCATGAAAGCAACTAAATGCACAGAGTTAGTGAGTCTCTTCTGAGCCCCTCATCAGGAGCTGCAGGACATTACCATCCACCATTGTTTTTATGTCTCTTGCCCCATATCCCCATCTGGCCAGATGGCTCTCTTTCTCTTGTATTACATAGCTTTTCCTCACCTATCAGAGTCTTGCTAATTCTTCATGACCTGATCCATGTCCCTGAGATGCTTTCCCTAGTCTGACCACTCCCCTCTCTTATTTCTGACTGAATTAACCACTTTTTCTTCATGTGTTGGAGTCTGCATTTTATATTGCAGTGTTAGTTTTCTTTCTTATTTATGCGCTGATATGGATTGCATGCTATATACCTTTAATCCATAGACTGAAATGCATATATTCGCCAAGATGGTGTTTGGAAGTAGCCTCTCAGGATAATTAGGAAGCATCTTTTTGAATGAGAATAGTTCCTGTGTAAGAGAATAGAGAGACTAGAAACCTTTCATGAGAGAGCCTTTCATGTTCTCACAACAAGAAGTGGACCATTTATAAGCCAGAAAGTACTCATATCAGAAGCTAGAAGCTGTTGGTGCTCTGGTCATGTAACTCTGGTCCCATAAATTGTAAACACTAAATATTTAATATTTGTAAGCTATTACATGTATGGCATTCTGTGACAACAGTCAGAAATAAGACACATGCCTTTTTTTTCTCTCTCTCATATGTTTTCTGGGATTACGGAGGTTACTAGTGTCCTGTGGAATGTCCTTCGATTGGCCTTGGAAGGGTAAGAAAGCATCAATATTTTCATTTAATATTTAACTGAAGGTCTCACTTCAGTTCTGTCTACAGTAGCAGTTCACTCTCCCAATGAAAAATGGGGTAGATGAGCCTGTACCCCCAAATTGTTTGGTATTTGATCTTCAAAAACAATAATCAGAACTTCTAAACTGCTGAGACCTTATTCTGTCTCCAAATGCAAGGGGGTTTTTGTTTGGTTGTTTTGTTTGTTTTTGTGGGATTTATTTATTTATTTATTTATTTATTTTGGTCTGACTGCAACTAGACTTCTCCTTACCAGAATGAGTAGTACAAAGGGTGTTTGGTTTTTTTTTTTTAATCTTTCCATGATAATGTTTTATTTACATGACTTAAAATGTTTAGAAACAAAGAAATGTCCTTTCTTCCTCATTTCCTACTCTAATTTTTTTCTCTGATGGTCCCTGTGCTCTCGGTATGCAGACACTTGCCTACCATAGTTCCTTGTTGGTTTCTTCTCCCAGTATTAAGTGTGAGCTCTATGAATGCATGAACCTGACTGTCTGCTAACTGCTGTATCTTCCTTGCATAGTACATTGCTGTGTTATAGTGGGTACCCCTGACTCAGTTGTATCAAAGAAAGAAAGGAAGAAAGAAAGAAAGAAAGAGAGAGAGAGAGAAAGAAAGAAAGAGAGAAAGGAAGAAGGAAAGAAAGAAAGAAAATAATAAACCAAGATCTGCTTCTAGGTCATAAGTAACAAAGGAGAACAACCCCACATAAACTAAATGAAGTCTTTAATTTATGTCTGATATTTTCCATATTATTCAAGAAGCAACTCAAATTTATACTGGAAATCAACTCTGCAGAATTTAAAGTAGAATGTATGAGTAATAGAGGAGTTTTCACATCTCTCCTTTTTGAAGACAGGTTGCACCCTTTTAAATTTGTGTAAAAGTATATTAACAAATTATTTCATAGTGGGGTTCTGTATGGTATAACCCTCACTGTCCCTGTTGTTAAGTGAGGTGCTCAGAATGGATACTAAATTGTCTATGCCTTCTTAACATAGCATAGCCATGTCTCACAACTGACATAAGCTCACAAAATAGTTCACTGTGTGCTGTGTGCCAGACATTGTGTTAACCACTTTGCATTAATCATTGAAAAATCAACAATTATATGTGTCAGCACCATAAACAACAGTCTAATTCATTAATTTACACATCTGATAGTTGTTACACCTGGTTCATGCCATGTGAAAGAAGTTGAACTGAGCATTAGGGATAAGATTTTAAAACTAATTCAAAATTGTCATTTTTTTTTTAGAAAACACATTCCAGCACCCAAAAGATAAAAGTTGGGCAAGGACTGAAAATATCAATTATGTTAGATGTTAAGAAAGTTGGAAAGTGTAGCAGGGGAGAGAGAAGTCACAGGCAATGCAGTTTTGCATGAACATCCAGGGGAATGAAGAGACTGGAAATCTAATCTGTTTGGGCTGTCATAGCAAAGCATTATGGGTAGACTGATTTATAAGTACAGAGATTTATTTGACAAAGTTCTTGAATATGAAGAGGCCCAACTCTTGGTGATATTAGATTGCTTGTCTGGTGAGTGCCCGTTTACTTTTTCTAGGCAGTGCTTCCTGGCTGTGGCCTCAAAGATGGAAACAAGGCATCTCCCTGTGTGATCTTTTATCATGACACTAATCCCATTCACGAAGACTCTCTCATCAGCACCTCATCACCTTCTATAAGGTTCCATCCTCTACTCCCACCATCTTGTGTGGTAGGATTTTAACATACACCCTTCAAGGTGACACAGACATTCAGACCATAGCGAAAAGCTTCATTGGTAACAAACATGTGAGTAGAACATTAAGAAAAGAAAGAAAACTATTCAGCTATGTGGGAAAAGAACATTGCAGGCAAAGTAAGCAGCAGAACCATATCCTGGTGGTCAAAATACCAACTGGTGTTTAGGCAAAAGAGGAAAATGCTTGTAGTTAGAGTAAAAGAAGCTAATTAGGTAACCAAATGAAAATGGTGATGCAGTTCCCCATCACTGCCTTGTCGACTATATGGACGATTATAGATTTATTCTGATCACAAGAAGTTGTTGGGGAATCTTTTGCAGAAAATGATCCTGTTTACATTGAAGCAGTTCTTCTGGCCATTGATGTGAGACTAGAGTGAACCAGGAAGAGAACCAAAATAGGGGTTCTAAGTAGGAAGTGTCTGCAACATTAGAGAAAAGGACATGGTGGCTTGACGAGAACTGACTGCTGCAGAGTGGTTGAATGCAGTGTGTTTCTAGGTAGAACTCACAGAATTTGCTGGATTGAATGAGAGTTTATGAAAGAATGAGAGGAATCAAAGAGTAGGTAGCTAGGTGTTTTCCCAGAGCAAGCAGATATATTTACTGAGCAGGCACAATTGAAGAAGGAAGAAATTTGGAAGCAAGGATTAGAATGTTATATTGGGATACAGTAGGTCGGACATTCTTCTCAGACACCCATGAGGGATGCTCAATGGGTGATGGGTGTCTATGCCTGAATCCAGAAGATTTCTAAAGGATGGAGATTTTAATTTGGGAGTGTTCAGATCAGAAAGTCTTTAAAAATCACCTAGGAAATGAGTTCAGAGGGAATAAAAGTTCAAGGACTCATATGTGTTACAAACACTTGTTAGTTACCGTTTCTGTTCTGCTAATCGGGGGCTCACAGAACATAGGGAGTATATTGGGGTTCAGATGGGAATTTTACCTATAAAACACTTGTAAGAAGAAGCAAGGAATAGCCGAGGAAATCTTCCAGCCACAAATTAGACATGGTGCTTTTGGATATGAAAGCTCTAGAGAAAGTGGGATTAAACAGAGGTAGCCTCTGTCTATGATACAACCGTTTGCCTGCAAACTCTTGGCAAGTCCAAAGGAAGAGCTTCATAACAGAAGCACATGTGTATAACATGGTACAGCCCTAGTGTTAATTAAGAGATAAGGGATCAACTTTGACACAGTCATGAGCTCTGAAGACACTATTCCTGATTGCTCATGGCTAAAGGCGCTATTTTCAGCTGAACATTTCACGAGGCAAAGACCCCAAGGACCACTTGACCAAACAAGGCTCTGAATTTGAGTCTTGATTATATAGCCCCTGCAGGAGGCCTTTAAAGGCAGAAACCATTTCCTGATTGTCAGAAGAGCAAGCAAGCAGTTTAACAGAAGCAAATAGCAGGAGTTAGTTTGGAGCATCTTGACCTCAAGTCCTTGGGGCTGGGTAGGATAATTTTCTAGGTGATTTTTGCATAGAAGGGATATAAGTAGAGGTCAGCTCTGAGTCAGACCTTAGAAGATTCTGTTTATATGATACTGTACCAATGAAATTTGAGTCCTTCTGACCTGACTGTGGACTGCATGTTTGGCACAAGAAAATAATTGTAAATTTAGACTTTATGTGGCATTATATATAGATGCACTTTATAAAACGCTATGGTCAGTTTGGGGAGTCATGTGCCTGGTTCACTCATCTCTTGTTCCTTGGTCTGATACGTTCTATCCCTTCCCTTCCCTTCCCTTCCCTTCCCTTCCCTTCCCTTCCCTTCCCTTCCCTTCCCTTCCCTTCCCTTCCCTTCCCTTCCCTTCCCTTCCCTTCCCTTCCCTTCCCTTCCCTTCCCTTCCCTTCCCTTCCCTTCCCTTCCCTTCCCTTCCCTTCCCTCCTTTCCTTTGTTCTTTCGTTCTTTTTCTTTCGTTCTTTCTTTCCTTCCTTCTCCCTCTTTCTCTCTCTTTTCTTAAATTATCTTTAATTTTTTTTTTTTTACAGTCCAGCCTTTATTTCCCTCCTGGTCCCCCTTCTGCCAGTTTTTCATCCCATTCCCCACCCTTCCTCTCTAAGAGGATACCCCCACTGCACATACCACCACCACCACCACCACCACCATCACACCACCACCACCACCACCATCATCACCTCCACCAGACCTCCCCACTCCCTGGAGTCTCAAGTTTCATGAGGGTAGGTGCTTCTTCTCTCATTGAGGCCAGACCAGGCAGTCCTCTGTTGTCTACATGTCAGGGGCCTCATATCAGCTATTTTATGCTGCCTGATTGGTAGCTCATTGTCTGAGAAATCTCAGGGGTTCAGGTTAGTTGAGAATACTGGTCTTCCTATAGGGTTACCCTCCTCAGCTTCTTCCAGCCTTTCTCTAATCCAACCACCGAGGTCCCCAGTTTCTGTCCATTGGTTAGATTTAATTATCTGCTTCTGACTTGTTAAGTTGCTAGGTAGGCCTCTCAGAGGGCAGCCATTCTAGGCTCCAGTGTCAGGCCTTGGAGCCTCCCCTTGAGATGAATCCCAATTCGGGCCTGTAACTGGATCTCCTTTCCATCAGTCTCTTCTCCATTTTTGTCTCTGAAGTTTGTTTAGACAAGAACAATTCTGGGTCAGAGGTTTTCACTGTGTGATGGCAACCCCATTCCTCCACTCGATGCCCTGTCTTTCTAATGGAGGTGTGGATTTTACAAGTTCCCTCTCCCCACTGTGGGGAATTTCACTTAAGGTCCCTTCCACCCTCTGAATCCTGAGTATCTCTCACTTTAAGAGGCCTTGTGTCTCCTTATCCACACTTCCACACTGAACCACTTAAGACCCAAACAGTCCGTTTCTGAGCTTATTCTCTAAAGTATTCATGGATGATGCAAAAATGTTCCCAGGTTTATAACTCTTTTCACAAAGGAAACTTAGACTTTGATGCATCTAAAATTGTATTTGTTGTCTTGATACTTTTCCTCTCATTTTAAAATATTAGTTCTCTTTTCCTCCTATTATAGAGTCTGTTCTTATAATTGAGATAGTAGCTTCAGTGACTCTGTCCCTATTGTCTAGAATGTCACAAGCTCCTTCCACTGCTTCTGGTCCCATGACTTCAGGGATTTGTATTGATTTTTTTAGTCATTTTTGGCTGTTGTTGTTTTGTTTTGTAAGCTTTGTGTTTGCTTCTCATGGGAGAAATGGTTTTCCTACAAGATTCATCTTGAGAGACCCTTTCTTTAGAAACCCTTTCACACCCTCTGTGCCTTCTACTAATCATGTCTAGATACTTTTCATATGGACTCCCATTTGTACTGTAGTTGTGGCTCTCATGGACTTTTCATGAGGCCCTAAAGCAAAAATTACGTTTTACAACCTAACCTTAGAGCTATGCATACCCAGCAGATAGGGAATCTAAACATGTTTCTCTAAGCTTGCCTTCTTTACCCTGTATGCCAGGTACACTGAAATATCCTAGCCCATTTCATTGCTTTTAAAATAAATGCTGTCTCTAGCTCAGCAAATTGATTTAATGACCTGTCAATGGGTTTCAACATGCAGCATGGAAAACACTGCCCTCTATAGACTTTCATTAATGTCCTTCACTCATGGCTCTGTCATTATTAGTACCCACATCTGCCTCCCCTGTCAGGCTGTAAATGCTGAGGATAGAGATTGTATCTTTTTCTTGTTTTTTTTTTCCCCTTCTATTTTTGCACCTGTATATGTCTGAGGATTGACTAAATGAGAATATGAGTGTTCTGTGGTCTTGACAACTAACTACTTTGAGTTTGAAAATGTAATGGAGTTCTCGGACGATTAGAAAAATTACACTGTTGACCAGATGCTGAGCTGACCCTTGTTTCACAGCTGTGCTGCATCATAGTCAGTGATGCAGCAGCTCTCCTGTTCAGGGATGTTCTGTAAGTTTGTCACTTAATTGGTGATGAGCACTCTGTGTATACTGACAGTGCTGATTATTGGACCTTAGGTGATAATCTACAAGTGACCCTATGTGAGGGGATCAATCTCTAAACCCGTGACTATAAGGTGCATTAGACTTTCTATGTTCTTTTGTTTTTATTAGATATTTTCTTTATTTACATTTCAAATGTTATCCTGAAAGTTCCCTATACCCTCCCCCCCCACCCCCTGCTCCCCTACCCACCCACTCCCACTTCTTGGCCCTGGGATTCCACTGTACTAGGGCATATAAAGTTTGTAAGACCTAGGGGTCTCTCTTCCCAATGATGGCCGACTAGGACTGTCCAGGGATTAGAAGATTGGATTGTGGCGTGTGGTGAAAACCATTCTGCAGTAAAAGAATATGAGTATTCAGACACCATGGGGCCTAGAAGGGGTTGACAGAAGGTATACATCCTTGGAGCACTGTTGCAATGCTAGTTCCAGTTTTCTTACACATAGGGAGTCTCATTTTTTTCTCTCATTGGGTTAGTCAACAGTAGAGTGGCCTACAGTGCTGCCATGAATTCTTATACTGAATTATGGTATACAATAGTGAATATGGTATTCCTTTGGCCTTGGACAGTTTTATATGATTTTTCTGTTACTGGGAAATAAAGTTTGAACCATACATTCATGACTTGTCAAAGAATGCCAGATAAGCATCTGGTTATCTTGTGGTTGTGACTAACTAACATCATGCTAGTTACTGTCACCTTCTCTGCCTTTGGAGTATGTTTCTTTTCAACTCAAGTGATATGCATGGTCACCGCAGAGAAAAGGTAGAAGGGTTTCCTATTCAACTCTAAGCTTGAACTAAGTTCTGGAATTTTTACCTCTTTTCTTTTCTGTCTATTTTCTTTTCTGTCTATATTTTTATCTTCCTTCCTTTCTTTCTTTTATGTATAAACTCAACCCAGTCCTAAGTTTTACTGTGACGATTTTAAATAAAATAATGAACGTGGATTATGCAGACCAGTTTGTAACATGAAGTAATTAGTTAAATATAACTTTTTAGGTTTCTGCTTTCTTGTAAAAAAAATTGTATAATCTTCAACTTATCAAACTCATCCTTCCTTTAAAAAGTTAAAATCTTGATGGAAGTTTACCTTCCATGCGGGTACATTTCATTTACCTAACTCTTCTCATTTATTAACTTCCCAAGCCTCTTAGAGATTAATTGGTCCAGTCATAAATAGCAGGAAGGCCACCATTTCAAAGCATGGATATTGGTTTGCTTATTTACTTCTTCCACTTCTCCCTCTACTGAGACAGTCTCACTACAAAGCAGAGACTGGCCTTGAACATGCTACCTAGCCCCTTGTGACCGCAAACTCACCATTAATCCTCTCCATTCCCCTTAGATACCCCAGCATGGGAGTACAGGTGTGCATCACATCTGGTTTGTGAGTACATGTGAGGCTGGGGACAAATGCATGCATATGGAGGCCAGAGGGCAACATCAACTTCCCTCTTGCATCACTGCCCCACCTAGTCTCTTGAGACAATGTCTCTCACTGATCCAGGGGCTCCCTGTTAGGGTTGGTCTGGCTGACTAGTAAGCCTTCAATATCCACTAGTCTCTGTGATTAACACTGGGGCTATAGGATTTGGTATCCATGCTCAGATTTTTGAATATGTGTTGGGAATTTGAGCTCAGGACTCCATGTGGACGCAGTGAGCCCTATTATCCACTGAACCTTCTTCCTAGGTCCCTGTTTCGCATTTGGTGGTGGTATGTCACTATGTAACAAAGTCTAGCTCAGAATTCATGATTTTCTGCCTCTGTCTTCTGAGTGCTAGGGTTATAAGCACGCACCACCAATCTTGTAGGATGGCTTCTTTCTCATAGTAGCCCAGAAAATGACTTGTAAATGGTCCAACAACACCAGGTCTTATCTGTTTTCCTAGGTGAGGCATCTATTCACACTGACCACACAGACTCTACAAACTATGTGTCCATCTTTTCAGACAGATAATGAAGTAATATGTCTTATCTGTCTGATATCAGATTGTCAGAGGAAATTGAAATTCTAAACCTGGCATATTTTTCAGTGGCCAAAATGTAACTAAGAGAGTTACTGGCTTCAAAATTTGGTCTTTTGGCTTGCCGTATGAGGAAGGGAAGTTTCCCTTTGAGGATAGGTTAGGCTGCTGTAGCCCACCAGGCTGAGATTTCTTGAGTCTGGCAGGTAGTGCTGAATGCTAGAGATGAAAAGCTACTGCATGCAGCATCCCCTCTGGCCCAGTGCAAGGTTAAGTGTGGAAAGTGGTGAAAGGAATGATTTTTGAATGAAATTTTCTGGACCTCACTATATGGCTTCACATGGAAACTGGTTTATAGAATGAACTTACAAGAAGAGGAAGTCTGGGAAAGAAGTGACATGCACCCTAGAGCAGATATATAATTGGTGGGAATGATAGGGCCTAGATCACCGTGAGAAAAGGGATGGAAGAAATCACCTGGCTGACTTATCAGATTATCAAAAGTCCTTTGCACAATCATCAGAATGCACGCAAATAGATGTAGTTTTGGGACTATTTTATTTACAATTTTTAAAATACTGTCTTTTTTGTACATCATTTCCTGTCCACCATTCTTCTTGTTTAAGTCTTGGCCTAGACCCTCATATGCCTTTCTCCAGCTCCCAACTTCTTTCCTGTTTGACCATTGCCACCTGCAGTACTTCTCCCTGTGTTCATTGTATGTATATTTTACTGTCTCTTCTTCCATCATGTGTCTACCCTAGTTGCCAACTTCTAGTTTTCTGGCAAGGGATGTGTGTGTGTGTGTGTGTGTGTGTGTGTGTGTGTGTGTGTGTCTGTGTGTGTGTGGTATAGTCCTGGATCATTGCTTTCCCTTTGTTTATTGAATAAAAATTCCACAATATATTCGGATGACAGTTTCTCCTTTTCTAAACCCTTCCAGATCCTCTTTACCTCCCAAACAAAACACTGTGAGACAAAAAGTTAAATGTCTACAAAAACATTATTGACTTCATTTTGTGCTGGCATTCCTGGGCATTAGGTCTGCCCTTAAGTGTGGTTTGTGTTTACATAAAGACTCCACTGGGGAGAGCTAATTTGATAGATTGCTATTTCTACCACTCATAAAACAAACAATCATTCCCTATCCAGTTTTCTCACTGAAAAAGTCCTCTGTGCTGGTCAGGAATTTAATTACTTGATAGATCACAAGCAGTGGTAGAGGTGGATCCAGGGTTCCATGTTCCTTGATCACCTTTCTTTCTCACATTGTCCGGAAACACTTACCACTAGAACCCTTTGTCTCCTTCCCCAGAATCTCCCTGTACTTCAGCAGATTTCCTCTGTTTCACACACAACCAGCTCTACTATCATAGGTTATGCAGGAGATTACGGCATAAAGCTCAGAGATCAGTCAACTTCTAAGGCTCCAGAGACCTTGAAATCAATTTAAGGGAGAAAGTCAGGTCTTAGGAGAGCAAACAGAAAGAGATAACTGGATCATAAGATAATCATCTGAGAGTTCTATGACCATTTCCCTTAGTCTTGGCAGGCTCCTTCTTCCATATGAGATCAGTATCAATGGGAAAGTGACATACAACTTATGATCTGTGTCCCCCCTCCCCCCATCCCCATTTTTGTTATAGTACTTTCATTCAGAATGAGCAAAGAAAGACAACTCTTTACCATAGTCCAATAGACAAGCACGGGGCAATAAGTAAATGTATCATGGCACTATATTATATAATATAATACTTATGCAAAATTCATAGAATCAGAAAACTCTAGAAGCAACAAAGCCAACCTAAAATATACTAGGTTTTCCTCATGCTAAGGGTTCTCATCAGGTAAGGGAAGCTCTCTTGTCTAGAGAACCATCTTCTCTCCTCTCCTCTGTGCAGTCTGAGCCTTTAAGATGATGACTCAAGGCAGATATCTTTGTTTTCCTCGTGAAGTTGTGATGGATGATCACAAACCTATGGAGTGAACGAAATAAATAAAAAAAAGAAAGAACATGGCTGCTCCTAGGTATGACAGAGAAAAGGGAGAGCATAGCCAAAGGCAGAGGCATCTGGGACAGTCCAGAATGGCTATGGCCCTGAGCCATGTGAGGAGATGAAGAGGAGGAAAGGAGAAGGGAGAGAGGGGAGCTATGTGCATCAGCCGGGAGGGCCAAATGAGAGTAGACCAATAGACGGAAAGACCAGGTAAACAAAATGATTGGATTATATAGGAAGGTAAGGTAGCTAGGGAAAGACAAGCCTTGCCCCCTCAGCTGGAAGTTAGGATAAAGAGCAGGGTATGCCAGCCAGGAGGACCCTTGTAGGTAGAGATGGGAGGATGCTGGCAGAACCCTGCAGCCAGGTCTGTTTTGATATGTCAAGGAGAACCTCAGCTGTTTGTCAGAGGGTATGAAATAGGTAATAGTCTCCTATTCCAGTTATTAGACTGTCCAAGGTGGGATGACTTTTTTTATGGAGGCTTCTGGAGAAGTTTCTTGACATTTGTAGCCTGGGTAGTGGTTGGGTTGAGGGTAGTCCTTGGTTTGTGACTACCTTGTGCCAATCTGTTCTCTTTCTCACTACTCATGGCATTTTCTGCACTCACTCATTTGACCCTCTTGCTCCCTCCCCCCTCATAAAGACCTTTGTAGTTATACTGATCTAACTCAGAAAACTTGATAGAATTACCATCTCTCTATCTTTAATCACATCTGAAAAGTCTCTCATGCTATATATAAGCTAACATATGCATAGGTTCTTAGAATCAGGTCACAGGAATCTTTAGAGTGCCTACCAAAATTAGCCAATCAAAGCAGCCAATTCCTCAGCTCTTGTCCTTGCTATAGAAAAACAGGTAACTGGCTAATCAAGCCAGAATGAATCTTGGGATCATGTAGGCTCTGTGTACATGGGGCTACCTTATCAAAATTGTACTGTGGGGCAGTGGGTTTTATCTCTCACCACTGTAACATGAGCAGATTTATCTCTGAGAAAAAATTAACCTAAAGTCTGACCCACTGACCTCATCTACATTTGAATTTGAACTTCCCATTCTGAGAGGAAATGTGCCTCCATTTGCTGTAATCAGCTAGTTTTCTCTTGTCATTGGATGGGGGAAAACCCCTGACTGGTTATAAATAATAGTAATTCTATTACACTCTTACTGTCTCCACTCAGTGCACTTCTAAGAGTGTTGCATGGATCGCCTCATTTGTTTCTCAGTCCTGCACTAGGATTGTGGCTGAAGGCTAGTTAGTACAGTTCACAAAAAGACCTGACTTATGGAAAAACCTAGATATCAGCATCTCTTTGGAGAAAGCTTAACCACTTTGCTAAGGATGACAAAGTTATGTAGAAGAAAACAGATGAAAAAGAACTGAAGGATTTGGCTAGTCAGAAGATTACACTACTAAGTATCAACATGGCAACTGTTGCAGGACTGGCAAGAGCTTGGGAACTCTAGGATTCCTTTTGTGGAACATTATCGTGTACATACTCTATGATTAGCAATGAATCAGTGTTTAATAGAAACTTGGGTTTATTTACCAGGAAATGAGTTTACCCCTCCCCGAAAAGTGTCTGAATGTAACATTTATGACCAGGTGGATGCAAGGCATTTACAAGCCTGGAGCAAAGGTCTTCTGTCACATTTGCATTTTCTCTCCCTGGGAGTGGGTTGGAAATCATAGGGACTATTCAACCATTACCCTGGTGACAGGAACAAACAAGTTCATCTTTTACTGGTAGAAGACAAGCTATCCAGGTCTGTAACTAATGTGAGTATTGAATGGTCTGGGAGAGATTGCTTTCTAACAAATATATAAAACTCACATATGGGTCTATTGTTTGTGCATACACATGCATATGCATAAGCCACAAGCACTTTCATCCTCAGAACTCTTTCAGTTCCTTGCTCAGACACCACTTCCACTTCCCTTAATGAATGTCTCCCTGGTTTTGGCATCTAAGACTTTTAGAAGTTGACATGGGATGAAGTTGGCATTTTGGGGACAAACATTTTACATCAGACATATTGTCAGGTAAGTTATTTACCTCATCTTGTTTTATCTTCACAGAAGTCTATGACACAAGGAAATATTCTGTCTGTCTTTCTTTTTACATGATTCACTGGAAGACATGAAGATGCATGGTCTGTTCAGGGTCATACAGAAAGTAAAAGTAGATTCTCAGATAGGCTAGAGATCTTGTGGTGGCATGGGACTTTTCTCTGAAATTCTGTGGCTTTACAGTGATCATGGCATGGGTTTATGTTAAAGTGTGGGCCAATTTCCTTTCCTTGTGTTAGGTTACTTATATTTTACTGGCATACAAATTTGTGTGTGTGTGTGTGTGTGTGTGTGTGTGTGTGTGTGTTATTGGAGTTGGCTGGCTATCTGTACAAGACTAATTCTATTAATATTTCATAATGGATGGGAAGGACCCATATCTCTATCAGGAACTATATCCACTTAATGGTTTCTGGGGAGGACACACACACACACACACACCACACACACACGCACACGCATACAGAGTCCTGTGCCACTGCTCTGCATTCTGTGGAGACCCTACTAATGAGAAGAGCATAGCTCATGTCAAAGAAGCTGATGCCATCCTTGAAGATAGCTTCCCTTTACCAAATCCTCAGGTTAGGTAGCCTTGCTGAAGTTTGGTTCCTTGCCTACTAATGGTGAAAGAAATTGTGACCTCACAATTTCTGTGAATACCAAAAGGAAAAAAAAAAATGGAAGCACCCAAAGTCATCCCTGCAGAGGCTGGCTGTGCCTTTGTACTTTCTCATCATTTCAGAAGGTTCCAAGAGTGCAATAACTGTGCCTGATGGATTAGCTAAATTAAATTAAACTTAAAAGCCTTCTTTTCTTAAAATGCCTCAATCCCATTCCTCTTTTGCAAAGAAGTGCATGTCAGACAAGGCATGGCTGACATCCTAATGAAAATACTCCTATCTTTTTTTGGCAAAGACAGAACTCGTGAGATAGATCAGAACCCATGGGGCGGGCTTCATTTTATGGTCTGGCGAGTGGCACATTCTGCTTCTCTTGTTTGCTTTTATCTTGAGGCCACGGAAATGAAGTAATACATTTTCACAAGTGCCTACCCTTTTCATGCTGAACATCTGTACTCAGAGTGTATGTCTACTGAGACAAGTGGATTAATTTTATTGCTATCTGGCTTGTTAGGTGCTAACTTCCTTGAAGTATGGATGATTTATTTTGACCATTTCTGCCAAACAGTGACAAGTTTAGAGTGAAATGTTAGTTTCCCATCTGAAGCATCAGAGATGTTTGGTAGTCACCACCCTCACCTCTAAGTCATTGAGGTTTAAATGTTTTGAAGAGCTAGTAGGCTTGAAGTTAAGTTATTACTACAAGCTTTACTTGACTAAATTTTGGCTTGTAGACAAACACCCGTGTGGTTTGAACTTTTTGCATAATAGGCTTAAATTATGAGGGTATAAAATTAATGAAAATTGAAACAGAATGCATTTATGAGCATGTAAGCTCTCAGGATAAGCCAAGTGCCTAGGGCAATACCCCATCTAATGAGAGGCTTTTCAATGATGTCCTGAACTGATTTTTCTTCAGTCTTCCAATGTGATAATTGCTAGTTACTCTCTTTAGAAATCCATCCACTTAACAATTTAGATACCTGGGAGGCATCTTTCCTTTAAGTTTCAAGAAGTTCTGAGGATACTACACATTTCCATTATCCATTAATTAGAGTTGCCTCAGATTATCCACCATGCTTTTGCTGCCCTGGTTAGCCTTAACTATCTACTTGAGTCAACCAAGAGACATCTGAGAGCAGAATATCCTCAAGAGAGGAATATCCTGGATCAGGTTGACCTATAGGCAGTGTGCAATGGTCTTGATTGTTAATTGTAGTAGCAGGGCCCAGTCTAGTTTGGGAAGCTCCATCCCTAGGCAAGTTTTCCTAGGCAGTATACTTCCATGGTTCCTGCTTTAAATTTCTGCCCAGTCCTTCATCAATGGTGCTTATAATCTATAAGCTTAAGTAAATTCTTTCAGCATCTATGTTGCTCTTTGTCTGAGTATTTTATCACAGCAGCAGAAGTGAAGCTACAAAACTTTCTACTCCATTCATAGTGCAGACAACTGTTTTACCAATCACAAATCTCACCACATAGCCATCTGCTCACAATTTCACCTTTGTGTTTTCTTGTACATATTACTTACCTGATGCTCAACAACTCATCACTGCATGACCAATAGTTAGCTGCATAAATGTACTTGGCAGTGGCAAACAATCTGACCACTATTTAACTCATATGAAACAAATACTGGGATTCATGTTCTCAGATAGACTGAGAAACTAAGCCTATGTTTTCCAAATGCAGGTGAAAAGTCCTATAGGCTAGATAATGTACTTAGCTCAATAAGAATTCTGTTTTCAAAACTGTGAACTAACCAGTATCACCAGAGCTCATGTCTCTAGCTGCATATGTAGCAGAAGATGGCCTAGTCGGCCATCATTGGGAAGAGAGGCCCCTTGGTCTTGCAAATTTTATATGCCCCAGTACAGGGGAACACCAGGGCCAAGAATTGGGAGTGGGTGGGTAGGGGAGCAGGGGGGAGGAGGGTATAGGGGACTTGTGGGATAGCATTTGAAATGTAAATGAAGAAAATATCTAATAAAAAATTGAAAAAAAAAGAATTCTGTTTTCTAGTAGAAAAATGCTGGGACTTCTATTTTATGCTGTCTTTGTTGAACTTTGGTCTGTTGCTATGTAAAGCTAAATACTGGCTCCCAATGTCCAGCTGCTTCCAGCAATGAAGAATACATCAAGTGCTGCTATGTAACCTTGTTCCTTAATTTAAAAATATTGGTTGAAGAAAGATGCCTACAGTCAATACTGGGCAGAAGAAAGGTAGGCAGACTTTTAGTTCCAGGGCTTGGGGTCTGAGGCAGGACCACAGGAAGAAGAGAAAGAAGATGGGGAGAAGAGAAGACTCCATGGGGTAAGGGACTGTGTAAACTGACCATGCAGGCTGACTAGTCAGAGTAGGAGCAGCACAGGCAGAACATGTCAAGTCATATCTCAGGGTTATTGGCAAGGAAGTAGACATAAAAATGTAGAAGGTAGATTCTAGTAGGCCGTAGTGTTTTAAAGACTTATTAAAAATATAAATGCTATGTGCCATTTATCTGGGAACTACACGATCTAATGTGGGGTAGAAATGCCTAATTGAGATTTAAATATTTACTCTAACATTTCTTTCTAGTTTAGTGGGGTAAAAAGTTAAGCTAGAATGTAGATTCAGGTGAGTTACAAATTACAAGGGGACAATAAAATCACAACATGTATAAAATGGGAAAATATTCCTCACTGGTCTCTGAAAGAATAAAGTGTTGCCACTGTGTGATGGTGAGCAATTCCAGGTCAGCAGCCAATGAGGGGTAGGGAAGCAGCCATGTTTGGGGCTCCTATGAGAGTTGTGAGTAGGCTATATTAAAAAAAAACTCATATAAAGAAAATAACTTGGTTGTGCAAGTGTTACTTTGACAGTAAAGTTTGACTGGGTATAGGATGAAGCTTTGTTGTGTGTCTGGTTTTAGGTTAGTGGGATGAAAAACAAATGGAACACATTGCAATTACATGTAAAGTTTCAACTCCACTGAAGGTGACAAGGTGTGACTGGGTTTTGAATAAATTATCAAGCCTAAAAAGGGATGCACAGGCAGCAACTAGATTAGACAAATTGACAAGAAAATATAAATTTCTCATGGGGAAATAATTCATGAACAAAAAATTCAACCTGATTTCAAAATAACCTTGATTCAGATTCGCAAATATAATGCTTCAAAATCTAGCATGGGATGATTGTTTTGTTTTGTTTTGTTTAGTTTTTTGAGACAGGGTTACGCTTTGTAGCCCTGGCTGTCCTGGAATTCACTCTGTAGACCAGGCTGTCCTTGAACTCAGAAATTCACCTGCCTCTGCCTCCTAAGTGCTGGGATTAAAGGCATGTGCTACCACGCCTGACTGGGATGATTTTTTTAAGAGTCCATTTACAATGCCAGCTGACTCTGAGTAAAACAAGTAGCTTGGCATGACCTATAGATGAATTTCTCAAACTTGTCCAGCAACAGGGATGAAATAGATATAAGACTGGCTAAAGATAAGACCACAAAAGACCCAGGCTGAGAGATGGTCGCAGACCTTCTATAATGTTTTTGTTGAAAAAAAATGGCAGAGAAAAGAAAACTATAAATGCTTAAGTTAACAGAGGGCATAGAAACCCAAACTTTAAGTGTGTGCATTTTATTGTCTATTTTATGATCCTCATTTACAAATTGCAATAAACAGAAAACTGTCACACATATCCTATCATTCTTTTCTGTACTTATTGGAGAATGGCTCCACTAGCTTTTTGTTTTGCCTTGGTTCATTCCCCCCCCCCCCCCTTTGAGTTCTGTCAATGAATTTGAGAGGCATTTGAGATGATTCTGCCCCATTATTTGTTTATCTGTTGGAGGGAAGATTGTCTATCTTGCCCTGGTTTTGTAAACATGGAGGTATGCTTTCAACCTACAAAAAATGCTCCTGAAGCCCACAGCATGCCTGCTCCAATGTGTGGCTATTTCAAACATTGACTGTCATTTCACATGAAGTTTTCTCTCAGTAGAAGTTTTCCATAGCTCTTACTTATCTCTGTTTGAAATCATCTTGGCAAATTGTGCCTTGCTCTCATCTTTTTGATCCTGCCTGCACTGGTGCTCCATAGAGAAGTTCCATGACCAAATTGAACTTATCTGTCTCTATTGCCATGTCATCCCTCCTAATTCTGCCTTCATTTTAGTTGGAAGACATCTCACTGTAATCCACTAAGATAAACTTGTGGGGAGGAGAGCTTATCTGTTCTCATTTGTCTGGCAGCTTGGCCCTGAATAAAGTTCTGGACTGGAATGTTACCCTCTCCTTACAACCTTTAAATAGTTTCTTTGTGTTTTAAGGCAGTCAATACTCATAATGTGTGTTAAGAGTTTCTGACATTGATTCCTTTGTAGATAACACATTTTCCCTCTTAAAAGACATTCATTTACTCACTTGCATTATAAAATCTCTCAGTGACATATCAAACTTGGATATTTCAAATTTGTTCTTTCTTAGAATTCAGTATGAATTTTCATTTTTGCTCATTTCAGGTCCATTACAGGGCATTTCATGAACAATTGCATGCATCATTTTAGAGTCCAGTTTGATAAATTTTCATATATCATGCTACATATTCATCACCAAAATAAGCATGCAATATTTCTTGTAACACAAGGGTTTTGTTATGTCCCAAACCTTTTTCTTATGTGTATGAATGTATTGCCTGAATGTGTGTATGAGCTGTACATGGACCTCGTACCCACAGATGCCAGAAAAATACAACAAATAACCTAGATTGGAGTTGTAGATGGTTTGATCCACCATGCAAATGCTAGGAACTGATCTTGGGTCCCCTGCAAGGGTTTGTAACCGCTAAGCTATCTCTCTAGCTCTAAAGTACATTATTTCATTAAAGGGAAAGTTACATATGTCATTTCTCTCTCTCTCTCTCTCTCTCTCTCTCTCTCTCTCTCTCTCTCTCTCTCTCTCTCTCTCTCTCTCTCTCTCTTTCTTGCTGTTTGGAGGTATGAGGGATTAAATCCAGAGCTTCAAATAATAATAACAGAACCCTTGTGCACCAGCCAGATGCTGCCTCCTCCTGACCCTCTTGGAAGAATTGGTCATATGTTCAGTTACTCTTCCTAATGAAGGGGCTGGCACACTCATCACTTTTTAGAACTGGGAAAACTGGAACAGAGTGGTTAAGCGAGGTCTGCAAGGATGCAGAGTTAATAATGGCAGGCTAATTTGGAAACAGGAGTTAGATTCAATGTCTTTGGTACTAGGAAATAAGTCTTCCTCTCTGATCTTTTCAACAAATTCCCAGGTTGTTTACCTTTACTGTCACTTTACAGAGGGAAATTCCAATAACTTGGGTGAGGAACCTAATCCTACAAACATATAAATGGAATCTGCAAAACTCCAGAGCTAATATTGTACTGTACCATAGCACCACATTTCTCACATCTTCTGGAGAGAAGATGATCACTTTAAAGATTTAAAAATGAGGATTTCTGACAATTAAATCAATGGTCTTTGAAGCACAATAACATTTGAACTAATCATTTCAGTTTAAATTAATTAGTTAATTAAAAATACAACCAAATCCAAACCTTGTTGCTAATGATCTGTACAAACCCATCTCTTCTACTTTGGAACCAACAATTATGATCTGAAATATCAATTATGTTGTTTCTCAATAACAGCAGATCAATAACCTTCACTTTGTGTTCTTCTTAATTACTGTGTGGGGTTTGTTGCAGAGACAGGCTGCACTGTATCTTGTGTATTAATCTCTGCTCCGAGTTCTTGTTCCTCACAATGGAGCAATCAGACCTTGATTAATGTTAGCATTAAACTAACTGCTATCTAATCAGTTGACAAAATACCAGTTTTGACTCAAGTTTTTTGTGGTCTGTTTGTTTCAGACGCTTCTGATTTGTGTTTGCTATGGGGAAGAATAAAGAAATGAGACATACATTATTCATTGAAGTGAGTAGAAGCATTTTTGCGATATTCCCCTGGGCTTTGACAGAATGACAGAGCCATAAGTCAAGGTCTAAATGTAAGCCATCACCTTCCCTCTCCTGCTATTTTTTGAAATATAGAGAATTTAAACCAATCATCTAATAAGTAAAATGTCCCTCCAGAATTTCACATCATGAAAAATGATATTACTAATCTCTAGATTGCCCATGGAAAGGCTGAGAAGTGAAGCTGTCTCCTCTCTTCCCTGTATTCCAGAGGCCTTGGGATCCTGAGATTGAGCTTTGCCTGTCTGGTTAAAAATGCAACTCACATCATTTTGTTCATCTATTTCCATGCCTTCTCAGTTATTCATCCCAGCTCTATCTTATCTTCACCTGTCAGTCTTCCACACTGGAGCAGGGAGATCATCCAACTAGCATTCCAGGTCATCTTAAGAATGATCAAATTCCATCTATTAATTACTAGAGCCCCCATCAGTTCCTCATAGCTCTGAGGAGCAACTGGAGATGTAGTCTCAAGGGTTTAGTTGTTTCTGAAAGGGACATCTCTACCATGCTTTGAAAAGAATAGTTCTTGTCTGGACTGTCTACAAAATTATTGGATAATTTTCATATGAAATGTGAAATAGGCTTTACTTCTGAAAACCTTTAAAATTCTAGTGTTCTACAGAGGAATATCCATTTTTCCTCATAAGTCATGTTATCTGGTGTCATAGAAAGATACTAATGGGAACTATCCTGCCTCTTTGTAGCTCATCATCACACTCTCAAATCCAGTTCACCCTTTACACACTGAGCATGGTTCTGGTGTATTTTTTGTTCCCTATGCAAGCAATCTGTGCATTCTTGCACCATTTCTTTGCCTTGGCTCAGTTGATATCTTCTGCCTAGAACATCCTGTCTCTTTTGCTTAGCCAAGAAAAAAATCTCATTTATTCTAAAAGTCTTAAATTAGGAAATGTTTTCTCTATAAAGGTTGGGTCTTCTAGACTAATACTGTCCAGCAGCGCATCATGCAAGGATAAAAATGCTGCTATCCAAACTATATAATCCGGCAACCACTAGGGACATAAACCTATGAAGCTTGCAAAATGTGATCAGTTCAACCAAGGAACTGATTCCAGGGATTTATTTATAAAATAATTTTAACAATTGTGAATTTAAATTTAAATAACTCTACATAAGTTCTAGCTGTTGTCTGGGCAGAAAAGCTCCAGACAGATCTGTGCTGAGATTAATTTCCATTATTGTGCTTTAAGGATTCTCCCGTATACTCATCTATTTGTATGAACATTCGTTAAGGACGTATGAATATTTGTGTGACAGGATTGGATCTCTGTACATATCTTTTGTTCTTATCTCAGTGATTAGTACATTGTAGTTCTTTGATGACTGAGCAAAGAGGAAAGATGGAGTATTATAAACCAGGAGCAACTCAGATATGTAAAGGGGAAATTATGAATTTTGCAATCAGACACTTTATTTTGAGGGATATGTTACTTAGTGGGAGAAATATCTAGGTGACATGCATTGGTGTATAACTCCTGTCCATTATCCTTCTTATGAGAATTAAAGGAATTGCATAATAAAAATCATATGTAAGTCCATCTAGAAATAGCAGTTTTCCTTCCAAGACTAGTATATGAGTGTATATGTATGTATATGTGTATGTGCATCTATATTTTGTTCTAGAGGTACACAGTGATGCTGCTCAAACATTAAAATCTAATGCTATAGATGTTTGAAAAAGTCACAAGGAAGAGCAGATTGTGATTTATAAAAGCAGCCAAATATACTTGTATAACGATTACATCTGGTGGACTGTAGACTCAGGTAAGCACAGGTGTGTTCCCAGTTTCAGTATCTAAGTCTCTGCAGATTCATGCTAAGTGACAGCTGGTAAGCTGGCCCATAATGACTAATGGTAGAAGAAAAGAGGAAGTCAGAGGGAAAGGGACTATTGGGGAAACACCATGATTTATTATTCACTGGGAAAAGACAGTGTCGAGGGATGTAAAGTCTAGGTTGACATCAGTATTCTGAATCGATGAAGCCCGAGCTTCAGTCCTTATAGTTGTCCATTTCTGTCATCACTGTAGATGTCTAAGCACACCCTGGAGCACAGACCGCAGTCTGCAGAAAGGAGGGAGGCCGTAATCAACAAGAAGTATGGGACTCATTGGAACGTGTGTGGAAACAGCAGTCCTAAAAACACTGCAGCAATTTACATAAACATACAAACTGTGAAAGCAATGGAATCAAGTTATTGTATTACTAAACATCTCTGGCTACTGAGAAAAAGTATTTTATTTCTTGAGCTTAAAAGTTGATAGTTTTGCATATAAAATATTCACCACAACAAAATTACACAAAAGTTTTTTCAAAAGAATGTTTCTTTCTATTTTGTGACTTTTCTCTTTTGTTTTCATGTCTTCTATGCTATGAATCAAGTCTCATTACGAAAGGTTTGTTATCATATTGTGTTTTACGTTTTTTATTGGATATCTTCTTTATTTACATTTCAAATGTTGTCCCCTTCCCTGTTTTCCACTCCGAAAGCCTCCTCCCCTTTCCCCTTCACCCTCTCCCTGCTCACCAACCCACCCATTCCTGTTTCCTGGTGTTGGCATCACCCTATACTGGGACATAGAGCCTTCACAGGACCAAGGGCCTCTCCTTTCATTGATGTCCAACTAGGTCATCCTCTGTTACATATGCAGCTAGATCCATGAGTCCCACCATGTGTACTCTTTCATTGGTGGTTTAGTCCCTAGGAGCTCTAGGGGTACTGTTCAGTTCATATTATTGTTCCTTCAATGGTGCTGCAAACCCCTTCAGCTCCATAGATCCTTTCTCTAGCTCCTTCATTGGGGACCCTGTGCTCAGTCCCATGGATGGCTGTGAGCATCCACTTTTGTATTTGTCAGGCACTGGAAAAGCCTCTCAGGAGACAGCTATATCAGACTCCTGTCAGAAAGCACTTGTTGGCAACTTCAATAGTGTCTGGGTGTGGTGATTGTATATGGGATAGATCCCCAGGTGGGGCAGTCTCTGTATGGACATTCCTTCAGTCTCTGCTCTGAACTTTGTCTCTGTAATTCCTTTCATGAGTGTTTTCTTAACCTTCTAAGAAGGATTAAAGTATTCACACTTTGGTCTTCCTTCTTTTTGAGTTTCATGTGGTTTGTAATTGTATCTTGGGTATTACAAGCTTCTAGGTTAGTATCCACTTATCAGTGAGTGCATATCATGTGTGTTCTTTTGTGATTGGGTTACCTCACCCAGGATGATATCCTCCAGATCCATCCATTTGCCTAAGAATTTCATAAATTTACTGTTTTTAATAGCTGAGTAGTACTCCTTTGTGTAAATGTACCACATTTTCTGTATCCATTACTCTGATGAGGACATCTGGGTTATTTCTAGCTTCTGGCTAATATAAATAAAGCTGCTATGAACATAGTAGAGTGTGTTTGTTTTTTATGTAGTTTGTTTAGTGATTTAGTTATACTAGTTGTATTTTGTTTGGTATTTCCACACAACCAGGACTAGACCTCATTTCTCTGAAATTAAATTCAGTTCAACTTGAAAACTAATGCAAATATTTTTATCTTGTACATCGTACCTCTATGAGGTATTGACTTACCATAGAATTAAGATGTTCTCTCCGTCTGCAAATGGAAGAATTCAATGAAAATTTATAGATTATCTATGTTGTGCTTTCTTTTGGAGCTTATGATTGGGAAGATGTGGTGGCATGTCAAATTGGTAGAAAAAAATTGGTAGTACATGAAACAATGAATCTTAGAAAATAACAGTATTTGGTAGGACCAGTCTAACTAAATAAGAAAACGTCTTAAAACTTTGGTTGGTGAAGAAAAAAGAAGGTCTTATTAGAAATCAGAAAACTTAAATAAAGGGAGTTCAGGCACCGCTGTTGGCTTTGAAACTGTTGGAACAATGTGTGGAGCCTGCTTAGTTTATGGAAATGGAAAGAGACCACCTTCAGATAACAGTCAGAGAGAAAACCATTAACTCAATCCCACAAAAAGGTTGGATTTGTTTCTGGCAAAAGCCTGATTGATTTAGGGGGAATTATAGTAGTTAGTCATTTTTCTGTCGCTGTGACAAAAACAAAACAAAACAAAACAAAACAAAACAATAAACCCTAAAACAAAAAAAACCCAGAAACCTTCTAAGGAAGAATAGAAATAAGTATCAGATATTGCAACAGGATCAGGGAGCTAAGTACCCATGTTTTCAAATGGAAGCACAACATAGAGGTACTGACCTGGAAGTAGGGTGAGATAATTAGCACTTGAGTCCAACCCCCATTGACATATCTCCTCTCTCATGGTTGCCCAAATTTCTTAGGCTTTCCCAAACAACACAACCAACTGGAGATCAATGCTCAAATACCTAAGACATTCTCAAGTCACAATAGGAGTTCTCTCTAATGCCATCCAGACTGGATGACAGCTTGGTTACACTATTTGGTGATTTCCTAAGTACACTGACGTTGTCTAAATTGAAGGGTTGATACCAAGTAATTTGTAGAAGTTTATTTAGTTAATTATTTGGGTGGTTGGGAAGCTCAAGATCATGATGTCAATGTCTACCATGTACGCAAGGTCTTCTTGAGACAGAAAATACATTAGAGGACGCTTGCTTTGTTTCAAATAAATTACTACATTTATTTATTTATATTCATGCCTATGTTTGTGTATTTGTGTGTGTGTGTGTACACACATGTCTTAGTGAGGATTTCTATTCCTGCACAAACATCATGACCAAGAAGCAAGTTGGGGAGGAAAGGGTTTATTCGGCTTACACTTCCATGCTGCTGTTCACCAAAGGAAATCAGGACTGGAACTCAAGCAGGTCAGGGAGCAGGAGCTGATGCAGTGGCCATGGAGAGATGTTATTTACTGGCTTGCTTCTTCTGGCTTGCTCAGCCTGCTCTCTTATAGAACCCAAGACTACCAGCCCAGAGATGGCACCACCCACAAGGGGCCTTTCCCCCTTGATTACTAATTGAGAAATGCCTTACAGTTGGATCTCATGGAGACATTTCCTCAACTGAAGCTCCTTTCTCTGTGATAACTCCAGCTGTGTCAAGTTGACACAAAACTAGCCAGTACAACACACAACCATACAACAACACTTTTATGTGTATATCAGAGGAAAACATATTGGTCTCAGAGATATGATCTGGGGCATCAGGAATAGCAGCAAGAACCTTTCCTACTGAGCCATTTCATCAGTTGGGACTTTACTTTTATTATAAGTCTTCTCTAAAACTTGACACTAATCTTTGAATTTTTTTCATCAAAAGAGGATCCTTACTACTCAATCACTCCCTAATGACTTTACCTACAATATGTGCAATGTAGACCAGGTCTCAATAGATAGAAAAGAGGCTGTGTTTCATCCACATCTGAGACTGAGAGAAAATGTGGTTGAGCTCACTTACACTGTGCATCCACAGAGCTGGGAGGTAACAGTGTTG
Organism: Mus caroli; assembly: GCF_978045245.1. Taxonomy (NCBI): domain Eukaryota; kingdom Metazoa; phylum Chordata; class Mammalia; order Rodentia; family Muridae; genus Mus; species Mus caroli. The sequence continues at coordinate 42,153,918 of NW_028227259.1, forward strand.
TTTGTGTTATTTTAAGTCACTGCAGTTTGTGGAAATTTTTACACTGCTATAGTTAACAAATGTTACATTCTTGCAGAACACTGAGTTATTTTAGAAGAAAAGCAAAATATCTAAGAAGTGATTATAATGCAGTGTGATGATATGTTGTCAAGAACTCAAAATTTCTGCAGTGGGACAGAATAAAATCTGCCTCCCTTTGGGACATCAAGTCATACGTGACTGGGAGTGTGAAGAGTGCATACTAGTTTAGTTGGAGAATACAGAACAGAAACATACACAGGTACAAGGCACAACACCTGTAGATACCCAGTATTATAGCTCCATGCAAAGCGGACTCTAATACAGCAGCAGTTCTATTTACACTGTCACTGGGACCAGAGTAGAGGCAATTCAAGGAAGGGGAAGTATGCAGATAAAGAAATAAATTGAGATCCAACATCCAATGCATGATCACACACCTCTGAAAGCATCTCTTGAGCTGAAAGAGCTTAACAGAGATGTTCTTAATTTAGGAAAAAAACTGAGATTCAACACTCTTGTCTATCAGTTGATTTCTCATGTATGGAAGGACAATCTTAGCTAAAGCAGTTTTCTTCTTCTGAAACTGTTTTAAACAATACTTAGAGCTCAGTGTCTTTTCTGAAATGAGTTCTGAGAGACATACACAAAAAAGCAGGTGAACATGGATTATGTAAAACTAGGTGGGATATCAAGCCTATCCAAGCAAGAGCACATACAGAAAACAAAAGGAAAAACAAACAAAACAAAAGAAAACAAAACACCAGGTAGTATCAGTAAGTAATTAATTCATAGAGATCTACCAGTTCCTATCCACATAGCACGCTGAGTGTAAAGCTAACTAGATGGGCTAGTACTATGTTAGAATGGGTCCCCAATAAGAAAGTTGATGGCACTGGTTCACTAAATATTTACTTGGTTATGAAATAAAAAATGGATTTAAGATCTGAGGGACAGGGAATAAAGAGAAAAATAGTGAATTACAGAATGAACGATGTGCCATATTCAAGGATACAGTATATACTTTCAATCTGGTACTATGGGCTTCTGGGATACATTTTATTGTTCCCTACTCTGAATATGTTTTATCCCATGTGAAAATATCTTTAATTTTCCAGATGAAATTGTTGACTTGGAGGCTTACTGTCTAATAATCTTACCCTCCCTATCTCTTTCTGAACTCTGACTGGATGGTTCAACAAAACTGTTCTGGCCCAAAAGCCTTTCCAAGCAGACTGATGAAAACTGGCTTCTCTTGGCTTCTGACTGAACTGTTCTGCTTGGCCTCAAACTAACTCTGGAAATCTGTTCTAATCTTCTGGGTCGTCATCTTTCTCTGGCTCATTTTCTCTTCACCTGCAACCTGTCTCTATAAAACTGTCCCAGTAAAACTGCCTACTCTGTCTCTTCATGCCTCTCTTTCTCTCTGTATCTTTGTCTCTCTGTCTCTCTCTGCACTGCTCTCTTAAGATTCCTTTCTTTCCTCTGCTGTTTTCTTAACTCTCCTCTCTTTTTTGTGCTTTTCTTTTTATGAGTTTGGCATATCCTATGACTCATCATGTCAAGGCTTTTGCTAATTTATCAATTTGTCTGCCCCTCAATTAGACCATCATTTTTACCTTACCTTTATTGTTAGGAAGTAAAGATGCGTATTAAAGATGTGTGTATATTCCAGCCAGAGGGAATAAAGGTGTGTTTATATTTCACCCAAAGAGATTAATGGTTTGTTAAGGGCAAGTCTGTAGTTTAGCAAGATCCCACAGACCTAGATCTTTGGATGTGATTTCTTGCCAAAGCAGCCATGTTGCTGGATTAAAATCTCACCATACTTCCCCTTATTAAGTTGAGAAATAAAAGATGGGGTAGAATTCAACATGAAGGTCATTCTTTTTTTTGAGTGACTGATGATGCCTTCAGAGCCCATCAGGCTGAAATTACAGGCAGACATGTATCAAGAAATGGGTGATGAGTACTTAAGTTAGGTAATTTGCAAGAGTAGTTCACATTCTCAATTGTTAAGCCAGTTCCTATGAGCATGTTTTGGGACATGTTGATAAACCTTGAAATAATATATAGTAAAGGATGCACAAATGGGAGAAGAACCACAGCAGAGACAGAATTGGTATTATCATTGGTGGAACGTGACATTCACTAAAGCCATGTGAGTGTTGGAGAACCTCCCTGAAGAAAACCACTGAGCAAGGTGAGAATGTGAACAAAACAGATTATTAGGGAAACAATATGTAAGAGATACATCAAGAACAAAAGAGAATCCTGAAGGAAGAAGGAGCAAGAGAGGTAGGAAAAGAGCAAATTTATAGTTAGTTAGAAATTAAGAGAAAATAAATAGGGTAAAGTGAAAATATTTAATAATTAGCAAAATGATACACATGTAGTGCCTTCAGACTTGTAGAGAAAAGAGAGATATTTGTAAATGAAATAATCACACATAAGATGCTATTGTTATGACAAATGCCATGGACACAACGTGAGATGCTAAAAATGGTCATAATGGGAAAGACAAGCTTTGTTTTCTGTGCATCTGTGAAATACCAGTTCTGTCTCTGCTGTGGTTCTTCTCCCATTTCAGCATCCTTTACTATATATTATTTCAAGGTTTATCAATACCTCCCAAAACATGCTCATAGGAACTGGCTTAAATGTGTTCTAATCTTAATCTTTAGATCTATGATCATCTTCCTGCAAACTCATAAACTGAGTCCTAATTCCAGCTTCTCAGAATATGACTTTATTTGGAGGTTGTTCCTCTAACTAAATTAAAATATGACCACTAGGGTGGTCACTAGTCAAATATCACTGGTGCAGTTAGGAGAAGGGATTAAGGTGCAGGAACACATACAAAGATGTTCCAAATACATAGTAAGGTGACCTTCAATGAGCCAATAAATAAAGATGCAAAGAAACGACAATGCCTGTTCCCTGATATCACATTTGGTCCTTTGAACTGTGAGAAGATAATGTGTTGAAAATGTCCAGTTTGTAGTTCTTTTATATGGCAGCCCTAGATAATAATATACAGGTGGGAATCCATGTGCTAGAATGGATAGGCCTAAATGAACAGACTTGGAAGAAGTCAACGAATGTTAAATAGGCTGCATTGGTAAGACTTGATAGTGATGGATTGGTTACTGGTAACAAAGGCTCCTGTAGATGATAATATAGATCTTCTACATGGCTCAAATGAACTCACATATGACTGTGAGCTCAATTCACCAGAAGTGAAGTGCAGCAACTAGGTTGCAGGAAGGTAGAGGGCTGAATAATTCTGAGTGAGTGATAAAAGAGTGATAATTGTCAGTGAGACACTATTTGAAAAACTAAGGCACTTTAGGATCTAAACGGACCCTTAGTTTAATTTCCTTTGCTATAATAAAATAATCTGTCAATGGCAATGCTAATGGACAGAGACTTTATTCAGCTTGTGATTCCTGGTGACAGTCCATTGCTGGTGGGTCTTCAAGACAGGCACATGAAGAAGCTTATCATATTTTCTCTCAGGAGCAAAGTGTAAATACATGCATGTATGCTTAGCTCACGTTCTCCTCTTATACAGCCCAGGAGCCAAAACCCCTGGAAGTGTGCTGCCCATTTTGAGACTGAATTGTGTCACATCTATTAACATATTTAAGAGTAATCTAAAAATACATGCCCAAAGGAAAACTGATCTGTCCCCAGGTATTCTACCTTGTGTTAAGTCAATAACTAAAACCAATGTGTTTGAAATATCACTTCCATACAGTTTTCATCTCACTTTTAGACATGGAGCCACCACCCCCCCCCAGTGAAGAATTTGTTCATGATTATAATCCACTATACAGTTAATGTTCACTGCTGTGCTAAGCCTGCCAAAGGCAAAGGATAAGCTTTGTAGAAGTTTATGTTCAGGCAAGGAAGTAGGATGGATCTTATTGGAAGTTAGTACTGAGGAAACATTTCAGTATGGAGCAGATCCCATGGTTTAGAGAAAAGAGAGACAAAGAGAAGCAGAAAAAAATTTCTGGAGAGTATACTTGATAAGTAAATGCAGGGAATATACGGAAAAGCCTTTGTAGTCATGAATCTACTATGTACACTATCCCTGTCCAGGGACATCTGAACAGTCAGCATAAGCATTTCCCAGTCTGCCTCTCCCATCACAAAAACCATGCTGTGCAGCCTATATGAGGCCAGCCCCATAGCCATGAGGGGTTCTCCTGCCATCATGTAGATTGCCATGAAGCTTTGATGATAACAGAGACATTGGGATGGTCAAAGCTTTGGACACTTCAGCTCTTGGGGTGGGAGGGCCCATTCTGCAAAGAAGGATGAAGTTTAATCACTCTGTCCCTAACCTTAGTTAGAAAACTAGTTAGGATAAAAATACTCAGCTGATGTGGAGGTAGAAGTTTCATATATCTACTGGGCTGTAATATATATATATAAAATGATTACATTTAAATATTACCAATGATAACTGTGATTATCAGCTTATTCAGAAATAGTTGTTTTGCCAATAAAATCCATTCAAATATCACAGAATGACATCATCAATTTAAGATGGCTTTTAAATGCAGTATCTGGTGGCATTATTAAAGCAAGAGGGGGAATTCTGATCAAGAGCTGTAGGATAACAGGGATAGATATTCTCAGGATATGTCTAAAAGCCAAGAATATCAAGGACTACCAGGAATAATCAGAATCCTGGAGAGAGGTGTGGGATAGACCATACCATACCGGATATCCTCATGATGAACCAGCTTGTTGGCCTGTGGTTACAGATTCAGGCCCTCAGAGCTGAGACAGGACAGCTGAACTATTTTAGGTTTCCAGGTCTATGGGCAGTGGTTAAAGTAGCCTGGGAAACAAATATGCCCTTTTAATTTATATGCCAGGAAGAGTGGGAGCTAAGCTCATAAATAAATAGAAGTGTAGGCGTGGCCCTTCTATGGAGTGTGTTTAAGTGCTGGGGTAAGGGTATGACAAAGAAAAGCTGCTATGGGGGTACACATTCGAGAAAGAGGTACTCCCAGATGATCCTCTGGGTGGTAACCATGAGGGGTAGTTTGTGGGAAATGACCTAGAAGAACTTTATGTGTTTAAAAGATGGGGAGGAGAGTAAAGCAAGAAAATTCCGGAGGAAAATGAACCCAGAGTTCCCGGGAGGCTACAGGCAGCTGGTACCAGAAGAGCAGAGTGAAGATGTTGCTCCTGATCTCAAAGGACAAGCAGAGCCAGCAGAGGCAAGGAGAAGGAGGCAGCCTTTTTTCAATGGCTCCAGATTGAGCTTGTGGGGGGCAGATCTTTGCCCACCCAGTGTCTGTGGAGCTGGAATGAAGTACAGGAAAATGATAGTTCCGGCTTCACAGATTCTCTCATCATGGGTGACATTTCTACTTCCCACACCTAATAGTTTTGTCCTTGCCCTACACTCACTGGCCTTTCAGGTTCCTTAGTCCAGCCCCACCTTGGCAACAGGCCTCCTGTAAGGACATGCAGGAAACTACACTTGACAGAAGTGGCGGCAAATTGGCAGGAAGTGAGCAACTGAACACAGGATCCTGGAACTTTCTATATTTACAAATTTAGCACAAGAATGCTGTGACTTTGTTCTGTGCCGGCGAGATGACTTGTCAATGTTTTGATTTTCTTCGTGGGGGGTGTGGAGCCTGAGGAAGACTCCATTTGGCTTTTCCGGGATTCTCTGGAGGACAGCACTAATAGCAAATACCTACTGTATGCCAAGGAAAATTACGGATATTTTAGAGGCCACAGGGAGCCTAACTCGTATGATAAAAAGAAGTTGATAATATTATTTCTACAGGTCATATAAGAAAATAATAATCTCTGCCTCAGAATGTTCTATAACCTATAACAGAGCCAGTTGGCCAAAGGCAGCAGGACCCGTAAAGCCTGCATTCTCTGATACCCTGTACATTTTGCCTCTGTCCTCCAAGATTCTACCCATGTGGACACCAAGTGAGAAGCCAATTTTCCCACCTCGTAACTGAGTCAACTGAACCGGATAGCTGAAGGAGCCTTTGCTGTCTGAAACACAGGCTTTGTAGAGGCCCCAGAACTTTTCTGTTATGTTTCTTGCTCCAATCTATTTTCTGCAACCAGCATGCATCCACAATACCCGTTCCTTTTCTCTCTAACTGCTCTTGAAGTTGTAACTCTTATCTTTATTGCCTCCCCTGGTAGAAGAAGTCAATCATTACATGTGTATTTTTGTTGGCTTACTCCCCTCTCTTTCTCTTTCTACATTAATCGAGTTACTTCCATGTAATTTTTTACAAAGTAAATTTCCATCCACCTTTAACCACAAATTAGTCATCTCATTGGGCTTTTCGGGGCTATATTAAGTCATTCGTCACAGATGCTGCCGATAATAGTTAGCTTAGGCTAAATGTTCCTTGTTCAGGGTATTTATCACATCCTGTACCTGCCGTGCCTGTGAAAATAAAAGGTGTGGAGGGTGTGAACCGGCTCACAGGAGGCCCAAGATAATGAGTGTGAAAGAGCTGGGGTAAACTGCAAATGCCTATACAGTTGTGAATGGTTGTTACTGGCATTAAATCACCCTTGAAAAGGAGAGCAAAGCGGAAATACTCTGGGGCTCCAAGTCAGCTGGGGCTGTATAGGTAGAATCTGGCTCCCTGTCTGGGGAGCCATGATTGTGGGCAAAATATTAGCTCTTTCTAGCTGCGTTTCCTATTTGGAAAATGTAAATTGTGGTCCCTCCAATACAGCTCCTGGGAGACTTAACAGATCATGTTTCTGAAAGGCCCAGCCTAGTGAATTTCATCAAATTGGTCTTCCTCTCACTCAAGGCACTGAGCTAGAGAGAAATCACCAAAACAGAACAGAAGAGGGCAAAGCAAAACAAAGCGAAACGAAACAAAACAAAACAAGTGTATTCATCTGGATAGACCTCACATATAAAGTTCCTTGTGTCTTGGCTAGGTCTGTAAGCTGGAACCTCACGTTTTCTCCCAGAAAAAGAAAAAGATGTTTTTGAGTGTGCTACCTCAGATCCGGACATTTTGACTGTGCAGCTCTGGTCTCCCTGCAATCATCTTCCACTATAGCTTTTGGTTCAAGTTACTGCAATCAGGACTTGCATTGTTTCTTTCGCCTGTAGTTTTTGCTTAAAAATAATTATCAATTACCACACAGTAGAATATGCTAGCAGTTTCCATCACACTGGGAAGTACATCCAGTGACTCTCACCTTCTTTGCCATGCCCCACAGCCATGCTACCCTAGTTCTTGGCTTCTCTTGCTATGTTCCTTTCTTTTTAAATGCAGCAATATTTATATAGCTCTCCACCATAACCATGGTTTCTGCATATCAGCATAGCTTGAGCTTTCTACAGCATCCCCATTTTATTCAAGCAAAGAAACCCTCCTCTGTTGCTATCCACCCCCTCAGCCTGTTCTCCTGCTCTTTCTTGTTGCACTCTGTGTTAGCTCTGTTTGTGACTGATTTGTTTCCTTAGAATACCACTGAATGCATGGTGACCAGCTAAGGCAATGATTATTTTGAGCTAATGTAGCTGTTGATCATCCTGCCTGGAGAGATACATGATGGAGGTCCAGAGGATGTGAAAAAGATTTAAGTTGAAATTCAGTTTCTTGGACTCATGAGGAAGTATCATAGACTTCAAGGCCAAATTAGTCCTAAAGATGTCAGACCTGTTTTGAATGTCTGTCTGGAGGATGACACTATGTTACTATGTTAAGAATGTAGACAAGCCAATAGAGCGTCAGTCTTACCAGAGATGCTAAAAGCAACTTAACTGCTGTCGCTTCATAGTCCTGTCTTCTCTTGCTCATATGACAAATATGAAACTTTCTGTAATTCTGACTTCACACAATAGAGGATGACTTCTGTAGTCAAGATCTACAGATCTCCTCCTGACGTGCACCATGAATGAAGGTTGCTTTCTTTATCATAAGCCACTGGCACAGTATTTCGAGACACGGGAGCTTATAAAGAAAATGGTACAATTCTGATATCTATATAACATTTTAAAATAATCCTTACTTATTTGATTTTTGTTAATGTGTGTGTGCATGTACATGCATATACATGCATGCACACATGTGCCATACATGCAAAGGGAACAGTGGAGGCCAGATATGTGAAATTCTCTGTACCTGATGTTACAAGCAGTTGTGAGAGTCCTTACATGGAGCATTTATAAAGGGCTCCCTTTTTTATTCAGCAAAATTACTAAATTTATTTGGGGAACAATAATAACATTCTTAGCCGGTCGTGGTGGTGCGTTCCTTTAATCCCAGCACTCTGGAGGCATAGGCAGGCAGATTTCTGAGCTCAAGGCCAGCCTGGTTTACAAAGTGAGTTCCAGGACAGCCAGGGCTATACAGAGAAACCCTGTCTCGAAAAACCAAAAAAAAAAAAAATCTTATTATTCCCCAAACCATGCTCTATAATTATAGAATAAAGCAGAAGTAATAGAGAGTGTACTTGCTTTTATGAAGCTTTTACTCAGTCCCCAGATTTGTACGTTGTAGATTATGTTGGGTGGTAGTTTCTGTTTACTGATTCTGAGAAAGGGAATTACAAAGTTTGATTTTATAATTTTGTGAATTGCTTCTATTTTAAAATGCACTTTCCACTCTGATTCATTGGATTTTCTAGTGTCATGAAACAGAGAAAATTCTTAAATATCCAACATAATAAAGAATACAGTTTCTGTGTTTTGATGAAAACATAACATTGCTTAGAATCTAATTTTAGATACAAGACTGTTTTGTTATATATGCAGCTAGAGACACCAGCTCTGGGGGTACTGGTTAGCTCATCTTCTTGTTCCACCTATAGGGTTGCAGACCCCTTCAGCTCCTTGGGTACTTTCTCTAGCTCCTACACTGGGGGCCCTGTGTTCCATCCTATAGATGACTGTGAGCATCCACTTCTGTATTTGCCAGGCACTGGCAAATGCCAGGACCAAAAAGTGGGAGTGAGTGGGTAGAGGAGCAGGGCGGGGGGAGGGTATAGGGTACTTTTGGGATAGTATTTGAAATGTGAATGAAGAAAATATCGAATAAAAAAAAACCCAAAATAATACTTTTTTGTGAAAACAGGTTTTTTTTCCTCCCAAAATACAGTATGTTAAAGGAATGCACAATTGAGACTTGTACTCAGAAGCTTTGTGTTCATATTTTCAACCATGCATGGGTTCCTGCTCAGGAAAGTGAAGCACTTCTCTGCCACCATCAAGCATCTAAAGTTATGCATGCTGGTCAGCTTCTTTCCAGTCTAAGAGAGAGAAATACAGTAGGCTGAGCCTCTACGTTAAAAAGGAGATTTACTGATCAAACTCTGCCAACCAAGAACAAACCATGCTCATAGCAGAAGAAACTATGGGCCAAATTCTCATTTGGTCTGAGAGGCTTAGGAAGGACTAAAGTACAGGTGGAGTCCTCTGGAGTACAGGGCACACAGGTGTACAAGTCGTTTCTCGGAAGAAGTACATATGTAAAGGAAAATCACAGTTGGTATAGGAGTTGTCCGCAGTATCAGACATCCACTCTTAGTCGTTGAGTGGTCTGCATGCCATGAAGAGTCTTAGGCTATGTTCCCTGTTCACAGGCAAATGATCGTGTCACTTGATGGGTAACAGTTTGATAGGTATGATCTAAATAGAAGAGACATAATCATTGTCCTCAATTAGGTCACATTCTGGATAAGGCAGAATTTAACCTGTAACCAAAAGGTTATGAAGAAAATGTTAGGTCTTAATAAACCCTACTAGAAAAAGACTTGTATGTGTGACAAAGTTAGTGAGACTGTTTCTGGGGGTTGGAGGATTGAGGTAACTTTCATCCTGCTGGGATGATGAGAAGGTGGCTGGGTAAGAACCTGAAGGGGAGTACCCAAAAATGATGCCCAGATGATACAAAGCACTTGATGTAATTTTCCTAGTATATAACCATTTACATGGCAGGAAGAAGGTTATTGTGGCATAGGAAAAAAATCATGAATCAGGATGAAGATCAAGTGATACACAGGGTTCGTGTCACGAAGAGACTTGAAGGCACAATGTATGAGCATGATGTGATTATGGATTATTTGTATTTTTGTTGGCAAAGCCTTCCCTCTTCAGCTTCTGTGTGGAAAGAAAACTTTGGGGCTACTATGTGGTGATAAGGATTCAAGTCAAGATGATGTCCCTTGGTCATTCCAATATTTTGTTTCTAGGGGTAGAATTTCAGGATTGGAGATGTGTTTTAGATGAAGAACCCATTAGATTAGTTGATGGATGGATTAAAATCAGAGAAAAAAAAAGGAAAAAAATCTAGTCCTGTTTCCAGTTTGGGGCCCACATAGCTGGGTTAATACTGGCATCACTTTCTGAGATAGGGATCAAAGAACAATGTGGGTTTTGGTACAGACAAGACTGGCATATAGAAACACACATAAAGTCCCCTTGTACATGTATGTGTTGAAACACCAAGAAGCAATGATATACAAGGAGCCTGGAATTCAAGGAAGTCTTTGGGCTTGAAAAGCAAATTTGCAAGATTTCCTGTATTTGGTGTGTCATAGTTTGATCTCCATACGTGAGATAAACACTGTGTTCAAAAGTAGCATGAAAGAAAAAAGGATTTATTTGGCTTATACCTTCAGACCAATATGATTAAAAGTCAGGGCAGAAACTTGAAGCAGAAGCCTGAAGGACACTTGTTGCCAACTTACTAGCTTAGGCTCAGCTAGCTTTCTTTTAGAGCTGAGCACTACCTATTTAGGGAGTGATGTCACCACAGTGGTCTGGACTGTCTTATTTCAATCGCCATCAATTCAGACTCTTACCGACATCATGACACACTGATCTGATCTGGGAAATCCCTCAACTGAGACACCTTTTTATTAGGTAACATCGGAGTTTGTGTCAAGTTAGCAGTTAACACTAACTAGGAAACAGTGCAATTAAAGAAAATGAATTATGGAAATCACCAAATCAAAAACCTATAGGAAAAGGCAGGACTCTTGAAGAAGTGGCTAGTAGAAACCCACAGTTCAGAACCGGTGGGCATGGCTAAAAGGGGGGAAGTTAGGAAGAAAGTCCATTAAAGTTACACTCTTTCAGAAATCTCTTCCCAACTCTTCCCCCATCAGATACTACAGATGGGGTCCTCTTTGCGGCATGGTTCGCATGCCACCTTCTCTCTGCCCTGTGTCCATCTGTCTGAGTGTTGCATGTCTTCAGCTAATTATTTTTTCTCTAAATTCACCTTGATTAATATTTGTATGACCTTCAATTTCTTGCTCTTAGTTGGTTTAAAAGCTTACACTGAGGACCTCTAGGCTCATGATATAAAATGGGTCTTCTGAGCTAGAATAAGACTTTCAAGAAAATAATAAAATGAAACAAAATAAACAAAAATTAGTTTCTATAACAAATGGATAATCTGTTATAGTCATCTATGTTTTTCTCCAATAGGCACTATTTTGGTACATGTTTTGTTGGAAGAAAACTCTCAGCTTTATGTTGGGGAAATCTAGGCAAAAGTGACTTACATTATACTCCATATAGAAGATTCATAGATTTATGAATCTCCACCTGTGTGAACATATTAGTCTCTTGTAAGATAGCAATGACATAGTAATAGTAATAATGACACATGGAGGAATGTGTACTAAGTTCTTCTTAATCCTCAGAATGAACAAGGAGACAATATTATTATGCCATCTTTCCAGACAAGTCAATCTAGGCTTATAAAATTAAAGACTTTCTCAAGTTCATATAATATGTTGGAAAACTGTACACCAGAGTTGAACTTGTTTGACTGTAGATATATGTTTTAAACCAGTGCTCAAATAACCTGAGAGACACTTTAGCATGTACACTCTAGCAGATGTTTTGTCATGCCTGTCTGCTTCTGGATAATGATAATACTGTGGAGCCATTCTAAGTATTCAGACTCTGAGCCCTTCCCAGCCTTGTGATGTATTCCCAAAGTTATGTATATTATGCAAATGAGTACAGAGACTTGAGGAGAAGAAACACAGGCATCTCAAAAAACTCCCAAGTCAGTTTTGTGGAGCTCATGTCTGAGAGTCTGATCATATTTCCACAACTCTTCACTCCCTAGTAAGAAAGGAGAGATTTCCATTATTCTGGCTTTTGTGATGGAGTTCTTGTACAGGCTGAATAAAAACACTTAGTAATCACATTTTAACTAAAACCTAAATCTGGGAGTGAGAAAATTTCGTAGTTGGGTCAGGACACTCGGTCAAGCACCTTTGAGCATGGCATCAAGTGAAACCTTCTCTAACTTTTTCAGTCTTCACAGTAAATTACATTTAGAGTGAGCATGGTAATTTTTTTCCTGAGGTCTTTTTTTTCTAGCTGAACCTGTCTTTGTTACAGCCTTATCTCCCCTTCCTTCACCTGCCGTAACACAGGCTGAAGGTTGGTGCTTAACCAAGGGCGGGATGGAAAGCCCCAGTAGTTTAAATGGATTTGACCAAGGTGACCCTGGGAATCAGAGATGAAAGAAGGGAGAGGACCCTGTGCTCCTGACTTCTGGCTCACCTTTCTCTCTCTCTCTCTTTCTCTCTCTCTCTCCATCTCTCTCTCCTCTGCTCTGTCACTATGACATGCATGTCTTCCAAGAAAACACAATACTGATCACAAGGATAATGTTAAAATCCTTCAAAGCATCTTTTAAACGAGGGGGATGTTAAAAATAAGTAGTAAAAAAAAAACTGCATTAATCTGTTCCCTCCAAGCAAACAGAGTGCTTGATTCTCCACAAATCACTGAAGCTAGATTTCAGGAGCTCTGCAGGTCTCACTCTGTCTAACTTTTTTATAGACTAGTGTCCACTCTTGCTTTCACATTAAACCATTAGTGGTACCTTACAAGACGCATGTAAACAAAAGAGCAGAGCCATGTTGGGTTACTTGAAAGTTCATCAACCAAAATATGATATATGTGCAAAATCCCATTGAGGCAGAGTATGAGGTATGTGCCTGGCTTTTTAAAGTACTCAGTTTAAACTATGGAATGTGAATTATATTCATATTGCTATTGTATAAGGTGGTAGCAATACTAGGATCAGAAATTCAAGGGCAGTTATACATGAGACTGTTCTCAAAAGTCACCCAGGCAATTAAGCAAAATTGCCCTAGGCACATTTGATAAAATTTTAGTTTGGTTTGCCTTCTTATTTTTATATATGCTGAACCACCTATGGGAACAGTATTGCTTAGTAAGTTGTTCAACCTTCCTGTGCCTCCCTTTTCTTTGTTGTTGAAATGAAAAAAAAGAAGAGAGAGTCAGTGACTTCCAAGAGTAGTCATGAATGTTTTTTGCTATAATACATTTTTTAAAATGGTCTAGAATATAGCAGGCATTTTATCAAATCAACGATGTTCATTTTAATCACAACCAAGTAATGACAGTATCAGTCTGTGATCAATCAGGAAGAAGCTGTAGGATAGAAGGATATATAGATGGATAAACAGATGTATCAGGTGTATTACAGGCAACTGGGCTTGATTGTGGAAGCTCTTTTAGAAGATTGCGTAAGACTGTCCTCCTGTGCATAGAGAGGCAGTGAAGAGGTCATGAGTATGTTGGAATCCAAAAGCATGAGATGAAACCCCTAGCTCATATCCTGAACCCCACTTCCATTCTTATTACTCTGAAGGCCATAGCAAGGATGTTTTATAGAGGGTGAAAGAATGCAAGAATTTTGCAGAACTGGAAGAATAGTGCTTTACTAACATCTGAGCACAGGTCATATAAATCAAAGGAGCGACTCATAGGAAATGGAGAAATGGCAGGCCAAGCTGATGCTTATGTCAATTAAGAGAATCATTAGGTCAGATATAAAAATGTGAGCTGTACAATTGGTTTCTTTTATGTTCTAGAGTCCCCCAAGATTCTTTCATATGACTCATGCTAATTGAAAAACATAGGAAAGGGAATCTTGGGAAGGTAGCTCATTGCTGTGGGTAGATAACAAAACTAGCTAATTTAGTAATATGCAAGCCAATTTGAAATCATATTACCTGCAATGATGAGTGTGACAGAAAATTAATTTGTCAGATTATGCAGCTTTCTTAAAGGTTAATGTGAGGTTGCCAAACCATGGTATCATAGTCTATCTATACCCCATTCATTCGTTTTCAACCAGAAGGGAAATTAAACTTCAATTTCATAAGTGTTTCTGGGCTTGTGCAGTTGTTCCATGAGTCAGGTATGATCCAGACCCTGCGAGCTTTTCTGTTCCAACATCTTTAGCAACTAACTCTTACCTCTGGGGTTACAGAATTTTTATGCCATCCCCTGACACTGATAAACATTCTAGTCATAGAGGAGGATGGAAGGCAGACACAAAGTTCATAAGGCTGAGAAACAAAGTTTTCCTAGAATTCATCAGCAGACTAGCACTTGGGTCTGTGATGGACAGAACAGTATCACATGGTTACTTATAGCAGCAAGGAGGGCAGGAAACTGAATTTTTTCCTTATAAATATACTATTGCTCCACAATAGTAACAGAAGATGAAGTCTAAAAACAGGAAAATTGGCAGAAAGTTTCTTGAAAAGGGATGTTAGCTCTTTTGGAACATGGCAGTCTTGGCACAAACGATTGAAGAGGCAGTGTTGGGTTATATTTGAATACAGAGCAGATAGATTCAGCAGTGTGTGTGTGTGTGTGTGTGTGTGTGTGTGTGTGTGTGTGTGTGTGTAGGGATCTGATATAAAGGAGGTAACTGATCGTTGGTTGATTTAAAGGAAGACTAAGCACATAGAGCTGCCAGGTCTTCGTGATCCTCAAACTCCAGACCTGTCATTCTTCCTGAGTGGTGCATCTAGATGACAGGATTGTCTGACATAAATAAGTTAGCAGTGTTTGGCACTTTGTATGACAGAATCTTCTAGGCTAAAGAAATTGAACTAAATATTGATGGATGCTTGATTGTGCATTAGACAATTTGTAAAGAAATGAGGAAAACAGGTTTAGGGGATGGCAAAGTTCAGCATTAGCTAGTACCACATTTGCTTGTTAATGAGCTCAATTCTTTGAGTCTAGGCTTCCACCATCCCAAGATGGAAAATTTGATGTCTTGGTTATTCTGATGTTCAGTTATATGAAGGGCTTTTCTTTATACAGTACTTCCTGGTTTGGGTGGTTACCGTCTTCTCTGATGTGTCTGGAAACCTCTCTCTCAAACTCACACAGTGATGTTGTGGGAAGAGCCAGGCTCCAGTGTCACATAGAGATAGTTTCAAAATCTGCTTCTCATCCAGGGGTGTGGCTTTGGGTGACTTAGCTTTTCCCATCCACAATTATCACAAATGAATAATAGGATAATGGTGCTTGCATCACAGTTTTCCTAAGAGGTTAACACTTGTTTCAATTAAACAGAAAAATAACAGGACCCTGTACACATTGACTGTGCTCAGTACTTAATCCCTTTCTGAGTTAATGGTGAGATGTAGGACAGATATATTATTCAGCCTAAACCTATTAGGTTTCTTTTGATGTTGGCCTTGTTATCATGTTTTCTTTTTTTTTTTTTTGTTAACCTACATTTGAGCCTTTCTTTGAGAAATTTATTGATAACCCCTTCCTTGTGGCCTTAGACCATCAGCATCAAACTCTGACCAATGTTCTGGTCATTTTCTGTGTATAGACACATTTTCTGTGTGTAACTAAGGGTATAGATAGACTATGATTCCATGGTTTGCCAACCTCAGCATTTACAATGTTCTATTATGAAAGGCAGGCCATTCATTCTAAAGTCTCTGAAAAATAGGATAGGTGCCGCAACAGCCTAATAAAGAAAATAAAATCACAGAAGAAGGAGGGGGAGGAGGAGGGAAAGAGGATGAGGAGGAGGGGGAAGAAAGAGGTCATGAGACAGAGAAAAGGAGTTGATGGGGAGCAAAAGAAGAAGAATGCCAAAGACACCAAGGACAGTAGAGAGTAGGAAGGAAGGTGTTTTACTTAAGTTTCAGTGATGAAACCACGTGTACTGGAAACAAAGACCTTGTACCTTAAATGACACTTCAGGGACCCCTCTCGGTTCATCCTGCTTCTCATTCAGTGCTGTCAGCATAACTCAGGGCATGGAAGGGTCAGCTGAGGAAGCAGGCTGGATTTAGCACCTGATAGGATGACTGTCAGGGGCTCCTGTCATGCCATACACTTAGAAAACCTCCTGTCATCTGGCTGATCACAGAGCTTTTCCCTGGTGACTAATGGGTAGTTTTCTTTAATCTCCTGAAACCTCTGATCAATTAGCTGCTATTTAAGCCAATCAAGGAAGTTGAGATATGGCATGTAATTAGCTTTCTGAAGGTTACCCATGGCATCACTCAGCAGAGAATCCTGAATTGGCACTCACAAAGGAGCTGGCAGATGCAGAAAGAGTGGAGGAGGTGCAGTGTACAGGTGATAAGAAAGATGAAAGTCATCTGGGGATGATTCATGTCCTCAACCCAGCAGGGAGGTCAGAGTTCTATTTACTGTGCCTCCTGCGAACAGCTATCATGTGTATCTATACAACTCTTGCATCATGAACTTGACAAAAGCCTAGCATATGGCCTCATGACCTCACTTAACATGAGTCAGTGTGCTCACAAGGGGAAAAACAATAGAGTGATTGTGAAGATTTGATATTGTAAATTTCAGGTTTATCACAGATGAAGGCTTTAACCTCAGCCATTCACCATCATTGTTGTCTGGGTGAAAGTTTTCAATGCAGCTTCCTGGGTTTTTTGGTTTTATTTTGGTTTTACAGTTATTTTTTCCCTCAGAAGATTTTCATTTCCTCTCTCTGCTGATGCCAGTGTGTAAGCTCCTTGCCCTTGTCTCAGTGCTTGGCTTTAACACATTGTGAGTGCTCAGCCCTGTCCTGGTGGCCTCCAGCCATCCATAGCTCCATATCCCTGGAGTCCTCTGGAATGCATCTTCTGACTGTTTATTTACACACAACCAGTTTTCCTGTGAGGAGGTGACTAACACTCAGAAGAGTCCCTGGCTCTTTCACACTATTTCTTCAGCTGTGGTATTTCAAAGGTCTGCTTTGCTGCTGGCCTGGAAGCTTTAGCTGGTGTGTGAATTTCCTGTGGCTTTTGAAACAAAGAACCATAACTGCCTCTGCTAAGAGCAGCACACACTTATCTTCCTGCAGTGTTGGAGGTCAGAGTCTAACTGGCACCTTCTGAAGCCTCTAGAGCAGGAGCCATCCTTTGCCTTTTCGTGCTTCTAGGCAAGATCTCTCTCATTTGGTTCTTGGCCATCTAAATGCTAGAACTTTAGTATCTCCCTGGCTGTGACTCCAGTTCCTCCTCTCATAAAGACAGTTTACATTCTGCCAACCCAGGTAATCCAGGCTTCATTTTCTACCTAAATCTTACCTTAATTACAGCTTCAAAGTCATTTTACCATGGGAGCTTACATAAAAATTTTAGGACATACATATATCACTGGAAACCATAGGTTTCCCAAAGTTCTGCCCATTGTTAATTATAATGGATTCCCAAGTTCATACATTGGAGCACTAAGTTCCAATATCTCAGAGTGTGGCTCTGTTTGGTGAAGGAGTCTTTGCAAAGGTTATTTTAAAATGAGTTCATTTAGGTGGCTCTTGATTCTGCATATGTATTGTTCTTAAACAAATGAATTCCAACCCAGAAATATATGCAGGGGAAAGGATTTGAAGAAATGAAGACAGTACTATCTGCAAGTCAGAGAGAGAGAGAGAGAGAGAGAGAGAGAGAGAGAGAGAGAGAGAGAGAGAGAGAGAGAGAGAGAGAGAGATTGGTAATCTTTCTTGCTGACATTTTAAATTCAAACTTAGAGTCCTTGAAGTTTGAGAAGAAATCAAATATTGGTGTTTTAAACTACCCAGTGTCTGGAACTTTGTAGTAAGCTTAGCAACCAGTATACATCCAATAGCTTCTATTTAATGTATTAAGTATATAATGTATTTTTTGTCATTGTCTTTGACTAATTGGTTTATTAGTTATTGTCAAGGCCTGCTAGAAAATGAGAGTCACTTCTAATGATGTAAGAATTAAACATTCGCCGGGCGTGGTGGTGCACACCTTTAATCCCGGCACTCGGGAGGCAGAGGCAGGCGGATTTCTGAGTTTGAGGCCAGCCTGGTCTACAAAGCCAGTTTCAGGACAGCCAGGGCTACACAGAGAAACCCTGTCTTGAAAAACAAAACAAAACAAAACAAAAAAAAAAAAAGAAAGAAAGAAAAAAGAAAAGAAAAAAGAATTAAACATTCTTGGCCTTTTGAATGGTAGGGATCAATTTCTTATGTGTAACACATGATTTCTTCTAGGAATTCTAGTTCTAAATCAAGTTTCCACTACTGATTATGTGATTTGGAGAAGATTGCCTCATCTATCTGGGCTTATCTGTGAATTAGGAAGGAAAAAGATGGGGGTCAGCATGGTAGCAGATTTTCTTTGTCTTCTATTACATGCAAGGTGTTTGGATCAAAGCTTGCTACAGTTATAACTCAGTGTCTTAGTTAATGTTCAGTTGCTGTGAAGAGACACCATGACCATGACAACTCTTATAGAGGAAAACATTTAACTGGGGCTGGCTTACAATTTCAGAGGTTTAGTCCATCATTGGATTGGCAGGAAACATGACAGACAGCATATGGTGCTAGAAAAGTAGCTGGCTGGTAGCTAGCCGGAAGATAGATAGATAGATAGATAGATAGATAGATAGATAGATAGATAGATAGATAGGTAGGTAGATAGATAGATAGAGATAGAGATGATAGAGACAGAAAGACAGACAGATTGGGTCTACATCGAACCTTTAAAACCCCAACGTCCATCTCCAGTGACACATTTCTGCAACAAGACCTAGTCTTAAAATTCCTGTAGTGTCATTTCCTAAGAATCAAGCATCCATAATCTATGAGCCTATGGGGGACATTCTTATTCAAACCACCATATTCACTAACTGTAATTGTTATTATGTTACGTGCTTTCTATAATCCATGTAAATCCTGACAGTTCCTAGACTAGGCAATCATCACTTAGTATAGCATCTTGTCTTCGATGCATGTTTCCTTGCACGAATTCTCTAAAAGCCTCTGAGATCTACTTCAGGTCAGACTTGCTACACTAATTATGCTGTCTTGTTTGTTTGTTTTTAGTGTGCAGTCTGAACCTTCACTCACCACTGCAGTGATGACTTGTGGTATGCTCCTTATCTGGGATAGAGCCTGACAAAAATAATGTTTAAAATCCAGTTTCCAGGGCTGATGAGATGGCTCAACATACAACAGTTATTGCTGCATAAGCCTGGTGATCTGAATTCAATCTCCAGAAGCCATGTAAAGGTGGATGGAGGCAGTAAACTCTACAAGGTTGTCTTATGACTTCACAGACAGTCATGGTACATTTGTGCTTCCACCATCACATGTACACACACACACACACACACACACACACACACACACACACACAGAGAGAGAGAGAGAGAGAGAGAGAGAGAGAAAGGTGGAGACACAGAGAGAAAGAGGCAGGAAAGGCAGGAAGAAAAAGACAGAGTTGAAGTGGCCACATTTCTGGGCATTATTTTTTCTACTCTCCAGGGTGAGAGGGAACCACCAGTTGTATTACTGTCTTGTTTGTTCATGATGGGGTGGACAGACATAGACATGCGGCATCTCTACAGGTGCAGTCTTAACATGTATAAAAAATAAAAATAGCCATGCAGTGTTGCTGGCTGGCCTCAACATGATCTTTCTGCCCCATCCTTGAAGATCACAGAGAATGACAGTTTTTCTTTAACTTTGAAATCAGTTGATGTCACTTTTTGGACTAAATGTAAGTGCTGGGTCCCTAGTCAGCTCAACACGAGCTGAGTTCTGAGGAGAAGCTGGCACTAGTGTGCCTACTACAGCCTTGGCATCTTTCTATCTTGTTAGGCTCCTCTGGGGGAAGTTCTTCTAGAATCTGGAGAAGTGTAGGGTGTTTTTTGGTCCTGTTCCACAATCCACAGCACCGTGAAAACATCATGATGCTTCTAGCTCACAAGTCCACAGTGAGTTTTAGTTTCAGTTACAGGAATAGTCTACATATATCATGGTAACAAGGAAGATGGCACTATACAACTTCATGGAGGAAAAGCTAAAGTCAATTGAGGTAAAGAAGTGTGTCTCACATGCAGTGTGAGGCATTAATCCAAGTTCCCTTTGTCTCCAAAGTCCATGTCTGTCTCTCAATAGAGCAGGTGGTATTTACCACATTCGTAATGTATTTTTAA
Source organism: Mus caroli (assembly GCF_978045245.1). NCBI lineage: Eukaryota > Metazoa > Chordata > Mammalia > Rodentia > Muridae > Mus > Mus caroli. The sequence goes on from NW_028227259.1 coordinate 42,174,229, forward strand.
TTACGTGTATCTTAAAATTACAAATGGCTTAAATGTCAAGTTATACACATAGACAGTACTCTGAAGAGAGTCACAAGAAAGAAAGATGTAAAACTCCACACTGCAGACAGTATGGGGGTCAGAAACAAGCTCTTGCTATGAGGCAAGGGAGGAAGGCAGAAAAGAGAGGAAAGAAAAGATGGTTGGCATGTTTTCCAGGAGCTGAGGCAATCAGAGATGTTTAGCAGACATTGGATTCAGTTGGGGAGGTATGGAGAAGTGCCTTAGTGGGTAAGAGAGCTTCCTGCTTTCATAGAGGACCTAGGTTCAATTTCCAGCACTGACATAACTGATTGCTACTCCAGTTTCTGTGGCTCTTTCTGAATTCCACAGACGCCTGTACACACATGACATACACGAACTTATGTAAGCACACACGCATACTGAGAAAAATAAGTACATACAATAAAAAAGAGTAACTTTGGAATTTTACTCATAATTAATGACAAGAACTGAGATATGTTGTATCCAGCAAAGGTAACATTAACAATATAAATACAGTCAAAGCAGCAGATCTGACCAGAATATGTGAAATACAGACCTCAATCTAAGCAAAGTAGCATGCTTAAAGTTCTATAACACTTAACTCTTCACAATAGCTGCATAAAGTTGTTCTGCATATAGGAAAGCTAACATTCATTCCCTATGCCTATAGTTGCCCAAGGTACTTATCCATGGAATTTCAGACAGGAATTGAACCCAGATATTTTAATTTCCCAGCATGCACCCCTCTTCCGTCTATGACTTTCCAGAAGGCAAATGTCCTCTGTTCGTGAACTTTGTAAGAACTGCTTGGATGCTGGAGAGTCCTTTCCTGTAGAGGGTATGTGTATGTCACAGTCCTACGGTTGACAGTGAGCTTCATTCTTCTTGAAGGTGCTTACGATCAATATCACATCTATATTCATGTCAGGACAGCATGCCTCATTCCTGCCCACAGTGAACACTGGTACTTTCAGGGCTATTTTGTTTTATAATCAAAAGAAACCCACATGAACATGTATACAAGTATAGTCTCTTTTTGCAATTATTTCAGTATGGTTTTCTAGATTATTAGAAGCTGAATACTTAATGAAGTACAATTTACAAACAAAGAAGTACATCTCTTTAAAGTGCACATTTGTGATGAGCATGATGCATATATTGCCACATTGTAGACACACGTTTTCAGCAAAGCAGAAACTCCACCAGTAAGTTGTCTTAAAGAGAATTGCATCTCACATCAACACATCCTGATGTGCTCTTACAGGCTGAGGTTTAGTGGTTGAGCAACTACACCAAAAGCCATTCTACAATTTGCTAGAAGTTTCTAAATGTTCGGCATAAATTAATTTCTAAATTTCCCTACAATAAATTAAAATCTAGTGAAAATTCTCAGGTAACATCTCTGGTAATATCCTTGGTCATTATCCAGGTATGGAAATGTTTTAAAAAATGCACAGTCTCAAATGAAAATTTGAATACTTGGTCTCCAGTTGGTGACACAATCCTATTGACATCACAGATATGAAGACATGGATCAGCCCCTGAAGAGGAATTCTTCCTCTACACTGTTCATACTTACTTTCCTTACTATGAAACAGAGGCTGTAAGAAGCATGGTGGCAAGAAGAAGGGTGGGGTGAGGGGACCCAGATTGAGGATGGTGAATAGATCATCCTTGGCACAAGAATCTCTCCCAACCCTCGTCAGAGGACTTGCCCTTTTGAAAATACTGAATGAATACCATAACAGATTTCTTAGTGATTTTAAAGAGTAGCTTCTTATGAGCAATAATTTTTTTTCCTTGAAGGAACAGATCAACTGTTTATTTCTTTAAAATATGTGATGCCTTTCAACACTGTATTCTTAAGACACTTGGCCATTTTTTTTAAATCTTTTTTTAAATCTTTTTTTTTTCAAATTAGGTATTTTCTTCATTTACATTTCCAATGCTATCCCAAAAGTCCCCCATGCCCTCCCCCCACCACTCCCCTACCCACCCACTCCCACTTCTTGGCCCTGGCGTTTCCCCGTACTGAAGCATATAAAGTTTGCAAGACCAAGGGTCCTCTCTTCCCAGTGATGGCCAACTAGGCCATCTTTTGCTACATATGCAGCTAGAGATATGAACTCTGGGGGTACTGGTTAGTTCATATTGTTGTTCCACCTATAGGGTTGCAGATCCCTTTAGGTCCTTGGATACTTTCTCTAGCTCCTTCATTGGGGGCCCTGTGATCAATCCAATAGCTGACTGTGAGCATCCACTTCTGTGTTTGCTAGGCCCAAGTATAGCCTCACAAGAGACAGCTATATCTGGGACCTTTCAGCAAAATCTTGCTGTGTATGCAATGGTGTCAGCGTTTGGAGGCTGATTATGGGATAGATCCCTGGGTATAGCAGCCTCTAGATGGTCCATCCTTTCGTCTTAGCTCCAAACTTTGTCTCTGTAACTCCTTCCATGGGTGTTTTTTTCCCAATTCTAAGAAGGGCAATGTATTTATTAGAAATTTTGCAATCCAAAACCCCAAAGGGGAAAAAAAAACAGTTCATTGTGGTTCGGGGTTCATCTTCTCTGAGGATACTTAGGTGCTGCTGTAGGCTGGGAGGGGAAGAATGGAGCAAAGTCGAGAATGGGTGTATCAGCAGAACCTTGGTCTGACAGTGAATTGCAGGGTTGGAGGTGGGGACATGAGAACACTTCTCTGAGAATGTGAAGATTTTAGTGTTACAACTTTTTTAGATATTATTTAATTAAATAGATTTTCAACATATACTTTATTTGGGTTGAATCAAGGGATGTATATATGAATCTTGGAATATGGGAAGAAGTCCTTGGGGTGAAGTTTCATTGGCTGAAGGTTAACCTTCTGAGTATTATTATTATTTATTATTATTATTATTATTATTATTATTATTATTATTAATTTATTTGCATCAAGAGTCATTCCAAGAACCCAGGTGCTTATTGAGTGGGTTCTTCTCTTGAGAGAGGGGATTTAACCTGTAATTTTGCCAAGACTATGTTACATTCCTCAGGTAGAAGATTGAGAGTCAGGCACCCCAGATCAGGTAGAGAAGAGGGTGCCCCACTAAGGAATGGGAGTCCTCGATTTTTGCATTGATCCCAGGAAAACTTTCCAGACATAGCAGGTTACAAACTTAGTAGCAAGGTGAAACAGTTAATATTTTCTTCCACATAAGTTGTTCAAGTTCTAGATAAGATTGCTCTTCTTTTGAATGACATGTATGGGCAATGGTGTACTTTTTTCTCAGTGTTAAGAGACTTGAAATGAACAACCTCAGTGGGTATTATCACCTCTAGAGAAGACATTTCTATAACCACATCATGCTATGTTATTCACCCAAGAGTATATTTCAATACAGAAGGAATTAATTCATATCGTCCACTATGTCAGGTAGGCAGTCACTTCCAAGCGAATCTCAGAAGAAACTGTTTGTCTTCCATATCCATGACTCTACCTCCAAGCATTCAATCACGTATGGATGGAAAATAATCCCAACCAACATTACATTAGTGATGAGGATCTGACTTCAGCAGAAAAGTTTTAAGAAGAAAACACTGGGTGTGACTTAGGGTGTGCCAGGACTCTGTCACTGGGTTCTAACCTACATTCCCATGTACTCATTGTTCTCAAACTCAGAGAGATTCTTAAACTTTTCCACTTGGACTTTTTCACCTGAGAAACTTGTACATAATCCTAGTATATAGGGATATACAATAAGCAATTATGTCAAGAACTTACTGATAACATTAAAATAAATACTGTTAAGAGAAGCTCTTTGTAAACATGCAATTCTACCATCAATTAAAGCAGATAAATTGAAGGCTAATCAGATTATTGTTTAAATATACAAGAAGGTGTCATGGGTGAATATTTGATACTCCAAAACAAGACAGGTGCAATCTCAGTGATTGGTTATCAGGCCACTCTAAACAAAACTGTGTGTTGTAGTTTCGGGGAAAGACCCAAGGAGCGAAAGATATCAAACTAGGCCTATATATCAGGACTGTTTTTATTATTTTTTAAAAAATAATAATGTTACATGGATACTTAGTTACCAAAAGGTCTACCACAATTCTCCAGAAATGTATTAGAAAAGTTTGAGTTAATGTATGCAGAACGGTATTTAATGAAGTATTTTCTGGTAAAGAAAAAAAGAAAAGTATTGCAAAATTCTTTAATATAGTACACCAAAAAATACAGCCAAATAAAGTGCATTGCGTGCATAATGTTCATTATGAAACTATGAAAAATAACAAGGCTATCTATATATTAATGTATATACATCTATATACATATGTATACACACACACATATATGTATCTATATTCTTATACAAACAAGAATGGGTTGGTAAGGTTAAAACTAGGTTCACTAAGTTAACAAGTTAGTTTGAACTCATGATCATAATGACACTAAAATAGTAATGGAGAGGAATGAAAGAGTTCTTCTGAATTGTGCCCCAAATAAAACCACTCAAAAGGAAAGAAGGTATAAAAGTCTTACTGTATGCCATGAATTATCAAGCTTATATTTGGGGATTAAAACTTGTCAGGCATTTGTATGGTCATCCATATATGTTTGAGCTTAGTGTAGGAGCTGATTGTAGCCAAGAAAAATTATTCAAAGACGCATACTAGTTCCATGGTTTATAGAATGGTGAGATTAGTGTCCATTTTGCAGAGAGAAACAGTGAGCTAGAGGGAAAACTGAATAAAAGCTTGTGGAGACAATGAAATAATCAGGTCACTGCACCTCAGCTCATTGAATGATTTTTGCAACACTGATAATTTCAGATAATTCTGAAACTGTTAACCAGCTCCAATTAAGAGCCAGATTACAGAATTCAGTCCATTGTCATTATGGTGGGAAGCATGTCAGCATCCAGGCAGCCATGGTGCTGGAGGAGGTAAGAACCCTACATCTTGATTCAAAGGCAGCCAGGAGGAGACTCTCAACCACAGGCAGTCACGATGAGGCTGTCTTCTACATTGGGCAGAGACTGAGTGTAGGAGCCTCAAAGTCTAATCCTACAGTGACACACTTCCTCCAACAAGGCTACCACTCTTACCAGTGCCACTCCCCCGGCCAAGCATGTTCAAACTACCACACTAACAAACTTTCATCTGAGGCTAAAAGAATGAACCATAATGTTCCATATGAATTAATTTCTAAATGACACTGACCTGTATACAAACTTTTATAGAGTAATAGTGGGACAAAGAGATTTGGCAGACACATGTTATTTTCTGGTTTGTAGATATATTTTAAAAATATTCATAAAAGATAATTGTAGAGATGAATGAAGGAATCTGACTATTTCCTGAGTATTGTTTATAGTAATGAATTAGAGTTAACCTTGTTAGGTGTTAAAATGCTAGTATAGATACAGGAGATTGTGGTTATAAGAGGTTCATCGTAAAGACTGAAGGTATGAAATTGAATAAGCCCTGAATTTGCTTTACTGCAGCAATTAAATACACCAGAGCAACAAGTGTCTCAACCTGAAATTTTTCTGAGAGTTTTTGAGTTCAAGTAGCTGATGTGTGGATTTTTCAGTCAATTCACTGCATGTCTATTTTTTTTTTTTTTACTATGTTTCCTTATGTTTGGGTGTGTGCACAATCACAAGCACACGATCATGAGTACATGTGTGCACATGTATGCTAGGGCAGACTTGTGGAGGTCAGAGGACAACTTGTGAGAGTCAATATTCTCCTTTTTATAATGTAAATTCTGAAAGTCAAACTCGTGTTTGCAGTATTGTCAGCAAGCACCTCTACACACTGAGCCATATCACTGGTCCTTATATAATTTCCTCTAAGTTAATCTACTTTCTAATAAATGCTAAAATAATGTATTCTTTTGAGTGTCTTCAGTTGTGTATTTGTTCAAAAGTATGACTAACCATTATTATTTCGCATGTTGAGTTTTGCTATGCACAGGACTCTTACAAAAGGATAAGAGCTTGACGATGAGTTTTATTTATCTTGACATTTTTACCAGTTTTCTGAATCAAAATTAATACCCCGACTTCTCATATCAAGTGCAGGTTTAGCCATTCTATCACCTGGTAGCTATCACCAGGTTCTCAACCTTGACGTTTTCTCTGTCTATGCCTGTGTGGCACTGACCACTTTCTCCTAGCTTAGGTAACAGGTTGGTCTACATCAAGCATCTTGAAGGGCTTGGCATGTGTCAGTTGGTCAATTCTTACTGTACTCCCAGCAGCCTTGCTCAGTTCTCCCATTCTCAAGACCCATTCTAATTACTGACAATGTAACCATGTTGCATAGGAATGCCTATTGATTTAAATTGCTGTGATTGCTATTGGCAAACTATACCTAGAGTCTTATTTTGATGCTATGACTTCAAGTTCAATGAAGGTTATTTGGTGAGCAAATCTGGAAGAATCCAATCATAATAAGAGAAAATAAATTTATAAATAATAAACAGTGTGCTATAAATTTTCTAGTGTCATTTTGGTTTGGTCAGATTGAAATTTAAAAATAAAAGATAACCCAGAATCTCTTTTGTTGTTTTTTAATTTAAAACTGATATTTTGAGCAAAACATTAGCTCTTTCTTTCCATACTAACCTGAAGTTGTGCTTATGCTTTTTCTGGTTGTCTTGTTCTCTGAAATGGATACCAAAGTGTTTCCTGGTAAGATTGCCAAGATAGGTACTCTCCTGTCTGCCTGAACAAAGTGATTTCCAGAATTCCACATTATATATATGAGAATTACTCAGACATACACAGTTGTTTTATTCTGAGAAACTGCTCAGCAATAGCAATTTGGGTGAATCCCATATCACTACAGAATGTTTTCATGTCTCTCTTCATGCTCTGGGGTAAGGCTTTAGTTTCAAGTAAAATTACTGAGATGTGTTGTATTTATTCAAGAACAATCATGAGTTTTGGTTTTTTTCTTTAAGCTGGATCAAATGAACATGATCAAGCACCATGGCTTTAGGAAAGTCTTTAAATGTGAGATAAAAAAACAAAATTTGGGAAATGTTCTCTTTATTTCCTCTTCCTATTTTATTATCTTCAGGAAGAGTTTCATACACAGCATGTACTGCAGCATTACAAAATTGTCAGCTGAGTACTATGTCAGATTTTCCATGTAGAAATCAATCTCTCTCTTTCCTAACTCTTGCTCATTTTTTGCTGTGCACCTAAAATACCTCTTCTACCAGGAAGTCTCCTATCTTATTTCCTTGATTGATAGAACAAATATCACAAACATAGTATCTAAAGAGAACATAACCTTATCCTTTTATACTTGTGCTGGACAGATTTCCAAATCATGTATCCCTGGCCTCTACTCAAGTGTAAGTGCTCCTTCTGAAGTCTTCGACAAGGTCTAATGAGTCCCTTTGTCTGACGTGGCTGATGAATTCTGCCTTGTGTTAATGTCACTCAAGTCTTCAATGCCAGTATCATCAAATGCCCTTACTAGTATCTAAGTATCAAATCTCCCTCTGCCTCCCTTTTGGAGACTTGTGTGATTGTGTTCAGATGCACCGGCCTGATACAAAATAATCCATTCATCAAAATTAATCATCTAACTTTATCACATCTGTGGACCTATTTTCCACAAATAAGGTAACTTTCACAAGCCTAAGGCATTTATAGCTGATAGCTTCTGGAAGTGTAATTCAGCATATTGTACCTTTCTTATTTCTTTGTTTCCAACCCAAGCTTGTCTTCAGTGTCTGGATTATGGGCCTTTTATATAAGTTCTGATTCAAGACACTGTTTATTTTTCTCAGGATATGTCTAGCAATTATAATGAGGGTAATAGTTTTATTGATGATAGCTAAAACAAGCTAGTTGGTGACAATGTGTTGGTCATCAAGAGATTTATAAATACCAGCTAATTCATAAAATAGTTATAAGAATGTTCAACACCACTTTTTCACATCATAAAACTAAACCAGAATGTATGGTAAGTGGATGACCTGAGCTTTGAATTCAGATAGTTCAATCCAAAACAGGAGTAGTGATGTACCGCAAAAGACTTATATACTGTTTCTCTCCACTTCATTATAAGGTCCTAGAAACCAGCCATTCTCCCCAACTACTAGCACACATTTTATGTTCAATAGTGTTTGGTAACTGAACTTGGAGGCAGATTCTACACTGGCTTTGCCTTCGACTTGAAGTGGAAATTTCTGGTTTCTTTGAAGAATCAGTTGTGTCATATGATGTTGTTCTGGAAACTGTCTTATGGCAGGATATTTTGTAGGTATATCTGGAAAACTTTTTGATTCTGAACTATTTAACTATGGTAATAGGTTTTAATGAATACTAAGTCTTCAACAGTTTTAAGAGAGGATCACATTAGAAAGTCACTTGAGGCTTAAACTTTGGCTGTTGGATCAAGTTAAGTGACATCTTCATTTGACCTGCGTTGTTGAGAATACTAAGAGTGCCGTCCAATCAGTTAAGGAGTTATCATCTTCCACAGAAGTCAACATGAAATGATCATGTCACAGAAGCTTTGGAAGAATGCCAGAGACATAAGCAACATCTGTTTTCCCAAGATGGGCAAGTCCCTTTTACTCCTAGAGGAAAAGATATCTTTTAATAAGGACTTTATCAGGAGACAGGCCTTAGATTGTCTATTGTCATTGCAGCCTAGCAACAGAATCTATCCATTTACATGACCTAGCCACCTAATGAATGCTTATTACTGCATCAGGGTGTGGTTTGAGGACTCAGTTCATATTCCTCTAAGACACCTTATAATTAATGAAAGAAATGAGACTCAACTCTATAAAAATTTAACCCCTGATGCAAGAGTTGCATGTGCACACACATATGCCTTCTACACAGGTCACTTCATGAAGCCATTCTCAAGTGTTACTATGTGAACCTTTTAAACACGAATAAGTAGTAATTAACAACAATAACAAAATGATGGAGAAACATCATCAATGTTCTTTTGTTAGTGCATGCCTGTTCTTTAAGAGCTCTCAGAAACCCTTCTTCAGTTAGATTAATAACCGCAAAAGAAGAATGCCAGCAAGGGACTGTAAGCTAAACTCAAAAGGGAGTTGCATGTGATTAGCTTCATTGTCAGTAACATGTGATGGATACAACCACCGCCTATAACTGAAACACTGTCCATGGTGCTTTCATTGTTGCTCTGGTACCTGTTACTGATAAAAGGTGACAAGCATTCACTGCTCAGAAGTTTCTTATTATGAGAAACAGATGACATCAGATGAGAATCAGATGACATCACTACTCACAGTAATAAGTTGAAGAGGTAAAAGTTGTAAAACTTTCACACTAAAGCAATAAAAGGAGAACACATACAAATACATAATTACATGACCTACAATACACTGCTATGTCTGCTATTCCTGTACATGCTCTTTAGAGAATACCTAGGGTTTAGCTTTAACACAATAATACTGGTGATCTGTATCTGATGTTGATCATGTAGACAATAATGAGTTTCTGCATGTTTAGTGATTACTTCATACATATTCTTTAGTTTTATACTAGCATAAAGCTATTAGCATAAGGTGATTTTAATAAGCATATATATGCCTATTTAAGTGACCTTGTAATAACATATGAACCCAACACTTGGGGAGTCCATAAGAATATGTTTCTTGCAGGTGACATTTATGTATCACTCACATTTGAGCACAGTGGCTCTGTTTTACAACAATGGCAGAATCCTTGTTAGCTTTCAAGGATTTTCTAAGCAGGCCAGAGGGACAGCAACTAATTAAAAAGTTACCAAGAACAGATATGTTTACTGGGAAATAAATAAGCAAAATAAGACATAAGCTATGAGTCTGTTCTCAAAAGTATAGGTCTGGGGAAAAGAGAAATATTAGTTCCAAATTCTACTTTTATTGCACGCCAAATGGTTTTATTTGGTTATTGATATGGTTTAAACATTGACCATCCCCACAGGTACATGTGTAGGATGTTTGGTATTCATTTGATGATGCTATTTTGGAAGTTTCTGGAAAAGTGGGAGGTGAGGCTACATAGAGGAAGTATGTCTGATGGCCTGTGCTTTTGACGGTGATTTCTCCTTCAATACATTACTTCCATTGTCTCTGATTCTTGTTTAATAGGCAAAGGGGCTTCTTCTTCAGAGGCCATGGCCACCATGTTGTTCTGCTAAAATGTACAGAAACAAGAGACAGTGAGGAAAGTATCAGTCTTTCCTCTTTTGAGCTATTCTTTCCACTATGTTGGCCATGATGATGTAATGGAAAATAAAGCAGAGCCTGTTTATTGTTCCCAAGCTTCCCTTCCTAAGATTAAGTAGCTCCTCTGTAGGTCTCGTCTGTGTGCCTATGAAAAGCAAAATGAAAGTAGTTGAGAGCCAGGGAGAGCTGTTAGCACTGGCACTTTATTTTGTTGTGTCAGAAGCTCATGATATATACCAGGATTTTCTTTTTCTGATTCTTTACAATGAAACATCTTAGCAAGACGGATAAGCACTTAGAAAACCCAAGGTCAATAAAATAAACTGTTCTTTCATCTAATCTAGACTCCAAGCTTGCAGAATGCAGAGTTGATGTAATATACAAGAAAAAACTAAAACCCTAAACAAAGCAAACAAAAATGTTAGGAAATGCTTCAGGTCAAATGTCTAGCTAACTTGGAATATATATATATATATATGCTGTAGTTTTCTTTCAGTTAACTCAGGCATTGTCATTTCCACAGGACCACATATGTGCTCACAGGGCCTCAAGTGAAGAACAAGCTCACTTGTTCCTGACTCACTATGGAATGGAGCCCATCTTATTCACCACTGAAATTCACTCTCCACATTGATGAATTTCAGTCCTAGTTTAAATGAAATTAAAGAGGAAATGATCCACTTTTTCCCATCTTACAGCATTTGTTCTAGCTAGTTATGTGTTACTGCTCTGTTCTCTGTATTGTAAAACCACCAAAGTAGTTTTTAGTTTGACCTATGCTCCAACGTATTACATTCAGCATGCAACTTAATCATTTGAAACTTAACTTTTTAAAATGCAAAATAAGGATATTCAAAATCATCTTTTGAAGAAAAATGACTTAGAAGAAATCATGAAGATGTTTCCTAGGCATTCCCTTGGGTCTACGTAAAAGCAATTTCTTTTCTTATGTGTTTGTGTGAGAGATGGTCTTAATATGTAGCACAGTGTAGAACTTACTGTGTAGTTCAGGCCAACCTCAAACTCACTACTCTTTTGTCTTAGCTTCCTGTCTGCTAGGAATGATACGTTGGAAATAGCATGGGCAGAGAAAGCAATTTTCAAGGGTTATATATGCTATAGACAAAGAGCTATTAAACACACACACACACACACATACACACACACACAGAGGTAAGAAGGGAGGAAGGGAGAAAGGGACAGAGGGAGGGAGAGAGATATAGAGTGAAATACAGAGAGAGACAGAGAGACAGAGAGAGAAGAACATAGATGTTTGCATATGCTTGGCCCAGGGAGGAGAATTTTTGGGAGGTGTGGCCTTGTTGGAGTAGATGTAGCCTTGTGGGCATGGGCATTCATACCCTTGTCCTAGCTGCCTGGTGGTCAGTGTTCTGCTAGCAGCCTTCAGATGAAGATGTAGAACTCTCAGCCTCTTCTGGTACCATGCCTACCTGGATGTTGCCATGTACCTGCCTTGATAATAAACTGGACCTCTGAACCTGTAAGTCAGCCGCAGTTATGTGTTGTCTTTTATAAAACTTGCCTTGGTCATGGTGTCTGCTCACAGCAGTAAAACCCTAACTGAGACAGAAGTTGGTACCAGGGACTGGGTTATTGCTGTGACAAGCCTGACCATGTTTTTGTTTGGAAGAATGTGGATTTTGGGACTTTGGATTTGGAAAGCCATGGAATTCTTTAAATGGGGCTCAATGGGTTATCCTAGTAGGGATATGGAAAACTTTGCTACTGAGAATGAGTTGAATTGTGCAGACCTGGGCCAAGAGATTTCAGTGGAGAGTTTCAATGTGTGACATAGAAACTGTGTTTTGGCATTTTGGTATTTTGGTATTTTGGTATTTTGGTATTTGGGTATTTGGGTATTTGGGTATTTGGGTATTATTTGGGTATTATTTGGGTATTTGGGTATTTATTTGGGTATTTGGGTATTTGGGTATTTATTTGGGTATTTGTGTATTTGGGTATTTGGGTATTATTTGGGTATTTGGGTATTATTTGGGTATTTGGGTATATTATCTGACTACGTTTTGCCCTGTCTGAGGAGTCTGCCTTAGGCTAAGTTGAAGAGACTCAGATTAGTTTCACTGACCAAGGAAGTCTCAGAAAAACTGAATTAAGTATCTGGTTAAGTCTCATGAAGAGCATTTTAAACAAGCATAGCACACTGAGAAATGAAAAATATAAAGTATATGATTCAAGTATTAAAGGGATACCATGAAGTAAAATGGAACTGAATCCTGAGTTCAAGGATATTAAATTGAATTAAGGAAGTGGGACTTTGGGACAAGATCCTACCCAGATAAGTTTACATCCAGGCGTGGTGGTACACACCTTTAATCTCCAGAGACATCTCCAAGAAGATCTCTGAGTTCAAGGTCAGCCTGGAACAGAGCAAGTTCTAGGTGAGAAAAAGCTTAAATGTAGACATGGTGGTACACACATTTAATCCCAGAAGAAGACAGATATGCAGATCTTTGAATTCAAGGTCAATCTATAGAGCAAGATCAAGGACAGGAAAGCTTAGGTAGTGAAGGAGTTAGAAAAGAGGAAGCTAGTGATAATGTAATAGAACAAAGGGGACACATATCTCTGGGTTTATACTAAAGAGAAGGAGACTACTGGGACAATTGATGCTGATTAGCTGGAGTTAAGAAGTTAGTGGTGATTAAGAAGAGAACAGCATAATTGAGATGAGATCTTCTGGAAAGTGTTTTCTGAGAGCACAAAGAAGCTATGTCACAGATAAACAAGGCTGTACCTGGAGCTGTGGCTATACTTGGTAATGTGTAAGAAACACCCAGTTGGTACTGGTTTTGAAGCCCTGAAGGGGTTGAGATGCCAAATCTTTTAAATTCAGACTCCATTTTAGAGAACCTGACCTAAGTTTGATGTCAGGTAAACTAACAGGCTGGTACTTAGAATTAGTTTCCAAGTTGCCCCTCAACAAAACCTGAGCCTAGCTCTAGTCTCTAGGCTCATCCCCAACAAGACCAGCATTTCCAGGTTACACCCCCAGCAAGACCAGTGTCTCCAGGTTATTGCTCCAACAAACCTGTTACCCCCAGGTTACAAGTCCACCCTGTGTCTAATGACCACCAGTGCAGAGGGGAGCAGAAATTAAGCTTATGAGGTGACTCCCAGCACCCGCCAATTATGTTAAAGGCCACAGAAGCTTTCCAACTAGACGCTAGCACACATACTCCCTGCTTGCTGCTTACTATAAAGCCTTGCTTCTATAGACATGTGGGGCTCCACCACCACCAAAATCATCCTGCATGACAGTGGTGTATTAGGGGGTTGAGAGCAAGCTAGCTTGAATAGAATAAAGACCCTGATGTGAGTTGCATCAAATCAGCTCCTGTGTGTGTTTTGGGGGATCACTAACATTTCCCTGGCACAATAAGGTCATGAAGAGCAGCTGAGGCTTGGCCTTATGTGAGGCCACTTATGGAAGGCCTTATGGAAGGCCACTGGTGAAGGTGCAGCCTGTTGCAGTTGATGGCCCAGGACTGAAGGGGTCATGCAAAGGGATTGAGGCTTGGCACCATGAAGAGAGCCTATGAGAGGCTAGTGGTGAAGCCAAGTTGCATCAGAAGAGCCCAGCATACTGGAGATGTCAATATCATGGGATGATCACCAAGAAGAGCAGTGGCAGTGGAGTGGACCAACCTGAGCTTAGAGTGCTACAGAGGGTAGAAAAAGAAGTGATGCCAACCCTTAGGAGGAGCACAGAGATCATGTGTGGATCCCAGACATTGGAACCAGAAGCTGTAACATTAAGTTGCCTTGACGACTCCAAGATATTAGAGATGCCAGAGCCATGGGCTCTATCTGCCGAGGAAACCTGCTAACAGCTAGTGGAACCAGCCCAGGAGAAAGAAGTTTGTTGTAGTCAATAAAGATGAAAAAGGAATGAAGATCTGAAGACTGCTTTAACATCAGACATGGAGATGCAGAGTTTAGAGTTTGCCCAGCTGGTTTCCTATCTTGATTTGGGGATTACAGTTAAGTGATTAGACAGATCTCAGATGAGACTTTGAACTTTGGACTTTTGACATTGTTGATATAGACTATGCGGACTTTGGATATTGCCCCCTTAGACACACGTGTTTTAACAAGCCTATGGGAGCTAGGGTGTTGAATGTGATGGTTTATATATGCTAATCCCAGGGAGTGACACTGTTGGGCAGTGTGGTCTTGTTGGAGTAGGTGTAGCCTTGGGGGTATGGGCTTTTATACCCTTGTGCTAGCTGCCTGGAGGTGAGTATTCTGATAGCAGCCTTTAGATGAAGGTGAACTCTCAGCTTCTCTTGTACCTTGCCGGCCTGGATGCTGCCATGCTCCTGCCTTGATGATAATGGACTGAACCTGTAAGCCAGTCCCAATTAAATGGTGTCCTTTATAAGACCTGCCTTGCTCATGGTGTCTGTTCACAGCAGTAAAACCCCAAGTAAGACCAAGAGTCTTATAGACGCTCTGACTAGACCAGGGGTTTAGTATGAAAAACAGAACTTCCTAGTTGTGAATATATGAGCTCCGAAATGAAAGAAAACTAGATTACCTTTTCACAAGAAGAAAATGGTGGTCCTTTTCAAAGGAGCTGACATGCTCAAACATGTGCATAGTATTGGTAGGTACCTACCTTATATAGTCAAACTAAAAATTCCTGATCTACGAACCAGTTGCCTTTGAGAATGTTAATGGTATGAAAATGCCAAAGAACAAATGAATTAATAAAAAAAAAAAGTAAACAGTAATCTAAGAACTTTTTTTTTTAATATGTGTGTTCCTTTGATAAGATGTTTTGGCTCAAGTTCAGAGAAACCTTGCCCAGGTATTACTACTTTTGATTATGTATTAAGTGTCAAAAAGTATGCAACCAATACACTGGAATGTTCCTTATTATAGACTTTGTTACAAGAACCTTCCCCCAAATATAATGTTCTGTAATGCAATCATAGTAGAAAGAGGGCTTGTCAAAATTTCCCCATAAATAATTTTAGGTTGTGTGTGTGTGTGTGTGTGCGCACAAATGGCAGGGGTTGTTTCAGTGTGTCAAGTTGAAATTTCTGGTTTCTTTGTAATCTCAGTTTTATCATGGGATGTTTTTTCTAGAAGTTATCTTATGAGAGGATATTTTGCTGATACAGACATGTGAGAGCATCTTTTGCTGGAACAGATACATGAGAGAATGTTTTGCTGAGGCAGATATTTGAGAGGACATGTGATGTTTGAAAAGAGTATAAATAAAACCCAGAAGACAGTGAAGGACACTCTTGCATTGGTTCACTTTGCAATGTTTTGCTGGTCTTCCCTGATGATGTTCTTGTATGGTATGCTTTCTTGCGGATTGAACTGGACTGCAAATACTGGTTTGTGTTTGTTGTTTGGGACTTGATTGCTGATATCCTGAAAACCATGATTGTCATCACTCCAAAGAACTACTTCTCAACAGGACTCCATCCCCCTTGTCCTACTAACCATCTTTCTCCATTACTTTGGCCAGTGAACTAAAAGGGCGGTTGAAGCTTTTAGGAATGCTTATTAAAGAGAGTTTTGAAAAATCTAAATCTACAAGCATGTTTCCCTCATTCCCACTGATGTTAGTTTTTGAAACAGGGCCTCTCATTGAATCTGGGATTCATCAGTTCACCAGAGTGGTTGGCAAGTGAATCCCAGAGATCCTCTTGTCTCGCTTCCCCACCTCCAAGATTACAAATGCAGGCCACTGTACTTGCCTTTTTATATGAATGCTGGGGATCTAAATTCAGGTAAGCACTTTACTAAGTCATTTCATCTAGATTTCTTAAAGTTCTGTTAGAGCCAGGAGAGGCACACTTATATATCTATGGAGTTCGTGACACTGTCCCAGACACTGAAGATTCCCTCTTAAGAATGCTCTGAATCAAAACCATTTAGTTTATAGTTGGGGCTGGACTACTATCCCTGGTCATGGCTTTGCATTCTAAGAGAGTCCCAACATGGTTGTATATATCTCTAAATGTGAATTTATCAACCAAGTATGTTTTGATTCTTTGAAAAGGTAAAATTGGAAACATACAGAATCAAAAGGGAATAATTTAACAACCATCTGTGTGCCTGTCATTTATAATTAATAAGTATTAACATTTCATGGTTTCTGCACATATTTTTGGTTCACAAATTAGCATCATTGTAAAGTTTAAGCCTGATCTGTAGTCCCATGCCACCCTGTCCTTCCCCAGAGAGCTATTAAGATAAGTTCATTTACAATTTAGCCATCAAGTGGCAAATATCTAATCCACAAACAATGTGCTAATTTAAAATATTTAATACAATTATTCCAAAATGGTATCCATCTTTCAGTGATCAGTGTGCTTTCTCTCAACATAGAACTTCTCAATTGTATAATTTGATGCATGTAGGTCAAGTTCACTCTCTATCTTTCACAAATAGATGCTTAAGATGAACTTCTAGATTTTTGCTTTGACTTTTTAAGGTATCAGTACCACAGAATGGAGACCTGCATAGATTTACAATCAGAGAAATATTTCAGTGTGGCCTGGAGTATCCAATGTTTTTTTTGCAATTAAAATAAGATTTTCTTGTTCAGGATTATCTTTTTCCCCTTTCAATTCAATTTATATTTCTCTTTAGATTTTTCTTGGTATTAATCTTTACTCACAGTGCCATATATTAACTTTCATAAGGTCACACAACAACTCACTAGATAACAGAAATATAGTAGAAATTGATTTCCATGGACCATATTTTCAATTTATCATCCATGTTCACACATGCCTAAAATCAGTAGACAGGAAGCAACATTCTCAAACTCACTAACAAGGCCTGGGACTGCAAGCTTTTCTGTGCTAACCATTGTTTCTTGCCCCACAGAGCTCTTCATGTATGAAATTACTCTATAAAAAAGTCTTTTTTTTAAATACATTTTTGTCTTCAGTAATGACAATTGTAATGTGGATCCTCTGCTTGCTACTGTTATGTCAACTTGACACAAGCTAAAGTCATCAGAAAGGAGGGAGCCTCAAGTGAGAAAATATCCCCCTAAGATTAGGCTGTAGACAAGCCTGTGGGGAATTCTCTTGATTAGTGATTGATATGGGAGGGCCCAGACCTTTGTGGATGGGCTGCTTAAGTTAGGTTCTATAAGAAATAAGGCTGAGCAGTTCATGTGGAGTAAACCACTAAGCAGCATGCCTCCATGGTTTCTGCAATAGCTTCTACCTCAAGGTCTCTGCCTTGTTTAAGTTTCTGTCCTGATTTTTTTTCAGTGATGACCAGTGATTTGGAAGTGTATAAATCACTTCCTCCTAAGTGTCTTTGGCCATGCTGTTTCCTTTCAGCAATCATATTACTAAGAAAGATTATTTTTACCCTGACTGCTAAGGGTCTCACAATCTCACAACAGAATTGTAGCTTTTCTCATGGAGTCAAAGAATTATTTCTGTGCCATTTAGCTTTTGGTCTGATATATTCTTTACTTAAGATGGCTTATCATATTTGTAAAATTTCAGAACTAGTATAATATGTGCCTTCATATGATTACTACAAAAACTAGACACTTACATTTTCATTTATTTGATCACTGTGTTGAGAACCAACGTCAGTATGCTAAGGAATTATTCCACCTCTGAGCCTTTTATATGCTTTTCAAAATGAAAGGAAAGAGCAAGAGTAATTGATATGGACATTATTTTGAAATATTTTATCATATACAATATCATTTAGAGGAACCTTCTTGGTCTCTAAGACACATGTGCTTGTCTTCTCAAACTTAATTTAAAGGTATTCAAGCTCTTGAGGAAGACACAGGTGTTTCTCCTGAGAGTTTTCTTTTGAGAGGGCTGCTCTATGGGGAATGAAGCTGAGAAAAGCAGTCCAATTGTATAGATATAAAAATTAAATACCTTAAATATTTGACAGTTTCAGATTCCCCAAAGTACCCTGTATAACTCTGCTATTCTTTTTTTCCCTGACATTGGTTATAGTTTTCTCTAGGTAGTTGACTAGGGAAACAAAGAAACCTATCAACATCTTTATTATCAACCACTTAAGAATGTTTAGTGACATTTTCAAAACTTCTTGTCATCAAACACCATGGTTTGTTTTGGGGTATTATTATGTCTTGATCTTGGACAGAGGGGTCTGAATGAGACTTTTATTTCCTTGTTTAGCCGAATAGAAGTTGTACTCGGAAAGCATAAGTTACCATCATTTTTTGGGTTTGTTTTTCTTACAACTTCTACATGGCTGAATGAGGAGTACTTACCTACTTTAAGTCCATGACTTGCTACCTTTAAGTTCTTTTATGTTCATGAGGTCACCCAAGTTAAAAAGGGGAGGTGTCGCATCCACCCCGACCAGCAGGAAAGATGCAACACCACGTTGTAGTTGTCCTTCTTCAAGCAGGTTTATTCAGGAACACTTCACATTGCAATGTTGGAACAGGAATCCGCCGAACAACCCAGGGGCGCCTTAGATACCCTACTGACTCTTCCCAATCACCCCAGTCAAGTAATGGCAGTCCATTGGTTCAGAGCAAATGACCACACCTCAGGTGAGCTGAGGAGGCATGGTGTCTGCGCAGTGCAGGCGGCTGGGATGTGGCTAAGTCTGAGGTAATGAGGAAGTCAGGCGCAGGTTATAAGACCTGGCAGCAGTCCTGGGTGCCATCTTGGGTGGCAGTACCCACTCCTCACAGGGAAGGGGGAGAAAAAAGAAACCAAATGTTTCTTATGGGCAAACTGTTCAGTCAGCATTAGAGAGAGAGCCTCAACTTTTTCTGGTATTATTATCTTAAAGCCTGTAACTTCAATGGGTATCCTCAGGACAGAATTACTGTGAGTAAAAGTGATGTCCCTTATCCCCCTGTGACTGTGAGTCTTTTTTGTACAAATACAAATTAAGTCCTACTTACTTTTTGCCTGACTAGGAGGGAGAGAACAATTGGTTGCACACAGCTGATCAAACTCATCACTGATCCTTCCTTAGAGTTTTTCTCTTTCTGTCTTCTCTGGGGAGAGTTTGCTAAGATGCCTTTGGATGTACTGTACACATGTTGAATATTCCCTGTTTCAGGTTGCCCTAACCCAGAACAAAGTCTCACTTCCTCCTAGAGTTTTATCCAAACCATGGGGCAACAATTAGATTGTCACTGCCTGTGCTTTCAAAGGAACCTCACTACTTAACAGGCACAATCTTGTATGATTCCCCTCTCTCTGTCCCATCTACTTTGCTCTGATTATCCCCTAGAACATCCCACTATCATCTAGAGAAACCCTGTCTCAGTTCTCACTAGCTTGGTACTGCTTTCTGCTTGAGTGTTATTGTGATCCATTATGTTTGCCCTTGCTTCCCTCTGTACTGACTTTCAATTACCATTTCTAGGAAACATTTGCAGAAATAAATCTACCAGTGATGCTGTCCCCATTAGGTACATATAAAGGCTGCCTCATCATCTGATTTCATTCTTGGAGATATTTCTTCCTTTGTTCCCCAGTGATCTCTTCGAAGTCGTTGTAAAATGGCTACTGTAGCAAAGTGGAGCCTCCACAGTGTCCTTTAATATCAACAAGAATGTAAGGACTCAGGAACTGAACCTATAGGCTGAGAAAAATAGAGTCAATAGGTTATCTAGATGACAAAGAGTGTTCCAGAGTAACTCCTGACTTATGAAAACCAAAAATTCATAGGGACACAGCAGTGTAACTGTAACAAAATAAGTTTGATGCAGACTAAAAATCTTTCCTACTGAATATTAGCTATGTCTTTCTTCATCAAAAAGATCTAGGCTTTAACACCACTTATTCATGTTGGATTTCATTTGGCTGTTTGAATGTACAAACACATGCACACAAACACATTGTTGTTTTTTTCTCCAGGGACACGGAGCCTGGGATGTCCTGGGGAGAGTGTAGGTAAGAGCTGTCTTGAGCTAGCTCCATTGTTCAGCAGGCTGTCCTCCCAACTCACCCTGCCCTGTGCACTCTGCTGGGAGCACCTGGCAATGCTTGGCTTCTGATGTCCCAGCTGGGGTTTGAACTCCAGCTCTGCCCATTCCTGCTGCAGGATGTTTACTAAGTGATGATCTCCATCCTTACTATTTACAAAATCACAGAAACTCCTTGTGATAATCGCATGAGAATGAAATATAAAACTGATAAAAAATCTTCAAACAGGACTGTTGCTTACTCCATACCTAATTTTAGTTACTTTTGTTTATGAAGAGACACTAATCACATTCACAAACCGTAAAGGGATTGGCACAGAGTCCAAAGTGGCATATTCTTCTATTCTCTTCAGACACTAACAGGTTACAAGGTCTTCATGGAGTTTATCCCAGGGACTTAGTAGGTTCTCATGTAAAATAAGAGCAATCCTATCTTTTCTCAAGGCTGCTTAAATGAGATACCATATTTCAATTGATACCTACCAAATGTCATTTTCTTTCTACCTTGCTTTTGTTGGAAGAAGGAAGTAATGGGAGAATTAACAAGAAAAGAGCTGTATAAGCTGTGCACATTGGTGATTGGTTGAGATTTTGTTCTGAGTTAATAGGCCAGACAAGTCTTGACTTTGCAAATTTTCTCTCCTCTTTCATGGTACTGGACATCTCTATGCTGGACAATCCATTTGGAAAGAAATAGGATGGGTGATTGGAAATGGTGACTTTCTTGTCCTTATCTATGGACCTCTAAAAATTAAGAGCTAGGAGTGTCTTTGCATGGGAGTCTTTTTATCTTTCTTCATATGTCAGAGCACTAAGACCAAAATATATTGGTACTTCTGTTTGGACACCTTGGAACATATGGCCATAAGTCAGTCACTAAACAATTGAAAACAGAGATGGCATTCTTCTAACAGAAGACTGACATAATGGCTAAATGAAATAAAGGAGTGACATCACAGTGACTGGCAGACATTAAGTAGTGCCCACTAAATTCAGCATAGCCATTGCTAATCACCTAGCAGATAAATACATGTAGATATGGGATTACTGCTCATGTGGGTGTGTGGGAGTCAGTATGCCTGTCTCTATTGGTCTAAAGGACAAGGAAGAGGACTTGAAAAGCTATCTTTGTGTCTCCTACTTAAAGGTATTAGAACTTCTCACTACCACCCGTGAACAACAAAAGGCATCTGGCACAATGCTTGCAAGGTGTGAGTGACCTCCTTTGCAGGCACTGACAAGACGTCACTCTAACTTACCAGGCAATCAGATGTCACAGGAAAGGAACTGGTCCCATTTTCCCCTCCTCCCTCTGCCTCCAGGAATCTCTACTTTTTCATCTTAAAATTTAGACTGATAGTATCTACCTGAGAGTTTATTTACATTACAGATTTGCAGAATGGGACTCAAAGACCAACACTTGTTTAATCTTCGTGCCTTGTGCTCTCACTGTGTACCAGACATTTTACTATCTCTGAAGTGTAAACTTAAAGGGAGAGCTACTTTCTCTTGGGACATTTAATTACTGCGATATTATAAATATAACTGGAGAATTTGAATTCTAATCTCCCTTTCTTGTCTTTGTATAGAGATACTTTATAATTTGGGAGGCCCTTGACTTTTCAATGTCTGTACTCTGCTCCTCAGGTAAACTTCAAGTTCACTGTGCCTCAGGCAACTTTATTATTTTTAAAACAGGAAGTTGGGAGACGTACTTACTTTCAAGCTCAAGGAAGTTCTATGGTGGGAGGTGCACAGGAGCAGTACAGAGAGGTACTTTTGTGTGAGCAGTTGGGGAGCTGCCAAATGTCTAGTAAGAAAGGAATCTGCCTTTATTTAGTGAAGGAAATGGGGTTTTTCCTTCACAAAAGCTGAAGGAGATCTGGCTTCTCAGATATAGGTCCCCACTTCACTTCTCTTTCACTGAAATGCAGCTAGAACGAGGCCTCATCGCAGACACTCTCCAGGCTAACGGAAGATAGTAGTGGTTTGTGTCACAGAGATGGCACAGAGAATGAACACTTCCCTGCGACTGGCACAGTCCATGTTGGGCACCGAGAGATTAATTATGACTTTATCTCACAACCTGGAACTGGGAGATATGGGTAAAGTCCAACCCCTCTCCCTTGGTACCGCTGTATTTCCCAGAATTCACTATGGGCTAGGTCATATGGGGGGGGATTTGGACAGTGAAATGGCTGAAGGGAACTAATTCCTGGTGCCAGGACCTGTTCTCACATATGGGGGTGTAGTAGGAGGAGCACCCAAGAAAAATATCTCCTCCTATAAAGCTTGTCTCTCGTGACATTTGAGAAATAACATTTGCTCTTTGTACCCAGGTTGAGTCTAAGGAGAGACAGGGGATCCGATATGAGACGGAACCTAATGCAGTATCTTTCAGTGGCTGGGGATTATTGCCCAGAAAGGGACAGCGCATCATGGTTCCTTCCTCTTACACTGCCACATGCTTTTTAATACAAACTGTTGCTTTTCCTCAGGTCCAAATGTGGCAGCGCCAGCTAGTACCATTATGGAATCCTACAAAATGTTAATCCAGACTCTTTATAAGTTGTTTGTTTACCTTTAATATTTGCCATAGTGACAGGAATCAAATGTATGCATAAAACCATTACCAGAAGTGGGGACTTATGAGTGTACAACCAGCACAGCTGTGGTAGGAGGGCTTCCTTATCTTCTCAGGGAGTACAAGGATGCTGTTAGCAAAGCTTCAGGATTGAATTGCATTCCTGGGTTTCAGTCTCACTATGACCCCATTCTTTTGGTACCAGGCCTCCCTTTGGACTGGGAATATTTATCTTGTCCCTATCTCATTACCGTATCTTGAAAATAAGAAATTCTCTTTTTGACTTTTATAGTCACTTACATTTGGGTCTGACTTGAGTCTTACAGAATTTATATTTGAATCCACACTAGCATATTTATGACTTCTGGACTCTGGGGATAGACTGAATCCATTTTGCATAGTGAGTAGTGTTGGACACTTAGAGAGTTCAGGAGAAGAATTCTATAGTTTGGATATTAAATGCTACCCAAAGCACACATAAGAAAGGTTTGGTCTCCATATTAGGGAGTTAAGATGAGAGATAGTGGGGAAAAAAGATAATACCCAGTAAGAGATCAATAGGTCACACCATTGGAATATGAAAGGCTGGTCCTTCTTCTTGGTCTCTCTGTTTTACTGGCTAACAGAAGTTCTCTTGCCTATGAGGAACTGCCTTACATCAAGCTCAAAGCAATGAGGTTGGCTGAACTTGGCCTGACTTCCCTGAACTGTTAGTCTAAATAAACATTTGTCTTTATCAGGTGATCATCTTGGGCTAGAAAAGTTTCATAGTAGATAAGAGCATTTATTGCCCTTACAGAGGACCTGAGTTCTGTCCCCAGCATCTACATCAGGGAGTTTATAATCTCCTGTCAGTCAGGCTCCAGAGGATCTTACAGTCTCATCTGTTCTTCAAAGGCAGTGGACTCATAAACACAAATGCACATATGGATGGACACACACATACACACACACACACACACACACACACACACACACACACACACACACACCAGTATAAACACAGAAAATCGCCAAATATATTTAGCACTTCCATTTTGGGGTTAATATAAAATGCAAAATAAGAGATGTTTGTTAAACCAAGGAATGAATAGGTTAGAATCAGAAGTAGCTGGAGAATAATTTTAGTAAATTATCCATGGATGCCTCCTGGAGAGAATGCAATCTGAGTAAAGGGCAGCTTAAAGCACTCTACACACAGATTCATAGAAAAGAACATTCCATGGTGTTCAGAGAACATTGCATTAGGGGAGTGGAGAAGGGAGATGGTCTATTGGGATCATTTAAGGGGTGACGGGAAGGTAGGTCATCTGTAACTGAGACTGTCAGGCTGCTGTTTCACAGGATGAGGGAGGTTAGTAGTAAGCAGTTAGATGCTTTCTCTACTGCTGGTGGGTAATGCATTGGCAGGGACTCAGGCTCCCTCAAAAGATCAGAGAGACAGTAAAAGAGGCTCCTTGGTTTCAGTAAGCTGATAGGCAGGCTTAGCAGATGGTGGAGCACCAGTGGGATAAGAATCTGGGTTTGTACTTGGTGTGTAAACCAAGGGTTTGCTACAGAAACCAGAAATAGGAGTGGACCTGAACTGGCAAAGAAAAGAGGGTATGCTTCAGGAGTTATGAATACCTCACATTTGAAATGTTTGAATTCTCAAATGGATTAAGAGTAGCCTGTGGGGGGCTGGAGAATTGGCTCAGCGGTTAAGAGCACTGACTGCTCTTCTGAAGATCCTGAGTTCAAATCCCTGTAACCACATGGTGGCTCACAACCATCCGTAATGAGATCTGACACCCTCTTGTGGAGTGTTGGAAGACAGCTACAGTGTACTTACATATAATAAATAAATAAATCTTAAAAAAAAAAAAAAAAGAGTAGCCTGTGGATGCTACTTCCCTAATTGGGCTCTTTTCCAGCCTCCTTGGGAGATGACGTACCCAGTCCTCCAGTGACCTGAACTGCCAGGGTGAGATGGTATCCCAGAAGAAACCCTCTCCTTCTCAGAGGTGAAGGGGGTGGGGGAGGAGCTTGGGGGGGGGGGAGTTGGGAGGAGGGGTCTCCGATTAGAATTTAAACTGAATAAATAAATCAATTCATGGGAAAAACGTAGGTCATTGGCCATGAACATTACATATATGGAGAAAAGGCCTAATTGAGGTGACACAGTGAAATCACAGGTAGTATGGGAGTCATGGGGCTAATGGAGTCACTTTGCTTATCTTTCTGTAGATGTGCTAGCTGAACAATAAATTCAGTTTACAGCGGAAAAAGTAAGTCAACCTAGAGGGTGGCAGTTTATCAATAAACAGTAAAGAATGGCCTGGGGTAACTTCCTCCTGGGGAAATGTTTTTGACTTTCACCTAGATCCCAAATATTGTAAAAGAGGAAGAAAAAGACATTTCTTTTTTTTAAAAGGGGGAATTTTACTAATTTGAAAAAAAACTGAGGTTAAATTATTTACTAGATGTCTGGTTAAACACAGGCTCCCCGAAGAGTGACTCAGAAGGCACACCTTCCAGTCTTGATAACAGTGTGAATGCTGGCAGGCATGAACATGTGATAACTCACTGACGTATACCCACTATGGGTGGGAACTCTGATGATAGACTCAGGTTTAAGGCAATTTTAGTAAAATTCAAACCGGTGTCTTTTATGTGTTTAAAACTGTCCCCAAATTGAAAGAACCACTCAAAAACATTCTCAGGACAGGCAGCTGGAGAATGCATGGAAGTGTCTGCACAGGTAGACAGGAGTGATGAAATTTACAGAAAATTGGTACACTGAGTCAAACATTTGAAGTTGGATTGGTATCCTCTCAATTTCTTCAAAAGTTCAACTCCCTGGAAATGTGGTCTGTAGTGTAGGAATGCCCAATGTCAATAAAATGTTGGTGAGCAGAATACTTCGGTCAACAACTGAGTACAAAAAACAAAATTTATCATCTGTCTAGTTGTAGTCTACTGAACACAAATTTTCAACCACTGATTGAGGACCTTGTATGCGTTTTTCTTCACAAACGTCTCCCAAGTAACAAACTACCTTTAAAGCACATGTGAATCACACAGCACCCAGTGTGACTGACTTCCACCCATAGGATGGGGTGTCAATAGATGATGTTTTGTTGGTATGTGAGGGAATACAAGAAAAGTTATCCCTCCATGGACATACACTAAAGGCTTCATGGGGGAAGTGATGCTACAAAGAAATCAGGCCTGGGAGATGAAATCACATGGAATGTGTAGATGTTTGTCATTGTATAACTGTGTTAATTATAGTGCTGTGAGGGCTTAGCTGTAGTCATACGCAGATGTTCTGATTATCTGATGCTTGTAATTAATGTTGTGACGTATTTTTACATTGACTATAAGACTTTTTAAAGTTTTAATAAAATATAATTTATAAAACTGTATCACCAATGTATTTAAGTGTAGTAACAGGCCAACATCAACGTCATATGACCTTAGAACAAATTTTCCCACATAAATCAAGGCTCATACCTCTTAAACACTACCCTCATAACCCCCACAAACAAACAAACAAACAAACAAACAAACAAACAAACCAACCAGACAGATATATAGATACTCTTTTCACCCAGGTGGAAACACCTATTTGTATGGTAACTTCACAGTAATTTAGGAAGCTGTCAAGTGGTTTTACAAAGTAACTGCCCCTGCCGGGCGGTGGTGGTGGCACACGCCTTTGATCCCAGCACTTGGGAGGCAGAGGCAGGTGGATTTCTGAGTTCGAGGCCAGCCTGGTCTATAAAGTGAGTTCCAGGACAGCCAGGGCTATACAGAGAAACCCTGTCTCGAAAAACAAAAAACAAACAAGCAAGCAAACAAACAAACAAACAAAAAAACCTGCCCCTATTTGTTTTTCCACCCAACACTTGGTAGGGGTGGGGTCTGTTCTGCATATCTTTATTTGTACTTGTAGTCATCTGGGTTTGTTTTCTTTTCTTGATTAAGGCTATCAGTTGCTGGAAAGAGAAAATCTTATTGTTTGCATCTGACTCTTTAATTACTTGGAATGAAAGAATCATTTTACCTTTTAGGTCTTTGCATATATTTCTTTGGAGAAAAGTATTTTAAATCCTTTCTTATCTTCTAATTAGTTTATCTATCTATTGTTAAAGGTTTTATATAGTTTATACAAAAGTCCATTTTATGTATGCAATTTTGTTAATATTTTCTCTCATTCTGGGAGTTTTCTATTCTGTCACTGATGATGCTTGACACACAAGTTTTATTCTTATACCGACTTCTGTTCTCTCTCTCCATCTCCATCTCTCTCTTCTCCTTCTCTTTTTCTCTGTGCTGTGTGTGTGTTTTGATATTATATCTATAAAAAGCATAGCCACATATAATGTCAAGAAGATTCAATTTAAAGCTGTTTTATTAAAAGGATTTTACAATATTTGTTCTTCCATTAATGTTTATGATACATTTGAGTTATTTTTGTACAGTGAGGTAGGGTGCTGACTTCCTTCTTTTGTGGATTCTAGCACTATTTGTTAAAAATTTCTCCATTGAATTTTAATGGTACACTTTTCAAAAATAAATCGAGCATAAATATAAGGGTTTATTTCTTGCCCTTGAATTCCATTCCATCTCCCTGAATGTTTACCGTAATGCAAGCGGTACACTGTCTTGCTTACTTTAGTTTTTATGAGGTTTTAAAAAATATATGAGTGTCAAACTTTCCAACTTGATCCCTCACTTCTTATAGCTACTGATAGTGCACTTCCTATGAACTTTAGAAAATATCTGTCAATTAGTGGAAAAACCAGAAAGATATCTAACTGTTTAATTAAAAGTACAGTGAATAGGAGAACCAACTAGAGAATGTTGCAGTCTCAATAATGATGAGTTTCTAGCCATGGCAAGGTAACCATCTTTAGTGCTTTTTGGGACCTCATGTTTATGCTGAAATGTATGTGTGTTTGTGTGTGTATGTGTGTGCGTGTGTACAAGGGGTTCTTTGTGTATGTCTGTATTTTAAAGGTCAGGGTGCAATCTATAATTGTTTCTCAGGTTCTGAAACCATTTTGTAAAATGGGATCTGTCATCAGCCTAGAATATGACATATAGCCTATGATGTCTGTCTTCACTTCTCAAGCACTAACATCACATATGT
This sequence comes from Mus caroli, assembly GCF_978045245.1. NCBI lineage: Eukaryota > Metazoa > Chordata > Mammalia > Rodentia > Muridae > Mus > Mus caroli. Next base: position 42,202,145 of record NW_028227259.1, read on the forward strand.
ATTATTGCACTAAATTTCTTTTACATGACTCTTGGAAGTTAAACTCAGGACTCCATCTTTGCAAGACAAATATTTGAGCTATTTCTGAAGCTTTGGCCTTAAGTTTTTAAAGACATTATTTTTTATGCCACAGAGAGTTGAATTATTTTCTTCATTTTAGTTTTAGAATGATCATTATTAATGTATAGTATATGATTAACATTTCTACATTGTACCTAGTAACTAAGACGAATAACTTTATTTTTTCTAATTATGGCTTTAGTGGATTTTTAAAAGAAAATTCTCTATGCAAGATTATGCAAATAAAGATAATTTTATGCTTTCCTTTCTCATATGTTTGACTTGTTTCATTTATTTGAGTAATTGCTCTGCGTGTGAACTCCATCCAGTACAGTGTTGAATACACATGACAGAAGCTTACATACTTGTCTGGATCTTGGTACCTGTCTTAAAGAAAATGTTTTCCTAGTATGTAGAAGAACTCTCTGCAAGTCCAAGATAGATAAAATCACGGCACGGACAGGGAGAGTGAACACCAAGATTTTCCCCCAGCAGAGGAGCTAGTGACAATGGATAACTGTTGGGAGAAGTAGAGTGGGTTTTCCTTAAGGTCCTGGCCCCTAGTAAGTCAAACATGTTCCAGTGAAGAGTCTTGCATTCCCAAAGACATGGGCAGCACAATCTGGACTTGATGGGTTAAAGGCAGTGAATGAATCTGGGAGTTGGGGAAGGATGCCAAATATAATCAAGATACATTATAAAGGATTGTCAAAGAAAAAATAAAAATGCAAACCAGGGAAGGGGCGTCCATGATTCATTAAGAAGGCCACTATTAACTGGGTTTATACATGTCTGTCAGCAATTTGGAGATTTTTTTTTTTTTTTGTCTAACATATTATGTGTATATGAATGTGTGTGTAGAAGGGGTCCCTTGGTTGTGTATGTATTTTAAAGGCCAGGGTAGAATCTATAATCATTGTTTCCCAAGTTCTTTTAACCATTTTTTTTTTCATGAAATGGGGTCTTTTATCAGCCTAGATCATGCCATATAACCTATGTGAATATGAGATATATTGAATTTTTCCAGTATCCAGTATTACTTCTGCCTGATGAAGCGACTATGCATTTCTCTCTGTGTTTTATTAATATGATTCCTAATAGCTCTTTTTGTGTTGCTGCTATGGTTGTACTTGTTGTTTTCAGATCTCAAATGAAACTCACACTACTGAGATGAATCCCACTTAGTCATGGGCTGACTTTTAAAACTGTCACTGGATTTAGCTGTCTAGAATTTTTCTGAAGATCTCTATATTCGGGTCTACAGGGATAATTGTCTTCAATTTTCCTCTGGTGCTGTTACCTATTTCTGTACTAAGGGGACATTAACTCCATAAAACCAACAAACAGGTGCCATTTTTCTTCCATTTGGTGGAAGCTTGTGATTTTTCTAAAAATGTTTCTATCTTGTGGAAGTTTTAAATTTTATAAAATGTTAAATAAAAGTGAAGTGATTTCAAGGAGGTCTACAATGTCCTTTAATGGAAAATTTGTAAAATTTGCTAATTTAATCTCTGTGCATTCTTTTAGCTCTTTTTCCTTTTTCAGTACTTTTAGCAGTTTGTGACTCTTAATACACTGTTGCTTCTTTCATCTAAGTTATCACATTAGTCTTTGCGAATATTAATGCTCCTGTGATACTTCTGTTTAATTCTCAGTAATATGATATTCCCTTCCCTTCGCTCCTGATGTTAATTCTTTTTCTTTGCCATAAAATCTTAGTTTATTCCTCCAGAATTTGATAGAATTTTGTGATTGAATGTTTTCTTATTCACTCAGCATTGATTGGATAAGCCAAGGAATTTTTGTATATTTTAAAATAATTAAATGCATAAAATGTTCCTCTGCTGGAAAGGGCTAGGTTTTCTGCTCTCTCCAAGGCTTTGGAGAAATATCTGAGAACCCAATGAAGGCCATGAACTTTGTCCCCAGAGAAAGATATAATTACAAAAGCTAATTTTCATAAAAGTTCAAGCAAGTTCATTAGCTTTTCTGAATTTTCAGAAAATTAGATTAAGAATCCTTTCAGATTCTGATATCTCATGTTACTAGAGGGCTTATAGAAAATGAGTGCAGATAGTCATAAATCCTAACTGTCTTGTACAAGATTTCAGTGAATTAATTTTTAAGGAAAAATGAAAAACAGAGTCTCTGACATCATCAATAAGTAAGATGTCTTCTAGTCTTTTATAATCACCAGTAGTGAAGTGATTGTTTACAGTAAAGTCATTCTTAGCACACTAACAGTTGGGAGGTATACTAGCCTTTGCACTTTTCTAGGATCACAGGTCTCACAAAAATCTATGATTTTCATTGTAGACTATATAAGTTCTACAGTGGTATCAATTTTGTCTTTGTCTAAAGTCATTTTTTTTCTGCAATGTTTAAGTTATCCCTTCTCCATATGCACAGTGAAGATATCTGAGACTTTAATAGATATAGTGCTGGCCAACTTTAGTGTCAACTCTACACAAGCTATAGTCATCTTGGAAGCAGTATAAAAAAGAAAAAAAAACTCTATTAGACTGGCCAATAGGCAAATTTATTGGACATTTTCTTGCTTAATGATTGATGTGGGAAGGCTGAGCTCAATATAAATGGTGCCTCCCCTAGGAACATGGAAGGTATAAGAAAAGTAGCTGGACATGATTGTAAGGAGCAAGCCAGTAAGTCCTATTCCTCCATAGCCTGTGTTAGGATGCTGGCTTCACATTCTTGCCTGGAGTTCCTGCCCTAACTTCCTTTCAGAATAGACTGTGATTGGGACTTATAGGCCAACTGAATCCTTTCCTCCCCAAGTTGTTTTGGTCATCCATTTATCATAGAAATTGGAAGCAAACTAGGACAGATACCAAAATATCTGTTTCCTAGTCCTCTCTTTCCTCCCCCCCTCCCCTCCCCTCCCCTCCCCTCCTCTCCGCTCCTCTTCTCTCCTTCCTCCCTTTCTGTCTCTCTCTGTCTCTGTCTCTGTCTCTCTCTGTCTCTTTCTGTCTCTGTCTCTGTCTTTCTCTTTCTCTTCCTCTCTCTCTCTCTCTCTCTCTCTTTCTCTCTCTCCCTCCCTCTCATTCTTTCTTCCTTTCCTTTTTACATAACATGACCTGGTGCTTAAATAATGTACCCTATGTGCATCCTTCTCTGTACTTTAACTTCTTTCTAGATTACCTGTAACACCTACTCCAATACAATGCATATACTATATAGTAAATGTTATATTATTTAGTGAATATGAGTTTTCACATAGCTGATATAGATGGAAAATTATTAAATATTTTCAATCTGTAGTTGGCCAAATCCATAGATGCAGAAGCTGTGGATATGGAGGATTGTAAAATATCAGAAACCTAAACAGAAACCTTTCGAAGAAAGAGTTCTGTGGAAAGAGGCAATGCCACTCTGACCTCTCTGACTCCCGAAGCAGTTGACCCTGAGCAAAAAGCTCACTAGTGAAGTATACTGCCAGACATGACTGAGACAGTTTGGACAGTGGACATGCTCATCATATCCTAAAATCATGAGTTCATCTATGATTGTATCTTGTTCACTCTTCTGAAGACTCTGTGGCCTGTTAAGATGAAGCTCTTTGCTTTCTGTCCTTTAATGTAGTTGGCCTCTCTCTTCTAGACTGCTTCTCAAAAGGGATCCCTAGATAGCCAAAGACACAGGAAACCAAACTGCCTTACACTTTTTTTTAGGAGCTACTTAACATTTTCCACCAACCTAAGGCATCAATTCTTTCCATTGAGAGTGCTCTTTTGGTAACTATAGAAAAAGAAAACCAAACAAAACTATGGCTATGCTACTACCTTTAGATGTGCAAAGGTTAAAATCTATTTGAATTGGGTAACAAGAACTCAAGGAACTGCCTAAAAGTTACCTAATTACTTATCCCTTTTCATGCAAACTGCTGAAAGAAATTGCTGATATACATGAAGTGACAAATACAAAAACACTTGCTAGTGTCTGTCTTGCTTTGTGTAGAAACAAAGTTTGAATTATTATGTTACTATGAGCAAACTCCATCTGTGGGGGCATGAATAATAGAAGGAGAGTCAAGCAGTCACTGAAGGGAATATTAGGTCTACTTAAAACATTGGAATAATCATGGAGTATTGAAAGCCACACAATATGTGTTTGGAAGAATACTAAACAGTTTGTCTATAATGTGATAAAATAGGAGATATATTAAAACACATATCCTATATGTCACAAATGTATAGCAAATATTAAACTTATAAACAATGAACCACAAAACTATGAGCCTAAATTGATAAATTATTTGGCTTAACACAATGTTTGCTTAAGCAATGCACAATATTATAGATATTGTATATTTTCATAATATGGGGAAACCTGATAGGGAGCTTGTATTAGTTAATGAAAAGGGATAAGTAATTAGGTAACTCTTAGGCAGTTCCTTGAGTTCTTGTTACCTAATTCAAATAGATTTTAACCTTTGCACATCTAAAGGTAGTAGCATAGCCATAGTTTTGTTTGGTTTTCTTTTTCTATAGTTACCAATAGAGCACTCTCAATGGATAGAATTGATGCCTTAGGTTGGTGGAAAATGTTAAGTAGCTCCTAAGAAAAATGTGCAAGGCAGTTTGGTTTCCTGTGTCTTTGGCTATCTAGGGATCCCTTTTGAGAATCAGTCTAGAAGAAAGAGGCCAACTACATTAAAGGACAGAAAGCAAAGAGCTTCATCTTAACAGGCCACAGAGTCTTCAGAAGAGTGAACAAGATACAATCATAGATGAACTCATGATTTTAGGATACGATGAGCATGTCCACTGTCCAAACTGTCTCAATCATGTCTGGCAGTATACTTCACTAGTGAGCTTTCTGCTCAGGGTCAACTACTTCCGGAGAAATTAGCAAGTGTGGTAGAGCTCTCTAGAGAAGCAGAAACAGAAGAACACAGATAAGCCAGACAAGCATACACATACACATATGCACAGACACACAGACACACACACACACACAGAGAGAGAGAGAGACAGAGAGAGACAGAGAGAGAGAGAGAGACAGAGAGAGAGAGACAGAGGAGAGAGAGAGACACAGAGAGAGACAGAGACAGAGAGACAGATAGAGAGACAGAGAGAGAGAGAAAGAGAGAGATGACTACTTCTCATTGTTCTGAAAAGCAACACCCAGAAATCAGAAAATTAATGAAAGGAGATTTATTTTGCCTTACTCACTTAAAGGGCATAGGTCATCAAAACAGCTTTGGTTTTAGATTTTATTATACATTTTTTTTTTCCTTTTGAGGAGGGTTGCAAAGGTTGGAAGGCAGTTATGGATGGACTGGGAGATGAATGGGATTCAGATGAATCATGTAAAATTCACAAAGAGTCAGTAAAATGTTAAAACTCAACAAGTACAACAACAACAGCAAAAACAAAAATAAGAACAACAGCAACAAAAGAAGTGCGGAGGAAGGAAACAGGAAGATACACTATTTAGAAAGGGGGGAGGGGAGGGGGGGACTTTTGGGATAGCATTGGAAATGTAAATGAAGAAAATACCTAATTAAAAAAAAATGTAAAGGAGCCTAAAATGTTAAGAAAAACACAAACTATTAAAGAAATCACACTTAAAAAAATAGAAGAAAGGGGAAACTAAGCTTTTCTGAATAAAAAAAAAGAAAATCACAGTGTTTATTTTGACTTTAGAAATAGAGTAACAGTTGCTGCATTAGGGCTGGGAAATGTCCTTCCTTACTATGAAAAAAACTCTAAAAGTCACAATTAAATATATCTCAAAAATGTTCTAAAAAGTTACCAAGGTAATTAAAGAAATGGCATTTCTTTTTCTTTTCTTCTTTTCTAAAGCTGTGCCAACACATGAGACTGCCGACATGTGTTTGAACTGTTGTTTAAACATACAAAAATACGGGATGGGGGCTTTCCACATTTAAACCACCGTATACATAGATAAAAATATATTTGTTGCAAGATTCTGTATCAGGTTATCGTGTAAAGACTAATACAACCAAGGTATGTATGGTGAATGCACAGAAAAGCCCATGGTGTAGTCATAGTCTAAGGATGAACACATGAGAATAAGCAGTAGTATAGGGCCTGGGATTCAGGTCAGGTGTCACCACTGTGACTCCCAGTTCAAATCAGAAGGACTTCAAGGCAACAATATAGATGGGTGAAGACAGGAGAAGTTGTATTTCCAAGCTCAAGAACAAAGATCAACTTTGTGACCTTATTTCAGCTCTTAAGGGTTTGATATTGCTCACTCAGCATAGGGAAGGATATCTTTACTTAGCTTATTGTTTCAAATTCTATTCTCTTTCTGGAAAATTGATCACAGGCATTGTAGGAAATAATTTTCAGGCAAGTATTTGGGAAGCCTTAGTCTAGTCAAGTTGACAAGTAAAGCTAACTACCACAGTGAAATTTGCATAATTTTGTTAGACATTTCTAGAATGTTCTAAAAATAGTGATACCAGATTTTTCTAAATGAGAACCTATTCTATGCTTGTCTTTACCTGCACTGATTTATAAGATGTGCCTTAGTTCAAGGTGTCTATAATCCAGAGGATTGTTCTTCCTTAAAGTATTTGAATGGATGTCCAATACTCTTACGTAAAACAACATGAGTGTGATTGATGGATATATTATTGTCTTCATTGCTTTTTTCATAATAAAATATATGTCAAAGCATCTCATTACAGTCTATAAATATATTCAGTTGTTATTTTTCACATTAAAATGGGGGGGAAAGTATTTATCTTCCTGTGCTCTGTCTAAACTACTAATTACTACCTATATATTGCTATAGAAAAATAGCAATATGTGGGGGAGCTTGAGTATTTAAAGTTTTGATTCAAGGGCAGTCTGTATGTGTGGACAGATTTCATGCATCAATTAAAACAAAGTGAATATAATTAAAAATAAAATTTTGGTGTGTACATGTGACTGTGGCTGACCATCTTTGTCAACACAATGTGAAAGGAAGAAAGTTGATGTTACAAATGATGGAGTACTCTGACAAATGTCAATCAAGGGAATCACTGAATTTGACTAATATTTAAGGGAGGAAGCTCATGGTAAGGAAATAAGTATCATTTGAATAAGTAGTCAGGGTTATGTTGGTGAGAAGTCTGAGCAAACCACTCTGGTAAAGAGATGTTTATTTTAGTAAGGATTAAAATTACAATGTAGCAACCACATGTAATATGGATAATGGCTTATGGTGTCATGTTTAGGCAAAAGACTAAGAATGAGAAATGGTAAGGGAACTATGTAAATTCCTTCTACATTGTTTACTGCAGACAGAACTGAGAACAAACACATTAAACAAGAGTGAGCTGCAGCAGAGGCTTTAAGATCACTTACTATTCTTTTCAAATGTTTCAACTAGTTATATGGTTTCCTTCATTTTGAGAAGTTGGCTAGTGTGTTTTGTGGCTTTGTAAGTGATTCAATGGGCAATTAAGAATAGGATTTATCCACAGTGACAAAGTGAATTTCAAAAGTTGACAGAGGCTAAGATGGTCTTGAATAGCAGAAACTGAAGGCTGAACATCACACGAACAAAGATTGATGGCAGTTCCTGACTGTGTGTTTCTTGAGCAAGACAGTATTATGACACATTCTGGATTGATGATCTCATACTACCTGCTGTGATCTTACTCAATATAACACATGAATAATTTAGGAGGCAGGTTTTGTTCCCTGTTATAGACACACAAAGCAACAAGTAGCTCTCTCCGAAGTAAATACAAAGAATCTGATAGAGAACTCTCCAATAGAGTTTAGTCTTATTTTCTTTCTTTTAATGGACTTTGCATATTTTAACTGAATAGAAGTTCTGTATGTTTCCAAGAGGGTTAAATATATAGCCTCAATTGCCTTCTTGCCTTGAATATAGTCATGAATATTCAGCTATTTCTTGAGTTACTTGCAGAGAGAATAAACAACAATTTTATTACATTATCCTAAACCAGCTGAACGATTTCAAATATGAAAGAATAATGCTCAAATATATGTGAGTATTATTGACTATATTCTCCATGTTCTCTGAACAGCATAATATTTATTTTTCCCTAAGGAACATTCTCCTATATAATCACAGTAATTCCATAAAACAAGGAACTTACCATGGCAAACAGGGATGTTTGATCTCAAAATCCATCAAAGGTTTCTAAATGTCCTACAAATGTCCTTGGTAGGGATGGGTGTAATATAAAATCATATACTGTGTCCTTAACCTTTTTTTTTTTTTCAGAACCGTTCAGAAGTATTTTTGGAAAGTTTATGCTTTTGATCTGTATGGAAATCAAAGGGCAATTTCATGTTTTCTATTGTGGTTTGTTTGAGATTGCAAAACTTGTACAACCACTCTGGAAATCAATCTGGCAGTTTCTCGGAAAATTGGAAATACTTCTACCTGAAAACCCAGCCATACCACTCCTGGGCATATGCTCAAAAGACTTTCCACCAGACCACAAGAACACGTGCTCCACTATGTTCATAGCAGCTTTCTTCATAATAGAAAGAAAGTAGAATCAACCCAGATGTCCCTCAACAGAATAGTGGATACAGAGAATGTGATCCATTTACAAAATGGAATTCTATTCAGCTATTTAAAACAATGGCATCATGAAGCTTGCAGACAAACGAATGGAACTGTCCTGAGTGAGGTAACCCAGATCCAAAAGGATATATATGGTACGTATTCAGTAATAAGTAGATATTATCCATAAAAGACAGGATACACATGCTATATCCTACAGACCCAAAGAAGTTAAACAAGAAAGAGAGCCAAGTAAGGATGCTCAAATATGACTTAGAAGGGGAATAGAATAGTCATAAGAGGCAGAGAGAGGGAGGGAACTAAGTGGGAGAAGGGATGAGTAGGGGAAGGGGGCCAGTCAGGATCAGGTGTGGGAAGAGACAGGAGAGAGGGACAGAAGTCTAGGAGAACAAATAGAAATCTGCAACTTCAGGGGGTTGGGAGTGTGAGAAATCTCTAGGAAATCCCAAAGACTTGGTATGGGAAGACTCCCAGGAGTCAATGGGGTGACTTTAGCTGAGATGCCAAATACTGGGTACATGGAAACTGAGGAAGCCACCTCCTGTAGCCAGGTAATACCCCTAGCAGAGGGATAAGGACACCAACCCACTCACAAAACTTTCAACTTAAAGTTTGTCCTGTCTAAAAGAAATTCAATTACAATGATACAGCAGAGACTGAAGAAATGGCTAACCAATAATCAGTTTGAGCCCCATCCTTGACACTACTAATGATACTTTGTTAACTTGCAGACAGGAACCTAGCATAACTGTCCTCTGAGGCCCTCTACCTAGCAGTTGCCTGAAACAGATGCAGATACCCACAGGCAAACATTGGACTGAGGTAGGGAATATTATGAGCTGGGGAAAGGAAGACCATAGGGTGACCAACACAGTCAAATACCCTGGACATCTGGGAGCTCTCAGAGACTGAGCCACCAACCAAAGAGCAAAAGAGCTTACACAGGCTGGAATGAGGCCCTTGACACACATTTAGCCGAATGCACCTCAGTCTCCATGCACCCCAACAACGCTAGCAGGAGGCTCTCCCTATAGCCTAACTGTGGAGTCAGTTCCCCATCAGCGCTGCCTTGTCTGGCCTCAGTGGAAGAAGATACTTTTAATCCTGCAGAGACGAGATGCATCAGGGAGGGGTGGCCCAACCTCTCAGAAGAGAAGTGGAGAGGGAACGAGGGAGGGAATCTGTGAGTGGGATTCTGGGAGCAGGGCAGCATTTGGGATCTACACAAACAAATAAAATATTTTAATCATGATAACTAAATTAATACACTGGCTTTATAATTCTATCATTATTTAATTTCAGAATGACTGCAGGAAAGTGATCATGTTTCCATCTCTTTTCATCTGAGACAATATATACTTTCCATAATGTATCTATGAATATCTTCTACTCCAAAAAGTGTGCTTATAATATACTGTTGGATTTCCCCTATAATGGGGGAGAATTTGTGATTTCTTCTGAGCAAGGAGAGTTTTGAGCTATGGAGGGACTGAGGCATGCATTCAATCTTCCAAATGTTTCATAAGTGGAAATATGGATTTTCCTTTGTGTATTTGGAAAACTTCTCCTGGTACCAGGTATAGTCTCCATTCCCCACTCTCTGTTTGGGTCTTATGTGCCACAGAATTGAAAATAACCATTACTACACAAACCAGCTCTGGAACACCACTGCTGGTCTCACCCAGATTTCAATGAAACCAATCTTACCCTGTCTCTCCTGATGATTTTTGGATTACTTATTTAGGAATAGAGAAACAAAAACAAAACAAAACAAAACAAAACAAAAAAACAAAAACAAACAAACAAACAAACAAAAGGCAGACAAAGAAGGAAGACTAAGAATCAGTTTTGGAGTTAATAAATTATATTTACATTCTGATTGTTTTCATTTACAAACAGTACTATCTTTGGCTTCTTACTAAACCAAGGGTCCTTATTTGCTCCATGCGTATGGTATGGGTTGAATACATGACACTCCTGCATCTACTGTGAAGAATGATGACTGATAATATGCATGCTTTGTTCTCCCCCCCCCCTCTTCTCTGACATAGAATAAAGGTCAGTCGGGGATTTTGGTCCATCGCAGTACCAAGTAGTAAGTACATCATAAGCATTCCACGTGGCATTTACACAACGAATAAATCTATCCCTTTACAAAAGCTTCATAATTTATAAGATGCCAAATCCATGATGCCTGCTATTATTGAATAAAAATGACTATTCTGAAATATTCAAGCACACACATACACATATTTATAAGTCTACTTTGAAATGTAATATTTGATTTCTAGTACAGTGCCTCTTATATGATGGGTGCTCAATCCATATGAATGATCAGGAAATGCATGAATGTATGTATGAATAGGTAAATGGTAAGTAGATATTTGTCAAAGAGGGGATTTTGAAACGACTTGATGTTTGAGGCCTAGCACAGATGGAAATTACTGAAAGCTTCATGTAAATTAAATGGAGGAAGAACTTGGCCAGCCACACTGCAGAGAGTAGATGAGAGACCGGCCAGTTCCTCAGTTGAATGGATTGTTTGGATGTCATAACTGTAAAGTTTAAACTCTGAGCTGTTCTATGACATGAGGAAATGAATGTGATTATTACATTGCTAATTTGTGCTACTGTTTTGCAAGATAATACAAAATCAAGTTCGACTTTCCAAGCATATAATCCCTGCTCTCCCCATCTGCTGCAGCCTACATGCCTGGCCTCATCTGGCTTTTCTTGTTCGTACATTCATTTTTCATATGTATATGGTTATGAGTTAAGCATTTCCTGTTATTTTTCTGCTGTCATGAGATGGAAATAATAACTTCCCCAAATACCATTAGATTGCTAAGACTCAAGTGCCACAAATCACAAAATCAGTAAATGATTTCCCCTTACTAAATATTTGCTGGTTGACAAACACCTTAAACTGTAGAGGACACTTAGATGAAATGGAGCCAAGGTCCCACTACCAGTGCAGCAAGGAACACAGGCAATAAAATGGATGTGGTAGGAAAACAGTGTAATTTCTCTCAAGCTCTGTTATAGATATTGTTGCCATACATTTAGTTACTGGATTTTTTTAAATTAATAAACATTTATTATGTTCTTAATAGGAGCCAATCTACTGTTAATATTGTAAAATGCTACATTCATCATTTTTTTCTTTTTTTTTTTTACATTCATCATTTTTACAGAGATTATTTATATGATACACTGAGAAAGCAACAAACTCACAAATTTATAAATCCTGTAATTATAAGTAAGTGCTTTGAAGGGAAAGAAATGACAAGGACGGGATGCAGTATTGTGAAGACAGAAGCTAGTTTAGTTGTCATGAAGCAGGGTATTCATCCCAGGAAGTGATCTTCGGGATGTCTCATGGAAGAAAGGCTGAGAACCTCGTGAAAGAGGAGGCAGACAGAAGAGTGAAATGTCCCAGAGGCACAAATGTGTCCACAAGTAATATGGATCACAATGAGTCCAGTACTCAGAATGCACTAAACAGGTTAATTCATATGGAATGGAGTTAGTGGTAGCACCTTGGGCTACACTGCAGAGGATTTTGTCCACAGCAACAGCATTTGAATTTTGTCTCTATTAAAGTTGAAGATTTTTCTTATAGTTTAAGAGTAGGAAAGAGGCATGACTGACTCACATATTAAAAATGAACACATACAATAGAGGAACATGAATATAAAACTTGATGAAAGCAATGAAGGATGTCTGGTTCAAATCGGGGTATAAAGAAGGTAGTGAGAGACAGAGTAATAGATTCAGTATGGGTTGGAAGTAAGCAAGTTCCTTGTTCACCCATCCGATGTGAGAGATGAGAAAGATCAGCAGGCTGTAGTAGAACCCCAAGAAGGGATGAGAAGCCAGCCATTTTTGTTCCCTTTTATTAGACTTTCATTAAGAGAGTATTAACTTTATTTTGTGGTTGCAGAATTTAATTTTCAGGGGTTAGGTAATCTCTTCAAAGTCAGTTATGTCAATTAGCCACCTGTCTGTCAACGGGAAGGGGTAGCTTTTGCAGCAGTGGGAGAAATAATGGCTAAACCATTATTATGATATAATAATAATACAGATCTGGCGCCATAGTCAGGTGTAGTTGGTCCACTGTTATCAGGGCAAGTTTGGTAACTGAGTAGGTGACTATTTCAGAATGTGGGGGTGGGGGTTGTAAGAAGGCTTGCTTTGGTGTTGGCTGGAGAAGTAAACAGATTTACACCAGTTATGAGATTAACATAATTTTAATTGGTGAATAAATAAAGAGAAATATATTCAAGGTTCAGATCAGAATTGGGATGACACATTGTGACCAGTACAAAGTGGTATATAGCTACTGTAGCTATAAATCTTTCATTTATTCAGTGTTCGCCACTTGACATGCTATCACAAATCCTGGAATATGGAGTCCTTTTTGTTTACTACATTGAGGGGCTCTTGAGGTGATTGCAAATCCAAGGCAGAAGTAGACTTCAAGTGCAGACTCCTGAATCTACATCCATTAAAGACAAGGTAGAGGGCCATGGCAGCAGCATGCACATGGGACAGTATAATGAAGAACCTTGTGTGGAATGCAGAAACCCTGGCAAATTAAAATAGCATTCTGAAAGATGTGAAGTGAAACAGATGGTTCTTAGGAATGAGATTGGGAAAACAGCCAGGATGAAGGCTTGTGAGAGTCCTGTGGGGCTCAGAAACAGTGGTCTTTGCCCAGGTAAGTGAATGAATGGGGTAAATCATGAGTCTAAGAATCTAATAACAGCTTTCCTTGTCAGTATTAGTGATACTTAATTTTTATTTTTATTATTAGATATTTTCTTCATTTACATTTCCAATGCTATCCCGAAAATCCCCTATACCCTCCCCCCACCCTGCTCCCCAACCTACCCACTCCCGCTTCCTGACCCTGGTATTCCCTTGTACTGGGGCATATAATCTTCACAAGATCAAGGGCCTCTAATCTCATTCATGGCCGAATAGGCCATCCTCTGCTACATATGCAACTAGAGACACAAGCTCAGGGGGTTACTGGTTAGTTCTTTCTTTATTTAGTGCATTTATTGTTCTGATTATCATGTGTCGGGAGGAATTTCTTTTCTGGGCCAGTCTATTTGGAGTTCTGAAGTCCTGCATGCTCATGGACATCTCTTTCTTTAGGTTAAGGAAGTTTCCTTTTATAATTTTGTTGAAGATATTACTGGCCCTTTAAGTTGAAAATCTTCATTCTCATCTATACCTATTATTCTTAGGTTTGGTCTTCTCATGTGTCCTGGATTTCCTCGATGTTTTGAGGTAGGACCTTTTTGCATTTTGCAATTTTTTGATGTGTCCATGTTTTCTATGGAATCTTCTGCTCCTGAGATTCTCTCTTCCATCTCTTGTATTCTGTTGCTGATGCTCGCATCTAAGGTTTCATATTTCTTTCCTAGAATTTCTACCTCCAGAGTTGTATCCCTTTGGGTTTTCTTTATTGTTTGTTTCTACTTCCATTTTTAGATCTGGAATAGTTTTGTTCAATTCTATCCCGAGCTTTTGTTCCCGCCGGCAGAAACACACTCAGGACAACCAGAATCTTCTGCGGCAAAGCTTTATTGCTTACTTCTCAGGAAGACCCCAACCCCAGAAAATGGAGTCACTTATATAGCTCTCAGCCATGGTGTTTCAGCACCTGATATGGCGCGTCAGCTCCTGATTTGTTGCTCACCCATCACCCCACTGGGCAGAATGGGCAGTGACTAGGAGTAAGTTCACTCTCACACCTGCGTACAAGGCTTGTTTACTAGTTAGGCACAGTGGAGGCCAGCGCCATCTTATAATGGCGATTGCTCACGGCACGCACTGCTCTCCCCAGCGATTGCTCGCGGCATGGCTCTCCACGCAATTCCATCACTTGTTTAGCAGTGTTTTCCTGTAATTCCTTGAGAGATTTTTGTGCTTTCTCTTTAAGGACTTCTAAGTGTTTATCAGTATTCTCCTGTATTTATTTAAGTGAGTTATTAATGCCCTTGTTAAAATACTCTACCAGCATCATGAGATATGATTTTAAAAACAGAATCTTGCTTTTCGGGTGTGTTGGGATATCCAGGACTCACTGTGGAGGGAGTACAGGGTTCTGATGATGCTGAGTGGTCTTGGTTTCTGTTAGTAAAGTTCTTATGTTTGCTTTTTGCCTTCTGATAATCTCTGGTGTTAGATGTTCTAGCTGCCTCTGTCTGGAGCTTGTTCCTCCTGTGATTCTGTTAGTCTCTGTCAGCACTCCTGGAAGTCCAACTCTCCCCTGAGTCCCTGTGGTCAATGCACTCTCTGAAGATAAGCTATCTTCTTGCAGAGAGGATACACAGAGGTCTGGAGCTCAGCTCTGCCTCCTGGCTGAAGATGAAGGCCCGAAGGGATCCTGTCCAAGAAGCTCTGCTGCTTCTGAGGCCTGTGTGCTCTCCTGCATGGACTGGTCTCTGAGAGACCTGGAATATAAGATCAGGATTTAATTTTTAAATATGGTATATTTATGCAGTAGATTACTTTATTCCATATGTAGTGAAACTATTACCACCGTCAAATTTATGCACCTATCACCTTGTAGTTATTGTTTTGTTTGTGTGTAGTGAGACCACAGGCAACGTATTCTTTTAAAAATTTCTAATACACTGTACATCAAGATCTATTGTGACCTTATAGTGCAATAGGCCTCTAGAAATTTTTGTCTTGTGTAGTAGAAACTTTGTACTCTTATGTAAACATCTCTCATCTTTCTCCCTGGCTCCAGAGCCAGCTACTGTCACTCATAGCTTCATTTTAGCTGGAATTTATAACTCAGATCATACAGTGTAATTTGTGTGTGCCTTCCTTATGTTATTTTTTTAAAGTTAATAATTTTATTTATTTTCATTCCAAATGCTCCCCCCTCCACATATCCTCTCCCATGGTTCTTTACTTCATTCTCCCTCCTTCCACTTCACCTCTGAGAGTGTGGTTCACCAGGGATTCACCCTTCCCTGGGCCATCAAGTCTCTACAGGATTTAATATATCCTCTCCCACTGAGGTCAGACAAGCAGTCCTTTGCTACATACATGCTGGGTTTATCTATGTTGCTGGGAGTGTGAGTACCACAATATTTTTTCAAAGAAGGAATATGTTCCATATATGCATATAACTCTGTCACTGATCTAATCTACACATACTTAGGTTGATTATCTTAGTTGTTGTGAATAGTGCTGTTAAAAGCATGATGTTTATCACTGTGGAAGAGTCGATATAGTCAAAGACACTATGATATTGGATATGAACTTACACTATTACTCTTGAGAAACTATTGTCTTGGAGTTTAAAGAATGTGTTTTCTGGCTCATGAATTAGGTCTGTGAGCCATCAGAAGAACTTTCTTTTGCATTTTTGGACTTCTCCAGAAAGTGAGATCTGACTAATATGGCTGCTGAAGTTTTGATGCAAAACATGCCCCATAGGCTCATCTGTTGAAGGTGTAGTCCACCCCTGACAGGACCAGGGGTAGGTAATAGGACCTAGCTTAAAGAAGTTTGACACTGAAGGAGTACTGGGACCCTGGCTTTCATCTGAGAATGAGTACTACTACCTCACTACACATTCATGCATCGTGTGCTGTCTCACCATAGAGCCAAACATACAAAGCCAAATACCTATGACCTGACACCTCTGGAAGACTTATCCTGAATTAATATATTTTTTCTCTTTCAAATTGTTCATCTCAAGTGTTTTGCTGCAAGTACAGAGAGCAGGCTGACATGGAGGTTTGAGAGTTTGGAGTTTGAATGAGAGAAGTGTGATTCTTCCCATCCCACAATGTCAATGTTTGTTTGTAAGAAATTCAGCCTTCCAGAGTACTGTCTGGTCCTCACTTGTAAGAACCATGTGTGTTCTTCAAGGTAGTGTGAGGATTAGGGAATGAATGGAATATAAAGGACATAGAGCAGTGCCTGGGCTAAAACTATAGATGTGCTGTCATTACATGGGTGCATGCTGATACTTAATTCCTATGTGTGGCATCAGTAGACTAAATGCCATAGTGTCACATGCTAATGTCCTGTTTCCATGGCTCATTCAGGCTCATTCTCTTTCCTAGTTTTGTGTAGACAGCTCTCACTGGCTGAGTGCTCACAACGGACAGCTACTCTATTTCTGAGAACTTCCTCTGAGGCAACAGTGTTCACCTAGTGAAATGTCAGTGTTTTCAGAGGACTAAATAGCTTCATGTGCACTGTATTTATAAAACAAAACAAAACAACAACACAAAAAACAAAAGCAAAAACAAGCCCTCTCTTCAAGTCTTTATATATACCCAAGTTTTCTTCTGTAATAACACATAATTAATAGTTTGTGAAATAATTAAATGTTTATGAATCAAGGGAGATTTTAAAAAAAGAAACTACTGATGGACTGCAAGGGACTTCAGACAGCCATGTCAGTACATTTTAGCCTGATACAATATCTAAAAAAAATTGAAATGCAGCAGTTTCATTTAAAACAACCTTATAACTTCAAACTGCCACTACCCTGAGGTAAGGTAAAGGAAAGCTAATAAAATCATTTTTATTCATGGGAGATTACTGTAGTTTCTAGTGCTAAGAAGATATTACTTTCATGTAGAATTTTATACACATTCTCCCACCCCCCCTGAGTGTGTATTTTACACTACAGAGTCAAAAACAGGATAGTGATTGAGAAGACAGAAAGTAAAATTCTTCATCCACAAACACAGGAAAAAACCACAGGAATAATCTGGAAATGATAAATTTTATTTCCTATAGACCCATCTTTCTTATGATTTTTAACTATTGCTTTTATCCAAACCACTTTGGCCAAGCTGTACAAAAACCTGATGAAGAGTAGTGTTAGCCAGGCAGCTTAGCAAGTAAAGGCACTTGAAAAACCTCATAACCTGGGTTTTATCCCAGGGATCCACATGGAAGAAGGAGAGAATCAACTCCTGGACAGTGTCCTATGATTTCCACATGTGTGATGTTTTATGTGCATGTGTGGGCAAAGAAAGAAAAGAAAGAAATGTAACAGAAAATATTGATCAACAAACTTAGATAAAATTCTATTTTATATGTGTTTTATTAGAACCATTCACTACTGACATAATTTTAAAAACACTGATGGTGATGACATCATGGAAAATTTTCCTAGTCTTCACAATTATAGATAAAATCATGTGCCTACATTCTCTGGTATAGTTACCACAAAATACCGATGTCTATTGAGCATATGAACTACAAATAATTTGGGCTGAGATACATACAGTGTGTGGGTGGTAGTGGTGGTGGTGGTGTGTGTAATTGAGAGTAGGATACAAAGAATGTAATATTTCTTGTTTATATTTTAGTGCTGAAATTGCAGTGTTTGGGATATATTTTAAATCTCATTGCTTTTTTTTTCTTTTGAATATAGTCATTACAAAAGCTGAAAGCTCACACATGTCTTACAGAATATTCTTTTGGGAAGTAATTGAATAGAATTGTTTATTTAAAGAAAATAAATTCTTTTGGACTAACAGTGTTTAACAGAGCAAATGATACATGTGGTCATACATAAGCTATGTACTTCCTTCAAGTGCTATTATATGCAGTAAGGTTATAGAATTTTTTTTAAATCTTAAGGCTAATGAGGAAAGCATACCCTAGTATGTTTTCTGATGTTTTGTTTTATGAATTAGAATTTCAGAAGTCTCCTTCTCAAGCCAAAAAACAAAAACAATAACACATACAAACACACACACACAACAAATCACAATCACACATACATATGGGGGGGGGAGCGGAGAACCCAACCAAACAAAACCAAATAAGGCTAATATATTTGCTTTTATTTCCAGAGCATTTTTAGGATATTCACACACAAAAAAATTAATGTTGAAACACCCTTTGAAGTGCTTATCCATCACCAATCCCTGGATAAGCTACTTGACATCTATTTTTGCAATAGAAATGAAGATAGTGAACCCTTCTCCAAGAGATAATGATGTCTGAGGTAATGACTGAAATATGTGTGGCATGTATGCAAATAATCATTGATCTATCAGTATTTGTTGGGTGGATGATTGCAGACTAGCATTGCTTCCAAACTTGGAGTCTATAGTGTGATGAGTCCTGAGGTCTGGGAGGCCCCTTAGCTATCTCCTTAGCAAACTCATGTTTGAGGGCAACAACACATCACATCTCGACCGCATTTTCTTAATGGTGGGTAATTTAAGCCTTATTTTTCCATCAAAGCAAGATGTATTGTGTGAAAGTGTTAGATTCTCATGAATTTTAAGACAGAACAAATAAGAGACTTCAAAGCAATGACATCCTAGTGACAGAATTTATAAGACTAGGTTCACAATGACTGTCATCTTGTCTTCTCTGCCTGCTGGTCTAATCTATACTTTGTTGGAAAAGTTTACATGGACCTGTTCAAGCTGGTACCCTAATGATGAATGAGAAGAGCCACTGCTGGCAAGCAACCTATGGTGATCTTGGGATTATGCCTAGGCTTCCCCTTGCATCAGTTACTTATCAGAAGAGTGGCTGACTTCTTTCAAATGTGATATAGAAATTGATTTCTACTTTGCTGCTAAAACTTGAACACTTTCACTGTGATGTCATAATACAAAGTCCTGAATCTCCTTAAGTTGTTATTAAATTATCATGATTTTCACATGCTCCTTGCTATCCTTGCCTTCACTCAACACAACCAAGTGGCTCCCAGTAAGTAATATTCCACTACAGTTCAGGTTTCATTTTCCCTGCACTTCTGTCTTCTAGTTAGTTAAGGGGAGGGTGAACAGCTTGGTGCAGTCTTAGTGGAAACTTTGGGAAAGGAGCAGTTCTAGCTCTTTTCCTTCCTCCACACATACCTCCTCATGGGAATAATGGCTACTTATGAGGTTGTTAAATGGAATTGAGCATCCTTGGAGCATCATACTCCTTTGTGAATGTTGGGCTTTTGCACTGTGGTCTGGGCAATGTCTGGAGTGATCTATCAGTGACAGTGGCTGTGTGGCTGTGTGGCTGTGTGGCTGTGTGGCTGTGTGGCTGTGTGGCTGTGTGTATAATGCAGAGGGATGGTGACTCAATCTAACATGGCCATAAATAATTGTTCACACTCTAAATCCTAGTCTATACTACCTATACCCTAGGTAGTTTTCTGTGAAAATGTTTTTCCCCTTCCCCTTCCATTTCCTTTCATTTTTTTCTTTTCCACTTTTTCTTTTAAACATAGGGAAAGGGGCATTAGGCTATTTTGAGATACTAAATCTCCACTGGATCTTGATATAGATTCATAGACTGTCAAAGAGGGATACATAGTGTATCACTGAACAGAATCAGCAGATTTGTATCAAATACACTTTGCTCTTGCTTGGAAGCTATTTTGTTGCTTTTCCGCTTGTGACATGAACCAATGTCTATTCATCCCAGAAAGGACACTGATGGAAGAACAGAGAAATAAATGTACTCATGTATTGCTTGGTGAGTCAATGAGAAGATCGGGGCAAATTGCAGGGTTGTGGGTACCTTCATACAGCCCTATAAAGGAAGACTGTTTCCACCCACCCACCCAACAGTTGGGGCTATTGTAGCTTTGAAAAAAGGACTTGTGAATTTCAGGCTTCCTGAACTGGGTAAGTTTTGTGAGCATCCTGGGTCCTAAGTGAAGTGGAAGTACCTAGTTGTGTCATGTGATGCAGTCTCAGGTGGTGTTTTGTGGAGGCAGACTCACGTGCTGAGGCAAGGCCCAGGAAAGGACATGTGTGTGATATTTGGAGAGGTTATAAAGAGGATTCAATGGACAGTGAAAAGGTGCTTGTATAGCTAGAGGTGAAATGCTTTCTTGGTCTCAAGTCTTTGCTAATCTTTGTTTGATTGAGAGAGTCATGGCATCCATCTGGTTCTGGTGCAGATTAAGCAGAGCCCTGGCTGTTCCTGCTCAATCATGCTACTACTGCTAATTTGTGTTGGGAACCTTGACACTACTGAAATAGACTGCTGATATCCTGAAAAAATGGAGGCTGGAGAATAACTACTTAGTAACAGATCTACATCCCCTTGTTCTATTTACCATCTTTCTCCCTACCTTTGGATGGTGGGTTAGAAGCAAGGGTGGTAGTTTTAAACTAGGGCTCCTGCCACTAGGAGCCTCCTTTTTCAGTTTAAATTTAGAGGAAAGTCTATATGTATAACTAACAGTAAAACTGTTCACTGTTAGGACTCATGTAGTAAGTATATCATTAACTGCAACTGGCTAGATTACATGTAAAATGGACTATGCAGGCCTGAACTATTTCTGTTTGAGTTTGCACTGGGAAACCTAGGGTTTGGTCTTGTATTTTTTTTCTCCATACATTTTCATGCTTAACACCAGAGATGAAGACCATGGAGAATTCACACCCTCTTGTCAAGACTGTGTGTCAGTTGTAAGGTGGACCAAGATGGGGGCAAAGACAGAGGTAATTCACACATCAGGGTCACTCCTGCTTTTATGTGGTATTAAACAACTGGAAATCTTGTTCATTTTCATTTGTCTCTAGTTCTCACCAAAACAAACCTGAAGTTCAACACTGGTGTCAGATAAAAAGAGAAAACAGAAGACAGAACAGTACTCCTTAATGGGGAAGCTTTTATCATAAATATTAACATAGATAAAAACTATTTTTGTCACCTCAGAGCTCACATAAGTCTTATCAGTTGGAAACACTTTCAGAGATCTTGTACTTGATAGGAAGCCCTGTATTGTAAAGTAGGCCACACTGTACTGGTTACTAACTTGCTCAGGGTAGTGATACTGCACTCCCTTTCAACCAAAGCATACTTCTAGCTAGTAAATCCTTAAATTGTTATGAAATGGCCCTCTAAGGCACTAAAGTATTGTCTAGGGCAGATAAAGAGACTGAGTTTCATGTGCCCAGGCCTTGCTGAAGAACATCTAGAAAGTAGCCTGGCTTAGATCTCATGTCCTGGCAAACATGGCTCTCTAGGCTAAGCTAAGTGAGTGAAGAGCTTTCTGTAGAGTGAGGTGTCTGAAACACACAGTCTAGGTTGTTTTAGTCTTTGTATATCTCAAGATTTTACATTTTAGCATATTATAGAGTTATTGTTAAGTACTACAAATGAATAAAAGGCGGGGGGTGCTAAGGTTGTCCAAAGCTACTATTCCTATACTTGCAAGAGTGGTCACATAGAACCTTTGGCCAGAGTTTGATACCAGAGAGGTCCATGTTGTTCTAAGTCCACTATATGTTCAAGGTTTTGATCAAGATCAGTACATTGCAACAGATCTACCTTGGAAAGTCTGAGCCAATTATGGTATTAAAGATCCTAGGTCCAAAATAAATTATTATACACATTTAATATTTAGGGCATTGTACTTACCAAATACATGTTTTAAAAAAACATAAGAGTTTTTGATAAGGTAACTTTAAAATTTTATTTTCCCCATTTTCACATAATGCTGGAATCCCTCATAGAGTTCTTGATGACTATGTGTATGATTTAATATTTAGCTAAAGGATTTAATCTGAGTATGAATGTGGCAAAAGTTCTGCACATGAATATGGAGAATGTAAATATATCTTTCCTTGAAAATAATCAAGGTCGAAAGATTGATCTCATTGAGACATTTTGTTTGCCTCAGAAAAATCTTATATAAAATCAAATCATAATTTCTATTTGGTCGTAAATGGTGACACAAAACACTGCTAGTCTTAAATCTTAGGACTCAATGAAAAACACTAAGATGCTTAATGCTTGCAGCTAAGATGCTCAGTGCTCTGAACTGCAGCTTTAAACATTCAGAAGCCTCTGTGCCATTTCTTCCATGCAAAAATCGTCTCCATATCCATTCCACTCTCATTTGTCACCCTCTTCTTTATTTTTAATTACAATACACAGAACATTGACTGCATTCACTGTGGTTTTCTGTAGTGTATTAAGCTATGATGCTGCTGATGCTGAGGGTTCAGAAGCAGTCTAACATCCTGAACTCCACCGCAGAACCCTCCCTGTCCCATAAGCTGTCCCATAAGACATCTCTTTTTACTTCCTTTTCTACATTTTAAAATAGTACTTCTTTATGTAAAGTATAAATATAGCAATGTGGTTAAACTTACAGGAAAAAAAAGGCTCAGAGTGGGAATTCACTAATATCAACTTAAAAGAAAATCAAATATGTCAATCATCAAGAAACATTTTTTCAGTATATCTCTCATCTGGTTCATGGCATCTGAAAATTATTTTGATAACTCTTTCCCAATTCTCCCAACAATACTCCACACAGGACCATTCTAAGTCCCCAGGGAAGATGAATTCACTGTACACAATGCTTCTTTTAGGCATTTGAATTAGGTAACTTGAATCCTTTCAAAAACAGTCTGAAAGAGCCTAATTGCCTAATTATTAAAGAGGAATTCCCGACAAGATGCAGGAAGATTTCACTACACACTTAGATCTATGAAAGAATTAAAATATAACAAGAAACCACATCATCCATACAATACTGAATTTGGAAAATAATGTTTATTGATAGTAAAATGCTTTTTGGTCATTAAAAAGGTGAATTTATTTCTGAGATAGGACATATTTGCAATACGATTGGTATTAAGTAAAATGTGCATACTATGCAACAGAGCCAATACCCAATAATCGGGTATATGTGAGTATTTATTTTGGTTATAATGCTATTTTTTTCAATTTTTCTTTTTTGCTTTTCTTTTGTTCATTTTTATTGGTTATTTTATTTATTTACATTTCAAATTTTATCCCTCCTTCTCAGTTTTCCCTCCACAAGCCCCCTATCCTCTCCTCCCTCCCCCTGCCTCTATGAGAGTACTCCCCCACCTACCCACCCACTTCTGCCTCAGCAGCCTAGTGTTTCTCTATTCTGGATCATCAAGCCTCCACAAGACCAAGGGGATCCCTTCCCAATGATGCCACATAAGGCAGTCCTCTGCTATATATCCAGCTGGAGATATGGGTACCCCCTGTGCACTCTTTAGTTGGTGGTTTAGTCCCTGGGAGCTTTGGGCAGGGGGTTGGTTGGTTAATATTGTTGTTCTTTCTATGATATGGTTGTTGTTGCAAATCCCTTAACTTCACAGTTCTTACCCTAATTTCTATATTGGAATCCCCATGCTCAGTCCAATGTTTGCTGGGAACATCTATCTGCATCTCTATTGGTCCAGCTCTGGCAGAGCCTCTCAGGGGACAGCTATATCGGGCCTCCTCTCAGTAAGCACTTCTTGGCATCAGCAAAAGAGTCTGGGTTTGGTGTCAGCAGATGGGATGGATCCCTTGGTGGGGCAGTCTCTCGATGGTCTTTTCTTCAGTCTCTGCTCCATTCTGTCCCTGCATTTCTTTTTGCAGGAGGAATTCTGGATTAATACTTTTGAGATGGGTGTGTATTTAACATAGTGACTTATCTGCACCTTAGTCTTCACATCAGAGTCAGACACAAAGATATATATTGCTGTAGAGGAGTTTTTGCAGATGTCTATGTACAAAATTCACTGACTATAAATAAGGAAGGCTGTGTCTACTAGAATCTGTTGGTCTTGCTACAATTTGTTTAAAGATCTTATGAACAGAGATTCAGTTCTCCCAAGGAAGAACATCTACCTCTGGCTTGTTACCAGGCAGGATTCCTGTTCAGGATTTCAGTCCATTCTTCCAATAGTTGTCTCATAGACTTCAAATATTGCTATATATATATAGTACTATATAAAGATTATTTAACATACTCTACTATTTCTGGTTATCTGGTTGAACCTTGGCTGATATAAGCTTACTAAACTTTTGACATCCAGTTACTAAAGTGTTACATGCTGTCATTTTCTGCCATGTTTTGACTTCCTCCAGAAGCTGTTCTGAGATAAGCAGTAGGTTCACAAGGTGACTCCGGGAAACACAGTTAGGGGAAAGAGGGGAGCCAGCTAGGGAGCACCACATAAATATTATATTATTGGCAGTTATACACATGGGAAACCTGAGAACACAGATGGAGACATCTGGAATGTAATGTTTCAGTGTTTTCTCAGCCTAGTAGTGAGGATGGGTGAGGATCAGTCAGTGGACTTCTCAGTTGCCATTGTTTAAGGGTCTGATAGAGGCGTTAAAACTGCCACTCTCAGGGCTGTCCTTCACTTATGATTCCCTCACCGAAGAATACAAGGCAACGACTTATTCTTACAAGTCTTCTTCACTGAAAGTGAAGCTGAGGCCAGCAGAATGGGAAGAGATGCCCTGGTGGAAGCCATTGCATTTTTCTCACTCTCATATTGAGGAAAACAGACTAGGCACATCATTTCGTTGATAGATGTGGCTAGTATGGTCCAACACAGTTCTGTGTCCAAAACCTTAGATACTTTCCTGTAGAATATAGAACTGATAATGATGGTAATAAGGTTTGTGTTAACAGTGACATTCTTCTGAAGAGGGAAGCTACCTCCTTGGATCACACTAACTTTTAGGGATGTTCGTGATAGGTGTTTTCTCACATAAATTTAAACTCATGCCCTTGTACTTTTGTGGAACACTTAAGGCTTTGGCATGTGGCTCGTATGCATGGACAAATCAGGGGAAAGTTTTCATGGGAGGTGTGAGAAGGGGATGCTTCACAGTGGCAGTGTGCATGGATGACTGCACCTCTCTCCTTTTCTATTTCCTTTTCTCTTCTCTTGGAAAGTATTTTGCCAATATTTTTCTTTTCTCTGAAGTTTGTTTACATCATCTGAGTAATGGCTCCAGCAAATCTTCTAAAAGATATTTATAGTGCCTTTCGGAGGATTGTGAGAGGCACAGCAGGGAGGGCAAATTTGAATACAAAGAGAAACACATTTCTTAAGTGTCTAGTCTATACCCTGTATTATTCACTCAAAACATTTGGCTTTTTTAAAAGACAATGATAGGCTATAAGTCTCAAATATGGATTTCTGCAGATATGGATGGACATTTATTTTGTTTTGTTCTTTGTTGTTGTGGCCAGAAAATACTTCCAGAAATTGTGTATAATGTAAACAGAAGAGATTGAACTCACGTTTCTGCACATTTCAGAACATGGCATCAGTGTCTTCTTGGATCTTACAATGGTTTCCCTGGGTGAATCAGGTGAGCGACCAGGACTCAGTGAGAAGGAGAAGTCTCCTGGTGACTTGGAAAACTCCAAGAGTAACACCCCTCTCTACAAACAGACCTTTCTTGGTGAAGGGATGGAAAAAAAAAAAAACTGTGTCCACAAGAATTAATCTCTTCTGTGGGCAGTCTACAAAAGATCTATTCATCTTTTTTCCAAGCCCCACTTCTGAAAACCTCATCATTTCTTAGCATCACCATACTTAAGACCATATTTCTAGCATGAGAACATTTGAGAGGATAAATTCCATTTCACACATAACATACTTGTTGGCTTCCTATTGCTATGATGAAGACCATGATAAAAAGCAAGGCTGAGAAAGCATTTCGTTGGCTTACAGATCCCATTAGCAGCCCATCACTCAGGGGAAACAAGGCAAGGATTCAAGCAGAGCAGGAATCTGGAGTGAGGAAGTTCAGGAGCGACTATGGAAGAATTCTGCTTACTGGCTTAGTCCTCATGGCTTTCTCAGTTTGCTTCCTTATACAACCCAGGACCACCTGCTCAAGGAGGCTGCCCCCAAAATCACTCATTAATTGAGAACCTTCTCAGGGACTTGCCTACAGACAATCTGATGGAGGCATCTTCACAACTGATGTTCTGTCTTCCCAGATTATTCTAACTTTTATCAACTTGACACAAAGCTAACCTTCACACATAGAAAAACCAAGAGTGTTGCATATCAGTTGCTGGTAAGGATGGCTGAGCTGCTAAAGAATATGCCTTGCAAGTATGAGGACATGAGTATAATTCACAAAACTCATGTAAAAAAAGCCAAGCATGTAATGGAAAAGTTGTACCCTCAGGCCTGAGAAGGAGGGACAGAGACATGAAGATCCCGGTTGCTCGTTGGCTATCAGGCAGAGCTAACTTGTCAACCTCTGCACCTGTGAGATATCCTGTGTCATGAAAAAAAGAGAAAAAATGTGATGGCTCCTGAGGAAGGATAATGAAAGACTCTGGGAAGCCTTAGCTTACTGGGAGCTCCCTGAGTGAACAACACAGAGCTGAGAATTGATGCAAAAAGCAAGAGGAATTTATTGTCCCAACATGTTGGGGTCGCCCTGCACATGGGAAGAGAGAATGACTACTTGCAGAACATCCTTTATACAGTGATCCTTTATACAGTTCTTGAGGCAGCAGTCATTAGGCACAGTGTGATTGGCAGAACAGTGGAACTTTTTTTTATTTTAATTTTTTATTTTTTGTTTTTTTTTTTTGTTTTTTTTTTTTTTTTTTTTTTTTTTGAGACAGGGTTTCTCTGTATACCTCTGGCTGTCCTGGAACTCACTTTGTAGATCAGGCTGGCCTTGAACTCAGAAATCTGCCTGCCTCTGCCTCCAGAGTGCTGGGATTAAAGGCATGTGCCACCACGCCCCACACAGTGGGACCTTTAAACTGGTCTTTAATGAATTAGGTAGGTGTCCATGGCCTCCCCTACCCTCAGGTGGCTGGTGCTTGGTTTGTTTTGTTTCTCCTCCCTGTGATCAGAGGAATGTAACTAGCCCCTCCCTTCCAGAGGGGAGGGGTGCCTATGACAGTTCTCTTCAAGGAAGGGAGGGGTCCAGTGGAATTTTCTAAAGTTCCTGAGCTGACCTCTTCAATACCAACTAGTGCACATACACATCTGCTCATGAATACACACATACATACATGCACACACACACACACACACACACACACACACACACAATCAAGTGAAATAAATGCTTAGCTGGGATGAGAAAATCTCCCCTAGAAAAAGAATGTAGGATTCATCCAATAGCCCAAGGAGAAAGCAGGTGCAGAATCTTGCATGTGACTTGAGTTAAACCCGTATCCAGAATTTGTTATTGATGATTTGCTGTGTGAGGTTGAAAAAATGAGCATCACTCCACCACCCCCTTTCTCACCTACTGCTGCTGTTCCTGCCTCTCCTGCTCTGCATCTTTACACTCACTTTTGACCCCTGATGGGAATCCTCTCACATTGTTTATAGAGACTCTCCAAGGGGAAGACTCTGTCTCACATTCTGAGTCACTTCTGCCTCCAGCCACAGAAATCTGATTTTTCCCATTGCTACCTTTAGGCTGTAAGTACAGAAGCCAAACATTCATTTTGGGACCTGTGGAAATGTAAGACATCCAAAATCCTTCTGCATTAAGGGCTGGCCTCTCTCTTCTTATAAGCAATTCAAACCACAATTCTATTATTTTGAATTTCTGTAATCAAAATGGCACTTTAAAGTGAATTTTCTAGCTGTATAATTCTAGAAGTTTATTGACTTTGAATTTCTCTCTCTTCTCTCATATGTGTTTTGATTGCTCTTTAAGTACATATTTGCAATTGCCAGAAAATTTAGTCAGATTTTAGGGTTTTTCTTAATCATCTCAAAGAGCAATTGGGACTCTAAGTTTAGATAGAGTAGACCTTGTGTTTCACATGGAAGAGTTAGTGAGGAGCAGGAGACAGGGTGGAGCAGTGCAGAGACACTCATGATAGATTAATGAACATTAAACAGAGCCACCCATCTACACAGCTCTTGGTGCTTACCCCTAACACCTGTGACTTCTTGGGTGTTACTATCTGGATTTTTTCACAAACTCTCCTGTGTAAACACAATGTTTATGATACTTTTTCAGCCAGTTTTTCCTTCTGTTCTTCACTGAGAAATGTTTCCTGTGTCCTCAACACTCCCATAGTGTCTGAACAAACGTCTATTCATTTTACCATAAAACTGAAAGACAACATGCTTATTGACCCCATATTCCCTAACAGCTACTACCCTTCTTCCCTTTGAACAAATAACTTACTTGGTCATTATCAATGACATAGATGAACAACAAATGATATGGTCATTAGCAGCTGTATCTGACCTCCTCATCCCCCCTCCCATTCTGTACATAGGTCCATCACCCATTCCTCTTGACAGCCTTGATATTCAATACAGTCCAATAATCCTTACATCTCCATGTAAACCTGAATATCTCAATGCCTCATCTTCCCTAAAATCCTTTTTGTAACTTGGCTTCCAGAACACTTTGTTTCTGTTTTTACCTTTACCTCCCATGGCTTGTCTTCTTCTAGTGCCCTTTCTCTTGTAACTGTTTTAATAATTGCTAACTTACTAATTACTAACATATGAATTGTAATGCACATACCTGTGTTCTCTGATGGTTTTAGGCAACCCCTGTGAAAGGGTCATTCAACCTCCAAATGTGTGAGGACCCACAGGTTGAGAACCACTGATTTAGAGCCTAATTCTCCTTTCTTTACAACTCAATTTCCCTGGATAAAGATTCTCAGTTCATCTTTTTCACCTGATCACACACAGCTCTGTTCTTGCCCCCTTATAGGCTACTCTCCATGGTACAGTGCCAAAGAGTGATATTTAAGATATGACTCCGTTTATTTACTGCATAAAACCCTCCCACAGCTCCAAAAAGCCAACATGTTTGGCATTTCTAAGACCCATGTGGCCGACTTTCCACTTGCCTGGTAGTCTTTCTACCATTTTCTCACTTATAGTGCCTTTACTTTAGCATTCCATACACTCAACAGGTAGGCTTCTATCATACCTTTTGATTAGACTCTTGGCAAGTTCCTGGTATACACTTACCCCATAAATTCCTGTGACTCCACCAGGTCTTTGCTTCCATTCACTCAATACTGCTATTGAAACTTAAATGTCTAGTCTTCACCTATTCTTTGCCTTCTCTTCTCAGTATTCATGTGGCTTGTTAGGTAGTGATTTGATAGAAGTGTTATTATTTGAGACTCACATGGAAGTGTCTTGCTAGACGATCATTCTACAGAAGTAGTTGAAGCCTTTAAACTCACTCTGGGGCATAAGATAATAAACTCCACAGTGTTTATTTCATACAAATGTAATATGATGATTAGGTGAAACTCGGTACCTGTGAAGTGCTATCTGAATGCCTCATAATAGGGATATTCGGAGCTGAGTATCCTTTTAAGTGCATTTACGCTTCTTTCTGCCTCTCTCCAACAGCTTTTACTCTTGTGAAAAATGAAGCACTAACTACTTACCAAAGGACAGCATGTGCAGCTTTTTAGATGACCAGACAAATGGACTGATCTTGAGGAGAAATGAGCCAACCCATATTGTCCCATTAAGGTAGCTGAACTTCATATTATTTCCTGCTAGAAGTTTTTCCAGGTAAAAGTGTCTGACAATTGCCCATAGACATGCTATACAATTTATAGAAAGCTACAGACATTCTATGTCTCAAACCCTTTTCCTCTAGCACACGAAAGAAATAACATGTTCATTTACATTTTTTAGTGTAAATGTGGCTTTTGTTTGTGTGTGTGAGTGTACCCATGTGAGCGTGTAAACATACTCACTGGTTGGCTATTCTAAGAACTACATGATTTTTTTTTTTTTTCACAAAGGTTCATCATTTCTTGTGGCATGCACTGTCTTTGAAAGCCATTTTGCTTCATCTTTGCTTTTCTTCCCCTTTTCCTCCTCCATACAGAGATGAGAAAGTCTAGAGTCCAAAACAGTGAGATCACTTATTCATGACCCCCACAATAGCTATCACTCGATGCTGATCATGAGAGTCTGTCACTGTGGGTTGCCTCCTCACCCTCTGCTCATGAAATCTTTTTGGAAAGTCTCGCAGCCACTCTTGTTGTAATCTATTTGCCATAATGACAAATGTTACTATTATATACTGATGGCAAAACCTGGATTGTGTTTGGGCTTGACAAAATGATGTAGGAGTGAGAACAGCCTTCAGTGCCCAGTAGCCATTTATTATTGGCATTAGGGTAGGTGGGTACTTTCTGTGGTGTCTCACCCTGGTTGTCTCCAATGCTCTCATTATAAAAAGTTAACTGTTGTTCTAAGATTGCATATTTATATGCCTTGGCTCTGTAAGATCTTGTTCCTGATTAAAGGGCCCATTGCTGCCAATTCTCTGTGAAGGCGGCTTCTGTGAAAGCCTTGATAATCATTTTTATGCATCAAGGAAAGCACAAGGAGCTTCGAACCACAATCATTTCTATAAACATAGACAAGCTGTAAATCATGACTGATACAAATTAAACTATGTCCCTCGGTAATTATATTTTAGAGATTTTGTACCACATACCCAAACACAATTTTAAAACCAGAAAACTGTAATTTCATGTTTATTGCCTAACACTCTTTGTATGTTTTGCTTTGCATGAGTTATTCCAAAGAAATTGTTTTCCTGGGCACACCATGAGCAGGTTCATTAGGCCATTGGCATGATTGCTATTAAATTATTATTCTCATTATGCCAATCATTTTCTTTGGAAGTATGATGTAAGACTTCAAGCCTATCAAAGAGTATCTAAGTCCCCTTAAATGTTTCTACTAGGTGTTGCCTTAGCTCCATAACCACTGACACTGCCATTATGGAGACCTGGGATACTGATCCTTTGAGCCACTGCTAGTATCTCTTATTGGTTTGCATCCTCATCTCTCATTGACAAAATAGTGTAAGTTGGGGGCACATGAGGGTGAGTCTTGCTGTTTCACACTGAGAACTTAGACTCTGGAATGTGAAGACATTGGGACTCTTCATATGTCTTATCCATTTATTCAACCCTCATTGGCATCCTGGAGGGGGATTGCCATTTCCACCCAACTCCTACTTTCTAATTGATCCTTGTTCACAGAGGTGCAAGTTGATAAGGTAGTAAACTTCCCCATAACTTCAACGGACCTGGGGAGGGCTGTTTGTCATCTCAGCATCATCACTATTGCAAAGATGAAGTCTTTTCTCCATATCGGTTTCCATGATATCAACTTAGCTCCTGCCAAGTCACCTCCCCCTGCCCCCAGTAATAACAGTGAAAAGAAAAGAATTTGGACCTAGTTTGGATTGTATCACTATTGCCCCAAATTCTTATCTCTAGGAACTGTCTTCATTTTCCAATTATTGAAATTTGACTCTTCACCCTTCATTTAAAGCCATAACTATACTGAGTTGAGTTTATTGCTTAAATTTTTGTCTTCTTTCTAGTCTGATTCCCTTCAGCCTTGGATGCTTAGACTTTCTCTTCTGCTAACTTGGCTAATTCTTTTGATTTTTGCTCATAGATTTTTTTTTCTCTAGAAGCCTTCCCTGGTGTAAATTAAGGTTTTCTCCCAGATACTCACACTCTTTCTTGCATTTCTCTTACCATATAACTACCAGGGAAGCCACATTTGAATTGCCCACACACTGGTTGCTCCTCTCCCTATAAAGGACAAATGTGTTTCACGAGAGTGGAGTGCTCATCTATCTCATTCATAGCTATCTCTTCTCTCTTCAGGACGATTTTTATCCCATGTGTTCAGTAAATATTTACTGAATGATGGAATGTATTTTCTTCCCCTACACTTAATTCTGGTTAGATTCACAGTATGTAATGGGAAAATACAAAAAAAAATTTGGAGAGGTCCTACACTATTAATAAAAGGAGAATAGGAGAAGGGGTTATAGTTATGGATGGTTGTGTAGAACTGGAAGTAGAGTACCAAATGGAGAAAGGGAGGGGTGAAGTGGGTGATAGAGGGAATATGGGGAAGAACAGTTGTGGGGAATTGCTAAATAACAAAGGAATCAAAATCTCAAATTCATACCTCTGAACACTGAATGAAGCTCCCAGTTCTAGGAACAGATTACATGTAATTGAGTTGAGGCAAAGAGCCCCTCAAATAACTCAGGCAATTGCAAAGGCCATTGGTTGCCATCTATGAATTGATGGCAAACCTTATTTCTAAAGACAACAGCTACACAACTCACTGAACATGAAGAAGTCGAGCTGGTGCCTAGTTAGAGGCTTTACCCATACTGACCAGTGTTCAGGATATTGGAAGTTATTCTGTGTGTTACCAAAATAGGAGGTAAGCATAAATCTAGCTTCAAACCTTTTTATCTACAGTGGTGACATGCCTGAAAAATACAGTAGTGCACAAAGCTTGTGAAAGTAACCAACTACTATCTGACTGCATTTAAGACCACTCCATGAGATGGAACGCATCCCCAACCCAGTTCACACAGCCAGAATCCTGAGACTAGATCCAGTGACCTAGGGGAAAACTAAATACTACAGTTCTGCTAAAGGCACAGAGAAAAATGTGACTCCTAACAACAGAATGCTATGTTCATACACAAATATCTTCCTCTTCCATCATCAGATAAGCTTCTTCCCGCAAAATGTGGAGAAAAATACAGTGACCCACAGCTGGAAAAAGTACAAAAAGTGAGAGAACTTTAAACAGTCAATCCCAAATGAGATGTTTCCATTGAATTCCTCTTTTCAGGGAACTCTCTGAAAGAGGAGGCATAAAGATAGCAAGAATCAGATGATTTGGATGATACAAATGAAGCAAAGCCTTCCAAACATAGAAGGACCACTGCACCTATTAACTCACAGAGACTGTGGCAATGTGCACGATACTTGCAATTTTTTTTTTTTGACCTGTTTTGGTCCTAGATATGAAAGGAGAAGTGAGCACATGCCTGCAATCATAATCCAGAAGCTGTCTTCAACTGAAAAGTATTTGAAAATGGAACTTAGTTTTTCCAATGGAGTCTCACTGGTGATTCTTCTTTTTCCATCCAGCAAGAAGCTGTAACTGTACTAGTGATATAAATAGGACAAACTACTCTTAAGACCAATCCCCACGCTCAACAGTAGATGGCCAACACAAAACGAACTCAAGGACATCTTTTGGAATTTCTTTACACTCCCAAACTTTACAGGTCCTTTGTGGATATATTGTTTTCCAGGCTTTTGTTTTTATGGGACTGTTTTGTTTGAATGTGCTTGCCTTTGCAGCTAGATGTGCTTCTTGTACTTTTCTTTGGCTGTTTTTCTTCTATGTGATTGTTTTGTCCTTTTCAGGTTGGTTTGCTTATATTTTATCTTACTGTGTTTTTTAGTTGTCTATTTGTTCTAATAAGAGAGAAAATGGCATGTAAGGCAAGGACCTGGGAGGAGTAGGATGAGGAAAAAACAACCAAAATATATTATATGAAAAATATATTTTCAATTATTAACTGATTATTAATCATTCGATAGCATGGCTAGTTGTAGACATGTAAGAGGGCTTAGCAATAAATACACCTATTGTCAAATCCGATAACCTGAATTTAATCTCCAGATCCCAAATGGTGGAACTGATTTCTAAAAGTTGTCTTTAAACCTCTACCCACTGTGGCATCTGCACCTACATATTAAATAAATAAATAAATAAATAAATAAATAAATAAATAAATAAAGCACATACACAAAATAATAATGTAAATCCCAACTACTTGTTTTCATGAAAGAATCCAAACTCATTAAGACTCTGAGCTGAGTTCTTCATGAACTGGCACCTGCTGTTTTCTTTGCTTCTGTGCTTCCTGTAGGACTTTATCATCAGAACCACATTGTGCTTTTTTGACACCTACGGGCTCATGCTGACACACTCAGCAATAGAGCCCATGAATTGGTTTCTCTCTCTCTTTTGTTCATGCCTTTGCACAAGCTATTTCTTTTGTTGAGACAAGCCTTCCCTACCTCTTCTCCTTCCCTGGAAGTCTTTCCTTGTGAACAGTGACATTGCCTGAGTATGTGATTTGCATAGCTTTTATTGGAACTTCCTGTCCCCATTGCAGGTTCTTCCTCAGAGATAATCATCAGTCTTTAAACGTGCAACTGACTTACACAAAGCCTAGGATGACTGTGGTTCTTGGCTTTACTCAAGGCTTCCTACCTCATGGAGAACCCCAAGTTCCTGGGACCTAGGAGCTGCCCAGGAAACCCTTGTGAGTAAAAGTGACAGTATAGATATAAGTAACAGAGCTTGGAATTTTATTGAAATAGGAGTGTGAGATGTGCAACCAGAGGTTTCATAAAGACAATATGATGGAAAATGTGTGATATAAGCTTTCAAGATTGCATAAGCAGAAATTTTCAAGCTTCCCAATGCAGTTCCTCATGTTATAGCAACCCCCAACCATAAAATTATTTCATTGCTACATCATAATTGTAATTTTCTGACTGTTATGAATTGTAACATAAATATCTGATATACAGGTATCTAATATGCAGACCCAAAGGGATTCATGACTTAGAGATTGAGAAATGCTGGCTTCAGGGCTAAAATCACCTAAGCACCTGAGCTTCATCTCCAGGACTGAAAGGAGGGAGCCAAGACCTACAAATCTGGTCTCTGCTTGTATAACACCTTCAAATCTCTCTCTCTCTCTCTCTCTCTCTCTCTCTCTCTCTCTCTCTCTCTCTCTCCCTCCCTCTCTTCCTCTCTCTCTCTCTCTCTCTCTCTCTCTCTCTCTCTCTCTCTCTCTCTCACACACACACACACACACATGTATACACATTTAATCTTAAAAGAGAATATACATGACAAACTTCTATCAAGAGAGAAGTATGGAGGAGAAACTGATTTTCAGGTTCTGGTTGATACAGGTTAGATCAGATCTGTATAATAATATGATCAGAAAATGACAAGAGAAATTGAAGAGTCATTTAGAAAATTTTAAAAGGTTGGGGTAGTAAAACCCAGAGTCCACTTTTGAAGAGTGTCTCCTCCCAGTGTGCTGGTGCCAGGGCCTGTGATACACTTGCCTTGTTGAATCTATGAATCTGTTATCAGATAACACCCCTGAGTGATGATGGGGAGAAGTGTGAGGGATGTCAGGCCCCTTGGCTTTGGTCCTGAGAGGAAGGCCCAGCCTGTGAAGCTGTAAGCAGAGCTGGCATGCACTGCAGAACAGATGAGCTTTTAAAAGATTCAAGTTTGGTTCACAATTCACAACTCGTGATTTCCAAATGCTTCTAAATTTGGCTGAATGCATTTTTCCCTAGCTGTGTGCCACCAAGCAAGACACAGTGACTTCATCGAGTTAGGAAAACAAAGAGCTATAATTGCCTCCATGCAGAAATAAACTTGATGAGGACAAAAGGGGTGCGTTGTAAGTACTACAGCAGCAGACCCCTAATTTTGTGTATTTTCCACTGAAACAGCTTTCTCTGGCATTAACAACAGAACTATTCACTGGAAGGATAGCACCAGTTACCGGCTTACTTAGAAGCAAAGTGGCACTAAGTGAGTTATCTTTCAGCTTTGTTGAACAAGCAAATTATATAGTAAATTAAATCACATTTTACTGTTCAGTTGGTGTGGTGCACATTACAGAGTGCACTTTGATTCAACCTTGCATCTTCTGCATATTTTATAGTCTGAATGTTCCTGGGTCAATGTGGGATAATTCAACAGAGGACTCGTGTCCAGTCTGTTTGCCTTATTTGTGCTTACAAGTTCATTGCAACCATCCCACCGGGGGTGGTGTTGGCCTGACACCAAAAGGCCATGTTTTGTTTGGAAAGAAATGTTAGCTTCTGGTTAATTATTTAAGTGATGGATGCTGTCTTCCTTTTATTTTTTTTCCCAGTGTCCTGTATAAACCTCTAGTCTGTGCAAATATACATGTTGCTGCTCCATCAAAAGGAAGATAGAATTTATCCCTAGAGATAAAATATGATCCCCAGAGAGGGATAGTTTCTGGATGGCCACAGGGTAGACTGCAAGTCACTGGTACCTAAGTAGCTTGAGGGCTTGGGTCTGTAATATACCACATCTGCTATAAAAAAGTGGATGTCTTAAATGATTGGGGGACGGGCTTTCATATACCTGACATTATTTGCCTAATAAATGAAGTTTACATAGATGCCCAATAGACTTTGTTTGTACCTTTTCATCAGAATCTCCTCTTAATGATGGCTTACAGAACTGGGAACACACACTGGACATCTGTCCTCACCAAAATTGAAGTTCTTTCCTGAGCACGGCAGGTGCATTTGAGGTTGTGATGAAGATGAGGACAAAAATCAAGCCATTTACTAGAGACTTGACAGAGGCTGCTCCAGTGATACTCTTTCTATACAGTTTCAATGAAAGCACTATGCAGGCCTGACCACAATTTGGCATGTGTGGCAGGTGGGTCTACAGAAACAGGACTGCTAATTGATTCAGATAAGTGAGCATCGATGTGACTTCGAATGAGGAAGTGCTCTGCCATGAAGATACCTCAAGAAAATAACATCCCATTGACAGACTCTCAGAACATTAAGCAAGAATAGCCTTGCCTGCTAGTCAATCTAATTCTTCAGTGTGTCTCCATTTGTTGTCTTGAAAAGACACTAACTCTGTCCCTGCCATCATGAAGTTTACCAAGTACCTCCCTAGAGGCCAGCCAGCATGTGCCTTTTTGGTTATTTGATGTCATCAGTATCTCTCATTTCAGAGACAGATGTTAGATATTGCTAAAGAGAATCTTGTTTGTGCTGTTTTATATTTTCTTATTCTATTTTAATACCTTAACATTTATAAAGCAATTTTCTGGCCCATTAAAGAAAAGGATTGAAGTAGGTTTTCTGATAGCATGATGTGTCTCTGGAGGTCTAAACTTGAAAAAGTCCTATGGCAATGGGAATCTCTTGGTAAGTGCTAAATCCTGCATCTACATTTCACTTTTCACCAAAGTGAATCACCACAGATGCTGAACACAGCATGTAAGTGAAGAGAAAAAGAACCCCAATGGATTTGCCAATGAAATCCATCCATTTACTTGAACTATAACAATAGAGATGTCATGAGATAGACCAGTGATGTTACTCTGCCTGGTGAGGTACTGGAAGAGCCTTTAAAATGGGCATGACATAGCAAATAATGCACCCATCAAAATTCACCCTGATACATTCTTTTCCTTGAGGTGTGGGATGATAGTCTCATAGGCAAAGTGCTTAAACAGCAGGCATGGAAACCTGAGTTTCATCTCCAGAAGCTATAGCATGATCATGCAAAACAGTAACCCCAGCACTGGGGAGGCAGGCACAGGTGGATCTAAATCTCCTCGTACAGTCACTGTAAGCCATCATCAGGCCTCAAGGAGAAAGCCTGCCTCAAAATCAAAGGTGGACAGCACCTGAAGTTGTGTTGTGGCCTGCATGGGCACAGGCACCTGATGTGCCTGTACACGCCTTACACAAACCGCCTTCCTGATATCTCAATTCTATCCAATTTTCTATATTTGTGCAGTTCAACAAACTTCAAAGCTGATACTACTTTGGCTGTTTGTATTCTTTAGGCCTAGCATTTATCAGCTCTAACACAACTTGAACAAATTTCCATACCTCTCTACTTGTCTGCTACCTAGCATTTCAAAGTTTTCAAAGTATCACATGACAGATTTTAGACTTCCTTGAAATTCTCAGCAAGTATTTTCTCCCTTGGGCTACCATTCATGCTGGAGGACTCTCTGTCTACCTTACTCCCTGCTTTGCCCACACCACCTCTCTTAGTTTCTTTATTTGTCACACTCTCCCCTCTTGTCATTTCTGGACCCTGCTCTTTTATCCTGAGAGGCTCCTGCATCATCCTGCCCCATTTTTTTGTCAAGCCCAGGAATTCTGGTCACTCGGCTTCTTATTTGGAAATGGTTTTTTGGGGGGATCTTTAGCTGATAGAGAACTGACTCATAAAAGGTCTTCAAGAACAGGGCTCCTAGCTTTGTAGCCTTTCATTCTTCAGCTGAGTAGTCAAAAGAGCTTTTCCACATATCAGTTCAACTAAGGCAGATTTCCTACCTGACTCCATGCCCTGCTTTCCCATCATTGCCCAACCCTGCATCTCAATAAAGCTGAATTGACCCACATGCAATGAGGAATACATATGAGAGTGGTTAATTAGGAGAGGGGGCCACTCCAGAGAAGCTCTTTGGTGTACTGAAAACTATGATCTACCATCTGGCTTCATTTCCAAGTGTTTCTTGCTCCCCCCTTTAGAATTTGCTTTCCATCCATGAGAAGGTTTAAGCAACACTACAAGAGGATCTGGGACTGCTTCATTTCCAAGTGTTTCTTGTTCCCTCCCCCCTTAGAATTTGCTTTCCATCCATGAGAAGGTTTAAACAACACTACAAGAGGATCTGGGACTGATCTCCATGGTTGTGACATAGTTCAGGAGAATCAAGGATTCCTAAGAATTGCTTGCTTCACAGCCATTATCTCATGACTGCATGGCTCAGTCGTATACTCTGACCTCATTCTCCTGTAATTATTTCTGTAGTATGCCTATTTCAGCATGCTCATAGTGCAGGGAGTAAATTCCAAGGAACTCAGAGTCCTTTAATTCAACAAACCTCTCTTTGAGGATTTAACAAACAAGAACGGACTGGGAGTGATAGGAAGTTTGTTCAACATTTACCAGATAACACATTAGAAGGGCTGGAAGGACTTATTTTGCCACACTATGGCTTGGGCTCTTTTTCTTGTTTGGTCTTTTTATATAATTCAAACTCATGGATTCTAACTGACGAGTTCTGCATTGGAAATGAGCATAAGCTCAACCATGTTCAGTGGCATTAATTGTGACAGAGGAGATCATCTAGCCCTGGGAAGCTTAATGATGGAAAATATGATTGGCTTTGAACAGTGAAAAAAATAAAGAGAGAGACAGAGACAGAGAGAGACAGAGAGAGAGAGAAAGAGAGAGAGAGAGAGACAGAGACAGAGAGACAGAGAGACAGAGAGAGAGAGAGAGAGAGAGAGAGAGAGAGACAGAGACAGAGAGACAGAGAGACAGAGAGAGAATGAGGTCCTAATCTTTAAATTAAAGCAGCAAATGCCTGGGTAGATATTTTAGGAGTCCAGGGCTTCTGGACTTCTGAAGGCTCTCAGTTGGTTCATTTTGCTAGACAGGCTCAGTTTCCATCTTTAAAAAAAATTTCTTACTTTTTTTTGTTGCTGTTGTTAAGAAAGTTGTTTTTGTCTCATTGAACCTGCTCATTGCATGGAAGCCTGCCTGTTAGCTGTGACTTGTACATTAGCACTACTGAAGGGACATGATGTACTCAAAACCTGTGTAGGCCTTCTTCATTCTGGGTTCAGACCTCCCACAACCTAGAACAGCAACTTCTTCCCCATCTCTTATCTTTCACTGTTGTTGATAGACAGGTTCACATTTTGCACCTTGACCTTGAATTCCATGCTACTCATGTCTAAGGAGCAAAAACTTAGTGATGCTGAATGGTGTTGACAATGAGAAAAGGGAAAGTCCCTATCCTGGCATGTTAAAGATACTTTTGTTTTTGTTGTTTTGTTTTTACTCATTTTAATGATAATAACAACATTAACAATGGCATTCACGGAGCAAACATCAACTATTCTCTGAGCATTTTGCATATGTTATTATAGTAATCACACAAACATTTACCCAGTACCTATTATGTTCCAGATACTCAAATTGCCATAATCAACAAAGCACAGCTTGTGCATGAAAAGATGGAAAGGCCACTGGTGACTGATGGCCTGGTCTTCCTTCAATCATAAATACATGTTATACTTCCATCACCTGTGTCCCTACCCTTTGGCTCATGGGGTCACTGCCATATCAATATGTGACCAAATTATTATTTCCATCAGCATCTTCCTGACTCCAAACCCTTGTATGTCATGATACTTTAGACTCAGTGTTTAGTGCATCTCTTTATTTACTGTTTGCTTATTTATTTAACCCTATAATTCCAGGTATTGACTCCATCATCTTGCAAGTGCCAAGCAAGCAGTCTTTACCTGAGATCTCTCAGCACTTTCTTTACTTTTATCTTTAGAAAAGATCCCAACAAATTTCACAGGCTGGCATTAAAGTTACAAAGCTTCCAGCTCCAGATCCCTAGAAGGGGCAACGATGGATCTTCACCTCTCCTTCTAGATAAGGCAAACATTTTTTTAAAATTTTTATTTTATATTTTTTTTGCCTTCGGTTGTAAACAAAAATATTCCAGAAAAAATTATTTGAAGTGACTTCTTGGATAGCAAAAAGAAGGTTGTTCATGCCTTTGCACAGAATATGTAAAGAATTTTCTAGATTGGAGAATGGAGTCAAGAGAAAGATTCCAAACTCCAAGATTATTATAATAAAGGAACCCTTGACAGTAGAAGACTAGGGACAGACCCACCAAGTCAGGATACATGGATCAAAACAGAACATATACAGAAAAATCTTAATGTTTAAATAACCCACAAAAACCTGTCAAATCACATCTCATCTCCATAGCCAAATCTATTTGAAGAAGACCATTAGTTCCTCTCCAGGTCTGGACCACTTCCAAGTTTAAAGGTAGTTTGTTCTCTCTCTCTCTCTCTCTCTCTCTCTCTCTCTCTCTCTCTCTCTCTCTCTCCTTCAATATCTTAACAAGATATCTCCTCTGTTCATAACTACTTGTCTCTCTCCACATGTTTTTTTCAGAACACAATGACTTGGAACAGTGAGCTGTTATATTCTGAATTCAAGTCCACACTTACAACAATAAGAGATATTTATGAAGCATTGTCACCCAACAGGTTTCATCTTTCCCCTAATGATTTATCTCTCAATATTTCTGATAACTCTATGTCAAGTGTACACACTCCAAACTCATATATTACAACCAAAAGGACAATAAAAAATTCCCAGACTCCTTATGATGCCACTATTTCAGTTAAATTCAACATGGTTTTCTTCTTTTTGACTTTTTTATTAAATGTGCTTGTGAAGTATAACAGCATTTAACCCAAGGAATTTAAACATGACTTTAAATTTTCAGAATAATCATTTT
The DNA here is from genome assembly GCF_978045245.1 of Mus caroli. Lineage (NCBI taxonomy): Eukaryota > Metazoa > Chordata > Mammalia > Rodentia > Muridae > Mus > Mus caroli. The sequence continues at coordinate 42,243,521 of NW_028227259.1, forward strand.
TTAAAGTTGTTATTTTATCATTCCTTTGTCTAGCAAATACAAACTTTCTTGAAAATAGTATGAGCCATGGTATTTCTTGATTACAAAGGTGGAATATATAAAAGGAATTCATTTAAAGTTTGTTTTTCCTGTCTGTACTACCTTTGTGCCAAATTGCTGAGAAAAATGTGTGGAAACCCCCACGATAAGAGCTAAAGTCAACCTCTAAGCTCCGTTTGCCTAAGGGCAAATCACTTCCTGGAATGCTAGGGGATGTTGTTCATGTAACATTACAAGACATGCTTTCATCTAAGTACACAAGGATGTTGTTGATTACACCTAGGTGGAAGATACAAAGACAGGAAGTACATCCAGCTGTCTGCCTCCAATTGGTTAAAGGCAGAAAGTATGTAGTCATATGGGTCTGACCATTATAGGCACTTGAATGAGCTAATTCAGTGCTAACCCTATCAGAATTCCAGGTATGGACCTGACGAGTGTCCATTTTTCTGGTTGGTATTTAATAAAGGGTGTTTCATTTGGAAAGTCTTGAATTTAGTCTTTCTTTTTCTTGCAATTTTCATATTTAGTGCCACCTAGTTTGGACTAACATCCTTTTCCAGAAGATCCTGACAATGGCTGTATTGCTTGTGGCAATACATCTGCTCAAAACCTTTAGATATTCAGGGACACTTATCAAATTCTTTCATGGCTTAATGTTTGGGGTCCACGGGCATCAGGAACAACAGATGGCGACAGGACACCTGGACACATTCTATACTATGTAAGCATCATCTTTCATTCTATTAGCTGACTGAATGAAGCTATACATGTGTCCTTTGCAGTTGTCTCTTCAGGGTCCAGCCCTTTGGTAGTTACACATTCATTCATTGAATTCCCTGAGTATAGACAATACTCTTGGTAATGATTTACATACTGAATCAATGGTGATAAGTATTCCATATTTGAAACATCTGTGTACTCACATACATGGTAAGAAAACTAGAACATCAAAAAAAATTACAGAAAATAGGACAGAGAAGCAGGGGTAAGGGGTTGGACTGGGAGATGGAGAAGGAGGGAGGGAAGGAGCAATGGAGGGAAGGTTGGGATTGAGATTACTGTATCTGGTCTGTAAAAAACTGTGTTTTTCCAGGTCACAAGTCCCTTCCGGTCGGTGCCAGCACCAGGTCACCTTGGGCAAAGAGTCGGTGGACACCCCCAAGGTCCCCTAGAGGACTCTCCCCACAATCTCAGGACCACCACTGAATGGAACACAACTTCTGTTCCAATTCAATCACACGCGGGACCTGAGAGAGCACTAGGGAAGCAGAAAACCCAGCCTGACCAGGGTCCAAATCCCTTCCTGTCAGCACTAGCACCAGGTCACCTGGGCAGAGTTGGCGGGCACCCCCAAGGTCCCTAGAGGACAGCTTCTGAGGCAGACACCATTTCGAGCTCCAGACATCCGGGCACCTTCCCTACCAGAGGAGACCTGTCCACCCTGTCCAGGAGGGCTTTGCTAGAGCACCTGGGGAAGCCATCATGGTTCCTGGATCCCTCCAAGACTATTCTGCGCAGCTAAGAGTGTGGACTACAGAAGCTAACAGCTTCTGTGACAGGCTGAAGCAACACAGCTTCTGGGACAGGTCCTGTTTTGGGCCCTCATCTTCTGCCAGGAGGTAGGTCTGAACTCCAGATATCTGTGCACCTTCCCTGTAAGAGGAGAGTTTGCCTGCAGAGAGTGCTCTGACCACTGAAACTCAGAGGAGAGAGCTAGACTCCCATGTCTGCTGATAGAGGCTAAAAGAATCATGAGAGGAACAAGCTCTAACCAGAGACAACTATAATAACTAACTCCAGAGATTACCAGATGGTGAAAGGCAAAGGTAAGAATCTTACTAACAGAAACGAAACCACTCACCATCATCAGAAAGCAGCACTCCCACCTCGCACAGTCCTGGGCACCCCAACACACCCAAAACGCTAGACCTAAATTTAAAAGCATATCTCATGATGACGGTAGAGGACATCAAGAAGGACTTCAATAACGCACTTGAATTAACACAGGAGAACACTGCTAAAAGTTACAACTCCTTAAAGAAAAACAGGAAAACACAACCAAACAGGTAGAAGTCCTTAAAGAAAAACAGGAAAACACGTTCAAACAGGTGATGAAAATGAACAAAAAAATACTAGACCTAAAAAGGGGAGAAGACACAATAATGAAAACCCAAAGTGGGTCAACACTGGAGATAGAAACCCTAGGAAAGAAATCTGGAACCATAGATGCAAGCATCAGCAACAGAATACAAGAGATGAAAGAGAGAACTCAGGTGCAGAAGATTTCATAGAGAATATCGGCAAAACAATCAATGAAAATGCAAAATGCAAAAAGATCCTAACTCAAAATATCCAGGAAATCCAGGACACATAGAGAAGACCAAACCTACGGATAATAGGAGTTGATGAGAATGAAGATTTTCAACTTTAGGGGCCAGCAAATATCTTCAACAAAATTACAGAAGAAAACTTCCCAAACCTAAAGAAAGACATGCCCATGAGCATACAAGAAGCCTACAGAACTCCAAATAGACTGGACCAGAAAAGAAATTCCTCCCGACACATAATAATCAGAAAAACAAATGCACTAAATAAAGATAGAATATTAAAAACAGTAAAGGAAAAGGGTCAATTAACATATAAAGAAGACAGGCCTATCAGAATTACACCAGACTTTTCACCAGAGACTATGAAAGCCAGAAGATCCTGGACAGATGTTATACAGACCCTAAGAGAACACAAATGCCAGCCCAGGCTACTATACCCAGCCAAACTTTCAATTACCATAGATGGAGAAACCAAAGTATTCCCCCACAAAACCAAATTCACACATTATCTTTCCACAAATCCAGTCTGGCGGTTCCTCAGAAAATTGGACATAGTACTACCAGAGGATCCAGCAATACCTCTCCTGGGCATATATCCAGAAGATGTTTCAACCAGTAAGAAGGACACATGCTCCGCCATGTTCATAGCAGCCTTATTTATAATAGCCAGAAGCTGGAAAGAACCCAGATGCCCCTCAACAGAGGAATTGATACAGAAAATGTGGTACATTTACACAATGGAGTACTATTCAGCTATTAAAAAGAATGAATTTATGAAATTCCTAGGCAAATGGATGGACCTGGAGGGTATCATCCTGAGTGAGCTAACACAATCACAAAAGAACTCACATGGTATGTACTCACTGATAAGTGGATATTAGCCCAGAAACTTGGAATACCCAAGATATAGGATACATTTTGTGAAGCACATGAGATTCAGGAGGAATGAAGACCAGGGTGTGGACGCTTTCCCCCTTAGTAGAATTGGGAGTGGAATGCCCAAGGAGGGAGTTGCAGAGGCAAAGTTTGGAGCTGAGACGAAGGGGTGGACCATCTAGAGACTGCCATATCTGGGTATCCATCCAGTAATCAGCCTCCAAACGCTGACACCATCGCATACACTATGGGATTTTGCTGAAAGGACCCTGATATAGCTGTCTCTTGTGAGATTATGCTGGGACCTAGCACACACAGAAGTGGATGCTCACAGTCAGCTATTGGATGGATCACAGGGCCCCTAATGTCGGAGCTAGAGAGAGTACCCAAGGAGCTGAGGGGATCTGCAACCCTATGGGTGGAAGAAATGTAAATGAGAGAAAAAGAAAGAGACAGAGAGGGAGGGAGGGAGGGAGGGAGGGAGGGAGAGAGAGAGAGAGAGAGAGAGAGAGAGAGAGAGAGAGAGAGAGAGAGAGAGAGAGAGATTTGAGAATAGCAAGGATTTAAAATCTACAGAGAAACAGTTTGCTTACACCCCCACAGGGCTGAATGTCAAGTCTTCAGCAAGCCATACCACCTCCATGTCCCTGAGGTCCAATGACCCAGTTTGCAACTACAGCCTGACTCACGGAGTCTCAGGAGTCTTCATCTTCTCCTTAGAGCTCTAACTTCTCTCTCTCTCTAAGCTTCAGTTGGTTGCTGGGCATCCACAACTGAGCTGCAGAGAGAAGAAGCAAATATTGGGGAGGAGGCTGGCTTGTGGGGGAAGGCATGTCATTAGAGAATACAGGATTTAGCCTTGCTTCCAAATATTGCAGAAAATGAGGTCAAATGAGTGGTTAGAGACTTCTGGAATATGTTCTGTATCTACATACAGTCACTCAGCTCCTGCTTGGTAAAATGCTGATGATTCATGCATTAATTCATTAAACCAAAGTGTATTGGCTATTCAGGTGCTGTACCGATTGGCTTTTAAACTCCTGGTATTTTTTTGGGAGGGGAGGGGTATAGTCTTGAAAGTCCCTGCTTGTGCCAACTCTACTTTCAGATGACATCTGAGTGTTTGTTTCCTTGTTGTCTTTAGAAATTTATAATCAGCAAACAAAAAGTGGAAGTTAAAAATCTCTTTGTCAGTAGGAGGAAGCAACTATTTCAGTAAAATAGAAGTTAGGATGAATGTGTGTCAAACAGTTTGATGGCTGCCAACCATTTATCAGTCTCTTAGGTTGATTCATGAGCTGAGAAGGGATTTCTCTCAAAATAAATGTCACAGTCCCAAAAGACCCAACTGATCCTTCAAGTAAATGAGGGGACTATAGAAGCTAAAGGGGAATGTGATAAGAATATTATAATATTATATAATTGTAATTGTTGTTTGTGTGTGAGCTGTATGTGATTGTAGGCACTCTTATGTCAAGGAGAACCTGTGGAGACCAGTAGGCAGTTTTGAGAAATTGGTTCTCACCTACTCCTGTGGGTTCTTGAGATCAAATTCAGAATGTCATGTTTGTGCTACAAGCTCTCTTACCCAGTGAGTCGTCTTGAAACCTTAGAGAGGAAATTATTATAATTAAATTCCAGTAATATTTTGTAGATTTGCAAGAAAAGTAGTCTAGAGTTAAGATAACACACACATACCATGCATGCCCCATTGGGTCTGAGTTACCTCGCTCAGGATGATATTTTTTAGTTCCATCCATTTGCCTGCAGAACTCAGGATGCCCTCGTTCTTAATAGCTGAGTAGTATTCCATTGTGTAAATGAACCACATTTTCTGTATCCATTCTTCTGTATTAGGACATCTAGTTTGGAGCACTCACAAAAATGGACCTAGCATGACCACACTCCAGAAGACCCAACAAGCAGCTGAAATAGTTAGATGCAGATATTTGCACCCAAACAATGGACAGAAGCTGACCCCTGTAGGGGGAAAATCCTGTAGGATGGCCAGGACTCTCAGTTAACCTGGACCCCTGAGATCTCTCAAACACTGGACCACCAACCAGGCAACATACACCAGCTGATATGATGCCCCCAACAAATATACAGCAGGGGAATGCTGTGTCTGAGTTCAATCAGGATGATGTGCCTAACCCTTAAAAGACTGGAGGCCTCAGGTGGTTTAGCAGTCACATGGGGTTGGGGGTGGAGACATCCTCGTGGAGACAGGCTGTGGGGAGGAGGTATGAGATGTGGAACAGTTGGAGGGTGGAGGGTGGATAAAATCTGGAGTGTAAATTAATAAATAAGTAAATAAATAAATTTTAAAATGTTAAAAAAAATAAACAAAATAACACACATATACTCACAAGCATACACTACTACACTTATCCATACACTCACTTGCATATAAACACATACACCCACACACACACAGACACCCCACCCCCATACACACACACACAGCATGATTTTTAACATTTCCTTAGTGATGAAACTGTTCCCTCTGTGGCCCACCTCACAGTTTACATAGAACTCTTAGGCTAAGAGTATGTTCTCTAACTCTAAATAGTTTAAAACACCTGGCAAGAATAAGCATGCTTCCCACAAACCTGAAATACTTGATTTTTTCCCCTCCTCTTGACATTTGAAATCTGCCACCTTCTAAGGAAGTATATCAAGACACATTGATCAAGCTAAGTTGAGCCTTAATAAAAGGAGAGAGACTCACAACAGCCTCACACAGAAACTCTAATTAAGGGATTTTTTTTTCTTTTGGATGAATGAGCATGGCTAGAAACAAAATCAAACAGGCTTAGGAAAATTAAAGAAAATGAAGTGGAAAATAACAATTTTATATATCAGTTCAAATATTAGAGACATAGGGTTAAGCAAAGATTAACACACAATTATAATTATAACTAATACTTTGTAGCACTCTTTGAATTTACAAATTCAATGAAAATTCACAGCAATTCCAGGAAGTAGATTCTATTGTCCTGGGGATATAGAGGAAGGCAACTCGGATATAAATAGGTCAGACATTTTTTTCAAGGTCATTCCTGAATAAGTACAGAATATATGTGTGACTTCTGAATATATGCGAATATATGTGACTTCTTGAAGTCTAACCTTAGACATCGGTCTAATTCACTCCATAGAACTACCTGGAGCAGCCATGGAAATTCAAACTTATGACAAAAGTATAAATTTTTCCATCATAGTATGTAGACTCTCACTTGAAATCAGAGCACAGTTTGATCTTTTAAAATTTTTCTTGTTCTATTCATTTGTCTTCAAATTCCATGATGTCATTGTTTTCACCAGCTGAGTGATACTCCTTTGTGTAAATGTACCACATTTTCTTTATGCATTCATCAGCTGAAGGACATTTTGGTTGTTTTCAGTTTCTGGTTATTATGAATAAAGCTGCTATGAACATAAAAAAATTCAATCAACAGAGTGAAAGGAACTACATATTCCAAAGTTAGGTTAAGGACTTGGCATGAAGACAAGTCCATGGGAACTGAAGGCCAAACCATCTGGTGACCTCAGACCCCTGACACCTAAGCAGAGAAGTTGGTAGGGGATATTCACAAAGGGCGGAAAGATGTGTGACTTTGGAACTGTTTTTAGTATAAAAGAAATTTTAATTAATGAAGAACACAGGAACACCAAACCTATTAGTCTTCTGGGATAATATTTTTCAATAAAATTAGGTTGAACCTAAGATATATTTAAGTGAATCCCAAGAAGCGTCCATAGACACACCATCATGTGATGGTGTCAAGGATGAGTGAATGTAAAAAATAAGGTTATGTAGACAAGATATGATATGGGATGCAGGCCATCACATAAATACTTATCACTTCCTGCATACAGACATAAAATCAAAGGGAATTGTGGATTAAGGGGTAGGAACAATTCAAAGTTAAAATACTATGAAAATGTTGCTTGGTTTTCTTGGTCACATGATACCATAGAATGACAGAAAGCATTAAATCTTTCCTGGAAAATGAAACTGGATGGTTTAAGAGAGGTCATGAAGTTAGGGATACTGTGAATGATGAGGGTAAAATGTCTGCACATGATAAAATAGGGCATTTGAATTTTGAGTGCTGATGATAAGAAAGATTTAAAAGCTAGAGATGATAAATTATTCTTATAAAACATAAAAAGTTACCATGTTTCTGTCTTACTTGAAGCCACTCTCTCCACTATTTGGTCTCAGCAGAATGAAGGCAACACACAAACAATAGTCAGGCGAATGCACATGACTGTTCCAAATAATCACACAATAAAACTTTATATGCAAAGAAGGTTAGTGGCATAGATTTATCTTAGGACATAATTTAAAAGAAAAGGTTTGATCTCCATATTAGCTATTTTCCGTATGAAGATGTATCTCTCGATAGAAGCAACTTAAAGATGGAAGGATTTACTGAGGCTCATTATTGCAGAGAGTCACAATACTGAAGGCCAGTCTGAGAGTGTACTGTCAGTGATAGCAAGAACATGGAATTTATATGGTAGCCAGCTAAGATACACAAGACCCAGCGGGAGCTAGTTGTGGGTGTCACCTTCAATGGCGTACTCCCACTGAAAGATCTACTTTAATCAGACTTTTCCTGAAAGATGAACATATTCCAAAATGATGTTCTAGGCTTGAGACCTTGCATCTAAAGCAGAAGCCCATGGTGCATCTTCATGACAGCTTTGTGTTTAAAACTGATCATTTAGACTTAGGGAAATGGGGTGGGGGAGTTGAGGACAAACTAGAAACCTCAAAAGTTTGATTTGGCTTGGGCCACACTTAAGTTCTTGTTCAGATCTAGGCCAACTCCATTACAATTACAGTCACATGATTCTCTCTTCAGTCATACTCCAGGGTATTTCAGGTCAGGGACTGTATCACATTCATTATTTTGCTCCTCGTGTGCTCGTATTTGGATCTCTGTACTTGAAAGATGCTTATGAATATTTATGTACTTAATGAATGAATAAATGAATGAGTAAATCTGCTACTGATTGGATAAGTGAGGAGAAACAAGGTATCATTTTTTTTAAGTCGTGCTGTTTTCCGACTTGAGGTTTTCCCACACTACCTTTGACATATTATTCACCTCAGAGTACTCCCTGTGTCTGTCTCTCTCAGTTGTTGATTTTTAACTATCCACTTTGAAACAATTCTAGGCTGTTTGTATTTAGTTTTATAATGCGATGGCTAGAAATTCAGCATCACTTGCTATGTTTTAAAAATACATATATATATGTATATATATGCATATATATATGCATTGTTATTTGTATAAAATATCTACTTTGCATGACAGAAGCAGCCTGGGTCGCTTGTGAAATTTCCAGGTCTTCACTGCCTCGAGGTCCTCTGGTGGCTGGTCCCTTTGTGTCTGGAGGTCCTCTGGTGGCTGGTCCCTTTGTGTCTGGAGGTCCTCTGGTGGCTGGTCCCTTTGTGTCTGGAGGTCCTCTGGTGGCTGGTCCCTTTGTGTCTGGAGGTCCTCTGGTGGCTGGTCCCTTTGTGTCTGGAGGTCCTCTGGTGGCTGGTCCCTTTGTATACAACTTCCTCCTGGAGACCACCTCCCTATGAGAAAGTAGCATGCTGACTCCATAATTCCTTACAACCCATATGGTCTCTGCAGGTACAACACAGCAGCCACTCAGTCTCAGCCTCTGTGTGGTCACTTGGATACCTGCCCAACTGCTTTAAACCAACCAAGACTACCCCAGGGGAAACTGTTTAAATAGCCCTCAGGTCCAACAAAGGGATCATTTCAAAGGCTCATTTATGTCTTCCTGTGTGCGCTCACTTTCTGATGTCTCTGTCTGTTACCTGCAGGCAATGTATGTGCCCCACAAGTGCCATCAGGTAAAAAGTTATCTCCATAGTCTTAGTTTCTATCTGAAGTTTTTGAAGGAGTACTTACATCTTACAGATATTAAGTCAAAATAATTATTCATTAGTGTGACCCAATGCCGTTGATTAATTGGGCAATAAGTTAATTAACACAATTTTTAACATATTCTGATTACTTTGAGTACAGCGATGGGCAAAGCAGGGAAAAGATTTTTTTTCTTCCTTTAAGGAAATCATGACCCGTTAATGCAGCAAATCTTGGTAACTTTTAGAAGACTGGTTCTTAACCTAATAGGATGTGAGCCCTTTGGGAAGTTGTGACCCTTTCACAGGAGTCACCTGTGACCATTGGGCAGCACAGATATTTACATTGCTATTCATAACCATAGCAACAGCTATGGAGTAGCAACAAAAATAATTTTATGGTTAGAGGTCACAAAATGGACTGTATTACAGGGTTGCAGCATTAGGAAGGTTAAAAACCACTGCTTAGAGTGTCAAGAATTACGAATCCTATATGACCTTCTTGCAAAAAGACATTTTGGTGTAATCTATGAAGGAATTAAAGTTTAAGCAAAGGCTTGCAGGAAGAGAGAAGTTAGCTTTGCAAATGGGTGTAAAACAGCACTCAAGTCACAAAGGACAGACTGGTGAAGGATTGCAGAGGCAGGAGTATACATGATGAAAAACCAAAAAGACTTGAAAGACAGAAGAAGTTCCTTACATACTTCTTAGCCCTGCCTTAAGAGACAGCATCTCCTTGAACTCTCTGGATGAAACTAGCTTTCCTTGGTATAATATTTTTTAATTTCTTAATCCCTCCTCCTAATAAATAATCTTTATCCCAGTGTGTAACTATAAATTCATGTAAGACTAAGATCAAATTCCTTATTCCAGTAGATTGTGTGTACACTGAAAACAAAGATTTTGTTATTAAACCATGAATGTCTAAGTATGAAAGAGGACATGGACTCCCTACAGTCTCAATAAATACTTGATTTCTAGAAGGTTTAAAATATGAATGTCTGCAGATATAAGGTGTCCATACGTTCATAGATGAATCCCTTAAGCCAGTGGAGTTTGTCATTGTGAACCATCGGTCTTTGAAAGAATTTCTGGTCTCTTCCTGTTTCTGACTCTGAATAAATGGGAATTGGTGATTTTTAAAAACAAACCTTTCCTGGATTAACTTCATTTCAAGAGTTATTTGTAGGCTACAGGTGGGGAGAAAAATAGCAGTTTTTTTTATATATACTTCAGATTTAATACAAGGAAATATACTGAATATATTAAGATATAACCCCTATTATAGGTAAATATATGATTTTAACAGAAGTTAGGACATTCTGAAACACACATAGAAAGTATCCTTATAGTTGAGTATCAATTCTGTTTTTGCTGCCAGCTTCAGCGTGCACAATCTGCCTATGTGATGTCTTACATATCCTGCCTCTTCATTTCACTTTGTAGTTATATATAGCATTACCTATACTTAATGATTATTGAACTTTATCACTATGCAAATTTATTTTTTGCAACTGTTACTAAAGACAATTTTATTAAAAACTAAGCACTTTTTTAGATGTGGTACTTTACGTAGTCTATGTTAAAAGCATAAGTTTAAAAGACTCTTTAGGTCAAATATCATAAGAGACTATCAGCCATAGTCATGCCCATAGATGAGATAAATGTCCTGACAATTGAGTTCACTCCTTGAATAAATGGATTATCTTCTCTCTAACTTTACAACATTTTCCATGTAGGTTGTACTGTAAATATTTGAGCAAAAGCTGTTTCTCAGTTTACAATTAGCCACATCAAAGCAGACGATGAGCAAAGGGCTGTGGTTGTCTCTGTAAGTGTCAGAGTTAACTTTTTAAGTATTTTGCAAGGGAGTTATACCTAAAACAGAATTAAAGTATAGATATTATTTTTTCACTTTTAGATGTATGTTTATTTTATTTGTATGAATACTTGACTGACTATAAGTCCCCATCTGTGTACAGTGCTGGGGACGCCATAGAAGTTATTGGGTCTCCTGGGACTACAGTTATAGAAGTTTATGAGCCAGGCCAGTCCTGTGAATTGATGTCAGATACTCTGGAAAAGCATGCAGCGCTCTTAACCACAGAGCCTTCTCTTCACCTCTCAAGCTAGATTTTGGAGTAAAGTATATAGCACTCCATTTTCCTGGTATTTTGCAGGCTGGCTACAACCCTTTTGAAAAATTGTTTTGCTTTTCTTTTTCTTTTTTTTCTTTTTCTTTTTTTAGTTTTTTTTTCTCATTTTCTCATACATCACTTACAGAAAATCATGGTTGTTCTTTCATATACTTATGTATCACATTGTTACAGTTATCCAGTGCACTTACACACATAAGTGTGCCTGTGCACAAACATAGGTGCAACGGTTTTATGGTTGTATGCATTTAGCCATGAATAGTTCCTCAGATAAACTTATGGAAATATATATATATGTGTGTGTGTGTGTGTGTGTGTGTGTGCGTGCATGTGTGTATAAATACATATATGTCTTTAATATCTATTTCCATAATATATTCAGCAACTTATTTCCTCTTATATTAGTGAACCTTGAGTAATATAGTTCTTTTAAAATTTGCTGTTTGGTACATAAGTGGAAGGTGGCTTATCTTTATGTTCTTTAGTCTATTTTGTTACCATGACACTGAGAAAAAATACTTATAATTTGATGATAACCATTGTTACTGTTGTGAGCAGCATCATGGATACAGTCTTAATTTTACTATCTCAAGTCCTGTTGACAGTTTGCCTGTCTTCATTGATCAGAGGCTACATGAACTTGAGCAAATAATTTATAGACATTTGGCTTTGTTTGCTCTAGTAACTTAGTCATTCTGGCCATCTGCTTTCCTCTGAGAACTTACACACTTTATTTGCAGAGCCAGGACTTCAAGGTAAATGATGGGTCCACTTGAAACCCGAGGACACAACCCACCAAACCCAGTGTTGTGGATGCCAACAAGTGCTTGCTGATAGGAGCCAGATAAAGCTGTCTCCTGAGAGGCTCTGCTGGTGCCTGGCAAACACAGAAGTAGATGCTCACAGCCATCCATTGGACTGAGCATAGGGTCCCCATTGAAGGAGCTGAAGAGGTTTGCAGCCCCATAGGAGGAATGACAATATGAAATAGCCAGTACACCCAGAGCTCCCAGAGACTAAACCAACTAAAGAGCACACACGGTGGGACTCATGACCCCAGCTGCATACGTAGCAGGGGATTGCCTAGTTGGACGTCAATGTGAGGGGGGGAGGAAAAGCTCTTTGTCCTATGAAGGTCCTATGCCCCAGTGTGGGGGAATGCCAGGGCCAGGAAACAGGAGTGGGTGGGTTGGTGAACAGGGGGACAGGGAAGAGGATGGGGGAGGGTGTTTTATGGAGGGGAAACCAGGAAAGGGGATAACATTTTAAATGTAAATAAAGAAAATATCCAATAAATAAAAGAAGAAAAAACCCTCCATGTTGTAACAAGAGCTTTGCACATTAAACTAAAAGCATTTGGATGTCCTGCTAGGCTTATTACCCATCATTCATGAATTGGGAGAAGTTGTAATAACAGAACTGTGACTTTCCTCAAAGATATAGATTGGAAGATGTAACTTATGTCTGTTTTCAAATGTAGTGATGGAAATTGAGAGCAGAGGAAGGTATGCACAATGCATGCACAATATGTGCGTGTTTCCTCTGTATGTTCAAGATTACGCTCAAGGCCATGTGCATGCCTGCAGGTGCATAGTCTTTGAGTCACATCTTCAGTCCCCAAATGCATTATTCTGTATAGGCATCTAACCAAGATTGTTTAGAAAGAGAAAAAAAGAAAATAAAAATTGATGGGGGGAATTAAGCGATATTTAAAATGCTAATGAATGAGCGTTCTTTTGGAGATTCATCTGACTGTCAAGCAGCTCAGCATTGTTATTAGCAGAATTTATGCTGTGCGATCAAAGGGAAATACTAAATCCAGCTGTAATTGGTGAAGAGATAAAAAGAGTCAAGTTTTTCTCGTATTCCTTAAAGTGCAAAGGATCCTCCGTTAGCTTGGGGACCTGGAGAATGGGCTTGGAGAACGCTGTTCCCTGTGCTTGTTGACTCTCAGGTCCCAGATCTAGGAAGGAAAACTCATTAACTTATTCAGGATGGGCCAGGGGGGATGAAGACTCAGTTGATAATTATGAGGCCTAGAGTTTTGATTCTTAGCATCCATATAAAAACAAACAAACAAACAAACAGAAAAAAACCAGCAAACTGTACAAACAGACTTGCTGCAAACTAGTGTTGAAGAAATAAAGACAGGCAAATACCTTGAAATCGCTGCCTAGACAGCATAGAAAATGAGGAGGCTCCAGTTTCAGTTAGGGATCAAGTCCCCAAAAATGAAGGAGTGAAGGTGGTGAGCAATGGAGGAAGGAAGAAGACAACTGAGGTCAATACACATACACACACACACACACACACACACACACACACACACACACACACACACACACAGAGACACACACACAGAGACACACACACACACACAGACATACACACACACATACAGACACACAGAGAGATATACATACACACATAAACACACACAGACATAATATAGACATACATACATACAGAGAGATATACATACACACACATAGATACAGACATATACACACACATATACACACAGATACAGACAGACATACACACACATACAGACAGACACACACTTACACACAGAAATACACATACACAGAGAGAGACATACATACACATATATATATATATATATATATATATATATATATATATACAAACATATATACACACACAGACATACACACACATAGACACACAGAGAGACATACATACAGACATACACACATAAACACAGACATACACACACACAGACACACAGAGAGACATACATACACACATACATACAAACATACACACACACATAATACAGACATACATAGAGATATACATACAAACACATAGATACAGGCATATACACACATATACAGACAGACAGACACACACACACATACATACATACATACAGACAGACAGACACACACACACATACACACAGAAATACACATACACAGAGAGAGACATACATATACACACACACATTCAGACAGACTGACAGAAATATACACACACATACACACAGAAATACACATACACACAGTGAGACATACATACACACATATAAATAGAGACATATACACACACACAGAGAGACATACATACAGACATACACACACACAGACATACATACAGACATACACACACATACACTCAGAGAGATATACATTCAGACACATATACACATACACACAGACAGACATATAGACATACACATACACAGAGACAGACAGACATACAGACTCATACACACACAGAGAGACAGACAGACATACAGACACATACACACACACACACACACACACAGAGACATACACATGCACATACACACAGAAATGCACATACAGATACACACTAACACACAAAGATACACACAATACACACACTCAAAATGTTCACAGAGAAAGAAACACAAGATTTTCTGATTTCCTCCTGGACAGTAGCTTACTGTATTTGAGAGAAAAATTTTCTCTCCTTCATAAAAAGTGCTCTACATCATGGGAACACGCCCTTGCCCTGCATTATGTAACCTGTTCTAGGAAGTAAGGAGCACTTCCATCCTTATTTCTTCTTCAAAACCCGCCCCTTCCCAGATTTTGGTTTTGGATAACATGACTCACTGGGCAACCCATTCAACTCTCTGGTTTCCTTTACTTTCTCCATTCCAGAAGGTTCAGGGTGATTCCCTCCAGATGTGTTCTAGCACTTAGGTGAGAGATAGTGGCCCAGAACAGGGCATTTCTTGGCTGGTTGAAAAACCTATCTGACTCAGTTGACCTGCATTTCTGGAAATGCAAGCTTTCACAGGACTCCCCCAAATGCAAATGTCATTCTCAGGATTCTAGAAGAACCAGCTAAGTCAGTTCTGCAGGAACTTGTTAACCCTTCTGGATCTTAGAGATTTCTCATTTGTGACATTCATTATGTGATACGAAAGGACTGCTCCACACCCTCCCTCCAGAGACTTCAGCCATTTCCCTTTCTCTCTTCTTCCCAGGCCTTTGGTGGGGTTTGATAGAGGCTCCTACCTAGCTTTGCTGTTGTTTCCCAGCAACCCTCCTTTTCTCTGAGGCAGCAACAGCACTTCAACCTTTAGCCTTGAGTTTTCCGGTTCTACTGAAAGGTGTACTTTCTCACTCTCTTTATAACTAGAGAAATCGAGTCCTGTAACACTTGTTTTGCACTGAAGACACTTAGCATAATACCAAACAGTAGAATTACTGTCTTTAACGTTTGCCTTAGATGTGCTGATATCAAGACCAATGAGGTAAGGGTACAAACATTTTTTTCCACCATTCCCAGCATTTAAAAAATTTCTCACAGTGAATGCTTGTTACATTAATGGATGATTTGGGTACTGTAATAAAGATCATTAAGATTGAGTTCCACAGTGGCTTTACTTTTAGACTCTTGTATCACCTCCAAGTGAAATATATGCAATAGTATATAAGGTTACAGGCTTAGTAAATTTTGGATATTTAAAGCTAGGCCCTATTATCTGGCTGTTCTTGGTAGGAGGAACTCATTATTTTTATTAACTTCACCTTGTGATTAGTATGAGAGGGGTATTATTATATTTTCCTGTACAATGAGTCATTGCTATATAACAATGTATTTGAGCAGTTTTTTGCTTCATTTTTAGTAAATCAGACATATGAAAAAGATTAAGATGGTTTGAATGTCTATTGGTCTCAAAGACATTCTGTAAGTGGCTGAGTGAACAAAATCTAATAGCAGCACCGAGACTTTAGCCACACCACTTGTCCTTTGAATCTGAACATTGACTGTAGGCATCTGATGAACATGAGCCGAGACCCAGCACACCAAGCTCAATTTCTGAGCCTGTGTACCAGCCTCTACCTACATGACTCATTTCCTCACCCTCCTTACTTTGGCTACCTTCCCAGCCTTTCGGTTATGACCTTTACGGAAATCTCTTCTAGGTACCTTTCATTCTCCACAGTTTCCCTGCTTCCTCAGGGCAGGGAGCTTGGCTCTCTCTCCATCCTTTATCCTCAGGTCTAGTTCAATGTGTCCCAGAGTGAACCTGAACAGTGGATGTTCTCAACTTATTGGGTCTTTTAATTCTACACAACCCGCACACACACAGTGGATAGCATTGGTGATCCTTGTTGAAAATGGACTGTTTTGCAACCACTTTGCTATTTGCTGTGTGGAAGAGGATCTCCTATGCTTTTCCTAGTCTTCTGTCAGTAAAGGAAATCGAAGAGGAAAAGTCACAATAAATTAACTTTCTTTTCAGGCTGTTATCCTGGACTGAGCAATGAAGATAAGGATATCCTATAACCGTTTGGCATGCTTCATGTCTGCATAGCTAGATTATGATCTCAGAGAAATCTAGTTAGCCTTTCTCACCGGTCACATTATGAATCTGAGTTTGAAGGTAAAGTTACAGAAACCAAAGTTTATGGCAATGGATTTGGTAGTGCCTGACATGGTTAATACCCTTTCGTTCAGACTTCCGTTTCTCCCATTAGAAGTTTGAAAACACAGTCTTCAAAAAGATAGGCACTGGTGAACTCTTTTGCTCTTTCCTTCCATGAGTGACAGCAGGACTAGAAATCTTACCATCCAAAATGAAATATACTTGGCAAAGAGGAAAACCACCATGATACAGAATAATTAGCACTGCTATGGGGGTGGAGAGTACATTTTATTATTTATTTAACTTGTGATGTTTTAAGACCATCTGTGATATGATAGGGTAAATTGATATGCAATTAATAGTGTAAATATGATTAGTTCTATAGTTATTCTGATTTTGTCTCTTTTTAATAATTCTTTAGTGCATGTTTCTGTGCATGCATAAATATAGATGCACATGGGTGCACATAATGATTTTAGTCTTCAAATCAAGTATTGGTTTGAAAATGGGCATGTTCAGTGATGGCTCAGTGGATATGAGTACATAATGCTCTCAGAGGAGACTTGTTTGACTTAAGTTTCCAGTGATGACATCAGATGGGTCACAGCTGCCTTTAAGTACAACTCTAGAAAATTCAACACTCTCTTCTTGTCTCTCTGGACACTCATGTGTATGTATCTGGCATAGATTATATAGTTACAAATAATTCTATATATTCTATAGTTCTTGTCTTCTGTGTTGTATGATCTTGACACAATCCTACAAGACACATATGTACATAAATTATAAAGTAAAATATTGAAAAAAGAAGAAGATGGGTATGTCATGAGTTCTGGCCAATAACAATAAAGACTAGTGCACTGAAAATCTGGGAAATTTCACCATATCCTTAAAGTGAATCACAAGTACAGGTACTTTTTTTTCCATCCATGCATTATATTTTCATCTTGGAAAAACAAAGACATGATGATGACCCACTAAAGGTAGCAGAGAATCAGGCAAAAATCCATGGACTTGGTAATGAAATACTGATACACTGTCAACATTCTCCCCTCCCCTCCCCTCCCCTCCCTTCCCCTCCCCTCCCCTCCCCTCCCCTCCCCTCTCCTCTCCTCTCCACTCCATCTTCTCTTTTTTATTCTTTTATTGTGAGAACATATAATTGTCTTTTGGGGGGCTTTCTGATATATAAGTGCATAATTAACTTTTGTCTCCTAACACTCCAGCTGAATTGTGTTCAGATTGCACAGCACAGAGTTCAGAGGCTAAAGGGGCCATATAGTAGATGGTTCTGTCTTTGAGGGCCTCCTGCTTTCTGTCACATGTACTCACATGTAGAAGTTGGTATAATCACAGAAATTGGCAGGTATGGGTGTCTTATAACATACATCTCTGCAAACATACTCCTAATTTGTATCCTATACATCTGTAGTTTTTCAGGTACTATCATAGTAGAAGACTGAGGACATTTTACATACACAAAAGCTGCCTGCAACCCATCTCTGTCTCTCTTGCTGTGGCTCACAGCACATATTTAAATATGAGAGTTGTATATATTTATTCATTTCTATACTCCATGTCTCCCACAAGCATATACCATCCATTAGAGAAGGATCTTGATTCTCTTACATACTTCTGGACCTCTGCACACATACAAGTGCACAATGACTTATGAAATGCATTTGTTATTGAGATTTTTAGTTTTACTGTTGCTCTCAGGGCAAAGAGATGTAATCACACCCATATCACCATGGACACTGTAATGTGAATTTATGCACAGAAATGCCCTCCCTTCAAGTTCACTGATACAGCCAATGTCACAGATAAGTCTCAAACTCCCAACCAGCTACCATGGACACAGTTACTATACAAGAAATGATTTTCATTTCAGCTCTTCAGTATTGTTGTAAATGAATATATTTTTTAAACTGACCATCAGCTTGTCATCTAGATTTTGATAAACTCTTGTAGAGCAGAGACAATTTTGTAAATAATGAATCTCACACACACACACACACACACACACACACACACACATACACACACAAGTCTTGAAAGTGACTACCTGGAATTCAGTATGGGCCTGCTGAAAGTTCAGTTTATTAACCTATTTGGCAATGGGTCAGTACACTTAATTAACTTCAACATGAAAAGAGGTATTCATCTGAGATAGTCTTTAAATGAGCACCTGTTGTAGGCCCAGACCTCTATTTAGGAACATTTTTAACTTCAAATGTCTCCGCCTGAGGGACACCAGCTGGGAGCACTTTACACTCGCATGAAGGAATTTTAGAATGATGACATGCAGTCTGTAGAGGTGGAGCTGTGTTCTAGCTGCATGATCTGCATGATCCTTTTTCTCTAAAGTATGGGGAAAGGGCTTTTAAAGAAAATTTTAATTAACATTGTCTTGATGATACACACTCTTCCCTAGAACTCAAGATGTTAAAATTTATTTCTCAAAAAATTTCTCTGTTCTCTCTTCAGTTAGGGGATTCTACACACTCCGCTCTGTTTCATTGGAAATTGACAATATTGTCAGCAAACAAGAAGCAGATATTATGAGCTATTTTTTTCAAAATGACTATGAAGTCTAATGTACTAGGTCACACTAAATATTTTTTGTCAATGAAGAAAGAAACTGATGTGAAAATTTGGTGGAATGAAGCAACATAAAGAACTTTTAAGTATACCTCTTTGATTTTTCAAAATGTTTCTAATTCTAACTAAATATTGTTTTAACAAGAAGAAATATGGGTGGCTATATGGCACCTAGATATTGACAATAGTCAAACCCTGGTCTATACTATAAATTAACTCTAGACAACATTCAGATACTGTGAAGTCAACCACACTTTAATAGCTTATATCTTTATCTTTGTGTATGTTAGTGTGTGGCTGTGCATGTTTGGTTGTGTGTATAGAGTCTAGAAAACATCCTCAGGAGGCATTCTTCCTCTCACCTGTCTCTGCTTCCTGTGTACTGGGATGAGAAGTACTCAACTCCATATTAGATTTTTTTTAATGTAGGTTCTACATTTGCACTGGTGACCTTGTACTTGTGTGACAAATATCATAGCCCCTGTGATATCTCTCCAGCCACTGTATCTTTTCTTGCAATATGCTATTTTTCATCTTGTTGGAAGTAAATGCTATTACTTTTACTGTGGATTCATTCTATTAATGTGTTTTCTCTTGGAGCATTTTATTCTTGTTTTTCACTGTGAATTTGCCTGTCTTTCTCCACCATGATTGGTTCCTTTTGAATGAATTGTTTACCTGTTCTAGCACCTTCAACCTTAAAAAGCCTAATGTGCCTTATGTCTTTGCCACTCACTGATTCCTCAAGTCACTGTCTCACTTCTCCACCTTGTTTCACAGCAAAGTCCTTCAACACATTTATCCTCTGAATTCATTTTCCAACTTCCTGCTGCTCTTTACCTCTGCGCTGCGGTTGTCTGAGGCTGTTCTTGTAAAGGTCGTTAACTGTCTAGATCTTGCCAAATCCAAAGGTCAGGTCTCCAGCTCTCTTGGGACCACTCTGCCAGCAGCCCCATTGCAGCAGCAGGTGGTAATGAAGTCTGTCTTTAACATTTCCGTTTTTAGCTCCAAGGATCCCATGTCTCCTGCTTTTTCTGTTACTCTGTGTCCTTCCTTTTGCCATCATTCTTATTTTTCCTCTTGTAGACTAGAATCTGCACAGCACTGTGGTTTGGACTCTCTACCTTCTTTCTACTGTGTGCTTTTCTTGGAGATATCGTCTAATTAAGACAAAAGTGCCTCGGATGCAGTGTCTTGTCTGTCAGTGACTTAAACCCTAATGTTACCACTGGGCTCTGCTTCATTGTCTTCCACTGACTAGTAATAATCATGAAACCCTTAAGAGGTCAAAAATGAAACTATTGGCCATTATGTTTTGAAAAGCTACCTCTTGTCCTCTATGTCTTGATAAATACTGGAAAAAATGTACCTGGCTGCTCTTGGATTTTTCTTGCTTTGTATTATCAATCCATTTTGAAGGGCCTTCAATTAATTCATCAAAATGTATACCAGTCTGGCCACCCATCACCATGTTTTTGATCCCATTCTTGTCTAAACTCTTATTATCTCCCCTTTGCATAATAGAAACCTGACTTCCTTAGTTATTCTCCCATAGTCAGAGGCATTGCTATAGGTTCAGTTGTGTTCCTCAAAAGCCAAACATTGACATGATTATCCACAATGTCTCAGAATAAGCTTGAGATAATTTGATACATGAATAAACTAACATGAAGTCCTTAATCCAGTCTAATCAGAGTTCTTGTAGGAATCAGACACTTGAGTGCAGACACAGGGATGTAAACAGAGTAAGACCCTATGAGGAGTCAGGAAGACGGAGGGCATCTAGAGCTGAGGAGGTAAGCTGTGAGAGAAGCCAAACCCATTGTATCTTTGTTCTGTCTGCAGAAATGTTGGAAAACACCCTTCTATTGCCTAATCTCCAAGTTGGTGTTAAATCATCATGAGCATCCTAGCAAAAGCATACAACAGCCCTTGTCACAGTAAGTGATATTGCAACCACAGTCCCCGCAAAGCATAAAATGTTATCTGTACTACCTCCCCTCAGCTACTGGACTATTGGACAATGGATTGCAGTGAATTCAAACTTCCCCATGATGTGGACAAAGGGGGAGGATGAATTCATACAGTCTTCCAGAGAAGGAAATTTTACCTTCGAGAACTAATTACACAAAGTTCTAACTGGTTATCTTACAATTTCGTTAATGCATGCATATTTTCTGGCTTCAGTTTCCTCTTCTGTATTCAGCTGTCGCACTGCCACATGAAAGGCAGAGAAAACCAAGGAGACGTCTCCTAAGTTCAGTCAAATTAAAAGTAAGTCCATTTTCTGTTCTCAGTTGGTTTTAAGACACATGGAAACAATATCATGTGTTTATGAAGCTAAGTGCCCATAACAAAACAATTTCCCTCTGCAGTGGCTTTTCAGTACACTCAGCACAAGCTTCTCACTTCTCCATCCTTTTTTTATAGTCCTGCATGATCTACCTCCTGCTTGCCTCATGTTTGATTTGTTTTCTTTCAGTACTCTTCAGCCTTATGTGCTGTTAATCCTTCTAGATAATTCTTTTCTCAAGATCGAAATTTCTTTCTTGGTTCTGTAAATTTTCAAAGCTGACACTGTCATGCATAGAGCTCACTCTCCAGTCTTGTTTTGAGATCCATTTCTCAGCAGCCATTTGTACAGCATAAGCCATGATTGATGAACCACCACCACCCGCCACTTTATTCTGCTGTCTGCTTCTTCATCTTGCTCATTTTTATTAATGGCAGTATCTCTTTGGTTACTTTTTTTTTTTATCCAGTTGGGTAGGAGGGAAAGTCTGCAGAAACTAGGATATTGTCTCTTTTGGCTAATTTATTCCTTCCATTTGTATGTGACCTTAAATAGTTATGTCTTAACTAGTCCACAACTGCCTATACTAAGTGTTGTATAAATAAGGTACTTAATAAATATCAATTGAATTAATGAATTTCCTTTCACTGAGATCTTTGTTTTTCCATAGTGCTTCTGAATTTTCAAAGTTTTCTACCTGCTTGTCCTATCATACTGATAGTCTCTGGAACTCACTTCCTGGTGTCAGAAGCTGTGCTCAGCATTTAATCTGATGTGTAGTCTAGATGGTTCTACTTCAGGAAGCTGTCACACTAGCCCGATTAAAGGATTTGGGCATGGTTTCACTTCCTTTCCTGATGTAGCTGCAATGAGTGGCCAGTTCATATGGGTATGGTTGGTTGCCTTCAGTCCCTTTGTGCTTCTCCATTGCCACCCAGGCATTAATGACTAGGTCTGAATACTTCTAGGAGTGATTACTAATATGACCACTCTGCTGCTATTGCTGTTGTTGCTTCTCTGGAATTGCTTACTCTCTGACCTGATCCAGATATTTACCTAGATATTATATCTGGAAGAGGCTGGAGATTACTCCTGTGGTCTTTCCAGTGAAGCATCTTTAAGGGAGAGTTGAATCATATTCTAAGGCATTTATGCCTAATTTTGTACAAATACCTTGTCAGGCAGTGCAGATGACAGTATAAGTTCTGTACCCTTTATTCAGCTTGTTCCCTAGCTAGTTGGCTAATTTCAGACATATACTTTACTTATTTAGGTAAACTTTCACTCATCCTCATATATTAGGCAGAAGTTCTCACATGAAAGAACTGCTGTGAACTCTGGTAGGGAGAGAGCAATGATAATGCCAATGCCTCTGATTCCTCCCTGACCCCATCCATTCATTCCTCTGCCAAACACACATAATGGTGTTTGTATCACTAGAAAAACATTATGGTTGCCACACCGACAATTTTAAAGTCCTAATTTCACCACATCCTACCTCATCTCTGTGTCTTTATTGTTCTCTCACTTCCTCTCTTGGGAGGGTTGGCTGCCACTTAAACATGATTTTTACTGACAATTTCTCTAAACCCAGAACCTCCTAGTGTCTGCAGAACTTTTTGTCTCCAATATCTAACTTATCAATCAAGACTTCCCTTGTTGCAAAGTATCCATAACCACTTCTGAGTCCAGCTACTTTTGGTTGTAGAGCCATACTGAGTTTAAGCATTACTGGATCCATTGGTTAAAATGCAAAAGTTATCTTCAACCTGGTCCCCAGTGTTTCTTCTTCTTTCTTTTCTTCTGCTACTGGATCCATGGTTTGGCAGCTCTCTCAGAGTAAATCAGAAAAGGTGGATAGTCTCTGTCTTTATTTCCCTAGTTTATGATCCTGGAGGAATATTAGTTGATTTGGTAAAATGCTAATATTATCCTATAGAAGCCAAACATTTTGTTCTCAGTGTCTTTCAGTGCAAGTTGGGGCTGGGATGTAGGGTATATACAACCATGTCAACTCCATGAAAAATATATATATATAAAGCTTTTGGACAACAATATATGCCCATTAGGAACTAAACTTTAATCCCACACTTTTGTGATATATTTTTAAAGCCTCTGCTCCTAGCAAGTTTGTGTGTGTGTGCGTTGTGTGTGTGTGTGTTTGTGTGAATTAAACAAAGGTCTTGTTATCTAAGAGATCTTGTTCAATACTTGTTCTAGAAGTCTAGCATATGCTAGACAAAGTTTGTTAACAATCACTATTTCAAAATCAGTGATTAAGACCGTAGCAAAAGGCAATTTTGTTCATAGGCCAAGTGGTCTGTTGAAAAAGCCTCATGTGCTAAAATGTTATAGTAGAATAGAGGTCTCTAATCAGGTCACGTTTGTTTGCTTATTTGAACTAGGCCTTCTCTGTGTATCCTTAGTTGGCCTGGAAGTCACCTTGTAGACCAAAGTGACTTCAAAATCACAGAGATCTTCTTGCCTTTGCCTCTTGAGTGCTGAAATTAAAAGCATGGCTGTAACATCTGGTCTAAACTAAGTCAGATGCTTCACTGTCACCAACATGATGAATCATGTTGGACCGGCTTATCATGCTTGGCATCCTCAGGTATACTCTACCTTGTGCATCCTGCCTTCTAGACCAGGCATTCAGAATTACCTTCTTCTACTGCTATTGTTCCTTTCTACCACTGTATCTGTTCTAGTCTTCCTTATGCAGAAGACTAGAGAGAAAAACAAAGTTACCAAAGGTGAATGGAGAAAATAATGAAGAGAAGGAGGGAGACAGACAGACAGATAGACAGGCAGAGAGAGAGAGAGAGAGAGAGAGAGAGAGAGAGAGAGAGAGAGAGAGAGAGAGAGAGAGAGAGGAGAAGAAAGCCTTCTGATTATCCTATGTTCTTTACAGTTTATAGGACACTTTTACATTTTTTCTGAGATTATAACATATATATATATATATTAGTTTGCCCTTCCCTTTCCTCCCTCCAAAGTCCTCTGTACCACTTTGTCCTCCTGATTTAGTATGTAGGATGTTACTCGTATGAATATATTCCAGGGTTGACTATTTCATATTGGATGATGTATCCACATGCTCTTCCCGGGGTAAGACTATTTCCCCAGCATTCCACATGCTTAGTTACTTGTGATTCTCTTTGTATGGTTGAGGTCCCCTGTCTCCTGACTCCTTCCCTTCCCATGTTAGCATGATTTTAGTGCTGTCCTTGTTCAAGCCATACTGAGGGCATTTTTTTTTGTAACTGAGCCAACTTAACATTTATAATTTATATCATTGAGTATTGAGCTTGCACAGGGGAAAAACTGAGGCAACTGGACTTATTATTTACCTAGGTTGTGCCATAATAGGCCATTCTGTCACTCTTAACCACCAGTCCATGATATTTCTATAGCAGAAAGTTTAGAAGAAGCTTTAATGATAATATGAAAATGTCACTCACAATGTGACAGCCAGCTAGTGAGGTAAGTGTTACTAATTTGAGATAGAAAATAGAAAGAGAAGGACCACATCTCAGTGTTGACTTTACATTGTAATCTATCAACTTGCCTACCTCCTTAAGTTCCCCTGCCCTAAGTGCATCTCCTTTGGATCTCCATCTGTCACCCCTTTCCTGTCAGCCCACTCCCTACTAGTCAGTCTATTGCATACATGGGTGTGTTAGTGCAAGGGTGTGTCCTGGTGACATGGAGGTTACCACAGATATAGGTGAAGAATGGCTGAGGCCCCAACTTCCTTGAGGTGAATTAGTTGGCAGCTCACAGAAAGTATAGCACCGTTTCGATATGATTCATGCCAGCAACCATGCCAGCAAGTCTTAGCCTGTCCAGGTTGGTGCTGTAAGTGGCTTCTTGCCTCTTACAACTATCGGCATTTGGCCAACTGTGAGATTTTTAGAGTCCTAAGCAGAAACCCAGAGCTTTCTTGAGAGGTGAGTTGAAATACACCTCTAAAGTCACCAAAGTCTTGGATATAAAACAGAGATGATGGATGACATCTACTAAAGCTTCCCCTGGTTTTAGAACCCCACAGAAATAAAGATACCTGCTGTCTATGTACTTATTAGTGACAGGGCTAGCTTCTGTTCTAGGCCAAAATTTCCACCCTTGGCCGTATACAAAGTCTATCACTGGGAGATCTTGAATCAATAAGAAAACAATACATGGGAAGAGTTCAGGCTGCTGCACTTGTTATATATTCTTTATAACCATTAACTGTACACCAGTTTTCCCATTTCATGGGAAACTGCGCTTGGCAGCATAAGAGTCAGGGAAACTTTTCATTTGTGCATCTATTGTTTCTCTAAGTAGCATTTGGATATTTGTAGATTCTGGTCTGAACAATGTGAGCTATTTTTCCAGGAGTGGCCTGCTTGACCCTGCAGCCAGACGTTTCCTGAATCTCAAAACCACTAGACCAGGGCCATTCAGCCAAGCCCCAGGTGGCCCAATAGAGAAGCACCAAGGCCTGCTTACTTGGATTCATGTCCTTCCAGGCAGGAATTGTGAATTTTCAGGCGCCAAGACCTAAGGAAAGGGAGGACAAAGTCTTTCTTCCTGCTTAGTGTGTTTTCCACAAGTCAGAAGTCACAGTCACCCAGTGAATGAGATGTGCTTCCCTGGGCAGCTGCCCACTGCATTTTATGACAGGGTGAGCACACAGTGGTGGGGGTACACAAAAGAGTTGCAGAAATGGAATCTGCATTTGGCTTTCTTGCAGGAAAGATATAATGTGGACAGTACAGTTCGCTCCAAATCTGAAACCACAACACTGTATATGGCTATGTTGGGCATGAAATTAGATTTCTGAAATTTAAGTGACAAAGAGAAAATATAAAATTTTTGTCATGTTATGAACACATGAAGCAAAACACCAAGTTTTCAGGATCACAAAGATGATTAAAGAGAATAATAAAGGGCGGGACCTCATTTCCTCCGTCTATGAAAACCCAGGACAACTGAGAAGGCAAGATTGATGCACATCAAATCAGGAGAAACAGCCTGAAATGATTGGCTTAGAATAATTTCCTGGCAGGTTGGGAAAATAAGAGAGGGAGTAGGGCTTAGAACAGCTGAAGAAATTAAGAGAGTTTTCAAGGCAGTACTGGAACTTTAAAGAGAAGACAGAAGAGATGCTAATGAGGTTTGGCTATTTGCATTCAGTAAGTGTCTACTTAGAAAGTGCCTATCAGAAATCCTCACGAAGCAGGTGCAATGTTTCTCTGACATAGGTCACTGAGGTCAAGTCTAGGTTTCTTAGAGTGTGAATCAAAGATTATTCATTGAAATTATTTGCATTGCTTAGTAACAGAAAGTCTTGAATCTGATTCCAGTCCTGAGTCAGAATCTCTTAATAAATCCAGGAATCTACCTCATCATAGATTTCTTGTGTCATTCTCTCACACAATGTAACTGGAACATCATTCCTTAAGCTATTGTTCATACTGCTAACATACATGAGAAGCAAAAGGCATACACATCTGTCTGCCCTAGGCTTGGAGATGATGATATGCTGTCATTCCAAAGGAGGCTGGGCATCTACATTTAAGGATGCTCTAGAGGACCGTGTGTAGCACATTGCCTGGCAGGCCTATTTATAGTTAGGACAGCTATGATTTACCATAGAAAGACATCCATTAAAACACATGGGACCTGCTTAAATTGGAATTTCAGATGACATAAGTTTCCTTATGTACAATATGTTCATTATATGGAAAATACCTATATAAAACAATGGATAAAATACTTACTGATTCTGTCAATCGTAAGTTCAGGTGCTCTAAAGCCAAAGCCTTCAAACTTCATGGTTTGACAATCTGTGTGTTTTGAAAGTTGGCCATGAGTAAATTTGCTAAGGGAAATTAATTACTAAATTGTAGAATAGATGCCTCTAAATAAAAGTAGATTAATCTAGATATACAAACTCTATAGGATTCATTCCTTAAAGTGGGGATGCCTGTTCAGTTGTCCTGTCCTTCATATAATTTCTTTTGGCTGTTATGACAAATTAGTATGCGATGAATGGCTATAAACCACATAGATTTATTATCTGAGATTTATTGGTCAGAGGTCCCTCAGAGACTTATGGAGCTGAGTAGAGTTATCTGCAGGCTCCCGGGAAGAACTTGATTTCTTGTAATTTTTGGATTCTAGAAAATAGTGCCATTTCTTAGCTTGTGTCCTATTTCTCTTTCTCCATAGCCAGCCGTGTCACATGTCTCCCACTGTCTTATAATCCATACTTCTCTGACCACAATTATGAGATAGTCTTTTGTTTTAAGAGTTAGATCTTGTTCATCTGAAAAATTCAAGCTTGTCCCATTTTACATCTTCACAGCATCTGTTGCCAAAAAGAGAAACATATCCACAAGTTCCAAGGAGCCTGGTATGGGAACTTCTTTCTGGGTGTTGGTGTTGGTGGTGGTGTTGGTGGTTGTGTTGTTGTTGTTGGTGGTGGTGGTGGTGGTATTGATGGTTGTGTTGTTGTTGAGGTAGTGATGATAGTGGTGGTGATACTATTATGCCAACTATACCTCATAATTTATTTAAAAGTAAAATTTAAAACTGGTTATCTACTCACTTACAGCAGTCTATTCACTTCTACTTTCTAGCCATTTTCCTCACTGCTACAACTATCTCCAGGCCTGCTGCTTTACAATCTATGCATATGTCAACAACCAACAGCTTATGAAAAAGCAACAAACAAGCAAACAAACAAAAAACCCTCTGGAAACAACTCAAACTAATATAAAATATAATATATAATATAATATAATATAATATAATATAATATAATTAAAGCAAATACCCTTAAATGCAATTGCTGAACTTTTTGTTAATCCACAAGAAAGGGATAGGAGCTGATAGGTAGGCCTTTAATTTGTTGAAAAACAGTTACAGAGGCTGAAGAAATGGCTCACCATTGTACATGTTTGCTGTACAAATGCAAGGACCTAAGGACCTAAGCTTGGGTCATCAGAATCCACTTAGAAGCTGGAGGTAGAGTGTGATTTTCCTCCATCCCAGTGCTCCTACTGGAGGATGAGAGGTGAGAGACTGCAGAATCCCTGGCAGCTCTTGGGCCAATAAGTCAAGTGCACAAGCAGCAAAGGCATCTTTTCTCAGAGTAGAAGACAGGAACCAACATTTAAGGTTGTCTGAGCTCCACATGCATTTCATAGCACACACACACACACACTTCTACACTCCCAGACACAAACAAGATCAACCCCCCTTACACTTACGCAGAGATAACTCAATTTCAAACCCCATTATAAAATAGTATAGATGTTCACTCAAACCACAGTAAGTAGGGTACTTGCACTGTTAGACTCTCTTTAAAGTTAAGAGATGAAGTCTGGAGAACCTTAGAACACCCAAGTCCACCATGGAGAGATTTTATCTTGATACTCAGCCTCATTTGAACCATCTTGCTCTCCTTGAGCAAGTTTCATACACAGAATCTGATGACTAGTTGAATAGTATTTAGTGAACACTCAATCATACAGTAACATTTCAAAATATCTGCATGGGACAAAGAGCCTTCTCTAGGAACAAGAATACCAAGTACTTGGTCTAATATCAAATGGTCATCTGTGAATGTGAGTGGCATTGTTCAGAATGAGCAGGTCATATTTGTGAATATATGTGTATATACATACACGATATATATGTGTATATATATTCATATATATGTATATATATATATATATATATATGAATTTGAGAGAGGAAAAATGGGTTCATAGGAGTTTGTAGGGAGAAAAGAGGGGTTAAGTGACCTAATTGTACTATAATCTCAAAAATTAAAATTGGGAAAAATATAAACTTGGGTAAATCAGTTGAGTGTTGGCTTTCTGTAGCACTTTAGATTTGTCATTGCTAGTCTTCAAAAAATTTTTAGTTAATTCAAAGAATAATAAAATGTTATTGACTATATATTGATAGATAATAACTAGCAAAATATTCTTATTAATACTTAATTCTCCTGAATTTTTTTGTGTGTGAAGAGGATCTCTCTCTCTCTCTCTCTCTCTCTCTCTCTCTCTCTCTCTCTCTCTCTCTCTCTCTAATCTAGCAATCTTTATTTAGTATGGTTTGCTTTTATTTATGTGTATATGTGAACCTGTTTGTGTGCCCACAGAGGTCAGAAGAGAGCATTGGATTCCCTAGATCTAGAAATACAAGTAGCATTTACAGTACACTAGAGGACAAATCTCAGGTTTTCTAGGAGAGCAGGGAGCAATGTCAACTGCTGAGCCATCACTGTAGTCCCCTTAGTGAGCTCGTGTCTCTAGCTGCATATGTATCAGAAGATGGCCTAGTAGTCCATCAGTGGAAAGAGAGGCCCATTGGTCATGCAAACTTTATGTGCCTCAGTACAGGGGAACGCCAGGACCAAGAATTGGGAGTGGGTGGGTAGGGCAGTAGTGGGGGAGAAGGTATGAGGGACTTTGGGGATAGCATTGGAAATGTAAATGAAGAAAATACCTAATTAAAAAACAAGATTAACATAAAATACTTATATCAATCATATTTCTTAAAACCTGTTTACAAAGGGAAATGTGAGTGAAAGAAATATTAGGTATTGACTTAATCTAAACACTTAATGTAGATTTGGCTAAAGATGTCATGTAACTAGTAGAGATTCGGCACATCTGTTCTAAAATCAAGGCAGGGCTGTGAGAGTCTCATTTGTGACCCAAAGCTACTATCACAGATATTTGGGGACCTTAGGGTCCCAGATTGCTGTAGTTGCAGTAAAAACAGAAGCTTTAAGAGTCTCCTTTATGCAGGTTGATGCTGTTTGGGTAAACAGTAAACCCCAATCCCAACATTAACCCAGTATTTGCTCCCAGAATAGCACAGTAGAAATTCAGCAGAGACCTGCATCTTCTCAGTACTCTCCATTTAAGTGTAGCATATATCACCAATGCTAATTAATGTCTCTGGTTACTGTACTGCAAGCATTTAGACAAGAAACTAAAGATCCCCCTTGGAATACATGTTCCAAGTTAAATATACACTCTAAAATATTATGCTCATTGGAAAGAAATGGGTGGAAAAATCTAATGACAAAAGCAATGCCCCTGGATCATTGCTATCTCTATAATCCCCCTTTACAAGTACGCTGATAATGACTCAGTGAATAAAATC
This sequence comes from Mus caroli, assembly GCF_978045245.1. Lineage (NCBI taxonomy): Eukaryota > Metazoa > Chordata > Mammalia > Rodentia > Muridae > Mus > Mus caroli. The sequence continues at coordinate 42,274,260 of NW_028227259.1, forward strand.
AGTGAACTTTATATTTAACAAGGCATTGCCCCTCCATTGTTTATTATATGCTGTGCACCTCTCCAGAGTTGGTCTCTACACAGTCTTGTTTTTGCCATACTATCCCAAATTTATTGCATCCAGTGTCTCTTATCCTCTGAGTTCCCATTGAGTGTAGTAATGGGGTAAATTCCTAAGAAAGCAAAGAAAACAAAGAAAGGACTCAGAGGTGACTGTTGCAGGACTTAACTCTCTGCCCTGTGTTACTTTGTTAACAGATATAATGCTCACTTCAGAATGTAGCTGATAGTCTTCTGTTGATACTTTTCTCTTGCTGTCATTAGCTTTCATTCTCAGGTGTGAGATGAATATCCCATTGTAATCTTATTCAAGCTATAGGAGGAAGAGTTGAGCACAACTTTTTAATTGGTAAATCCAAGCACCACAGATCCCATAACTGATTGTCTGTGTTGCAACTTCAGCAACAGTGAAGAGGTTCTTTCCATACCTTGGCAAAAATTAATTAAAAATCACATGTATGATGAAATCAAAGCATCTCAGGCTGGACTTGGCCACTTTGCATCTCAGGGTCTCAGTCACCTGGTTCATAACACAGAACATGCATGCTCTTGTTCTGTTCATTCCACCACATCATGTAATACCGCATGTTTCTATTGTCATAGAAATGTAATGGTACAGCTATAGGAAAGAGGACTGTTTAAATTGTTCACTTAAGTTTTATAAAATTTCATTATATGAACTATGGCCTGAAATTAGGACAAAATTTTGAAAAATTTCTCAAGTAGCCCTAAATATATTTCTTCATATAGGACTACATATCTGTGGAAAGTGTCACCTTCAACATTTATAATTATAAAATCAAAATACCAATTAACTCTATATACTGAATTATCACATATTCAGTCAGGATATAATTCTCCTAATGTAAAAATAAGTAAGTATATCCAAGTTGATAGCAAGAAAAACTTCTTTTATCTCTACTAACTTATACATTTATATGAATACTAAAGAATGGTTTCTAAATAAATCCCTTGTGATTGATGATCAGCAGATGTTATTTTAGATATTTATTTTATGTATATTCACACTCCAGCTCATGCAAGTTTCTCAAAGTTGAAAGGGGGTCATGGATAGAGAAAGCCCAAGAAACTCGAAAGCAAAGAACAAAGGATGAGACTTGCTCTTTCATAGAATTTAACATCCAGTGGGTGACAAAAAATATGCAAATAAAACTTAAAATATGACTGATGGTGACTAATGCTACTAATAAAAGCACAGCAGGGAAAGGGGCCACCAAGGCTCTGTCTATTTTTAAAACCTGTGAATGACATTTGAGAAAATGTGATAAATCTGAAGAAACAGCCTTGAAAGTATGGAAGAGCAACCATCCTGGCAGAGCCAGGGAGTGGAACAGAATGTACAGAAGAGCAACCATCCCAGAAGATCAGCCATTCAGGCAGAGTCAGAGCAGGGAACATGAGTAAACTCCAAAGACAATGGCATTCTTGGTGTTTCTGTATAACTGAAAAAATGTTGGCAGAGTGAAAGGGGTCAGTGGAGGCCAAAGAAATGAAGAGGCTAGTACACATAGAGATTTAGATCTCACATTAAGGATTTTGCTTTCTTCCTGGGAGGCTTGTGACACACTTGTGCTGTGGGACTTGGTTTACTTTCCTGAACTGTCATTCTTGTTTCTATACACAAAGAAAAATTACCACTGACTTACTTAGTTTGTGTGTGAAATAAACATTAATTAGGTGTTATAGCAATAATGTGAAGACAGGCAATAATAGCTTAGAGCACAGAGAGGAAGGAGTGTGAAATATGATGTAGACAGGAGGAAGATCAGAAAGATCACATTGAAAGAGTGAAAGCAGAGAGCCAAGGATGACGCTAAATGTTTTAGCTCGCCAACTAGAGAATTCAAGCTGTCAGTCACTGAAAATGAGAAATTTCATTCAGTACAACAGGTAGAGGAAGAACAAGAAATAATAGAAGATCAATCTGAGAAATATCTGCAACGTTAAATAGATGCTCATACTTGTAAGTTGGCATTCAAAGGAGGTAGACATTAGAGTTCTCAGAGAACGTATGTGAATCCACATGTTTGTAGAGATGCTTTTTCTGAAAAATTAGATGTGTATGAAGAAGTGAGCTGGTGCAGGTGTAGCCCCCATTACTTTCCTTTGGGCATTTTGACCCCATTTGTTTAGGCAAATTATTTTCTCTTTTCCCACCTTTTTGTAGTGGCATCAATACATATTTTCCATTCTGAAAATACAAATTTTAATTCATATTTCAGTATCTGGGACCAAAATTCTTCCCAAGAGTCATGACTTACAGCTTCCAAGTTTTGTTTTACACATACACACACACCCTTAGGCAGGAAGGTGTCTCATTGGCACCAGGGTGTAGTCTTAGGGTCATAGGAGGAATGAGATGACTAAGTCTCCTACCAGTGCTGGCCTTGGCCTTGCCCTTAAATGAGGAAGCCTCTTGGGTAGGTATAGCTGCTACTGTTCTTTGAAACATGTTGTATCTACCCATAAGGCATGCAGAACCTGCTTCACTAGGAGATTCTGAAATGTACAATCCTATAATATATAATTCAGCCTTATTCATTCTATAACCCTATTCTGTGTTTGATCATGCCTTGTCTGTTTCTGAACTGCAAACACTACTTTTGGTTTACCCTGGGTCATTGGCAAAAGTGAGTTTGGAACCAGAGGGTTACTGGGCTGAAGTTGGTGGCTATGAGCATGCTGTAGGAGTAGGTAGATTCACTGAGTCATTTCTCTTTTTCTGTGAGGTGTGTTTCCACTTGGTAACACACAAGGAGTTTAGGAGTGTTAGGTAAGATAATACAAGCAGTTATTCACGGGTAGCACTATTATAATATTAGTGTCATTTTAAGACAAATACAAGAAGCTTTCATCTTAAAACGCCACCAGGGGAATATTATTTATTATCACGTACTACTGGAAGAGGTGAGCATCAAAAAAAAAAAAGAAAGAAAGAAAGAAAAAACCAAAAAAGAAGAAAGAAAAAATGAATTTTTGTTAGATCAACATAAATTCTTGGATCACCTCTAAGAATTGCCCACTGGTTATGATACTACAAGTAGACACATGATAGAAAGACAATGAATGACCTGGAGAATCTGAAAGTGAAAGCATGTAATATTTGCAAAACAGTTTAAGTAGGAAACCTGGATCAGAAAAAAAAATATGAGCGTTACATTGAACACCAAAGAATGCCACCATCAGGCTGTGGAGCAAGAAGTGACTTCAGTAGTTAAAAGACAAAGAAAAAAGGATCGCAGCCCCACCCTTCAGAAGGATTTCTTAACTTTATGTTCATTGTCTATCCTCAAGCCCAAATGAAACCTCTCAGCTTGACAGTTTCTCTTATGCTGCTGAGTCATGGATCTGTGCAATAAAAGTATATGCATTGCTCTACTCAGCAAAAGTATTCATGAGCGGCCGAACACACATCCAAAGTGGATATGAATCATCTCACATCATTGACTTACATTAATCTGCTGAGAAGGCTCTAAATAATTCAGTGGTAATTTTTTTTTTTTCTGAGACCAAGTTCAATGAGCCAAGTACTTTGTCCAATGTTAATGTCTACTCATCTTGTCTGCTGGAGAACATAACCAGCAATCTGTTCATTTCATTCCTACATCATCAATTTCCTCTTTCATTCTGAGTATGTTTGATTAAAATTATGTATAAAACTTTTTTTCCACATTAAGTAACCCTCACTGGAGCTTAACCTCCAGTTATTATCCCATTTATCCCATTTTTGTCCTGCAAAAATTCGCCAAAGGATGATCTACTTTCACATTCTTTGAATGCATTTCTTCTGATTCTCATGAATTCATCATCATCCATGTTTCATGCACCATTTAATACTTTATCCTTCATCATTCTGGCTTGGTGTATTAGCAACTGATCTTAACAATAAATCTCTCCATTTTCCAGGTAACTTTCCTTACTTGATTTCCAGAATACTATATTCTGAAATCCTTCAGAGATGCCTTTATGTTGATTTTAGGTCATTTGAGAAGACAGCCAAACACATGTACAGGTGCTGAGAGCTGTCAGGTCCCCCCTGCATAGGTGAGGACCATATAGCTCACGGCCACCTGCTGTGCTGTACTGAAGTTAAAATAAAGGATGTCTTTGTCCAGTTACATAACTAGGCAGAGTAGCAATGCTGCATTGGTATAGTGAAGGGAAACTTTACCCCTGAAAAGTAAGAGGTGCCTGAATAATTACAATTTCACTCCTTGTCCATCGTTGAGTATTTATCAGCCCTTGGCTGAGATGGGAAACATATACAAGGCTTCTCACCTTGTCTACAACCAAAGTCTGCAGGCTTCATCTTCCAGCATCTCTTCCCCTGACCCTTACACTGACTCTCAAGTTGTCAACTTAATATTGCTAGTTTTATATCAACTTGATACAAGCTAACATCAGAGAGGAGGGAGACTCAATTGAGAGACTACTTCCACAAGATCAAATTATAATTAACCCTGTAGGGAATTTTCCGGGAATTTTCCTAATTACAGATTTGGTAGGAAAGGTCATTTTGGGTCATGCCATCCCTGTGTTGGTGGTTGTAAATTTTATTTAAAAAGCAGGCTGATCAAACCATGAGGAGAAACCAATAATCAGTACTTCTATTGTGGCCTCTGCATCAGTTCCTGCCTCCAGATTCCTGCTCTACTTGAGTTCCTGTCCTATAGCCCTTGGATGATGAACTGTGGTGTGGAACAGTAGATGAATAAACCCTTTTCTCCCCAAATCTCTTTGGCCCTGGTGTTTCATCACATTAATAATAACCTTAAGACACAGGTTTTACTAGGTTTCTAACTTTCTGCAAATTTCTTGGAGTTGTTGGTTTTACTAAGTGTTTTTAATTCCTTTCTATTGTGATAAAACACTTGTGGGGAAAAGACAGCTTAAAGGAGGAAAGGGTTTATTTCAACTTACAAGTCACAGTCTTCCACTGAAGGAAGTCAAGACAAAAACACAAGCAGAAACTTGAAGCAGAAGTGATGGAGCAATGCTTCTTGATATGATGCTTACAGGCACAGCATGCTTAGCCAGCTTTCTTATTCACCCCAGAACTATGTGGTCAGGAAATGACGTGGGATAAGCCCTCATTAGTTAACTTAATTCAGACAATCCTCTACAGAAATGACCACAGACCAATCTAATCTGGACAATTCCCTTCTCAGATGACTCTAGACCATTTACATTGACAGTCAGAACTAAACATCAGACTTGATGGAGTGGACATCAGACTTGGATGTTTATTCTCATTTTGAAAATCTGTGTTTGAAAAAGATTGCCTTATCAACACATGGGAAGGGAAGTTCTGGCAGGAGTCTGTGATAATGTCCTTGGACTCTAGTTGTGTTAATTGTGTCACACATAGAAACAAATTATAACTTAGAGAGGATCTGTGCTTTAAAAACCTGATACCTTTTAGATCAAACTTGTCTTTGAAAAATACGTAGCTGGGTGTAGGAGATTGTTAAGTGTTTAAGACTTCTTGCTGCTCTTATACAGGACCTAAATTCTGCTTCTCATGTGAAATAAGCCTGTAACTCTATCTCCAGGGAATTTGATTCCCTCTTCTGGTTTCTGCATGTAAATTTACTGACATGTACATATCTGTATATAGACCCACAAGTATATATATGTACACACACACACACACACACGTGCATGTGTGATTGCATGTGTACATATATATGCTTGTGGGTCTATACACACACACATATATATGTGTATATATATATATATGTATATATATATATATAAGTGTCAAATAGATGAAAGTATGAAAACATACGTGTGTGTGTGTGTGGTTGTGTTTGTGTGTGTGCATTTGTACATATATATGCTTGTGGGTCTATACACACATATATATGTGTGTGTGTATATATATATATCAGTGTCAAATAGATGAAAGTATGAAAACATGGCAGTTTTACTCTGCCCGTAGAGAGGATAGCATACATTATCATTGGTTTCCCATGACTTAGATAATCAATTTCTCAGTTTGCTTTTGTAAATCTCACTGAAAGAATGCAGTGTTTTTTCTCTGAAAATTAATTAAACACATGCATTTTCCTATCTTTAAGATATGTGCTTGGGCAGATGTACATACATCATTAAAATAATTTTCTCTATTTGAAAATGGAGAAACTATGTACAACTATACAGTTTGAACTGTAAAGTTAAACAATGATAAAGCATGTAACATTTGAAGAGAAGTGTTTTTATGAGTTAAGTTACTAAAACATTCAGTACAATCTCTTCCCCTAGTCTCTCCAACTGTTGCATGCTTTATCATTATTGAACTTTAACTGGGGAAACATACCATCATGTTCAGGTAGATGTCAGGAGCCAATTTTAGAAAGTCAATTGTATCTTTCTACTCCATGAGTCCTGAGATTGAACTCAGGATGTCAGACTCAGTGACAAGAAAAATCTATCCATTTAGCTACGTCACTGGATTTACAAGTAAATTTTAGAAAGAGGATTCAGAAGAGCAGAAATCAAGTTTTACCTATTCAGCTTCCTTCCTACAAGTGAGCCCTTAGACTAAACGAGCTTATTCAGTCAGCTTAATGAAGTAACAGAAAACCCCACAACTCCTAAGTAGATGTTGTAAATTCCTTTAGTTCTGTTCATTGGAGCCTTGAGATGTGCCAAGGATTTGATATGGATACAAGAGGAAAAGGTTATAGGAAATGAGAACTTGTAACATTTCTAGAAATAAAGGCTTAAAAGAAGAAGCTGTTGACATTTTTTGATATAGGCCAAGTAGAGAAGTTCAAGGATAATTAGAGTTCTGTATTGTATCAGAAAAGTCAAGGTACTGCCTAACTGAAAACTCTTCTAAGTTCTCCTGGGCACCCATTGATTCTCTGGACATTCACAGAAAGCTGGACCAAGAATCATCTTCAGGAATTAGATTAATGAAAAGTCCAGAGATCTCCTCCACAGGACCTGCTTTGATGCTGTGGCTGGAACTATTGCTCATTTCACAAGGGTCTCCTCACATTGCAGGACATTTTCTTTCTGTGACCTCACCCATAAAAATCTATGGCGACAATAAATGCCATTCCTCATGCTGGGCCTATTGCAGTCTCCTTCCCTAAGTACTTCAGATGAGGAGAGAAGGTTCAGAGAAGAGCATCTCCTTCTGCCCAGTGTTCCTGCTCTGGCCTAATTCTCATCAGGTGGTACAGTTTCCACTGCTGTGCATTTCTAATTACATCCCCCGTAGAAGTCATTCATGTCTCAGGAATCTGAAAAGAAAACTGTAAGGAAACTGGAATCCACGTATTTCAGTCTTTTCACCTGGCAAATGCAAAAGGTGAGGACGAGATAAAGGATGACTACAGATGGTTCAGGTTCTGGGAAATCTACCGGTAAGTTTAACAAGAAATATCCCAGAGAATCCAGTTTTCTACAGAGTATTAAAGTAGAACACAATTCAGAATTGTGAAAGACTTTCAAGGTGACTGTGCCTAAGAGACGACAGGTGGGGTTGTAGTGACTAGATTTGCCGTTTGAATGGAGGACACTTTCTATGGCAATGAATTTAATTGATTGTAGCTTTGCTACCAAAGCCCAGAAAACCAAAATGTGATAGGCTTATTCACTACTTGAGCAAGCATTTAGTAGCTGCATGTGAGCAATAATCATAGCGTCTTTCATTTGTGGTGTGTGGTTTGTGTCAGGGGTACATTACCTTTGTTAGTTTGTATATTCCTGTTACTAGCTATATTATAGTTTCATTTTTCACTGGAGTCAATTGAGGTTCAGTTGCCAAGTATTTAAGTGTTTAATTGTAGATCTTGGGAGACAGATAGCTGGTTCTCTGTGAGTTCGAGGGCAGCCTGGTATACACAGTGAGTTCTAGAAGAGATACCTCCAGCCAGAAATACATAGTCAAACCCTGTCTTAATGAATTAAAAAAAAACAAACAACAACAAAAAAGAACAAACAACAACAAAACCCAACAACTGCCCCTCTCTGATGTTCACGTAATTTTAGTAGCTTTATAAGACGTATATATTATGAGTAGAATCATGTCTTAAACATATTCCTTTCTATATTTTTTCTCAATAACACATGTTGGAGATCCACAGTTGAACAAAGAAAATCCTTTTTTCCCAGCCAGAACCCATTGGGGCAGGATACTGTGCACTGGACATTCATTTGAGCAGTAGATTGTAAAGCTCTCATTGAGTAATGGGGCTGAGGATGTAGAGCTGTTTCCTACCTTTTTTTTTTTTTTTTTGCTGGAGGGAAAGTACTGTTAGCAAACTTTTCCCAGAAGACTTGTGCATTTATGTGGACTTGAAGAATGAATGGGGGTTATTCAGAGGAAGGAAGAACAAGGCTACTGAGGAATTGTGGCAGGCATGGCATGAGAGCTCAGAGTATGCAAACAACAGGGAGCCAGACACAAAGCTTCTTTGTGAAACTACAGTTTTCATGACTAAAAATGAGACCCAAGCTTCAGAAGGTGGGTTAAAGATGAGCTCTCTTCCCTATATGTACACAGGATAAGCAGTCTCCTCCAAGAAAGGAGACTGCAGTACAGTTGAATAGAAGGAGCAAGTTTGTATGGCTAGCAAACCACCATTATAGAAATCCAACAGAGAATATAAAGAGAATGGAGAGACGCAGGTGGAGAAGGGCATACTTATCACATGGACAATTTGCCTGCTCTAAAATTGTCCTTCTTCTGTCTTCCCTCACGCTGACTCTTTGCCTGCCTACCTTGGAACAATTATTATGCTTTCCATCTATCTACATGCTCAGATGTCTTCAAATCAGGGTTCAAGTCTTGACTCTGCCACTTTCTGAGTGTGTGGAGAATTAGAGGGGTCATTTAACTGGGCCCTTAATTTCCTCTTGTGGCAAGTGGGAAAATTCCCTCAAGGGCCATGGAGGGCCAAAGTTAAAATGTTAATTCTGGCTGCAAATTCTAATGGGGAAAATACACATAATTAATTATTGTTATTATAATCTGGAAGCCATAGCTAACATAATGGTATAGCTTGGAGTTTCTAAATTTTCAGGCTTCCTATGTGTAACTAGGAGAAGGGAAAAAAAAAACATTCTGCTATTTGCATTTAAATACAAGTCTAAATCCCTCCCAAAAGCAGTAATAGCCACCCCAAATGAATTATACATTTTCTAATTTTAAAAGGCTGTTTTATGGAAATGAGGTTATTTGTGCTGCATGGTATGTTCTTGTTGTAACAGTGCAAATGCCAAAGGGTGTGATTTATCCAGACTACAACACCAATGGGAGAGAAGTGCAAGGACCTTATTTGCATCCCATTTTAAACACTCTGTAAATATATTACCTGCAGCCCCTCCCTCTCGAGGACAGAGGCATCCCATCCTCTTCAGCTCAGCGACAGTGATTTGTTTGAGTTATCTAACACAGAGTGCATGGAAAATCCCGAAGAAATGCTATTTAATATTTAAAGATCCAATGAGAGCTGATCTGTGTGTATAGCCCTGAATAATTTTCGAGTGTGAGTTTTACACCATGTTTATTGTCACTGAAAATCTGAGCGTGTAAATCCAGTTGATAAGTTTAATGGCAATCCTCTCTTGAAGAATGTCTTTCATACAAGTGGCCATGTTGGTTTTTAGAGTCAATAACAGGGAGCCTCTTTTTCCATGACAGGCAGGAATGGCTGTTATTCTGCAAACACAGTGACTTTGAGGCCAGAAATGAAACGCCTACAATGTCCACAGAAGCTCTTTGGCCTCTAGTCCCAGGATCTATGCCTATGTGGGTTGGAAAAGAGGCTAGGGAAGGAACAGAGTTGAAAGGGAAAGATTTCCTGAAATCGTTCTCATTATTCATAGAGGAATAATGAAATAATGCCCTTTCAGATGTAAAATAATTCCCTTGGAAGAAGAAAAGCCTACCAAAAAAGATACAAAATGCTAATGATTTTTCCCATGAAATATAAATAGGGAAAGCTTTCTCTCTTTTTTGTTTTGCTTTTTTGTTTTTTGTTTTTATTTTCTTCAAAACAAAATCAAGAAAAAGAAGCAAAAAAAAAAAAAACCAAAAAAACAAAAAAAACAAAAATGAGCTACCTCTGGGAACTAAATTAAAATGTATGTTGTGTTACTTGTAGTGATACTCTCTCATGGGCTTTCCCATGTTTTAAATAATAAAATTAGGAGTCTTTGCTGGTGACATTTGAGGCATAGGAGCAGAAACTTTCTCCTTAATGAAAATAATTCTAATGAGTTAAAAAAAGAACATATCAGTGGAATATATTTCATATACCTCATAATATATGCTTATTTTAAGGTCAACCAAGGAGAACAAAATGTATAATGACCATAAAATCCTCTGCCCTTTTGACATATTAGCAACTTCAATCATGGAGAAGTGAAGCTCTGAGAGGAAGCTAACCTGTGTCTCTAAGTTTACAAACCAAGTAGAAATCTTTGCACTTAGAAATTGAGAAGTCTTCCAAAGAAATGGGTACCTGGGTGTGTATGGCAGAGGATGCAAGGATGCTGTGGCTCCATGTGTAGCTCAGTGAAAATGTAATTCCATGGGACTGTGGCCATGATACTGTGGCTAAATTGTCTTCTAAAAGAGATAGTCATTTTCCATCGTTGTGATAAAACACTGTGACTTGGAATTTAGGCTTAAGGTTTTGGAAGGATGTGAGTCCATCACCTCAGAGCAGAAAAGTGTCGTAGCAGGCAGTTATGGCCACAGGAGTAACTGAGTTCACATTTTAAAGTGAAAGCAGAAAACAGTGGAAACAAGGGAGAAGGAGGCAGAACTACATAACCTCAAAACCTACTCCCAGTGACATACTTTGTCCTCCAAGGTCATACCTTCTACACCTGTCCAAACAGTGTCACCAACTGTGGAACAAGAATTCAAACATTTGAGCCTCTGAGGGAAAATCTCATTCAGAGAACCACAGTTGTGGGTCCTGCCTTGACTGGTTTGCTTCAGGGGAATTTATTCTTCTTCTTGCACAGACTTAAGGTGTGAACATAGAAGAGAAGTGAATTGAGTTTTCGTAAAGAAAAAGAATCTTTGATCAATTTGCATTTAGAAAAGAAGACACAGTAAGTATCACTCTTTCTCATCATGGCTAGAAGATGGGCAAAGCCTTGTTCCCCCTTCTCCATTGAAAGTGGCTAGTGTCCTTATTACCAGTTGGAACATCTTCTGGGTATATGCCCAGGAGAGGCATTGCTAGATCTTCTGGTAGTACCATGTCCAATTTTCTGAGGTACCTCCAGACTGATTTCCAGAGTGGTTGTATAAACTTGCAATCCGACCAGCAATGGAGGAGTGTTCCTCTTTCTCCACATCCTTGCCAACATGTGCTGCCACCTGAATTTTTGATCTTAGCCATTCTGACTGGTGTGAGGTAGAATCTCAGGGTTGTATTGATTTGCATTTTCCTGGTGATTAAGGATGTTGAACATTTTTTTCAGGTGCTTCTCAGCCATTCGATATTCCTCAGTTGAGAATTCTTTGTTTAGCTCTGTACCCCATTTTTAATGGGGTTATTTGAGTTTCTGGAGTCCAGCTTCTTGAGCTCTTTGTATATATTAGATACACATATTTCACTATGTTCATAGCATCCTTATTTATAATAGCCAGAAGCTGGAAAGAACCCAGATGTCCCTCAACAGAGGAATGGATACAGAAAATGTGGTACATTTACAAAATGGAGTACTACTCAGCTATTAAAAACAATGAATTTATGAAATTCTTAGGCAAATGGATGCATCTGGAGTTTATCATCCTGAATGAGGTAACCCAATCACAAAAGAAGTCACTTGATATGCTCTCACTGATAAGTGGATATTAGCCCAGAAACTTAGAATACCCAAGATACAATTTGCAAAACACAAGAAAATCAAGAAGAAAGAAGATCAATGTATGGATACTTCATTCCTCCTTAGAATAGGGAACAAAATACCCATGGAAGAGTTACAAAGACAAAGTTTGGAGCTGAGATGAATGAGTGGACCATCCAGAGACTGCCCCACATGGGAGTCCATCCCATAATCAGCCACCAAATGTAGACACTATTGCATATGCCAGCAAGATTTTGCTGAAAAGACCCTGATATAGCTGTCTCATGTGAGGCTATTCCAGTGCCTGGCAAATACAGAAGTGGTTGCTCACAGTCATCTATTGGATGGAACACAGGTCTCCCAATGGAGAAGCTAGAGAAAGTACCCAAGGAGCTGAAGGGGTCTGCAACAATATGAACTAACCCTTACCCTAGAGCTCGTGTCTCTAGCTGCATATGTAGCAAAAGATGGCCTAGTTGGCCATCATTGGGATGAGAGTCCCCTTGGTCTTGAAAACTTTATATGCCCCAGTACAGGGGAATGCCAGGGCCAAGAAGTGGGAGTGGGTGGGTATGGGAGTAGGGCAGGGGGAGGGTATAGGGGACTTTCAGAATAGCAGTTTAAATGTAAATGAAGAAAACATCTAATAAAAAATTGAAAAAAAAAAAGAAAGTGGCTAGTGTGGGGGTCAAAGTATGTAGAAATTCTTCCTAGTACTCCTAAATCAACAGAGTCATGAATCCACCTTCCTGTTGGGGACATGATAGAGATGAGAAAAAACACCATTTATCTTTGAGACTGAGGCATTGTGAGAGTGTTAAGAGGGCCATATTTATAGGACTAGGATTCCCAGGACAAGTCAGAGCTGATTCTACCAAAGCAGAATTATATTACTGACGCCTCTCAGCATTTCTAGAATCCTGTGTTCTCTCCCAATCGACCCCACAATTCGACCACTGATGTGGACCTTCTTACCCCCAAAATATTCTTATTGGATCATGCTGCCCTACTGCAGAGCTCTGTTCCTGGAATATTATGTAGACACATTGTGCATCATCATTGAACTAGATGGACATAACAGTTTTCTTTCAAACACAAAAACATTTCCCACTACTGAACTCTAGAACATACCTCAAGTTTTACAGAGAATGAAAATCACATTATTCCTCCTGCAAGAGATATAAAGTAGAGCCACTGTCTCAATCTGAGGATGATCTTATAGATGTCAGGGATTTCTCACCCTCCCTTCTCCTCTCCTACCTTCTGCTTCCTCGTCTTCCTGATCCTCTTCTTCCTAGTCTTTATCTTCCTCCTTGATTGTATTCATGTCTTACATAAGTAATAACCGAGGCAGTCAATGATCTGATGTATTAGATACTTAGCTAGATATATAATATAAAAATATTTATACTTTAGACTGTACACTTAAGAAGTTCATCCTGGTCTGATAGGTATTGTTTTTAACTCTTACCAAGTAAGAGGCTTGTTGAAAGATATAGAGAACATTATATATATATATATACACATACATATATATATTTATATATATACACATACACACACACATATATATATTTATATTTATACACACACACACACACACACACAAAACTGGTCAGAATACAGAGAATAAATAACTATTGGGGGCATATAACCCCAAATGTTACCTCTGCAATACTACCCCTTTACATAAGGTTCAGGGAACATTGCAAAAGGTTGATGGAAATATTGTAAAAGCCAAAAACCCAAGATTCTACTGTAAGGTAATGTCTTCTAGTCATAACAGGTGTGTTACAAGCATGATATATCAAACATATTGTTGCCTAAACAAGACATGCATAATAACCAAATCAGTAGACATGACAAGACAGATGGAAGAAATTTCATAAGTCCCAATCCCAAGAGGAAGAACTACAGGCAGTGTGAAGAGTGAGAGAGAGGAGAGAGGTGGAAATGATGTAAATACAGTACTCATGTATGCATTCTCAAATGCAAAGAAAAATGAAATTAAAGGCAAGTAATTTTCATATTTATTTCAATAGCTGGATCTTCCCCCCTACCCCACATTCCTTTCCTCCTGGATCATATGTATTATTTAGGTTATGAGTTTTCTAATACTAAGCTCTTACCCAGTCATGTTACTCCTTGAAATGGTCTATATCATCTTCCCTAGATCTATACTAAAATATCTCACAGTTTGGTACCTGGCCTGTGTATGGGGGCTATGAGCTTATAAAAAAATATGCCATCAACATTAGCTTTCTGAACAGTATCTTTTCTGAAGTTTTATCATCATTATATTGGTCAGAGTGCTTAGATGTAGAAAATAGAATCCACCCAAGCTTGTTTAAACATAAATCTTTTTCATTAAGGAACTCTGTTGCTTGTGGAACTAAGAAGAGAATGAAGGGAGTAGACTCCAGGTTGAGCTGCCAAGAATACTGTTCTTTAGGACTGGCCTCCAAGGAAGGGCTATATTTTCTTGAATCAAACAGTTGCTGCTATAGCAACGAACTGCAAATAATTCTTCCTCCCCCATAAGAACACAAAGTAGGAAGGGGATGTCAAGATGGCTAAGGTTATAAATGTAAATAAGTGGGTACAAATGTGTCCTCTCACTCTCTTGCCCTATATCAGCCATGTTTCAGTATGTATGCCTCAATCCTGAGTCTAGGTTAGCTCTCTGCTGTGTGTGGTCTTCATGATGGAGACATCTCCCCTTTCTTGGCCTTTGCCATTTTTCCCACAACTCTCAGCATATGCTTTCAGACAACCATTGGACTGCACAGGGTCTCCAATTGAGGAGCTAGAGAAAGGACCCAAGGAGCTGAAGGGGTTTATAGTCCCATATGAGGAACAACAGTATGAATCAAACAGTAACCTCAGAACTACCAGGGACTAAACCACCAACCAAAGAGTACACATGGAGGGACCCATGGATCCAGTTGTATATGTAGCAGCGTATGGCCTTGTCAGTCATCAGTGGGAGGAGAGGCCCTTGGTCCTGTAAAGGCTCGATGCCCTAGAGTAAGAGAATGCCAAGACCAGGAAGCTAGAATAGGTGGGTTGGTGAGCAGGGGGAGGAGGGAGAGGTTAGGGGATTTTCAGATGGGAAGTCAGGAAAGGGGATAACATTTGAAATGTAGATAAAGAAAATATCTAATAGAAGAAGAAGAAGAAGAAGAAGAAGAAGAAGAAGAAGAAGAAGAAGAAGAAGAAGAAGAAGAGGAAGAGGAAGAGGAAGAGGAAGAGGAAGAGGAAGAGGAAGAGGAAGAGGAAGAGGAAGAGGAGGAAGGGGAAGGGGAAGGGGAAGAAGAGGAAGAAGGGGAAGAAGGGGAAGAAGGGGAAGAAGGGGAAGAAGGGGAAGAAGAAGAGGAAGAAGAGGAAGAAGAGGAAGAAGAAGAAGAAGAAGAAGAGGAAGAGGAAGAGGAAGAGGAAGAGGAGGAGGGGAAGGGGAAGAAGAGGAAGAAGGGGAAGAAGGGGAAGAAGAAGAGGAAGAAGAGGAAGAAGAAGAAAGAAAAGAAGATAGAGATAGATTGCTATTAATGGCTCCTTGGAAATCACCATAGACTTATCTTCTTGGTCTTGTCACTTGCCTATCACACTATCCTACCATTACAATAATTAGTTATCCTGGATACTTTTCAGTTTCTATTCTTTACCTATGAACCTGTTATTTTCATGCTACTGCTGCTGCTGATAAGATGATAAATACCTCTTTAGAACATTTTCACTTTCCTTTATCATCAGATGGCCTCACCAGTTCATATTTGCCAACCCAGACAAGGCCTATTAACTCCTGACTCCTAAAACATCCGTACAATTTTTATTTATGACCTTCTCAAAACTCTTACGGCATCTGATGTCAGGTTATTTGTTCCATGGATAAACCAGTGTCATGGACTGGCTCATTTTTCTTTCCTGATTCCCCACATTTGTATTATACCCTTACCTCCAACACATCAGCATGAGGCTGTATTTTGAGATGTGGCTCACCAAAGATAATAAGTTAAACTGGGAACTTTGAGAACACTGTAAACAAACATACCATATATCATATTGAGAAAAACAAATGTCTGTTCAGGAAATATTGGCAATATGCTCACATTGGAAGTACCATATGAGGGCACTTAGAGGAGATAGCTATCTATAGGCCATGGAAGTATCAGGAGTGAACAACTCTACCAAGTTCATCTTGCATGATCACAAGGAAGCAAATCTCTGCCTTGAAGTCACCCTATGTGTGGTGTTTTCAGCAACATAACTGAAAGACAAATAAAACTATGGGGTCTTTAAGGTTTGAGAATTGATAGTGTTTTGTAAGGGCCCACCATCTTTGACCCTTTCTTGAGCACAGTTGCTTATTTGCCACTTGATTGCATACATTTACTTTTCTCTGTATGAGTGCTCTGCACAGCCATGATCCACTCAGTGTGTGCCTACTGGATTTCCTCTGAAATGAGCCTTCGGCTCAGATGCTTTCCTCATAGACCTACCCCTGACCTCAGCAGTTCACTCTAGCTTAGAAAAAGAACTTCTTTAAATTTCCTCAAATCATACTAAACATACATGAGCTTCACGGCATCAGTAATACAGATTGAATCTTCCCAAGAAGGCTGACAAACTAAACTGCTTGAAAATATGAATATCTATTAATTCTAGCACGCATTCCCTCTCACATATCTGTTTATTCTTCCTTACAATGTACACATTACTCTTTAAAATATGAAGCATTTCGATGTGCATATTAGATCAATGTTTTACTGCCCATTGACCTTTCTTGACTATAAGGATATGACTACAGCCAAGTTTACTCTTGTATGCTAAGAGCACTGAATAATTCCTGAGATGGGCCAGATAAATAATGCCTGAATAACTGAATGACACCTGCAGGTCTCCTGCTCTTGTCATTCTCTTTGAGCTAAATGATGTCTTCTGCTAATTCTGCTTTTATTTTGTGATATTCATTCAATTTTAGAAACTGGTGGGCAATAAGATGACCAAAACCACAATAAAAATTTATGCCACATATCTCTTCTCTGTTAAGAAAAATAAAGAATGCTAGCAGTTATCAAAGCCTACTAGAAGGAATTTAGATGAAATACTGGGTGGTTAGTCAGAATGATCAACTGCAGAGTCCTGTAGATTGCCTGCATATGGTCAAAAAGTTATATATTCATTTCTCTACAAATAGAATATTCTGTACCCTGAAATTTGACCAGCTATAAAGTGGTCAGTTTAGAAATTTGAGTTAAGAAAATGTCAGGTTCACAATAATAAAATCTCACCATGAATTTCTACTCCTGTTACTTCTCTTGCCTCTAGAACAGAATTCATTTTACTTACTTTGACTAAAAATTTCTTTAAACAATTTAGAACACACGCAAAATAAAGGTCTTAAAATGTTAACAAGAAGGCTGACAAGCTGTTACAGGAAACCAGGCGATTATATACTTAACTGTTGACTGTCCCTGCTTCCCCATAACAGCTACACAAAACAGCTTATTCTCTTCTTATGAACTGGCCAAAGTCATTATATTATGTGGGACTTGGGTGCCTCCAACATGAAGCAGGTATAATAATAGCCCATTAAGTAATTGAGATAAGAGAGACTATATACATAAACTCATACTATACCATCTTGAATGTAGTGAATAGATAAACATGCTGCTGAAACCTGTCTCTGATTTCGAGTCTAAAATTACTGTCATTAAATTTAACTTTCATTTGTTCTGTCTATCTCTCAGGACTCTGGACTGTGTGCTCAATTCTACCCATGATGTTTCCTCAATGTGCTACAAATAGCCCTTAAATTCATGATCCTAAGTTCTAGCCTTATCTTGGCTATTCTTTCATGTATCTTTCTGTCAAAGCAAAATTCATTGCCTGGAGAATTGTGTTCATGGTGGGAAACAGATATTTTGACACCCATTCAAACTCAAGTACATAAAATGGCATGGTCTTTGGTAATAATTGTCATTGCCCTGGTACAGGGGTACAGGTGGTGAAAGGATCTGTGCAGGTCACTAGACATCCTATAGCAGAATCAGTTAGATGCAAAAGAAATAAGAGAGAGAGAGAGAGAGAGAGAGAGAGAGAGAGAGAGAGAGAGAGAGAGAGAGAGAGAGAGAGAGAGAGAGAGACAGGAGAAACGAAAATCAGCTGTTAAAAGGTAAGAAAATGCATTATGTTGGATGAGAGATCTATGATTGTTCTGATCATAGGCAAAGCCCCTTACTGTGAAGGGATTGATTAGTCATGGGGGGGGGGGTAGAGAGGATGTAGATTTATGGGCCCTGTGAATATCAGATGAAGAGAATGGCATTAGCTGAAAATAGAAAGGTCCATTTTTAAACCACTCTGGGAACGGAATAGCAAAATCCAGAGAAGCCCATCTTTTACTCAAGACGGTCTATAAATGTTAAGATGGAGTGGAATGGCTATTGACTAAATTAATGAGTTGTCACTCCTCCAGTCCCTTAGCTCTTCTCCTCAGACAAGAAACCTTATGTGTCCTGGGGAATGGGGGCCTCAGGAACAAGAAGAGAGTCTTTGACCTTGTCAAAATGCATTTCTGCCCAAACGAAACCAAAGCTATTTATCTTGTGAGATAATCCCTATTCAGAGTGTGAACATTTCTTTCCTTGTGAATTTTGGTGACTGCATCCTTTCAAAGACAACTCCCTGAAGATGTCATTCTCTTAACTGAGAAAGAGTTGTTTTCACACATAGAACAGTAAGTTGGAAGATGTTCCAGAAAAGTCTAAATAAAACCTCTTGATGGTCTCAGAGTCCTCTGTCAATTAATGTGATGACTGGCCTGTGAAACCCATAGGTCTACACATGCAACCTTGTTTAGTTCTGTCTACAAATAGATTTTCTGTAGTTTGCCCATATAAACCTTAGGTCACCTGGAGTCTAGAATGTAGTGATAACAATTCTTCCTTCTTGCTTTCCACTGTGGCTTGTTCTTCAGTATTTAGAATCCTACTCTTGACATTTTCATGTATTAGTTCCCATAATTTCTTATGTAATATTTTTTATTTGTTAAAAGAAGAAAGAAAAACAGTTTTTGTGATATAGGAAGGAGTATCCCTGTTGCATAAATTAAAGACTGACTTTGGGTATGTTTAATCTTCATTCCCATAAATGAACATAAAATCCATATTCTGTACTGGAACAGTTTAATCTGTTGGACATAAGAAGTGATATCAGAACTGATTTATTTCTGTTGTCCCCAAGAGTAACACAGACTTTACTTTGGTTCATAGAGGTACAAAGTCTAATACAAAATTAATTTTTGTTAATAATCCTATATACATACAATACTGAAGATAATCTCATATAGTACTTGGAATGTTCTTACATTTTGACTATCAGCCATCATGTAAGATCAAATGTGAAATTTTCTCATTGCTGTCATGTTGAAGGTCAGGCCAAATCTTTTCTGATTTCAGAGCACTTGGGGTTTTAAAGTGGGGAAACTCAAACTATTCCTGATCCTATTTCCTACTTCTCTTTGGTTTGAAAGCATTCTCTATTTTTAATTTTTCACACCAGATTTGGGGATGACTTTGTACGTTACATGATAAAACAGTGTTTTTGATGCCTGCAATGATATGGAAATCTGCCCTCCAGAGTCTTACTCACATTTTTAGAACAACACAGGTGGTCAACTATCTATTGCAGCTTCAGTGACTGACTCAAAGAAGCTCTGTCCTCAGTAGGGTACTTCAAGATTCCCTAGAAGGGTATTGTTTCATTCTATTTATGGGTGATAACTTATATAGTACATTGGTGTGTACTTTTATTCTCAGAAAGTCACTAGAACACTTTTATGTATGTAGCAAAAATATGCTACGTATTTCAACTAGTGTCTGAACCGCTCCTTTACATTAATCTTCCTGGAAACAGGGCTGTTGCAGATAGACGTGCACACAGTGGGTTTAGGCTGGTTTAGAATGAACTCCACATATCCAGCTGTTGCCAGGATATCATCAAACCTGATGACATGAGTTAATCTGTGGGATATATCTGGTGAAAAAGAAAGAAACAACTCCTTTATATTCTCCTCTTATATCCACAAACACTGTGACATATATGTACACACCATGATGACACACGGGTATGTGCTTACAAAGCTCATGTGCTGTGATGAAGCAAAATAAACTCTTCGTACCTTAAGTTGCTTTTCTTGAGCGCTTTGTAACGACACAAGAAACTGACACGCTTCTTAAAACTCATTTGTCATAGTGTCTCCTTAGAGATTTTTAATTGAATATATATTTATGAGCATTAAATAAGATCGCACAGGAAAAGATGTTTAAAGTGTACAGCACTGATAAATATAAGCCGTGGATATTTTTATAGATAGCCAATAAATCGACATTGAGGGGTTGAATAAAATGAAATTAAATGTGCCTTCTGGGGAAATAATTTTGACACTACCATAGAAAAGTCTAAAACATACTCATTCTGGGAGCTTGTCACTTTGGCTATTTAATGCAAATCCCCAGCAGCACTGTCTTTAAAAAGGTTAAAGCCTTGTCTATTTTGTTTAGATCATACGCTGTAAATCTTTGCACTCCAAATGCAATCCTCTAGTCAGCTGTATGCTGGGTATTGGTATCACTTGGATATTTGATGGAAATACAGAATGTCAGGTACCCCAGACTCAATGACTCAAGAGTCTGTTTCTGGTGATAGCCTCAGGCTAGTAGAGCTCATATTACTCTTGAGACAAACTGTCACAAAAAGAATCTCTTGCATATGTTTACCTTCCTACCTCATAACAGTAAGTAGTAATTTATAAATGTTCTTTGCAACAAACAGCATGTGATGTTGGAATTTTCCCAAGTTTTAGAGTTTAATACAACTGAGTATTAATCTGCCTTCATTTGGGGGAGACCTTGCAGATCCTGGTAAAACATTTTTCTTTTCTTCTTCCTTTTTCAGCCCCTCAGACGTTGATTTCTGTTCATCCCCACTTCTCAGTGGCATTTCCCAATACATAAACACACATTTTACTTGGAACTTGTAGGGCCACACCTAGCAGGAGTCTGAAAAATTATTTACCAGGCAACATATAAGAGTCATGGCCCAGAATTGAAGAGGACAACAGAAACCAAGCAACAAACACTCACCCAGTACAACCAATAATAAATACTACCACCAAGAATTACAATTTCCCCAGACCCTGATGCCCAGAAGTTGATGTAAAAATACAATAAAAACATCCAAGGCAAAATGTCTCCTCTGAAACACATCAACCCAACCATAGAATGCCCTGAATATTCCAACATAGCTGACACACAGGTAAAAGACCTTAAAATAGTCTTTATGGATATGACAGTGCTCCTTAAGAAATGAATCAATCCCTTATTCTGTCAAAACACAAAGGAACATTGGAAGGAAATTAATAAAACAGTAAAAGACCTGAAAGTGGAAATAAACTCAATAAAGAAAATCCAAACAGTGAATGCTGAAATGGGAAACATAGGAATTTGAACAGGAACCTCAGAGGACAGCTTCATCAACAGGATACAAGAGAAGAGTAAAAGACTCTCAGACCTTGAGGACATGAAAAAAAAATATTGGGAACTTGGTCAAAAAAATGTTAAATTAAAACAGTCCTGGTCCAAAACATTGAGGAACTCTGGGACACCATGAAAAGACCAAATCCAAAACTAATAAGAATAGAGAAAGAGGAGGAAACCTAGGTCAAAGACACACTAAATATTTGCAAGAAAATCATAGAAGAAAAATTTTGTTACCTAAAGCAGATGCCTGTGAAGGAACAGAAAACATACAGAATATCAAATGGACTAGACTAAAATGAAAATAAATTCCCCCTGATATATAATAATCAAAACACTACATGTGCAGAACATGAAAAAATATTCAAGGGTACAAGGGAAAAAGACCAAGTAACATAGAAAGGCAGACCTATTAAAAATTATACCTGACTCCAACATGGAGACTCTAAAAGCCAGAAGGACCTGGATGGATGTGCTGCTGAGTTTAAGTGACCACAGATGGCATCCCATATTAGTATAAGAACAAAACAAAACAAACAAAACAAAACAAAACAAAACACTTTCGATCATAAAAGATGGAAAAATAAGACATTTCATGTTAAAAATAAAATTTAAATGTCTTTTTATGACTCTAGTACAACAGAAAACATTAGAAGAAAAACTACAAACCAAAAGTTATCTACACCCAAGAACAACAAAGGAATAAATAATCCCAGATCCACAAAATCAAAAGAAAGAAACACACTCTCTCTCTCTCTCTCTCTCTCTCTCTCTCTCTCTCTCTCTCTCTCTCTCTCTCTCTCTCTCACACACACACACACACACACACACACACACACACACACACACCACACACCACAAAACCTCCAAATAACAGGAATTAACAAACACTGTTCATTGATTTTAATGGTCTAAATTTCACAATGAAAACATAGAAACTGGCAAAATACATGGGCTAATAGGATCTATCCTTCTGCTGCCTCCAGGAAATATGCCTAAACATCAAAGATATTTATCACATCAGGATAAATATGTTTCAGTGTACCATAGTGACACTTGCTCCACTATGTTCATTACTGCTCTGTTTCTAATTGGAAACAACCTAGTTGTCCATCAAAAGATGGCTGAGGAATAAGTGTGGTACCTTTACACAATAGTGTATTACTCAACAATTTAAAATTGTCATCTTAAAAAGCATACCTAAATGGAAGAAAATAGGAAAAATCATGCTAAGTGAAGTAAGTCAGATCCAGAAATAACTTAAGACATGTAATGACTTATATGATGATAGTAGCTGTTAAGTTAATGATAAACAAGCTATGATCTATAGAACAACTAAGAGAAGATACCCTAGTATATAAAGGAAAAGATAAATCAATACAATAAAGGGAAAAAGAGTGGACAGCTGTAGATGGATGTAGGGAAAAGATTGGAACAGAAGGATTAAGTGGAAAGAGCTTAAAGGAGAAACAGTTATATCTCCCCATCCATAAAGCAAAATTCATGTCCAGTTAACCACATGGATATGAATTCTGGAGTGTGTAAAAGCTTGGATCTCCGTGTCTTGTGCCTTTTCTTGGGTCTTTTATTTTGTTTTTCTCCTATTCCTTGTGTTCATTTTTTGTTTAATCATATTTTGTTATTATTCCTTAGGGGCTTGTGTTTTTCTAATGCTAGACAGAAAGGTAATATATCAGTTGGGAGGGGAGGCAACAAAGAACTAGAAGTAAAAGGAAGGGAAAGCATAATCAGGATATATATTATATGACAAAAATCTATTCTCAATAAAAGAAGAAAATCTGCATGGTTCTGAAAAGGCCCAGTGATAATGAATATTAACTGACAGCTCAATAAAACATATTCAAAGAGGTGTATGTAGTCTGCATGTGTGATGAGGGCACATTCTGATGATTGATTTCTGATTAATCACTGTGGAGAAAGATATCTGATTTTTTCCTTGGCCATCAGTGATCTCAAGAACCAAAGACTATCACCAAGTATATGAAAATATCATAAGGAACCTATCATTTTTCACAATTATTAATAATATGATCTTACCCCCAAAAGAGCCTGGAAGTTCTGTGCTTTTTGTCAATTTCTTCTTTAGATATGTTACTTTAGGATAGGAAGAAATACACAGCCGTGATACTCTCTATAGCTGCTAGTATCCTTGAGAGAAAGCCTCAGCGTTTGTCTGTAGCACCAGCCTTTCTTTGGAGAAATGTAAGCAGCTTTGAATACGGCATATGTCGTCCTGACCTCTCCACTGTCTCTCATGGCATGGTGCTCAGGAGAAGGCAGAGCTCACATGCAGCTCTCTGCTGGAAACGTCCCTTGGACACAAGACCAGTTCAAGCGTCATTGGGCAGAAGCTTTTCATCCCTGCAGAGGCTGTTTCCACTTGATTTTGTTATTTTGATCTTTGGAGCATCTTTTCAATGCCAACAAAAGTCAATACATTCTTCTGGGAGAAGCCATCAGAGCAATGGTAATGAGTTGTTCAAGGGGCCGTGTCATGGGCATAAACTCTGGGGAAATATAGGCACTTTGTTCCTGAAACTCACACTGTGTGACCTGCTTGCTGTGTGAAATGTTAGTATTTGGCTTTGTGCTTCTTTCCCGGTACTGTCAGCAACACGAAGAAATCTTAGAGGGGGCAGGGTGGTTGCTGTTCATTTTATGAAAACTGCGTGCAGCCATGCCAGATGTCAATGTGTGAATCAGAGCACTTCTCGAGAATGCGTGACTGTTCACTTCATCCTTTAGCACCTTCAAGGAGGCTCAGATGTATATGTTTGGAAGGAACACAGTTTGATTTGGCTTTTTCAGTGAGATGTCAGGATCGTGTTAACTGTAGTGATCTCTGACAACAGGCTCATCACTGTGGAGATTGTGTCATACTTTGGCCTCTTCAGGTCTGGGGGCTTCTCTCACCATTGTAATGCTAAATTCCTTCAGTTTTCTCAGTGAAGCCACCCCCAGGGATACAGTTTATGCTGTTGTTAAGACTAGGCCACCCCAAATTGAATGTTTTCTTTTATCAGATTTTAATTAAAATAAAGATACCCCCCCCCAAATCACTGAAGACCACATAAGGAAGTATGCTTAAAGCTGGGAATATGGCTCAGTATATAAAGTACTTGTCATGGGCAGAACCCAATTGAATGCTAGGCAGGCATGTCATGACAATTGCAATGCTAGTGCTTAGGAAGAAGAGACAAAGGATCTCTGTGACAAGCTAGCTAGCGAATGTAGCCAGGATTAGTGACTTCAGATTCAGCAAGGGACTATGACTTAGTAAGTAAGCAACAGAACAGAGATACCTAATGTCAGTTTCTGTACACATATGTGTGTATAGATAGTCACATTTACACATATGTATGACCATATACATAGGAGTGTACCAACACATACACTCACTCTACAAAAATCTAAAGCATGGACTATAAGTGTATATAATTACAAATAAATTAAATATGTATTTATCATCTTATTCAACAATTATATTTGCATTCATATGTATTTCAATATTCATATGAGCATACACTCTAAAATACTTACATTTTGCAAGTGATGTATATATGGGGATAAATGTGAGGCAGGCCTGGTGACTCATGTTTGTAATTCCACCATTTGGGAAGCTTCAACCCATAAATGCAAAGACTTTGAGGTTAGCCTGATTTAGTGAGGAAAGTTTGGAATATAGTGTGAGATCCTATCTTTTAAAAAAATGTACATAATTGTTCACATATTTTTATATCTAATTAATGTCAGGTACTTACACTTCGTCTATGCTACCTGGAGATTTTTGTATATTGTGGATAAAGTGTGAAGCCATTGTCACAGTATGAAGCCCAATCATTGCCTCCCTTACTTTCAACCTCAGTCTCTGTTAAGAAGCTCTCAATGAGGAACATGTTATTCTAACAACTTTAGGAAGTGGTCTGAGGTGGGCAATTAGGTAGAATAAGGATGAGTTTGGGGATTGTAATACCTACAGACATGGTTTGCCCTCCATAAGGAGTTTCCCCCTGGGCAGGCCCAGAGGAAGATGCAGAAAAGTTGCATTTTTTGAACCATTAGAGCTAAAATTTATAAACAAAAGGAACATATTTTAAAATAGTAATTCATGCTTCTATAGTGTTTTGCTCATCTACAAAGTAACTA
The DNA here is from genome assembly GCF_978045245.1 of Mus caroli. Lineage (NCBI taxonomy): Eukaryota > Metazoa > Chordata > Mammalia > Rodentia > Muridae > Mus > Mus caroli. The sequence continues at coordinate 42,299,869 of NW_028227259.1, forward strand.
ATGTCCTAAAATCTTCAGGAGTATTAGACTGCATCATAATTATATTGGTTCATGAGTTTGATAATTTCAATGAGAAATTCTCTTCAGAGGCTCAGATATTGAGGTACTCAGTCTCCAGCTGATGGTGCTTTTGAGGAAAGAGGTACAGCTTTGCACGATTTGGGAGATGAGTCCCATCCTATTTTCAGCTTACTGTCTACCTAGTGCTCCTGATTGAGTTAAGATTTACCAGCTCTCTGCTCCACCCTATGCTTCTCTGCCATGGTGCACACTTACCTTTCTTGAAGCATAAACCAAAGTATACTCTTTGAGTTATCATATTTTATCAAAGAAATATAGAAGTAACTAATAAAATGAGCAAAAGATTGAAGGATAGATGGGTAGATCTGTAATAGAGCAAGTATGCTTACCTGCAAAAGTCACATGTTTGCTCTATGTGTCAAGGATGCTGATGCATATGATAAAATAAATTCAGGTTTGTTCCATGTCTGAAAATCACAAAGAGGGATTCCTTGTTGGACACAGTGAGTTAATCTGTGCAATTACCCCTGCATCCTGGAAGATATGCTCTCTTGTCCCTATTTCCTTCCTGAAACACTGAAGACTCAGAGAATGCTGTGTGTGGTAGAGAGTGGGAAGGGTGCTGTTTCAGAATTCTGAAGTGGAGGTTGAGACTCTGACTTTAGTTTCCAACAGGAGGCCCAAAGTGTCTGGATTCCCAAAGTTGAACAAATAAGGCTGCAGAATTATGTAGTCCAGGTTTCATTTTTGAGACTGGACTGTGATCTTCAGCCAGTATGGATGGAGCTTCTCTGAGCTCCAGCTTCCTTGTGGGTCAAAACCCCAGGAATTTTTTTTTTATGAAAATAATCTGAATGAACACTTAAAACGCATGGTACTGTGAAACTCAAGTGAGCAACAGATCATTTCTTCTCAAGCCTATATAGCCTCAGGCAAGGCTGGGATTAATGGAGATAATGTAGAATTAGACTAAAATCTAATGTCTTATAATTTTGTAATTTTTAGCATAGTTAAGGCAAGATTTAAAACCTGTTTCTATGGGTTTCTAAAAATTTTTTTCTATTTCTGGATCTTGATTCCAAAACCTTAAATTAGCTAGCCAATTGGCCTACAACTTAGCTGTATTCCCAACTCATTTTATTTTTTGTTTGTTTTTGTATTTTTACTTTCCATTTTGAGACAGGGTACCCATAGCTGTGCAAATTAACTTTCTACATATAATCATCTTGCCCTAAAGTTCAGGCTTAGGGCATGTTCTATAAAATATAGCTAAGCTTCTTGTCTTAGTTAGGGCTTAACTGCTGTGAACAGACACTATTACCAAGGCAACTCCTATAAGGACAACATTTACTGGGGCTGGCTTACAGATGAAGTTTAGTCCATTATCATCAAGGTGGAATCATGGCAGTATCTAGGCATGGTTCAGGAAATCTGAGAGTTCTACATCCTCATTTGAAAATCTCTAGGAGAAGACAAGTTTCCAGGCAGCTAGGAAGAGGTTCTTTTTTTTTTTTTAATTTATTTTTTTATTAGGTATTTTCCTCGTTTACATTTTCAATGCTATCCCAAAAGTCCCCCATACCCACTCCCCCAATCCCCTACCCACCCACTCCCTCTTTTTGGCCCTGGGGTTCCCCTGTACTGGGGCATATAAAGTTTGCAAGTCCAGTGGGCCTCTCTTTGCAGTGATGGCCGACTAGGCCATCTTTTGATACATATGCAGCTAGAGACAAGAGCTCCAGGGTACTGGTTAGTTCATATTGTTGTTCCACCTATAGGATTGCAGTTCCCTTTAGTTCCTTGGGTAATTTCTCTAGCTCCTCCATTGGGGGCCATGTGGTCCATCCAATAGCTGACTGTGATCATCCACTTCTGTGTTTGCTAGGCCTCGGCATAGTCTCACAAGAGACAGCTATATCTGGGTCCTTTCAGCAAAATCTTGCTTGTGTATACAATGGTGTCAGCATTTGGAAGCTGATTATGGGATGGATCCCTGCATATGGCAATCACTAGATGGTCCATCCTTTCATCACAGCTCCAAATTTTTTCTCTGTAACTCCTTCCATGGGTGTTTTGTTCCCATTTCTAAGAAGGGGCAAAGTGTCCACACTTTGGTCTTCGTTCTTCTTGAGTTTCATGAGTTTCACAAATTGTATCTTATATCTTGGGTATCCTAAGTTTCTGGGATAATATCCACTTATCAGTGAGTACATATTGTGCGAGTTCCTTTGTGATTATGTTACTTCACTCAGGATGATGCCCTCCAGGTCCATCCATTTGCCTAGGAATTTCATAAATTCATTTTTTTAAATAGCTGAGTAGTACTCCATTGTGTAAATGTACCACATTTTCTGTATCCATTCCTCTGTTGAGGGGCATCTGGGTTCTTTCCAGCTTCTGGCTATTATAAATAAGGTTGCTATGAACATAGTGGAGCATGTGTCCTTCTTACCGGTTGGGACATCTTCTGGATATATGCCCAGGAGAGGTATTTCAGGATCCTCCTGTAGTACTATGTCCAATTTTCTGAGGAACCGCCAGACTTACATCCAGAGTGGTTGTACAAGCTTGCAATCCCACCAACAATGGAGGAGTGTTCCTCTTTCTCCACATCCTCGCCAGCATCTGCTGTCACTTGAATTGTTGATCTTAGCCATTCTAACTGGAGTGAAGTGGAATCTCAGGGTTGTTTTGATTTGCATTTCCCTGATGATTAAGGATGTTGAACATTTTTTCAGGTGCTTCTCAGCCATTTGGTATTCCTCAGGTGAGAAGGTTCTTAAAGCTCTTGCCCACAACAACACACTTCCTCCACCAAGGCTATACCTAATTTACCAAGGCCACAACTCTTAATAGTACCACTCCCTGATCTATGCATATTCAAACTACCACATTCTACTCCCTGGTCCCCATAGGCTTCTTCAAACACATGAGTCTATGGGGGTATACCTACCCATAGCATAATGCAAAATGCTTTTTATTCAATTTCAAAAGTCCCCATAGTCTACAGCAGTCTCAACAATGTCAAAAGTCCAAAGTTCAAAGACTCTTCAGAGATGTAGCAGTCTCATAACTGTAATACCATAAAAAGTCAAAAGTGCTGGACCAAAGCAAGACAGAAAATCAGCTGAGCAAACTCCAAACTCAATGCCTCCATGCCCGATGTCAAAGCATATTCAAACCATCCCACTTCTCTACCTTTGTGTGGGGGATGTAGTTGGTATATGAGTGTGAGTGTGTAGGTGTGTGTCCAAGGAGGTCGGGACATCAGCGATCTTCCTTTGTTGCTCTCTTCCTTATGGCCTTGAGAAAGTGTCACTCACTGAATCAGAAGTTTGCTGTTTCATCTAAGTAGCTGACAAGTAAGCTCTCTGGGCTCTGATTCTCCTGTATCTATCCCTGCCCCACCTCAACCCCACGCCACGGACCAGTGAGAAGGTTGTATAGGGGCAAAGCTACATCTAGCTGTTTACCTGAAAGCCAGGATAAGAAACCTGGATCTCTTCTTGCCAGAGCAAGTGCTGTTATTCTCTGAGCATCCTCCTAGCTGGCAATCTTTTCTGCCTATCATGTTATTCATTCTGTAACTTTTATGTTTCCCTCTTTGGTGAAATTCTTAGCCATGCTACATTTTCAAATTTAACATTTTTAATCATATTTGCTTTCTTTCTGTTCTCTAAATCTGTCTGTGGAGTACTATGTAAGTATCAGTGATAGGATTCTCTGTTTTAATTTTTTTATTAATTTCCTTTCTGTGTCTTTTCATGAAAATCTAAGATCCACACAGGAGCTGACCTCAATAGGGTCACCATTCATGGTTTCCTCTTTTTACATATCCAAGGACCTCTGTCTGTAGCTGAAATTCATAGATATCTGTTTCATAAAGGGCCTCTGTTCAACCACTTAGGTGAGGCCTTGGTTCTACTGACTTGAACTTTAATCATGGGTATGTGAGAAACCTTCAACAAAGATACTGTTATTCATGTAGATAAGCTAACCTTTTACCCTGTTTCTTTTCTGTCTTCTGTTGTCAAGTCTTTTCCTGTTTCTCCATCCTCACAATGTCTCACCTCTTTTGCCTAGTTGTTTGCCTTTTCTACACCCCCACTTCACACACTTCTGCCACTTGATAGATCTCACTATGGAAGCTATGACATGAGTCAGAAGCATAGGAGAAACTGAGATGCATGCCCAAGCCAGGAACCTGAAGCTTGCCTTTTGCTGAACCTGAAGCTTGCCTTTTAGTCTGGTTAGCAAGCTACTGATATAACCCTGTCTCTGCCTCCATTACAGTAGTGGAGTTATAAGTTGTGTTAGGGGTTTTTATATAGATGTTAGAAACTCAAACAAAGATCCTGATGATTTCACACCAAGTGCTATTACCCACTCTTCCATGATTACAGCCCCTCTAACAGCATTTATACAAGAATCACCCATGCTTTAGTAATTTGAAAACTTTCTATGCAACTGTAAATTTCAGGCTTAATAGATAACAAATGAAGTATTTCTCTGTGTGTGATTGTGTGTGTGTGTGTGTGTGTGTGTGTGTGTGTGTGTGTGTGAATGTGAATACCAGGTATTGATGCCAAGTGTCTGCCTCTTTTTTCTTTCCACTTTACTTTTTAAGAAAATGATTGTCAGTGAACATTCACGTGACCATTTTGTCTAGATTGTTTGGTCACTGTACCCCGAGAATCAGCCAGTCTTTGCCTTCCACCCCCTGGAGGTTACAGGGATGCACTGCTGGCTGTGCAGTTTCTGAGAGTCCAGCTTCAGGTCCCTATGCTTGTGCAGTGAGCATTTTACCCACTGCAGAACCTTCCAGCTCCCAAATACTAAATTTTAGATCACATTTCTAGGATATCAGACTAATACATGAAAAAAGTACTTGTTTTCAGTTCCAATGTCTTTTATTACTTGGTAGCACAAAATACTTTGATACACCATTTACCTAAAACATACAGTTATAACACATCTTTTTTTAAAAGTATTTTTTAAAACAATTTTTATTAGATATTTTCTTCATTTACATTTTAAATGTTATCCCCTTGCCTAGTTTTCTCTCTGAAAGTCCCCTATGCCCTCCCCCTTCCCTTCCCCCTGCTCACCAACCCACACAATCCTACCTCCTGGCCCTGGCATTCCTCTATTCTGGGGCATAGAATCTTTACAAGACCAAGGGCCTCTCCGCCCACTGATGGCCGACTAGGCCATCCTCTGCTATATATGCAGCTAGAGACAAAAGCCCTGGGGGTACTGGTTAGTTTATATTGCTGTTCCTTCTATAGTGCTGCAGACCCCTTCAGCTCCTTGGGTCCTTTCTTTAGCTCCTTCATTGTGGACCCTGTGTTCCATCCTATAGATGACTGTGAGCATCCACTTCTGTATTTGCCAGGCACTGGCATAGCCTCACAGGAGATGGCTATATCAGGGTCCTGTAAGCAAAATCTTGTTGGTATATGCAATAGTTTCTGGGTTTGGTGGTTGTTTATGGCATGAATCCCCGGGTGGGGCAGTCTCTGGATGGCCTTTCCTTCAGTCTTAGCTCAGAACTTTGTCTCTGTAACTCCTTCCATGGGTATTTTGTTCCCCCTTCTAAGAAGGAACAAAGTATCCACACTTTGAATTCTTCCTCCCACTGTTTCCTTCATATGTCTAAAAAAATCGAAATCCTTCACTTTATTATATCTTAGGGAAATACAAATGCTATGTAATGATGTGGCATGCAGAATAGTTGATGTAAAGCTAATGTCAGTAACTTCTGGTGTGCTTCAGCAGTAACCACTAAAAAGCATAATATGATGCACTAGTTATTGTTAAGACTATGACATCAGTTCTTTTTCTTTTTTAAATTTTATTTAGAGGAATAAAAATGTACAGAGAGGTCAGTTGACCCCAGTATTCAATCCATAACATCTGTCATATAATTTACTTTTTATTTCGTTCATGCTATGCCATTTATTTGCTTTAAATAGAAAGCTTGCATAGAAAGAAACTCAATGACATTGGCTATTATCAGAAACTCTAAAAAAAGAATCAGGACATTTCAACACAAAGTGTCACATCTTTCATGTCCACCACCTTAGCACATGATACAAGTGGTATGGTTTAAATCAGTTACTAAAACTTTATTTTGGGGTTCTTTTCAAATGCCACCTTCTATATTGCTCTCTTTTCTATCGCTCCAATGAATGTCTTTACCTACTGTGGTCCAACAGCATGCTTTAGGTATCTCAGTTAGAACTCTTCCAACCAAACGCCAGACAGTAGGGAGAGGGAACTTATAGAGCCTACCCCCAGCAGGAAGACAGGGCATCAAGTGAAGAATGGGGTTGCCATCCCATAATCACAATTCTGATCCATAATTATTCCTGTCTGAAAGAATTAGAGGGATGGAAATGGAGAGGAGCCTGAGGAAAAGAAGGTTCAGTGACAGGCCCAAAGTGGGATCCAGCTCAAGGGGAGGTCCCAAGGGCTGACACTATTACTGAGGCTATGGAGCACTCACAAAAAGAGACCTGGCATGACTGCCCTCCAAAAGACCCAACAAGCAGCTGAAAGAGTCAGGTGCAGATATTTGCACCAACCAATGGACAGAAGCAGCTGATCCCTGTTGTTGAATTAGTGAAGGCTTAAAGAAGCTGAGGAAAAGGACAATTCTGTAGGAGGACCAGCAGTTTCAATTAATCTGGATCCCTGATATCTCTCAAACACTGGACCACCAAACAGGCAGCATACACTAGCTGATATAAGGCCCCCAACACACATAGAGTAGAGGCCTTCTGGGTCTGTGTTCATTCAGAGGTGATGCACCTAACTCTCAAAAGTCTGGAGGCCCCAGGGAGATTAGAGGTCAGGTGGGGTGGGAGTTGGGAACATCCATGTGGGGACATGGGGTGGGGAAGAAGTATAGGAAGTGGAACAGTCGGAGGATGGATGGGGGGATTAAATATGGAGTGTAAAAAATAAATTAATGAAAAATTTCAAGAAAAAAAAGAACTCTTCCAACCATGTATTATATACATAGATAGAGACAGAGGCATATGTAGTTAATGTACACATACTAACACCATGTGTGAGAAATTTTACAGGTCCCACTTCTAGTTGAAGAAGTACAAGAAATCAGTGGCTGCTAAAAGAGGAATAATCGGTTTTATTCAGAGACAAGCCCCAATAGGCTATCCTCAAATGGTCAGCCTTAACATTTGTTCACAAGAGCAACACACCAACTCTTGATGGACCCTAAATACCCCTTAGAATACTGTTAGGGGACATCTAGCAAGAATCTAAGTTGAGATTGTTTAGAAAGTCAAATGATCTATAATGAAATTGTATCTAGAATTATGACTTCATCATAGATTTATGGTTTTAAATTGTAATGACACAGATTTTTAAGATTCCATCAAGTTAAATAAGGTTTTTCAGGGGAAAGCTAGGACGAGAAGGACTTTTTTTTATCCATAAGAAAGCATTTAATGCACGGAATTTTAAAGGCTGTCCTTTCTTCTCACAAAATAACTAAAAGGCAATGTTCTGAAGAAAAAAAAAATGTCTGGACTTCTGAGAAGTTAGCTTTTCCATCCCCAAGTCTTTTAATGAAAGCCTGAGTAGTTGACAGATGAAAATGTGAGTTTCAGGGAGCTAGATGCCATAATGACTTGACCTGTGCTTCACCAGACATATGTGCCCACATCCACAGGGGTCTAGAGCCTTCCCTGGCTCCTGCTAACTGCTGACAAATGAGCCATGGTGGCTGCATCACTGGACACAGCCGGCATCTCTGCTTCTATATGGACTAAGTAGGACACTTATGAGACACAGGTGTTTGTAAGAAAGTTCTTGTCTTAGTCTTTTCCTGTGACTGTGATGACATATTCTGGCAAAATCTACTTAAATAAGAAGAGGTTTATTTTAGCTCACAGTTTCAAGATACCATCCATGTTGGTAAAGGAATTAATGGCAGCAGGGGATTGAGGTAGTTGTTCATCCAGAGTTATGGGAAATACAGAGATGATTGGATCCTGCTGCTCCTCCATTTATATAGTCCAGAACCCCAGCCAGAGTATGGGCAGACCCATCTCATCTTATTCAAGGCAATCTAGATAAATTCTCAATTGGTTACATATTCTGTCAGCTAGGAATTAACATTAACCATCACAGAGTAGTAAGAAGAACAGGATCCAGGTTGGGTGGGCTTCATTAGGAAATGAGACCTTCTAGACTGAGGGTCAGCATATTCACAGTTTACTCCCTAAGAGCTGCTAATAGACAATGAACCAAAGTGGAGAGAAGAGATCCACAGAATAAATGGATGCAAATTGTGCTAAGGATCCAGAGTACGTACATGGTGAGAGACCACAAACGCTATCTCAACTACAGTGACTACAGAACCGGATTCCCCCCCCCCACAACCCTGCTATAAGTAAGACAGTAAAGAGTTGAAGGAATAGGAATTAGAGTGTTACTTGGTCTACTAGATTAATAATAATAATAATATAGTAAACGTCTGATTATTTTTAACTTAGATATCCTTGTTGAAAACATTTTTGACAGCTTTCAGTAAAAAGCCATTAGTGGTTGACAAAATAAGGGTGCATCATTTATTCAGGGCTGAAGAGCACTCACCCATGATGCCATCTGAACCAACAGAAATATGCTTCAATATTTCTATAAATGATATTTTACTTTCTTTTGCTGTGATAAAACACCATGACCCAGGCAAATTTTTAGAAGACAGATTATTCTCACTTAAGTTTCCAGAGGACTTTAGTCCATGGACATAGACATCATAGTAGCAGATAGTAGGCATGGTGGCAGAATAGGAAACTGGGTTCATGCCATGAAGCAGAAAGAGCTAACTAGAATTAGTGGGTGGCATTTTAGCTCTGAAAGCCCACCCTAAGTGATGTTAATTCCTTCGGCAAGGCAGCAACCCAAGCTAGGGACTAAATATTCAAATATGAGTGCCTGAGGGAGGCACTGTCTTATAAACCAACATTATTTTTATGTTATATACTTGACAATATTCACAAAAGACATCTTAAATCCTGATGTTATGGTACCCGAGGAAAAAAAATAAAACTTACCGAAATAAAATATGAAGCTTCCTAGAATATTAGCTGTGATTTTCTTTTTAAATCTCATTTCACTCTTAAATATACTTCTGATTTCTTTTTATATATCCTTAGTTTCATTATTTCAGAATTGTCAAATCTTCTCTAAGTTCAGTAGAGAGATAACACTATGTCATATATGACTCTTTGATGTTATTTTCTCAAATTTAACACTAGTTAGTTTAACTTGGACTGACTACTTATCCAATAAACATAAACTCATGTTTTAGCATGCTACTGTTTCAACTTAGAGTTTACGGATTGTTTCCTGATTGCCTTCCAGCTTAGGAAAGAGAATACCTAAGAGCCACATGCACATGTCTTACACAGACAACCCAGGGTTCTCATTCCAGGGTTTTCCACTCTTTCCTGTAGCTGTCACTTGCTATTAAATAATAGATTCTGGGTTTTTTTCTTGTTTGTTCATTTGGTTTCCTACACCTATGAGTTACATTTAACTTCATCATGTAGCTCTCTTAAAGAAACTATGAAAGTATGTTGAATGCTTAATATACAACAAATGTGCTTTCATTTCTACCTGTCTTGCATACTTAGAGTGGGGAAGACCCTGATGAAAGGAAGGTTCATCAAGGAAGACATAGAATGAAATGTTCAAAGACTCTGTTTCTTTTTGGCCGTCCCCTACCCCCATATGTCTAACTCTTTGGCTTATGTTAAAGAGCCTTGCTTTGCCATTCAACTTTTCACTTAACATGTTTTCATTTTCTAGCTACTAGGTCTCAGGCATGGTGCACAATGGATCAATAGAGATGAGAGTGTCTGTCTTGAATGTTGATAGTGGAAGGAAGATTGGAATGCACACAAGCATTACCGTACATTGGTAATCACCCATTAAGAGTATCTGTAGGTAAGTCATGGACAAAGACACAGTTCAAGTGTGTTTCAAGAGCTTCTGCAAGATGCTGTTTGATTGTATTTGAAGAATGGTTTGTGTGATTATGTAGCACAGAGACATGCATCCTTAAGTAAAACAAATATTCCAAGGGAAGTTCTTGAGCATACTGGAGCTGTTGGAACATCAGCTAGTAATCCTGAAATAGAGCTTCTTAAGAAGTAGGTTATGAAGAGCTTTACAAATGTTTATAAAGAGATTTTAACAAATTTTTTAAGGAGTCAAGATTCCAGCAGTGAACCTGCCTGATAAGTTTTCAGAGTATAGCCCTTACCCTGAAATTGAGAGGTTCAGGTGGTGAAGCCTAAGTTGTGTGTGTGTGTGTGTGTGTGTGAGAGAGAGAGAGAGAGAGAGAGAGAGAGAGAGAGAGAGAGAGAGAGAGAGAGAGAGAGAGAGCAAACAAAGTAGCAAAGTACCTGGGGCTAGGTACAGTAAAAAGGACACCTGGTGACAGCTTCTCATCACCTGAAACATCCATATTCAAGAGAAACCACCAAGAAAAGAAACATGAGAGCAACGATGGAAGAGAGCAGAGCCTACAAAGATGTCCTGTGACCCCAAGAAAAGCACACTGGAAGGAGAAGCAGGGAGCAAGCCAGCCAGGTTTCATTCGGGAGTAAAGACTAAGGTGTTGAGACACAAAGGGGAAAAGGACTATGATGGCCTTTGTCAAAGGTCTGGAGACCCCAGGAGGACTTCAAATTTCAAGCTAAGTGTGCAACCACCAGCCTTTCTGCAGATTTAAACAGGATAACTTAAAAACATTTTGAAAAATCTGTTGCAACACCTCTCTGGATAAAACCATGCTAGGAGCAAGGGTGGAAATAAAGAGGCTTTGTTATTGCCTGGGTATGAGATAATCTTTGTTAGACATACTGTTTTACAGTGCTTTCTCTAGGAAGGATGGGAGGAGCTTAGAGGTGACTCCATTACCACCTTCCATACTGCCTGAAGAGTAAGGATGCCAGAAAACAAAACAAAACAAAACAAAACAAAACAAAACAAAACCCACCAATTACTAGAAAGAAGCAAGGTACTAATCCCTTGATTCTCAATTGGCTTCCATCTGCTGACAGTTTGTAATAATGTTCGTTTTGCAGACAGAGGTGATTAGACAGGCAGTATCACACATTCAGTATAGAAAGTAGAATACTGATGAAGTATAGAGCTTTTGTCAAGATAACCCCTTTAGCAGGTAGGTCGATTCAAATCAGAGTATGGTTTGATTTGGTTAGACTCCACATTCAGTGCTCCTCATGAGCCCTCCAAGATGCTGCCAGTATTGACATGATAGATCACAGAGTTCTGTACAGGAGTTGAGGATCAAACTGTCAAAATATGACTGACAGAATGCTGCTTTCAAACAACCTTCCAGCTCAGGGGCCTCTACGAATCTCTGAAAACATGCATATACAAGTACCATTACATAGTTTAAGCAGGTTGTATTTATATATTTAGAAGTGGTGAGTGAGTGTGTGTGTGTGTGTGTGTGTGTGTGTTTGTGTGTGTGTATGCATGTTAAACAACAATTAATGAAAAGAGCCACAAGTTTGAAGGAAGGGTATATGGGAGGCATATATTGGAGGGTCAGAGGAGGGGGAAGAAAAGTTAAGGGTAAATGATGTAATTATAATACCAAACAAAAACTTAAATGTGCCACGTGACCAGTCCACTTTACCCCTTCTTATAACAGAGACACCATTTGTATTAGCTAGTTATGGAGAAGAGGAGATTCACAAGGGCATAATGAGACTCAGTTTGGAATTAGCAGTTCCTAAAGTCAATCCAAAAGTACTGACTTAGTCTCTGTATAGGTAATAATAGAAATAAAGACAAAACTACTGCATTGATACTTTCTTAGCTCACTGAGTGATTGACTGGACTTTTTAAAAATATGAATCATCACATTTGTGTATTAGATGTCCTCAAAAGTTAAAAAGAGAAAAGACAGAGCAGAAATCAAGTGAAAAGCTAGCATCACACTCACCCTACTGGTGGGCTTTGTATAAGTTCACATCAGTTCTAAAAAGCTATAGGCTACAACTTACCATGATTGCTTTGATAATTCTCAATAGTATGAACTAATGAAAGAAAACCAGATTTGAAACTGCATATGCAAATGTCCAGGGTTTCATACAGAGGCATGTAATATCCATATCAACCTCCTAAAAAATGTGCCATTTTCAAATGGTATAAGATTATTGAAGATTTAATTTTTTAAAATTTAACTTTGCCTTCTTAATTTATATTTAATAATTTCATTCATGAATACTGTATTTATATTATTTCCATTACTCTTACTCCTCCCTCAGACTGTTTCTATGTCCCATTCACTTTCTTCTCCAATTCAGTAACCTCTTCTATAATTATATACAAACACATATATACACATAACTATGCATATATGTGTGTATGTTTGTATACATGTATGTATGTGTGCACCCATGCATGCTTGTGTATTCTATTTGGCCCATTTATTATTGCTCATACATGTTTTTATGGCTGCTGGCTACTTAGAATAATCTAACAGGGGCTTCACTCCTGGAGAAAACAAATTTTCTCAATATCCTTAGCCATTGATTGTCTGTAGTTCTTCATTTAGGGGTGAGGCTCTGTGGGGTTTCTCTATCTACACTAGTGTATTTATTGACTTGCATTTTCTGTTGGAAGAGAAAATATAAAATGTAGTATGATTGTTCTATTGTACATATGTGGAAAATATGTGAGTAATTTGCTACACAATATATCCACTGAGCATATAAAATAAATACATACTTGCTGAAGGATGGCCACATATGGGTGTGAATGGTCATATTGACTGATTTATCGATCAGAACAGGGTGATACATGCATCATTCTCTAAGGCCAGAATAAGTGTGCCTGCAGAGCAGGTATGTTTACATTACAGTAATGAAAATTCAGACTTTTACATAAAATTGTTTGGGCGAAAACATATGCATACATGTGAATGCATGTGTGCACGCACACACATATATCATGTGCAATTGTTTATGTGTATATAATGATTCTTGGGTCACATTTTATTTCTTACTGTGTTATGACAGTGCCACACATGTTCCTGAACATAAGCTCAACTAAAATAAAACACAGTAATGAAGCAAGTTAAAACGTAGGCATTCCTTGCTATTTAAACAAATCTGCCACCCACACAATTAATAAAGCTGAATAAAATATTTCATAATCTTCTTGTACGCAGCTGAAAGCTGACAAGTTACTAATGAGTCCTTGGGATCAACTAAAGAAAAATGGGAGAGAGTGTGCTGAGCTCTGTATTTAGGTTGTGTCTGTCCTCTTACAACACCCAGGAAAAGGGATTTCCATGCCAAGGCTTGGTGTAGAGTATGCACAGAAACAAAATCCAGGACTGCAAACGACTGTTCTGTATGAGTTAATTATATGAGGTCTCAGGATTTCCCCTGAAGTGAGATGGTAAGGCAGTGGACCACCATCTGCAGCTTTCCCATCAGTATCTGGGAACACAGCAGGAGCAAACTCAACCAAATGGACACAAAGCCTCTGCTAGAGGCTCCACAAAGCTAGAAGTAGGCAAAACAAGTCAAGTCCTATTGACTGCGCCTGCAACTGATGGCACAGGAACCCAAAGTGAGGAGCTATGTTGAACACCAGCCAGTCACTTTGAGTCAAATCTGCTGAAAGAGCAAGAGGAGAAAGGAGTGAGTAAACCTGGAAAGAAAGTAGAACAGATACATATCTCAGAAATATAACTATCTGTCACCCATCAGAGTGCTAGAATGTGATTTTACCACCAAAGACATTTTAATTATCAAGCAACAGCCATTCATACTGAAAAGTTCAAGCCTAAAAAAAATAATCTTTTCAATTGTTCATGGATTAAATATCTCCAGTCAAGTCTTTGCACAGTTGGACATCAAAAATTAAGTAACTGTCCAAGTATGTAAACTCTGAGAAACATAAGATCATATTAAAAAAACAAACATGTAAGATTGACTTATGTACCGTTAAATTATATCTATGCACATTCCCAAGATATATTTCCCATACACACACAAACAAAATGTGCATGAAAGATGTATAGTAATATGCACATAATAAACCCCAATTTTTATAACAATGTCAAAATGTAGACTATACCATTGGTAAATTTCTTAAGTTAAGGATTCAAATATTGTTCAGCGTTAGCAAAGGAATTGATTGATTTCATAAAATAATCATGACAACTTAAATGCATAAAAGGTATTTCATTCTACCCACAGAAGAAGCAATGCTGTTAGGTTTTCTTTCTTTCTTTCTTTCTTTCTTTCTTTCTTTCTTTCTTTCTTTCTTTCTTTCTTTCTTTCTTTCTTTCTTTCTTTCTTTCTTTCTTTCTTTCTCTTTCTTTCTTTCTTTCTTTCTTTCTTTCTTTCTTTCTTTCTTTCTTTCTTTCTTTCTTTCTTTCTTTTTTATCAGCACGGCTCCACTTTTCCTGTCACTTTCTCTGGATCATTCTCAAGTAACCCACCTATACCCTAGCTGTTATCTTAACCAACATTTTAATTAAACTCAGACCAAGTCACTGATAGTCAAAAAAAATACAGGAATTTATATGGATTATGATCAGATAAGAACTGGATATTCTCCTACAGTTGCCTGTTGTTCTGTTAACAGTTCTAATACACACACACACACACACACACACACACACACAGAGAGAGAGAGAGAGAGAGAGAGAGAGAGAGAGAGAGAGAGAGAGAGACTTCAAGTGGTGAATAATTTCATTCTTTTATGTAAAAAAGATGCAGACATGACTACAGCTAGGTATGTATTCAGAGGAACTAAGATCAGGCTACTGAGATTCATTGTTAGCTATTTCATGAAATTGTCTGTAACCCCTAAACTATGTAATCTCTCCAATGGTTATGTCTATAGTCATAGATACTTTTATAAAGGATAGGGTTAGAAGAGCTTGCTCAGGAGCTGAAGATTTTATATATATTAATTCTTACATGCATGCATACATACATACACACACACACACACAACACACACACACACACACACGGTGAATTTACTTAATGGAATGATAAAGAATAAAACAAAAATGATCTAAAACCACAAATCTTGCAAAATGTTATACAATTCCCATTAAACAGGTGAGGACACTGGGTCTTCCAGAAGTTATATAACTGTCCAGAAGACAAAACCTAGCAAGTACGGGGGAAAAAATGGTGAATTTATTATTATTATTTATTATTATTATTATTATCATCATCATCATCATCATCATCATCAGTTTATTTTTTATTCACTTTATATCCCTATTTCAGCTCCCCTCTCCTCCCAGTACTCTCCACACAGATTATCCCCCTATTTCTCCCTCTGCAGTCCTTCCACCCTCCCATGCACATCAAGTCATTGGAGTTCTAGGTGCATCTTCTCCCACTGAAGCTAGACAAGTCAGCCCAATTAGGGGAATAGGATCTGCAGGTAGGCAGGCAGGCAGGCAGACAGACAGGCAGACAGGCAGACAGGCAGACAGGCAGACAGGCAGAAAGGCAGACAGGCAGACAGGCAGACAGGCAGACAGGCAGACAGGCAGACAGGCAGACAGGCAGACAGACAGACAGGCATGTAGGCAGGAAGGCTGGGAGGCAGGCTGGCAAGAGATCCAAGGACAGTTCCTGCTCCAGTTTTTGGGGAGCTACAAGCTACATATGTGTTACACATGCACACAGACCCTCAGTCCAGGCAAGGCATGATTTTTGGTTGATGGTTCAGGTTAGTTTACTCTGTTGTTCTTCCTGTGGAGGCCCTGTCTTCTTCGGATCCATCAGTCATTCCCTCAACTCTTCCATAAGACTCCATAGCTCCATCTAACCTTTGGCTGTGGGTTTCTGCATCTCTTTTCCACTTGCTGCTAGGTAGATCCCCTCAGAGGACAATTATGCTAGATTCTTGCCTGCAAGTATAGCAAGAGTTTCATTAATAGTATCAGGGATTGGAACTTGCCATGGGTGGGGTCTCAATTTGGGGCAGTCATTGGTTGGCCATTACCCGTCTCTTCTCTATCTTTATCCCTGCAGATCTTGTAGGCAAGACACATTTTGGGTTGAAGGTTTTGTGGGTGGGCTGCTATCCTTGTGCCTCCACTGGAAATCAATCCTAGCTATAGTAATTGTCGATTTTGATCCATATTCCCCCACTGCTAGCAGTCTCAGCTAGAGTTGCCTCCATAGGCCCCAAGGGGCCTCCCTCCATCCCAGATTTCTGCAAACTCCTAGAATTTGATCCCTCCTCCCCTCCCCGGCCCTTTGCTGATTTCCATTCTTTCTCTCTATATCTGACACTGCCCTTCCCCCATCATGCTACCCTATGACTTTCCTCTCTGTCCATTTCTCTCCCTCCCATATCCAATATTTCTTTTGTTTCCCCTTCTGGGAAAGATCAAACCATCCTCCCTTGAGCTCTCTTTGTTATTGGTCTTCTTTGTGTCTGTTGATTATGGCATAGTTACCCTGTACTTTATGACTAACATCCATATATAAGTGAGTACATACCATGCACATGTCCTTTTAAATCTGAGTTACCTCACTCCAGATGATCTTTTCGAGTTGCCTACAAAATTCATAATGTCCTCACTTTTAATACCTGGAAAGTATTCCATTGTATAAATGAAGCACATTTTTTAATTCATTCTTCAGTTGAGGTACAGCTAGGTTATTTCCCGTTTCTATCTATTATGAATAAAGTTGCTATAAACATAGTTGAGCATGTTTTCTTGTTGTATGGTAGACCATCTTTTGTGTATATGCTCAGGAGTGGTATAGTTGGCTCTTGAGGCACTAAATTGATTTCCAGAATTTAATGACTGCTGCTATTTCATTAGGGGTTGTAGGGCTATTTAGTTTGTGTGATCTTGATTTAACCTATGCAATTGATATCTGCCTAGGAAATCATGCATTTCATTTAGTTTTTCCAATTTTGTGGACTATAGGCTTTTGAAATAAAATCTAATGATTCTTTGAATTTCCTCAGTGTTCATTGGTATGTCTCCATTTTCATTTATTTTGTTAATTTGGATACTATCTTTGTGCCTTTTAGTCAGTTTGACAAAGGGTTTGCCTATCTTGTTGATTTTCTTAAAGAACCAGATCTTGATTTTTTTGCTTCTTTGTATTGTTTTCTTAGTTTCTGATTGATTGGTTTCAGACCTGAGTTTTATTATATTATTATTTCCTGCTATCTATTCCTCTTGAGTGTGTTTGCTCCTCCTCCTCCTCCTCCTCCTCCTCCGCCTCCTCCTCCTTCTCCTCTTTCCTTATTTTCTAGAGCTTTCAGGTGCACATTTAATCCATTGGTAAGAGAATTCTCCAATTTCTTTCTGAAGGCACTTAATTATATGAACTTCCCTTAGCATCATTTCATTATGTCCTATAGTTTGGGTATGTTGTATCGTTATTTTCATAAGATTCTACAGTCTTTAATTTCTTCCCTGACCTAATAATCTTTAAGTAGAGTATTGTTCAATTTTCATGAGTAGGTAGGCTTCCTATTGTTTATGTTGTTGCTGAAGTCTGGCTTTAAACCATGGTGATCTGACAGGCTGCAAGAGGTTATTTCAATCTTGTATCTTTTGAGGCTTGCTCTGTGATCAGTTGTATGATCAATTTTGGAGAAGATTCCATAGGGTACTGGAAAGAATGTATATTCTTTTGTGTTTGCATGAAATGTTCTATAGATATCTGCGAGGCCCATTTGAATAATAATCTCTGCTGGTTTCATTATTTCTCTGTTTAGTTTCTGTCTCAATGACTTGTAAACTTGCTGGGAGTGGGATGTTGAAGTTTCCAATTATTAATGTGCGGAACTTAATGTGTGATTTAAACTTTAGTACTGTTTCTTTTACTAAAAAACATAAACATGGATTTGGGGCATAGATATTCAGAATTGAGAAGCCCTCTTGGTAGATTGTTTTACTGATGTTTATGAAGTGTCCTTCCCCATCACTTTAAATAATTTTGGTTGCAAGACTCTTTTAGTAAATATCAGAATGGCCACTTCAACTTGTCTCTTGGATCTGTTGGCTTAGAAAAACCTTTTCAAGCCCTTTACTCTGACGGAATGTCTATCATTTTTGCTGAGATATGTTTCTTGTATACTGTAGAATAAAGGATTCTGTTTATGCATCCATTCTGTTACTCTGTGTGGTTTTTTTCGTTTTGTTTTGTTTTGTTTTGTTTTTTATTTTTATATTTTTAATTTTTAATATTTTTTATTACGTATTTTCCTCAATTACATTTCCAATGCTATCCCAAAAGTCCCCCATACCCCCCACACTTCCCTACCCACCCATTCCCATTCTTTTGGCCCTGGCATTCCCCTGTATTGGGGCATATAAAGTTTGCAAGTCCAATGGGCCTCTCTTTCCAGTGATGGCTGACTAGGCCCTCTTTCGATACATATGCAGCTAGAGACAAGAGCTCGGGGGTACTGGTTAGTTCATCATGTTGTTCCCCCTATAGGGTTGCAGATCCCTTTAACTCCTTGGGTACTTTCTCTAGCTTCTCCATTGGGAGCCCTGCGATCCATCCAATAGCTGACTGTGAGCATCCACTTCTGTGTTTGCTAGGCCCCCGCATAGTCTCACAAGAGACAGCTATATCTGGGTCCTTTCAGCAAAATCTTGCTAGTGTATGCAATAATGTCAGCGTTTGGAAGCTGATTATGGGATGGATCCCTGCATATGGCAGTCTCTAGATGGTCCACCCTTTCATCACAGCTCCAACTTTGTCTATGTAACTCCTTCCATGGGTGTTTTGTTCCCAATTCTAAGAAGGGGCATAGTGTCCACACTTTGGTCTTCATTCTTCTTGAGTTTCATGCGTTTAGCAAATTGTATCTTATATCTTGGGTATCCTAAGTTTTGGGCTAATATCCACTTATCAGTGAATACATATTGTGTGAGTTCCTTTGTGTTTGTGTTACCTCACTCAAGATGATGCCCTCCAGGTCCATCCATTTCGCTAGGAATTTCATAAATTCATTCTTTTTAATAGATGAGTAGTACCCCATTGTGTAAATGTACCATAATTTCTGTATCCATTCCTTGGTTGAGGGGCATCTGGGTTCTTTCCAGCTTCTGGCTATTATAAATAAGGCTGCTATGAACATAGTGGAGCATGTGTCCTTCTTACCGGTTGGGACATCTTCTGGATATATGCCCAGGAGAGGTATTGCTGGATCCTCGGGATCCTATGTCCAATTTTCTGAGGAACCGCCAGACTGATTTCCAGAGTGGTTGTACAAGCTTGCAATCCCACCAACAATGGAGGAGTGTTCCTTTTTCTCCACATCCTCGCCAGCATCTGCTGTCACCTGAATTTTTGATCTTAACCATTCTGACTGGTGTGAGGTGGAATCTCAGGGTTGTTTTGATTTGCATTTCCCTGATGATTAAGGATGTTGAACATTTTTTCAGGTGCTTCTCTGCCATTCGGTATTCCTCAGGTGAGAATTCTTTGTTCATTCTGAGCCCCATTTTTTAATGGGGTTATTTGATTTTCTGGAGTCCACCTTCTTGAGTTCTTTATATATATTGGATATTAGTCCCTTATCTGATTTAGGATAGGTAAAGATCCTTTCCCAATCTGTTGGTGGTTTTTTTGTATTATTGATGGTGTCTTTTGCCTTACAGAAGCTTTGCAGTTTCATGAGGTCCCACTTGTCAATTCTCAATCTTACAGCACAAGCCATTGCTGTCCTATTCAAGAATTTTTCCCCTGTGCCCATATCTTCAAGGCTTTTCCCCACTTTCTCCTCTATAAGTTTCAGTGTCTCTGGTTTTATGTGAAGTTCCTTGATCCACTTAGACTGTCAAGTCTTAGTACAAGGAGATAGGAATGGATCAATTCGCATTCTTCTACATGATAACAACCAGTTGTGCCAGCACCATTTGTTGAAAATGCTGTCTTTCTTCCACTGGATGGTTTTAGCTCCCTGGTCGAAGATCAAGTGACCATAGGTGTGTGGGTTCATTTCTGGGTCTTCAATTCTATTCCATTGGTCTACTTGTCTGTCACTATACCAGTACCACACAGTTTTTATCACAATTGCTCTGTAGTAAAATTTAGGTCCGGCATTGTGATTCCACCAGAGGTTCTTTTATCCTTGAGAAGAGTTTTTGCTATCCTAGGTTTTTTGTTATTCCAGATGAATTTGCAGATTGCACTTTCTAATTCGTTGAAGAATTGAGTTGGAATTTTGATGGGGATTGCATTGAATCTGTAGATTGCTTTTGGCAGGATAGCCATTTTTACAATGTTGATCCTTCCAATCCATGAGCATGGGAGATCTTTCCATCTTCTGAGATCTTCTATAATTTCTTTCTTCAGAGACTTGAAGTATTTATTATACAGATCTTTCACTTTCTTAGTTAGAGTCACGCCAAGATATTTTATATTATTTGTGACTATTGAGAAGGGTTTTGTTTCCCTAATTTCTTTTTCAGCCTGTTTATTCATTGTGTAGAGAAAGGCCATTGATTTGTTTGAGTTAATTTTATATCCAGCTACTTCACCGAAGCTGTTTATCAGGCTTAGGAGTTCTCTGGTGGAATTTTTAGGGTCACTTATATATACCATCATATCATCTGCAAAAAGTGATATTTTGACTTCATATTTTCCAATTTGTATCCCTTTGATCTCCTTTTGTTGTCGAATTGCTCTGGCTAGGACTTCAAGTACAATGTTGAATAGGTATGGAGAAAGTGGAAAGCCTTTTCTAGTCCCTGATTTTAGAGGGATTGCTTCAAGATTCTCACCATTTACTTTGATGTTGGCTACTGGTTTGCTGTAGATTGCTTTTATCATGTTTAGGTATGGGCCTTGAATTCCTGATCTTTCCAAGACTTTTATCATGAATGGGTGTTGGATCTTGTCAAATGCTTTTTCTGCATCAAACGAGATGATCATGTGTTTTTTGTCTTTGAGTTTGTTTATATACTGGATTACGTTGATGGATTTCCATATATTGAACCATCCCTGCATCCCTGGGATGAAACCTACTTGGTCAGGATGGATGATTGTTTTGATGTGTTCTTGGATTCGGTTAGCAAGAACTTTATTGAGGATTTTTGGATCAATATTCATAAGGGATATTGGTCTGAAGTTTTCTGTCTTTGTTGGGCCTTTTTGTGGTTTAGGTATCAGCATAGAATGAGTTGGGTAGAGTACCTTCTGTTTCTATTTTGTGGAATAGTTTGTGAAGAACTGGGATTAGATCTTCTTTGAAGGTCTGATAGAACTCTGCACTAAACCCATCTGGTCCTGGGCTTTTTTTGGTTGGGAAACTATTAATGACTGCTTCTATTTCATTGGGGGATATAGGGCTGTTTAGATCATTAACCTGATCTTGATTCAACTTTGGTACCTGGTATCTGCCTAATAACTTCTCCATTTCATCCAGGTTCTCCAGTTTTGTTGAGTATAGCCTTTTGTAGAAGGATCTGATGGTGTTTTGGATGTCTTCAGGATCTGTTGTTATGTCTCCTTTTTCATTTCTGATTTTGTTAATTAGAATGCTTTCCCTGTACCCTCTAGTGAGTCTGGCTAAGGGTTTATCTATCTTGTTGATTTTCTCAAAGAACCAGCTCCTTGATTGGTTTATTCTTTGAATAGTTCTTCTTTTTTCCACTTGGATAATTTCGCCCCTGAGGTTGATTATTTCCTGCTGTCTACTCCTCTTGGGTGAATTTGCTTCCTTTTGTTCTAGTGCTTTTAGGTGTGTTGTCAAGCTGCTAATGTGTGCTCTCTCTAGTTTCTTTTTGGAGGCACTCAGAGCTATGAGTTTTCCTCTTAGAAATGCTTTCATTGCGTCCCATAAGTTTGGGTATGTTGTGGCTTCATTTTCATTGAACTCTAAAAAGTCCTTAATTTCTTTCTTTATTCCTTCCTTGACCAAGGTATCATTGAGAAGAGTGTTGTTCAGTTTCCACGTGAAGGTTGGCTTTCTATTATTTATTTTGTTATTGAAGATCAGCCTTAGTCCATGGTGATCTGATAGGATGCATGGGACAATTTCAATATTTTTGTATCTGTTGAGGCCTGTTTTGTGACCAAGTACATGGTGAATTTTGGAGAAGGTACCATGAGGTGCTGAGAAGAAGGTATATCCTTTTGTTTTAGGATAGAATGTTCTGTAGATATCTGCCAGATCCATTTGATTCATAACTTCTGTTAGTTTTACTGTGTCCCTGTTTAGTTTCTGTTTCCATGATCTGTCCATTGGTGAAAGTGGTGTGTTGAAGTCTCCCACTATTATTGTATGAGGTGCAATGTGTGCTTTGAGATTTACTAAAGTTTCTTTAATGAATGTGGCTGCCTTTGTATTTGGAGGATAGATATTCAGAATTGATAGTTCCTCTTGGAGGATTTTACCTTTGATGAGTATGAAGTGTCCCTCCCTGTCTTTTTTAATGACTTTGGGTTGGAAGTCAATCTTATCAGATATTATAATGGCTACTCCAGCTTGTTTCTTCATACCATTTGCTTGGAAAATTGTTTTCCAGCCTTTCATTCTGAGGTAGTGTCTATCTTTTTCTCTGAGATGAGTTTCCTGTAAGCAGCAAAATGTTGGGTCTTGTTTGTGTAGCCAGATTGTTAGTCTATGTCTTTTTATTGGGGAGTTGAGTCCATTGATATTAAGAGATATTAAGGAAAAGTAATTGTTCCTTCCTGTTATTTTTGTTGTTAAAGTTGGCATTCTGTTCTTGTGGCTGTCTTCTTTTAGGTTTGTTGAGGGATTACCTTCTTGTTTTTTCTAGGGCGTGGTTCCCGTCCTTGTATTGGTTTTTTTCTGTTATTATCCTTTGAAGGGCTGGATTCGTGGAGAGATAATGTGTGAATTTGGTTTTGTTGTGGAATACTTTGCTTTCTCCATCTATGTTAATTGAGAGTTTGGCTGGGTATAGTAGCCTGGGCTGGAATTTGTGTTCATTTAGTGTCTGTATAACATCTGTTCAGGATCTTCTGGCTTTCATAGTCTCTGGTGAAAAATCTGGTGTAATTCTGATAGGCTTGCCTTTATATGTTACTTGGCCTTTTTCTCTTACTGCTTTTAGTATTCTATCTTTATTTAGTGCATTTGTTGTTCTGATCATTATGTGTCGGGAGGTATTTCTTTTCTGGTCCAGTCTATTTGGAGTTCTGTAGGCTTCTTGTATGTTCATGGGCATCTCTTTCTTTAGATTTGGGAAGTTTTCTTCTATAATTTTGTTGAAGATGTTTGCTGGTCCTTTGAGCTTAAAATCTTCATTCTCATCCACTCCTATTATTCGTAGGTTTGGTCTTCTCATTTTGTCCTGCATTTCCTGGATGTTTTGAGTTAGGGTCTTTTTGCATTTTCCATTTTCTTTGATTGTTGTGCCGATGTTCTCTATGGAATCTTTTGCACCTGAGATTCTCTCTTCCATCTCTTGTATTCTGTTGCTGATGCTCGAATCTATGGTTCCAGATTTCTTTCCTAGGGTTTCTATCTCCAGTGTTGCCTCATTTTGGATTTTCTTTATTGTGTCTACTTCCCTTTTTAGGTCTAGTATGGTTTTGTTCATTTCCATCACCTGTTTGGATGTGTTTTCCTGTTTTTCTTTAAGGACTTCTACCTGTTTGGTTGTCTTTTCCTGTTTTTCTTTAAGGACTTCTACCTGTTTGATTGTGTTATCCTGTTTTTCTTTAAGGACTTGTAACTCTTTAGCAATGTTCTCCTGTAATTCTTTAAGTGAGTTATTAAAGTCCTTCTTGATGTCCTCTACCATCATCATGAGATATGCTTTTAAATCCAGGTCTACCTTTTCGGGTGTGTTGGGGTGCCCTGGACTGGGTGAAGTGGGAGTGCTGGGTTCTGATGATGGTGAGTGGTTTTGGTTTCTGTTAGTAAGATTCTTATGTTTACCTTTAGCCATCTGGTAATCTCTGGAGTTGTTATAGTTGTCTCTGTTTAGAGATTGTTCTTCTGGTGATTCTGATTAATGTCTATCAGCAGACCTGGGAGACAGGCTCTCTCCTCTGAGTTTCAGTGGTTAGAGCTCTCTCTGCTGGCAAGCTCTCCTCTTACAGGGAGGGTGCACAGATATCTGGTGTTTGGACCTCCTCCTGGCTGAAGAAGAAGGCCCAAAACAGGACCTTTCCCAGATGCTGTGTTGCTTTGGCAGGTCACAGAAGCTGTCAGCTTCTGTGGTGCACACTCTCACCTGTGCAGACTAAGTTCCTAAGTTCGGTGGAGTCCTGGAACCAAGATGGCGCTCTCTGTTCCTGAGACAGAGGGCTCCCGTGCAGGGCGGGACCACTGTCCTCCGGCTGGGAGGGTGCAGGATGTCTGTGGCCCCAAAAGGGTGCTGCCTCAGCGGCTCTGTGGCTCCCGCCTGTCCCAGAAGCTGTCTGCCTCTGTGGTGCACACTCTCACCTGTGCAGACTAAGTTCCTAAGTTAGGCAGAGTCCAGGATCCAAGATGGCGCTCCCTTCTCCTGAGGCAGAGGGCTCCTGTGCAGGGCGGGACCACTGTCCTCAGGCTGGCTTTTGTTTTGTTTTTGTTTTTTGTTTTTTTATTGGTGGATTGATTCATTGATGTTGACGGATATAGTGACCAATGATTGTTAATTCTCATTATACTGATGTTGGTAGTAGTAGTAGTAGTAGTAGTAGTAGTAGTAGTAGTAGTGTGTGTGTTTCTTCTATTGGTTTTAATTGTGAAATTATTTCTTGTATTTTCTTGAGTGTTGTTAGCTTCATTTGGTTGGAGTTTTCCTTGTAGTATCCTTTGCAGGGCTTGGTAGTGGAAAGATGTTGTTTACATTTGGTATTGTCATGGAATAGCTTTGTTTCTCCATCTATTGTGATTGAAAATTTTGTTGAAGATAGTAGCCTGGGCTGACATCTGTGGTCTCTTAAGTTGGCAAAACATCTGTCCAGGGCCTTCTGGCTTTTAGTATCTCTGTTGATAAGTCAAATGTAATTCTGACAGGTCTGTCTTTCTTGCTGAGATATGTTACTGAAAATATGCATAGTATTTTTCCCTTACATCTTTTTATGTTCTTTGTTCTATACCTTCACTGGTTTGATTATTATGTGGTAGGAGAATTTTCTTTTCTGGTTCAATCGGTTTGAACCAGAAACATAGAACTATATGCTTCTTGTATGTTTTTCAGCATCTCTTTCTTTAGGTTAGAGAAATTTTTCTTCTATGATTTTTTTTTTTTTTTTGGAGATGTTTTCTGGGTCTTTGAGCTTGGGATCTTCTCCTTCTATTCCTATTATTCTTAGGTTTGGTCATTTCATAGGTTTGGTCATCAAATTCCCTGAATATTTTGTGTCATGTATTTCTTAGATTTTTGCATTTTCTTTCACTGATGTATCAGGTTTCTTTTCTTTTGTATCTTCTATGCCTAGATTCTCTTTTCCATCTCTTGAATTGTACTGGTGATACTTATGTCTCTAGTTCCTGTTCTCTTTCCTAGATTTTTCATCTCCAGAATTGCCTCAATTTGTGTTTTATTTATTGCTTCTATTCACATTTTTGGGTCATGAACAGTAGTTCTATTTATATCTTTCACGTGTTTGATTGTATTTCCCTATATCTATCTATCTATCTATCTATCTATCTATCTATCTATCTATCCACCTATCTATCTAATCTATCTATCTAATCTAGCTATCATTGCTTCCAATTTTAATGCCTCTACCTTGTTGGCTATATATTCCTGTATTTTTAAAGGGATTTATACATTTCTTCTTTAAAGACTTCTGTCATCTTTATAAGAGTAGATTTAAGATGATTTTTTTGTGCTTCATGTTTTTGGAGGATATGGATGGCTTGTTATTGCAGAAGAGCTGGAATCTGGTTTATCATATTTGCCTGGCTCTTGTTAGTTTTGTTCTTACACTGTCCTTTAGGTATCTTATTTTTTTCTGGTGTTGGCTGGATAATGCTGATGATGGCATGATTTCTTGGGAAGGCAGGAGAAGTCATTGCCAGACAATGAAGGTCAGGTAGACCTCACTGGCAAGGTATTAGTGAAAGAATATTCCAAACTGGTAGTTCTTGGGTCCCTTATAGTCCTCTTTGCAGGCTCTAGGCCAACTAAATTGTGAAGGGATTGATGGGGTGGGTTTCCAGGCTGCATATTCTTCGGGCACTGAAGATCTCCACAGGGAAACAGGAAGCTCTTGGCGTTCCCTAAGGATCTTTGGGACCAAAGGGCAGGCCCAGTGCCAGCTTATGAAGATCTCAGAGAACATATGCAACTCATCTCTGCTTGAATTTATTATTTTTAACATGAAAATGCTTCACTAGAGAGACCCAACCCTGAATCCTAAATCACTGTCTCAACTGGTTGATTTATTTGTACCATAGGTTTCCCCACTCTAGTGAGTGGATATAAGGCCAGAGTAGAGCCTATGTACCTATGAGCTTTCATACAGTGTAAGACCTGTCAGATTGAATTATAGGACACAGGGAAAGCCTGGTAAATCCCTCAATCTATATCATCCCTTTGGAAATACCAACTCCATAAGAGTCTCAGTTATCATAGCTCTAGTATAGAACAGTTCTTCCATCTTTTTAAAAATTGCACTTTAAAAAAAGGAACACAAATCATTATGCTGCTCAAGACAGTTTCCAAACAGAAACTTCAATGGATTCAAAGATTCATTCTTCTGCATGAAAAAGAGGCAGACTTGACTATGGCTACACATATGTTCAGAGGTACAGAGGTCAGGCTCCTTAGACTCATTGTGAGCTATTTTATGAATTTGTCTGTGACCCCAAACTATATAATCTGTCCAATGACTTTCTTAGTAGTCATAGATATTTCTTTTACAAAGGAATATGTTACAAGGCCTTGCCGAGGTGCTAAAGATATGATCTATTAGTACTGAAGGAAGCCAAAAAGATATTTTTGAAAAGGACCATAGAATTTCTGAGAATACTTTCAATATTGTTTCTAAATTATAAAATATAGATTTGACATTTTACGTGCAATTTGCCTTGTATTATTTTATTAATTCTCAGAATAACTCTAAGATGATATTAATTTAACAGATAAGAAATAGCACATTAAAAGTTTGGGATCTTTTCTGTGGTCATACAGATAACTCAGTTTAGCAATTTCAAAATGCCTGGTTTTCCAGATTACAAATTCAACAGCAGTGGGAACTACAGTAACCTCATAGCCTGACTACAGTAATTCTTTTTGGGAACAGATCATCAATTAGCCCATGCAGACCTAGAGATTTTTGCTAACTCATTGTGCAACAGAGGATGACCTTGAACTGATCTTCTTGCACACACCTGAAGAGTGTTAGCATTATAGTCCTACTTTGTCTCACTTAGCAAAGCAAGTTTTTGCTCCATGCAATTCCCCCCTTTTTTGTCTCTATAGCTTTGGTATTTGGTATTGAAGCCAAGGCATCAGGCTTATACATTCTAGACAAGCACTCCAGCCCTGAAGTATATTTCCAGACCCATTTGTCTATAGTAATTCCTTGACAACATTCATAGCTAGATGGCCATAGAAATTAGCATTCATATGGATTGTTCTGAACTGTGACCCTTAAAACTAGAATCACACACAACAATGGGTGATTGCAACTTAATCCCGGTTTGTATAAGAGAACACAGCTCTCATCTCTGGAGATTTCTGATTATGCTTCTCATGATACAACCTGAATATTGATATACAGAGTGGCTTCCACGGGGATTATGACAAGATTTGGGTTTAAAGTTTGCTATCTTATCAATTCTCGATCTCAGTAACTACAGATCCATTTTTATGCCTTTGCATAAATAGTTATTCTCTTTAGTCTGTTCAGTGTGGAGCCATAATTTTTTATTACTGCTAACGATGTGAAGTTGAGAAAAGATGATGCATGTCTCATTTTTTTTTTTCTACTTCCTAATGGTATTCATGCCAAGTTTAGTAGTTAGAAGTTTAGGTCCCTCAGACTTTCTCTTGACCTAACAAAAGAAGCTGACATAGGCTATTCCTAACCCACTTTAATGTATCTTCTCCCAGTTCACCTATATCTCATTTGAGGAAGAAATTCTCCCTCCAAAAATCGTATTACAAGGCATACACCCAAAATATGTGCATTTCTGATATAAAATTATATGCAATAATTTATGTCAAGATATCTCATTCTTGGACTAGAAGCAGTGGGTCTTATCAGAACAGATACTAATTGTTACCATATTACACAGATAATGAGAACCCACTGGGTCCACTTCAATATTTAAATACCTTATCTAAATAAGAAAATTATGAAACCATTCATATACAAAGAGCCATAATAATACAAATGGTATCATTAGTTCTCTTTTCATTAACTTCTTAACTTTAATTTCTGTTTTAATGTAATAAAATCATTTTTGCATGATTTTAGGTATCTTTGTTGGTTGATTTGATGGTGTACCTTGGGAATATAGATTGTTAAAAGTTAAAAAAAATATTTGCTCTAATAAAATAGCATTTTCTGGAGCCATATTCAAATTTAGTTCATGGGTTCATAAATTTCATAGCTATCAGCACTGAAATAATTTTGTTTTGAATATGAAAAACAATGCAGAGAAGCAGAGAGCTTCCTTCTGAGCTCCCACACTGCGGAACATTGTGACCATTGCAAAGCCCTAACGTGCACTCTTTGATTTGTAGATTTAGCATAGAATACATGAGTTGTTTCTTTAAAAATTGTCTCCAGATTCGTGAATATTTTTTAAACTAGACAAGAGCATATTTTTCCCATCACACTTTCTAGACAATGGTAATTTAAGATGTTTAGTTTCTATTTTCTCTTTGTAGAAACCTTTCTGCATCTGGATGTGTATGCTGGATAAAAAATTTCATAATTAGTTATCTTTGCATTATTCACATCTTCAAGGGCTGGAAAATTCTGCTCACCAAGGGAATTAATCAAACGACTCATTAATAGAAACTAAATAATGAATCAGATGTAAAACAAATTCTCATGCATTAGAGAAGCATTTTTGGGGGAAAAAATCAAGTTACAGATACTGATTTCCCCAGGTGAATGAAAATATGCCTTCTAGGCATAACCATGCCTTATTGATGTGCATAGAGCCCATAAGGACACAAGAGTGGCAGGAGCCAATAGTTGTAGCGTTGGGACCCGACACCCCATCACAAGAAGCAAACAAAAGCCAGTCCTGTGATAGAGTTCAGTCATCCTGCTTGACTACAGCATGTCTGCCAGGCGTTCTTGACCTACTGAGACTTAGATGTCTATTTGCCCATTCATTCATCTGCAGCCTGGCTCATGTCCAGTTCCTCTTGGTTCTTCCCACACTACACTATGTGCTGTATGCTTTTTCCTGTATCCCACAAGTAGACTTGACTATCAAAACCACATATCTCTCATGCAACTTCATAAGTGTGCCTGATACAAATTAAGTGCTCTATAGATGTGTGGTCAGTGAAGTAACGGCACTGTGTGTGGGCAACTTGGGAATATTAAGAGACAGTTCAAAATGGACCATGCACTTCAAAATCACAGTTCTATCTTTGTTCTTGGAACTGTTAAAATAGTTGTTTTTCACAGTATGACTATCCATTATAACAACGGATGAATCCAGTCTCAGCATGTGTCAAACCATAGCAAGAAAGTACATGCAAAACAAATCAAAGCAAAATGTTGCAAGTTCAAGGAAAGAGTTAGAGAATATGTGGTTATTGTTATTTTTCAACTTGACAGAATCTGGGAGATGGGCATCTAGCTGTGGTTGAGGGGAATTATCTTGACTATGTTAATTAAGCTGTGGGGATGAGCCCACTGTGAGTGATATAGTACCCTGGTTAGAATTCTAGACTGTATAAGCAGAGAAAAGGGCTAAACAGCAGCATGCATTCTGAATTCTGTTTCCTGTTGTGGACAGAGTGCGAGCAGCTGCTTCCAGCTCCTGCTGCCTTGACCTCCCCACCATAACAGACTGTGTCTTAAATTACAAGCTAAAATACACCCTTTTTCCTTAAATTGCTTTTGTCCAGCAAGTTGTCACAGCACCAGGAAGAGTAACAAAGCAGAAGAATTAACTTCCACTGCTGTGATTTAGGCATCTGGGTTTACACAAAGCTGAGCCACTGATAGCTCCTAGGTTTTAGCTGCCCAAAGGGAACATTCCTTTTGGGCTTAATTAAGTTAAAGAAGTGTTCCTGTTCTATCATTCACAACTCAAAGAACCTCAAATCATGTAGAGAAATACAAGAGAAAGCAACGTCATCTGTCAGCTTCCATACTTCTCTTACCTCATCTGTGGGTCGGTTGACAGGGATCTATCTTATCTATTTTGGAGCTTGTGTGTTAAGATGCACTTCATCTTACTGTGGCATATATCTAGAGATATATGTCAGGGGCTTATCTGTGTCATATATACATACATAGACACATACACATGCAAATACATCATATACATGCATCTACATGCATGTGGCATATGTACATACACACACATACACACACAATATCTTTTTCCAGCTAAAACCCCGGAGTTTCCTATTTTTCTCTGTTAATGAAATTAGACTAAATTAGAAGCACAGTTTATGTCTTTTTGTTATATTAAATGAGCTATAGTCATTAAAAGATCTTGTGAATGTATATGATTATATAGTAAATAATTAGTAATCATATTATGTATATTTAAATTTTCTATCTGGAAAACAATCTCAAAAGATGTCACATAAAAAGCAAAAGGAAAGAGGGAAGGAAATTATTGCCAGAGAGGCAATTAGCCTTCAACAGTTTCAAAATATTAGAAGTATGGTATACCACAATTTATTTTCTCTACTTCTTTCCTAAGCACAGGAACATAGTTACTATGAGGCAAAAAACCACATATTCATTTTATTAAAAAGGCAAAATTGTTAATATCTTTATTTATTTTTTAAAGTTTCTAAAAAATTCTTGTGTTTTTATTAATTTGATACACTCCAGAAAATAAATTTAGTCATAAACAGTTGCCAAAATCACCTGCTACCATTCACTATTTCTATTACATTAATACAAGTAGTAAAGTAACAACTGGTATAATTCATGTGTCAGTTTTCACTAATTATATTAGTGACAGATAATCAAATAGACAAATGAATAAACCAGCCCTTAGCTGGAAGTTCACTGCTAAAGGCTAACTGAAGTTAACACTGTACAGAAAATTCTAAAAATAAAAAGAATTCTTTCACTGCCTAATGAAATGTCTCACCCTGTTTCTTTACTATGTGAGATATGAATGATTTTGGAATGCCGAGTATTGTATATTTTATCTACCCGTTAGTCTCTTGGTAGCCATCTAAGTTATGTGTTCCTCTCAGGTTTGTAATGCCTTTGTTCACAGAATGTGTATTTATTAAATAACTGTTCTACGCGAAGCATAGTTGTGGCAGCAACTCATATGTATCTAAAGAAGTGAAAGCACACTTGTTTTATGTCAGAGGTGAATATTTGATAGCTTATCATGTTGTGACTATGCAACAGAAACCATGCACATGCACCTTATCTAGTTTGTTACCTCTCAAAGGTCTCTGGAATCCATTGGCCTGTTGTCATGCAACCCCAACTCTCCATGGATAAAGATGTGATTCAATAGTTGTGCTCAAAAAGGTGAGGGAAGTTCTCAGAAGCATAGCCACACCTTGGAACAATTCCTTCCAGGAAAAATGACAGATTGTAAGAGGCTAATGTCAAATTTTCTTTATAGAACCTTTTAGAAGTGCACACCTGGCTATTGATCAATGCCTATATAGATTTAATAAATAAGAGTTTTCAACAAAATTTCAGTGGAACTTGTGTCGGCAGAATAAGGAATAGTAGTTTTGTTTTACAAGCAGACACACAAATGTGTGGCACATGACCCACCTAAGATGTCCAAAGGCTTCTGAGCATACCAAGGATCCAATTCTCTCTAGTCCACTATATAAAGAGTCTGACTCTCATTGTGGGGTAAATGCTGTTAGCATAGTGGACAGTGCTGTTTTGAGACTCTGAATTCTTCTCCCAATTCCCATTTGAATTAAACATCTGCTTTTGATGATATAACAAAAGCGCATTTAAAAACATTCCTTAATTTATTCCTGCTCATATTCCTTAGCCTAGTTATCACTCTCTTCAAAGATAACCTGTAACTACAATAATAGCACCAGCAATACTAATAATTCTGCAACAAATACATGGTTCAAAAATAATTCACAATTGTTTATGGTCATGATCTCATACTGTAAAAGCCCTTTATTGTCTATATGGCACCACTTGTTGAACTATCTCATTTAGTTCTTATACGAGCTGCATAAAAAAATATTCATTAGGTCATCATTTTAGATCCACAAACTGAAAATTTTATAACTTGCCTAAAGGCATCTTCTAATAATTGGTCTTCATCTTCTGCCTCCAGTGTAGCAAACATACCTACACACAGGTTTTGGAGCTGTCCTTATAAGGTATATAACTGTCAACACATTCTTTATACTCTCTGGTGTGCATAGTAAAGTGCCCTGGTCCTGAGATTCATCTGTGGAAATGTAACAGCATAGACGTGCATGAGATTGGCTTATCTACAGACTGAGACTTACAGGAGCATTTGCCTTTGGGATTGTCTACTGGGGCAAGCTTTCAAGTGTACTAGTAATCCAATTTTTAGTAAGACATTGCTGACATAGGGGCACACCAAAACTCCCTGTCTAAAGCAGGTAAGAAGGAAGAAGGACTGGGATGCTAGGAAAAGGGAGGCATAAGCAGCCTACAAACTAGAGGTGACCATCTGGATGAATAAATAAATAAGTTCCTGGTACATTTTTATAAAAAGAACTGACCATATACTGTTTCATAAGGAGGACATTATTGTAAAGGATGATATCACAAAGATTCATAAGTCCTACCAACACTTAAGAAATAAATCACCAGTTGTGCAATTCCCATTTTCTGTCATGTCTATCTTCCACTCACTTCCCCCAGGAAAACCTAATCTCAGAATTCAATGTGAGTTCTTTGCCTCTAAGTGCTTCAAACAGTATGCTTTTCAGTTACCATCCTGAAGTCATAACATAGCTTTCTTTCTCTCACTTTACATTTTGTTTGTTCATTGACTGATGCTGATATATAGAGACTTATTTATTTACAGTGACTGTTGTGGAATAGCTGGCTCCCTGTTAGTATACTCCACAGATTCTTGCTCAATTTTATGTACACACACACAATATATATATATAATTTTTACAAACATATTTATGGGCCATGCTGATATATATATATATATATATATATATATATATATATATATATATATATATATATATACTTCTTATGATAAATCAAAAGAAATCTGGTCATCATATATTTTCATCTTAAACTTTTGTGGATAATTTATGTTGTATTCCAAGTTTAAATCTTTGGGCTCCCATCATTTATACTTGAAAGTTTCCACTTTTACCTATCCTTGCAAAACCTTAGAATTATCTGACTTTTTGTTAAAAATGTATTTCTTATCAAGTGAATAGAGCAGCTCTCTTTTGGCACTGGGTCTTGCCTTTCTCATGCCCTATATTATTAAAGAAATTTATTACCACTGCCTCTACATGGATATTAAAATTTCCTTTCTAATGCAATGGCTGTTCATATTTTTTGACCATTTTTTTCTATTGGGCAACTTGTTTTGCTTTTCTTGTTGATTTTGGGAATTTTTGGTTAAGAGGAAGCATGATAAACAAATGTACCATGTTCTTTTGCCCACCATTATGTTTCTAATTATTTTAAAATAAAAGCAGGACATTGTAATGTTTTGTGTCATTAAATTTTCATCAATTTTTCCAACTCCTAAGTTTTGATAATTATACATAAGAATTTCTTGGACAAAATATGTATTTCTTTCTAAAAGTTAAATTTTTTACCTATGAGAAATGGACTTACACTTTTACTTTCAATTCTATTCAATCTCACAGGAAAGTTACACTAATGTTGTAGAGTTTCTTCTGTTATATGAGTTTTCTCAGGCTGTGGCCCCAGGAAGTCAATGGCTCATGTAGTCTCTCTTTGAACTGTAAGCACATGTTAGGCCCAGGGCCTTATCCCTACTACTCTGTATGTACTATTGTTGCTAAGGAACCTTGAGTTACTAAGGGCTACAAAGCAGGGATGGAGTGCTCACCAGTTTCATTGCCAAAATCTACTTGAGTTTTAGTTCTGATGATTTCCAGAATCATCTTAGATGATTATTATTGTAAACATAGTTTTAAAAGAATTTTCACATGTTTTAGAGTAAAAGATATTACCTCTAATTTCTCTTTAAGTACTAAGATTAAAAATTTTGCGGAAAGTAAATACCATGATGGGCATCTCTATTTTTAAAGTAAAAATAATTTAATTTTAGTGTGTGCGTGTGTTTTCAAAAACAACCAGTAAAAGTCAGTTCTCTCCTACAAACATTTGGTCTTTTGTTACAAACTCAGGCTGCCAGACTTTTCAGCAACCACCTTCCCCAGTTATTTTGCTGGCCTTCCTATAAAATTCTTATTTTTTAACACATGCATAACTTGAAATTAAGGGATTATTCACTTCCCAATTCACTTATGTTTGCCTATTTATAATATTAAAATAAGACTTTACAATTTACACATCATAAACACAGCTCATTTGTATAATTGGTGATTATCCCTTTGCTAATGTTAACCCAATCCTTAAGTTTAAAATTCAATAAAATTTATATGACTAATAAGAAATAGTTTTGAAATTATGTGGTTGAACATGCTAATTCTATTTTAGTGTCTTTGTTCTTAGCTCTCTGTACCTGCCCAGAGTTTTAGCTCTACGTACCTTCTTGCAAATCACCAGCAATAGCTGAGTGTGTGACTGCTACTGATGACCATGCCTACCTACTAAACCATCAGATCCCATCTGTTTATGGTTTTGTATGCCACCACTGGCTCTAATTTACCTGACCTGGGCAACTTAAAGTAGGACAGATTTTTTTTGGCTAATGATTTCAGGGAACTCTGTTTGCTGCAGTGAGACAGGAGTATAAAAGGAACTAAATTCACATCACAGCAGATCAGGAAGCAGAGAAATGGGAAGGAAACATCCCAGTGATTGATTTCCCTACTTTATCCATCTTTCCCATAGTTGATTGGTTGTTCTGGCCACATCATGGGAAAATCATTACCCCTTGTTTAACCTCTCTGGAAATGTCCTCAGATGTCATAAATATATGTATATCCAACAATATGCCTTGCAACCTTCTCAATGATTTTGAATCGATCTGAGCTGACCATGCTGATCTACAGCCATGGAATGCCTAGAGTTACTCTTGGAAAATTCTTCATAAGAACCCTGATGTCAGGAGAAATGTTGTCTAGCAATGGAGAGAATCCCAGGATTTTGGTTTCCCTTGGGTAAGTTGTAACACGGCTTTGGGCAAGATGGAGAAAGGTTGTGAATTTCTTTCTCCTCAATTTGGGGCCAAACTGTAAATAAGTTCATTTTTCTATTTCTCTATTTTATATCATATTCTCTTGCTGCAGAGAGGCATCAGAACAAGACTGTACTCAGGGAAGATTTTCTTGTTGTGGTGTTATAGTAGATGATGG
The DNA here is from genome assembly GCF_978045245.1 of Mus caroli. Taxonomy (NCBI): domain Eukaryota; kingdom Metazoa; phylum Chordata; class Mammalia; order Rodentia; family Muridae; genus Mus; species Mus caroli. The sequence continues at coordinate 42,335,522 of NW_028227259.1, forward strand.
TCCTTCTTAAACAATAATCTTCGGGGACAGATGAATAAACAGCAGGTGTATCATTGTGATCCTTGATACAGCCAGCACACATGAAAACATTTCGTAGTATATATATGAAAGCCTTACTCAAGAAATAGTTGAAGAAGGATCACTAGTCAGAGACCCTGCAACCAGGAACAATACCTGGTCCCTTGTTATACCTGCCCTTTTTTCTGTTACATACTATGAAAGAAACTGCCAACCTCTTTCAACCAAAGAGAACCAATCTTCCTGCATGCATTTGAAATAATTGCCAACTTTAAAGTTCCCAAGCACATGTAGTTGCCCTAAACCTCCACCAAATAATCACATATTCTTCTACTGGTGGCCGTTTGAGAATAAGGACAGATTCAACAGGCAATTTGGTCAGTGTGCAGGCTCTGTAGCTGCAAATCAATGACATAAATGAGCCTGAGTGTCAGATCATGCAACTTGTTTTAAAACTTAACTATGCTGAAATGTAGAGCTACTAAATGATCACTACTGAAAATCACTTTTTCAAATCTCTAAGTGCACACAGTGTTTCCTCCATCAAGCTGCTCCTAGTAGGTATGCTTAGATTTTCCCTCATGCTTTGTCTTTGAAAATAAATATTTAATACCATGTTTTGGCCTGTAAATTTGTTAGTGAAGTGAACAAAAACCTGGATTTCTATAAGGCTGTGAACTGCCTGGTTAATCTATCTTACAAGTTTGTAACCTTCCAAACCGAAAATATATAACATTTCTTTAAGCATTCAAAACATTCTGGTAAGTGAGTAACTGCCAATGTGAAAGACCTTTGGTTCAGTTTTATAGACGAAAATGCTAATAGAGAGGTCAGAGGGGATGTCAGTCTGAAGATATTTTCTGCAATTAAAAGACTTCAACACTCTCTGCATATTACAGTTTACATGGAAAGCATTCCTCCATCATGCTCTCATACAAAGTCAGAAGATCTGGTGCAGAGGGTAGCAGGGATACACTGGCTCATCTAGCAAGAGGACCTGGTTAAGGTTTCTAGCACTCACATGGCAACATGGTGGCTCATATACTCAATTGTAAGTCCAGTTCCAGTGGATCCAAAAGTCCATTTCTGGCCTGTACAAGCCAGAATCTTTGAAAAGTGACTGAATCATGAAGACCCTATATTAATATCATATTAGTTCACTTTTTTTATAGTGTCACTAGAGGGCATGGGGTCTTTTAAGCAGGGGATGTATGCGTGAGGAACTTGTCCTGTCCTAGATACCTTTCCATATCGTTATTGCATGAACCCCATGGGATGAACATCTCTGCTCCATTTGATGCTCTCTCTATGCCCTGCCTCATCACAGGATCAGAAATGGCAGAGCCAAGTGTATACTTTGGTTTCTAAAACTATGATCTGATTAAATCTTTCTTCCTTTTAAGTCATCATTCTTAGTTGTTTGTTCCAAATGACACAAAAGCTCACATAATTGCTACAGATTTTACAGTACATTTTTGAAGCTGGAGTTCCCTGAAGAAACCACATCTATGTTCAAGTTCTTGTAGACTGTTGGACATCGACTGAGGTTATGGGGATTGCTGAGTGATAAAATGTGGCATGTTGATAACCAGAATTAACATGACTGATTTCACTTTTTTCTTAGAAGCACCCTTTGTACTTAGCTTAACATCACACACAAACATCCTGAAAGATGTTGTTGTGCTCCATAGATCTCTATCATTGGCAGCCCTAAAGATAAGAATGTTGTTTTAACATCTGTAAACCATATAAGAGACTGCTCCAACTGAATGGAGCCCACCAACCTATTGGTTGTACTTGAGAAATGTGCTGATCTTTCTTGTTCTGTGCCTTATATCTTCTTTCCAAGATAGAATAAACCATTCAGGCTCATTTGAACCCAAATTTTGAGCCATGGTCAATCATATTTGGCTTAGAACAAACTATTTTCTTATTTGCCACCACAGACAGCTATTGTTTTAATCATCTAATACAAAGAACATGTCTCCTGGACCCAGTTGATGCCCAGCTTTAAGCTGAGTGTACCACTTTGTCAATCATGGTATGTGATCTCTGAGATCAAAATTTGAGGCCCACACTTCACTGCCTGCAGTTTTCATGTTCTGTGTCATGTTATCAATTCATATAGCTACCACAGAACTCAGAGCACTAAATCAGTCACCATTTCACAGCCACAGGGCTCTGTAAAGTTTTCTTCTGATCAGACCCTTGATGGACTATAGGGTTTCTGTTAAAAACTGGGCTGGGCAGTGGTGGTGCATGCCTGTAATCCCAGTGCTTGGGAAGCACAGACAGGCAGATTTCTGAGTTTGAGGCCAACCTGGTCTACAGAGTGAGTTCCAGGACAGTCAGGGCTGTACAGAGAAACCCTGTCTCAAACAAACAAACAAACAAATGGGAGACAAGGTGGTAATGGTACCTTCAGAGAATCTCACTGGTCTGTCTGGCACCTGTTTGTCTCTCAGGAGGATGCTATGGTTTTTCTCTGTGGCTTCTCTTATGCTGGTTGGCTGCCTTAGACTCTTTCATATGATAATTTTAGAATTCAGAATCAGGCAGCCTGGGCACACAAGAGACCATGAGGTTTTTCTAAAGGCATTAGACTAATATCTTGTTGACCAATATATGTGAAGTGGCCAGCTTAGATTCATATACAGAGACTTTACATAATTGGAAACAACCTATGTAATTACAAAACAAAGGCCCATTTAAAAATCAATTGTGTTTATGATTTTCAGGTCTTCCTTTTTTTTTTGCTACATCTTATATCTTTGAAATAACATGGATCACATTCCATAAAAAATATATCTCCAATCAGGAGATTGCATTCTTCAAACTATTTCCTGTTGTAGTGTCTTAAACTCCTCAGCCTTTGGTTAGAAATGGAAGACTTCTAAGCTTATCACTGCAAGAAAAATCTTTCATTATTCATACTCAATTTATTTCTTGTGTCATCTCAAATGTCTTTCAAATGTCCCCATTTTTTATATAGCTTCTCCTGAATATTACAAGTGAGATCAAGGCTGAATAGATGAAGATGTTGGTGGGATCTTGCAGTTTTATTACATACACTGAGTTGCACAATTGTCTCAGAGTCAGGAAAGGCAGTTTATCTCCTCTGGTAAAGTTAAAGACAATACTCTAAACAAGACTAACATAAAGAATTAAAAATTTTCTTGATTATTCTCCAACTCTAGTCTAAGAAGATCTTTATTATCCAGAACTTTATCTTTCACTGCTACAAGAAAATTAAATACACACACTCACACACAAACACGGGGAGAGAGAGAGAGAGAGAGAAAGAGAGAGAGTTATATATAATGTATATATATATATATATATATATATATATATACACATGCAAATACATAAATGTAATACAGTAGTAAATCTACATTATTTAAACATTAAAATTATACATATATATCAATATCTGTATATATATATATACATATATATATATGATCCCTTATTAAGTTCATTTACCCAGAAACTTAGAATACCCAAGATACAATTTGTAAAACACAAGAAAATCAAGAAGAAGGAAGACCATAGTGTAGATACTTCATTCCTCCTTAGAATAGGGAACAAAATACCCATGGAAGGAGTTACAGAGACAAAGTCTGGAGCTAAGACAAAAGGATGGACCATCCAGAGACTACCCCACCCGGGATCCATCCCATAATCAGCCACCAAACACAGACACTATTGCATATGCCATCAAGATTTTGCTGAAAGGACCCTGATATAGCTGTCTTATGTGAGGCTATGCCAGTGCCTGACAAATAAAGAAGTGGATGCTCACAGTCAGCTATAGGATGGAACACAGGGCCCCCAGTGGAGGACCTAGAGAAAGTACCCAAGGAGCTAAAGGGGTCTGCTACCCTATAGGTGGAACAACAATATGAACTAACCAGTACCTCCAGACTCATGTCTCTAGCTGCATATGTAGCAGAAGATGGCCTAGTTGGCCATCACTGGGAAGAGAGGCCTCTTGGTCTTGCAAACTTTATATGCCCCAGTACAGGGGAATGCTAGGGCCAAGAAGTGGGAGTGGGTGGGTAGGGAAGCAGGGTGGTGGGAGGGTATAGGGAACTTTCAGCATAGCATTTGAAATGTAAATAAAGAAAATATCTACTAAAAAACAGTCCATTTACTCACAAGGAAACAACACCTGAAATTTTATTAACTTACAATCAATGATATGCTACTAAAATTCAATTCTACCAGTTAGTGACTATGAAAACATTTGGGCTTTCACATATTAAATTTATGACCTTAAGTATATACATACACACACACACGCACACACACACACACACACACATTGCTCTAAAAAGAATTTGGAAAATGTTCATGGTGAAACATTGTGAAGTTCCTTATTAGCATTTATAAACTTTAGTCAGTAGGATTCAGTGAGAAACTGTACACAATTTGGTTTACAATTAGTTTTGTTGCTTTGTAGTTGGAAGAAAGAGGATGAAGATATAGGAGACAAAGACTAATGCCATAGGATATTTTCTTAATGCACAAACAGCTAGAGGCTCTGAGACCAAGAAAAATATTCATGAGTAAAATTTAAATGCAGAATTCATGGGAGTTTTACTAAGAACAAAACAACCACCCTAAAAGCGCTGTTGATTTCTCAAAGACAATTAAGCATTAAGGATTGACATTGCATTCCACAAACTAAATTGATTTCCCTCAAATGCCCACAGTAAATGTGTAGATCTTCTTACCTCAAAGTAGGATTTGCAATTTTAAGTGTTTTAAAGTGGTCAAGGATTGTGTAGAGAAGTAAGGATCTCATACCTTCTGCTTCTCTAGAAACACGGAAGTGTATATGTGTTTGTGTGTGTGTGTGTGTTTGTGTGTGTGTGTGTGTGTGTGTGTGTGTGTGTGTTTATTGAGGCAGCTCTAATACATCCACCCTCATTGTTTTCTGTACAGTGATCTCTCTTTAGTTATGGATGCCAGCTGGTAGATGAAAATATTTCCCTTTTCTCATCCATTCCCTTTTCTTAGGTATAGTGACACAAATATATTCCTTGTCTGTTTATGGGCATTCTTTCAAAGCCACATGGAGGAAGTTGTGATGTACCAACACCAATAATGTAACAGTAACTATAGTCAGAGAAGGAAGCATGCTCTGAGATCCAAAGAATGGGAGCTTTAAGAGCTTTTCTTATATAAAAGAATGATTTATGATGAAGAGAAGTTTAAGTTTCTTGTACAATGACCATAACAAAGATATTCTAAAATAACTTTTAAAAAAAGGTTACTTTTTTCCCATGTCAGTAGACATGGATAGAAACTCACATATACATACATGCACACATAATCACAAACACAAATACACAGACATAGAAACACACACACACATACATGCACAATAACACACACAGAGACCACAGACACACACACAAACATGTAGACACATATGTATATATGCACACTTTCACACAGACACACAGGTGCACACACACACACACACACAGATAGACAGTCATGTACAAACACACATAGAGAAAGACATACACAAAAACATACAGACACACAGACACACACACATACCCATGCATGCTTGCACATAGACACACACTGATACAGTAATGCGCGCGCACACACACACACACACAGAGCTACTTTGTTAATTAGTATTCCCTTTGTAACTTTCATTAGCCTAATCAATGAGCAAACCAATACCCATATCAGTTTCAAAGCACTACTTCTGCTCCTTTGCTAAAGGAGAATAAAAGGAGAAACAAGTTACAAAGACGACCTACACTATTCAAAAATTGTTGCTCAGGATTTGTTTTTTCCAAATACAGTTTTATAATAACTTCAATTAAACTTTCAATGAACTTCAACTGGAACTCTTCCTGAAGGCCTTTTCCCATAGAGCTGCATAGGGTATCCAAGAGCGGCCTTACGTCCCTCCTCTCTCCTCTTTCTTTTTTAGTTTGTTTTGTCACCTGTTAGTGAAAGCACCAGCGAAGCAATTTGGAGTCCTCAGATGTGGAACTACTTTTGACCTGCAACAAATCACTTCGTTTTTAATGCAGTTATTTTTTCGTGAACATTTCTTTTTTTTTCTTTTTTTCAGATGGGGACCCCATAGTTTCAGGAACAACAATCACATTAGATAACTCATTATAGATCCTTATGCTTTGAGTGTAATTTAAGCTGAGAGCTATGTCCCTAAAATTATTTTCTTCTAGAAGAAATAAAAGGGCTTCTGGCTGCAGGCTCCATTTTTCTGAGCAATAAATATAAAAAAGATTAACTTCTCATCATTTCTCCAGAATGCTATGAATGCAGATGCTCTGAGGAGTTGGACCTAGTAGGTTCTTATTGAAATTAGGCAACACAGTGAAGAATTACACCAGCTACCTGGTATTGACACAAGACAGAAAGAAAAATCATCCAAGGGAAAATATTACCTTTGATACCATCACTAGAGGAGTTAAACAGTGTTTTGGGCAAAGTCCACACAGAGTTGAGAACCCACCCCCACGTCCACCAGAGGTGCTCTCCAAGGACACATCTGTCCATGTCAAGTGTCTCCACTGACTTTATTTGTTAATTGAAGATTTTTTTTCCTCTTCGAAATTTCCCTCCATAATTTATGTAGTTCCACAGACACTCTAGGGTCTCCAGGCCCCTCCAGTACAAAAATGTACTTTGTCAGGTTATTCAATTTGTGAATGATATGTATTTCCCTGAACTGAGCCTTCTGCTTCTATGGCAGAACAATCCCATCTGTAGTGATAAGTGCTGTGGGAGCAGAGCATTTTGTCTGACATAGTTAGCTGGATGCATTAGTAAACCCTGAGACAAACAATGACTGCTTTCACATTTCAGTATTTTTTTTAAAGAAGCATCTACAGAGAATTTTCTGTGGTTATGCCAAAAAAAAAAAATAGAATCTTTTAATCAACTCATTAAAGAAAGATTTTATTCAGCTCAGAGAGAACAGGCATTGTGTCTAACAATCAGGAGGGCTGCTATTTACTGCCTACAGGCTTCTTTGGATTTGATATATAAAAACTTCATTCTAATTTTTATTCTAAATCTGCCATAGCCTAAGAATCCCATTTTACAGCCTGAGCCCTTACAGTGCAGAGAGGTTAGGAAAAGCACTCAGTTTACAAAGAGGCAGAAGTAGCATCCCTTCCTGAGAGGCCACACACACACCACAGGCTTCACAGCTTTTATTGAGTTACCTTTCAGCACTTGCTATGAGGACCACAGAGTATACTGATAACCAAAATGCTGTCATCTATCTTAAGTCAGATCTTCCCACTGGACTTTCATGGTTATGTTGTGCTCTATCCATCTCTTGGGCTCCCTACTCTATAATTACTGAGTCAGTTATAGTAGAGTTGGAAATTTCTCTTACTACACATACACTCCCTGAAAGGTAAGTCCCAGGACCATCTCCATCCTCCAGGAACTAAGTCCAGAACCTTGATATTTTATTGCTACATGCTTAATTCTAAGGAATGAGATCTTTTCATCATACTCCAAGCTTGATAAAGATGTCTTTTTATTTTTATGAACAAGTGTTTCTTACTTATTATCAAGTGAGACTTTATCCATACTAAGGTGGTAGTTGATTGACCATGATTGATAGGGTCCTCCTATCTTTCTATATACACTACTGAGAAGAGACCTGTGAATAAAATAGCTATGAAAAGTGTTTAGCTATGCTTAATAGTTTCAGGCCCTACCAAAGGAGGAATTAGTAGTTGATGCTCAAAGGACCCAGCTCTGAAGCTAAGCATAGTGGGAATATAGTTACTAGGCCAGCTTCTCATGGTCAGTGGGCTAGTTGTGGGTCATTTCATGGTTCATCTGCTCAGTCAGTCCTCTGTGACTAAAGGGTAGAGCCTTCATGATCTCAGAGAACACAATTGGCCTTTACCCATTTTCAAACCTCAGTACACTTTCAAACACATTTTTTAAACTTTCTTTTCTTTTATACAAGTGCATTGAGCTCTGATGCTGTCAGGAGTGTGCTAATCACAGGAAGAGGGATGAGGAATGAAACCACAGACAGCACGAGAGGTTCATCTGTAGACAGAGGTTCCTGTAATTTCAAAGATCTTTGACAGCTTTTCTGATTCATTATTCATTATTCTGCGTTCATTATTTCTAAGGTGAAATGGGTGAATTTTAAATTGGGTTCTCAAGTATGTGGCCCCTGAGAATAGGTTTTGATTCACTGGGTTGTTTGGGAAAGTCAGTGGATAATCCTAAGAAACTCTATCCCAATAGAAACCACACTGGGAGGGGGAAAAAAAGCAGATATGTTGCTGCATGTTTATCATTATGTTCTACTTAAGGTTATGTTTATCAAATAACTGAGACTCTGTAGAGCATCCTTAGACTAGCCTTACCCAGGGATCCTGGGCTGTCTGCCCATCACTTCACATGTGTCTGTGGTACCACAGATTACTTCTGACCTGTGGGGAGGCTGAGAAACCTCACAGAGACATTTCTAGAGACCTGTGGGAAGATATGAACAGTGGATAGGGGTAGGCAAATAGCAGGAAAATCTTAAAACTCTACTGGCTGGCTTCTCACATTTAGAATACTTTGCATAGTGAGCAAGACCAAAGGCTTGAAGTAACCTCGAGTGCAAGCTTTTTTACCAAAACACAGCACAACTTAGAAGAAACTACATAATGTCCTCTAGTCTCAGTGAGAGACAGAAACATATCTTCATGCTGATATTAGTCTGTGTTTTTATTATGGTAATGAAATATCTGAACCAAGCTGATACAAAGAGTTTTATTCAGGATGCAGTTTGGAGACAGATTATCTAAGTTAGGGCAGTCTCATTAACTTGAACTCAGATTTGTCCTTAGATTGCATTGCATCATGGTCATGTCACAGCCAGAAATCTAGAGAGATACTTCAATTCTTTGATAATTCCAAAGGTACCTCTCCAAATTAAACTAGGGACTTCCTATTTACCTCAGAATTTCAAACTTCCATTATGTATGAAACAAATCCTCCAGTTCATTACCTTATGAGATGTAAATCATATCTATTCAATAGTAAGATTCTGATTGAATTAAAGGAAATTTTGCAAAGGAGGTATCTGAATGGACTCTAGGTTATATAGCGACTGTGTACCTAACCCTCTCTCTTGTTTAGACATCCTCTATATGAAGCAAGCCTAGAGATCCATTGTAGTCGCCCTTCAGTTTCTTCAGGTACAGATCCTGAAGTATTCATTACATTCTGACAATCAGTCCAGAGCATGCTCCTTTCTTCCCCTCCTCAGGACAATTCACTTTATACACTGTGAAATGGAAGAATACGTATCAGTAAAACCAATATAGTAAATATGTTAAATACATCTGTGCTATTTATGTAAAATGGGTGTCACTTGCTGACCCAAATTTCTCATCATAGCAAAAGATGATCCTTTATGCTTATGGCTTTATGAGACATTAGGTGGGAATGATGCTGCATGTGTCCTTGCATCACATGAGGAAATAGAATTTAGGGCCTAAAGATGAAGAAAAGGAGAGTCATCAGAGGAGACTGAGTGCAAGGTCAATGAACAAGAGAAGGATTTCTAAATTGTCAGTGAAACAAAAGAAAGTGCTAAGGAATTAGAGCAAGTCTCAAGAATTGAAGAGGTGGCTTACCAGTTAAGTGCACTTAATAATCTTATAGAAGACCAGGATTTGATTCATAGTCTACCCATGGTGATTGACAATCTATAACTGAAATTCTAAGGAATTTGATGGCCTTCACTCACCTTGCATGCATATGAAATACACACACACACACACACACACAGAGGCACACATATATACATAAAATCAATAAATACATGTATTTGCTTTTCTAAAAAGAGGTAACAGCTTGGAGTCAGCTAATCTATAATAGATGTATGAGAGTAGAGAATGAATTTAATGACTTGAGGGTCAGATTCCCACTGATCTGTCCACACATTTATAGCCGAGTATCAAGACTCATACATCATGTGGTGCACTGTGCCACAAAAGAGTTAACAGATGAATAAAGCATGAGTGAATCTCTGAGTATGTACCCTGTTGAGGTGGTTTTGAGAGGAAACCAATGCAAAAGGAGGCAAGAATGGAGATGCTGGCTGAGAAGTCGGCAAGTTATTCATCCTTTCAAATTTTTTTCTTTGTAAATCATTTCCACACATCAGAAAATCAATCTTCATCTTCTCATCTTTCCCTAAACCATTCTGACACTTCATCAGCTCCACTGCACACCTGACGTGCTCGTTGTTGGAGGCTTCCCTCCTCTTAGATTATCAGAAACCTCCCAGGAAAAGTAATATACCTCTGCCATGAAGTTCACAGTATTCTCACATCACCAGTTCCACTTGAATACCACACACACACACACACACACACACACATATCTGTCCCCTAATATTTCTATATTAATGAACTTTTCATCCATCTTCATCCTGCTGTGCGCCTGTCATCTCCATAAAGCTTTCATAGGATTAACCATGTTTGGCAGGTAACCCATAACATTATACACATGCCTCCATTACTATCCCTCCCCATTTTATTGTAGCTTTCTTCCCTTTTGATTTTGGGTCAGTGCAGCAAAAATGATACATAGGTGTGCATCTCCTATAGATATAAGCATATCCTATACTACAACATTCATCTTTATTTATTTTAAGTAGATTTTATTGTTAAAATTTTGAAAATAAATAAAATTGCCACACAGAAGCAGCCAGTTCAAAAGTTTCTACAGCTTAATGAACTTATAAACAGCTCCAATTGGAATTTAAAACCAAAGCTGTGAAGCTTCACATTAAATTCTATATGTTATGGACTTAGCAGCTACCAAAATATCCATTAGAGAACTAGAAGTAGAAAACCAATTCTTTGTGTATTCTCTTTCATAACTGTCCTATTATCTGCATATATTCCTCCCTCATCATTCTCAAAATTTATTTCTCATCTAAAACATAAATCAAGCAAAACATCTAGATAAAGTCTCTCAAATGTACAAGGATTGGGAAACTTATATACCCAAATTATTACTTTCACATGCACTCTAAGTACCAATTGAAGTTTCTTTCTTCCTCTCTTTCTTTCTTTCTTTCTTTCTTTCTTTCTTTCTTTCTTTCTTTCTTTCTTTCTTTCTTTCTTTCTTTCTTTCTTTCTTTCTTTCTTTCTTTCTATTAGGTATTTATTTCATTTACATTTCCAATGCTATCCCAAAAGTCCCCTACATGCCCCCCACCCACTCCCCCACCCACCCACTCCCACTACTTGGCCCTGGCATTCCCCTGTACTGAGGCAGATATGTCTCTTGTGAGACTATGCCGGGGTCTACTAATTGAAGTTTCTAAAAGTTTTTCTGTGGATATTGGCAAACTGATTCAAAGCTTCATCCCAGTGGCAAATGATTCCAAATAGTCCAAAACAAACCGGAACTATAGTCAGCAGATACTACTTGTTGACTCACAGTGCAGCTATATAGTAAAGAAGATGGTGTAATATAACAAACAGGAGACACGGACATTTTCAACCGACTATAAGAATAATTGAAAAGGAGACTCAGAATAACATTTCAAGATGTATGACAAGATGAGGGCAGCTCAGTTAAAAACTGATAGACTCTTCAAATACTATCTCTCTCTAGTTAACGGCCACATGCAAAACTCTGTCTACACAGAATTCCAATTATCCATAGGTCTAGATGCAAAGTGGAAACTAAGGAATCCTCAAAAAAACACTGGAGAAAGTTTAGATGGGTTTGGATCAACAAGACAGTTTTGGATCTAACACCAGAAACATGACAGATGAGGAATAAGTAAAGAGATAGACTTTCATTGAAGCTAAGAAATCTATTCTGAAAAATTAAACTGATATGGGCATGAAAAGATACGTGAATCTATGAAAAATCATATAAAAGGAGAACTGGGTTTCGAAGTACACTTTAAAATCCAACACTAAAAACAATGGCCAGCAAATAAGCCACAGTTAAAGATGTGCAAATGGTTAATTCACATCTTAAAGATGATCAATCTATTATGTCATTAGAGAATTTCAAGATAAGCAAGAACATCAGTATGAATCTCTTGAAATGGCTGAGGTTGAGAACACAGACAAAACCAAGGTCAGAAAGAGATGTGGGACATCAGGGAATCTTAGTCATTAGTGGTGGATATGGAAACAGTGCAGTCTCCTTGGAAGCCAATTGCTGGTTTATTATAAACTCAAGCATACTGTTACCACAGTATCCAGGAATAAGAATCTTGTTATTTGCCCAAATGAGCAGAAAATGTTTGTTTAACTTCACAGTTGGTAAGGAGATGTGGCAGAAAGGTGGAGGTGGTATGTAATACATGAAATTCTCAAAAAAAAAGGTATTTTAAAAATGAATAAAATATAACAAAATATAATAAAACAAAATAAAACCTTTTTTCTTGTGCAGCTAAAAACATCCTAGGTGTTAACTGATTAAAAGTATGTCCACACACAAATTCCTATCAGTATTACAGCAGATTCACTTATAACTGTAAAAGTTGGAAGGAATTAAGATGTCTTCCACTATGCAGATTAATAGACTTGGAACATTAGAAGAATGAAGTGTGATTCAAATGCAAAGAGTAATAATAACATAGGTACCATAGATATGGAGGAACATTAGATACATTTTATTCAGAGAATAAAGGCAATTCAAAAATAATGTGATCGTTATCTCATTGTACAATATTCTGAAAAGACTAAATGTAGTAAAACATTAAGCAGTTAGGTGTTTCACAGGGAGCAGGCTGAATAGGTGAAGTACAGTAAAGAGAGTCCAGGGACCTTATTTGGGTAATGCTGTGGCCAAGCATACATACCACCATGTGTCTGTCAAAGTCCAGAGAAAATGAAATGGCAAAAGTGAACCCTAAGATGAGTTAGAAACTTCTGGTAACAATGCTTGATCAATGTGAGCCAATTAGTTGTGATAAATATGGTATATGAACATGAATGACAAAACATAACTAATTGACAAAGCTATAGAAGGTAAGAACATATGTGCAAATGCTAAAACTTTACCCAAAAGTTCTGTAAAGCTAAATCTTCTCTTTAAAAATAAAGTTTGTTGAAGAACTGTTAAGAAAGAACTTGAATAACTGAATGTTTGTAATATGACTTTTTTCTTTTTCTTTTTAGATATCTTCTTTATTTACATTTCAAATGTTATCCCCTTTCCTATTTTCCCCCCTGAAAATACCCCCAAATTACTCTGAATATATATATTCAAGTAAGAAAGAATAGATAAAAATAAAATTCACATGAGATGTGAATGTTCACATACAAATATAATGAAATTAGGTGAATGGGTGAATGTTTAAGAAATATATAGTTGTATTTTTAACAGACAATTTGGTATCATCTTACTGTATTACTCATACCATAGTGTCCTGATATTGAAGACTAGGCTTCTCTCAAACTCCTTCCCACGGAACCTTTATTCCTGCTCAAGGTCTCTTCTGGTACATAAGTTGAGTTTCTTAATCGACTGAACTGTTAAGATGTTTCTTCCCAAGTCTCTTTCAGTGTTCACTGTCCCTCTTTCTTCCTTATCCAGTTGAGTTTAGGATCAACTAGGAAAAAGGACACTGCTGGATACATAGAAATTTCCTTGACTGTCAGAATGGCTGCAGGAAGTGAAACCATGGGTGAAAGTAGCTGGTCAGAAATAGACTTTTGGGATAGTATTGGAAATGTAATTGAGGAAAATACGTAATAAAAATATATAAAAAAAAAAAAAGAAAGAAAAAAAAAAAAAAAAAAGAAATAGAGTCCCATTTTGACACACACTTTTCGTAGTTCATACAACTTCTCTAAACTTCAGGCCCCTGATCTACCAAATAAATGAACAACAAGGACACATGTTCCCGTTCCCAGTGCTATAGACAATTCTTCATTATCTTTCTATTGTACATTTATCTATGTGCCATAGCAATAAATCTTTTACATAAGCTTGATAAGCCAGTTAAGTAGATATATTTTTAGTTTATGCTTTTGTTTGAACTGCTACTTCTGACCAAACATGCATTCATTGAAGCAGTGCTATTTATAAATAATGTGACTTTTTAAAAACCTTCTATTTTTAGCTTGAGCAAAATCACCATTTCTTTCCTGCTGAAAGAGCAGTCATGCACCAGAGACTTTCTTTTGCTTATTAAAAAAACAGAATATGAAATCATTTCCCAAATGATAAAACTCTGCATTTTCACTTTGTCTTTAAGATGCTCAAAGAATCTTAGCTGATGAGGGTTCCTTATCTAATGATAAAACTGACAGGAACTGAAAACATTATCTTCTATCTCTCATTTTCAAAAGGGTTTAGCTATTGAAGACCAAAGAGTTCTCATCTCCTGAGCAAGAACAAGTCACAGAGAGTATGCACAAATAGTCATGAAATGACAGTACTGATACACAATGACATGAAAGTACAAATGCTGCTGTTTTCTCTAGTTTCACCAAGGCTTGGGAAAGATGATCTCTGAAGTTATTTCATTTTTTTAACAGAAAGCTTCAAGGTAGATCAAGATGAAATACATCTGTGTATGCTTTTGTGAATTGTTCTTTCTATGTATCCAGAAAAAAAGATAATATACAGGTTCTGGACATATGAGGGATTTTTCCTTTTAGTGTCTATCTTCTATCACTGTGTATTAATATATGATTCATGTTTCTGTATATACATGGAAATAGACAGGCCTGAAGTTTAAATAAGAACAAGTATATTCTTCTCTTCTCTTCTCTTCTCTTCTCTTCTCTTCTCTTCTCTTCTCTTCTCTTCTCTTCTCTTCTCTTCTCTTCTCTTCTCTTCTCTTCTCTTCTCTTCTCTTCTCTTCTCTTCTCTTCCCTTCCCTTCCCTTCCCTTCCCTTCCCTTCCCTTCCCTTCCCTTCCCTCCCCTCCCCTCCCCTCCCCTCCCCTCCCCTCCCCTCCCCTCCCCTCCCCTCCCCTCCCCTCCCCTCCCCTCCCCTCCCCTCCCCTCCCCTCCCCTCCCCTCCCCTCCCCTCCCCTCCCCTCCCCTCCCCTCCCCTCCCCTCCCCTCCCCTCCCCTCCCCTCCCCTCCCCTCCCCTCCCCTCCCCTCCCCTCCCCTTCTTTTCTTTTCTCTCTCTTTCTGTTTGTTTGTGTCTCTCTGTGTGTTTGTGTGTGTGTTCTCCCACAACTTAACAAGAAATTCTTGTCAACATTGCTTGACCAGAAATTCAAAGGTTAAATTCAGAAGGAACTTTGCTACTATGGTCTTAACCTCCACTAAACTAGATCTTATTAAATCTGTTATGTTGTACTGCAATCTGTCTTTTCTAGACAATTGGCCAGCTGTTCCTAAGGTGCCACCTATGCTCTATGTGCATTAGCACTCTTTTCTGTGGTTTTTAGTGGAGCAAGAACTGACTAATACAGGATGCATATGCTTATATTCCTGTAATTAACTCCTTCTAGAGCTTCAACAACATCCAGAGTTTGTATTTGATTCTACCGGTCCTAAATAAGAAGTTTCTATAATGTTCTCCCAATAGTTGAGTGTTGTCACATATATCTTTCTTATTTTGATAACCCTGCAGAAAATTAATATTTGAAAATAAGAAGTGAAATCCTTGATTATCAGACGGTCAACTGTTTGTATTTTCTAATACCAATATACAGAACTGAAGGATAACATTGAATAAAAAAAAAAATAAGAACAGCAAAAGTGCAAGCACTAAGATCAATGATAAATAAATGGAACCTCATGAAACTGGAAAGTACTTTAATATAAGGGATAATGTCAATTGCACAAAGGGGCAACCTACAGAATGGAAAACTATTTTAACAAACTCCACATCCAATTCATGGTTAATACCCAAAATATATAAAGAACTCAATAAATTTGGTGTTAAATAAGCAAATAATCCAATTAAAATGGGGCACAGATCTAAACAGAATTCTCAACAAAGGAATCTGAAATGGCTAAGATACATGTAAAGAAATGTGTAATATCGTTAACTATCAGAAAAATGTAAAAACTGCTATCAATACCACTAGTGGCAGCAAATGATGGCAAGGATGTGGAGCAAGGGGAATACTCCTCCATTCCTGGTGGGAATGCAAACTTGTAGAGCCATTATGAAACTCAATATTTCAATTTCTTAGAATATTGAGAAGTAGTCTACCTCAAGACCCAGGGCACTACTCTTGGTCATATACCCAAAGGACACCCCAATCCTACCACATGGACACTTGGCACTTGCTGAAATGTGTTCATTGCGGTTTTTTATTCATAACAGTCAGAAATTAAAATCAACCTGGATATCTCTTAACTAAAGAATGGATGAATTAAATGTGGTACATTTACACAATGAGGTATTTCTCAGCTACCAAAAAATAATGACATCATGAAATTTTATGCAAATGACTGCAACTTGGAAAGAACAATTGTAAATGAGGTTACCAAGACTCAGAAGGACAAATATTCTAGGTATTCACTTGTAAGTGGATTTCATCTGTTAACTAAACAACCCAAAGACTCAGAGAGTTTAGGTAAAGAAGAGTGGTTTAAGGGTATACCTGAATCTCCCTGAGAAGGGAAAATAGAATACATATTATGGATAGACTGAGTATAGGTAGGGACGGGCATAGGAAAGATTCATGGAAGGAAAGGGGTAGATAGTGCTGGCAGAAATAGATGGAGTAGGGAGACATGAAGGGACAGTGAAATCTATAAAGGTGATCATGGTGACAATTCCATGTAATGGAGGATACAGACTCTGAACTGGCCATCATTTGTAGCCAGACCAGGCTTCCAGTGACTGGGTTGCATTTGCTTAAATTGTAGGACAGGGGTTACTGTGGAGATCCCTAAACAACGCAGGCTAATGCTAGGACAAAAAGGTTTTTCTCTGAAAACTGACAGTGGGGCTTCATTACTAAGAGCAATATTCACACAGTCCATTGAATGTAGACTGTAGCGAGGACAAGTTGGTGCTTGCATGGAGTTTTAAAACATACACTCTAGTCTCTTTCGTATGTGAAGGTACTCTGAAGAATATGAAAAGAGGTATTTGGACAACAACTTAGCCCCCAAACTCTTATCCTACAATCTGATCTTCCCACAGGATGTGCTGGGGCAATAGTGGGATAGAATTTGTGGGAGTGGCCAACCAATATTTGGACTAACTTGAGGCCCATCCCACAAGAGGAAGCCCATACCCTATACTGCCTGAATAGACAACCAGAGTCTGGGCAGCCCTGAGACCTAGAATTTAAGCAAATAAAACTGGTGCTGCCCTCCTGCACAAAAAAATTAATGAAATGATTCCAAAAACATTATTCTGCTATACTCAACATATGTTGGTTTCTTGTCCAATTGTCACAAGAGAGGTTTCTTCTGGCAAAAGATGGGGGTGGGTACAGAGACCCACATCAGACAGTATGGAAAGAGAGAGTATAAATTAGAGGTCATCCTCCCCTATGACATTAGGGAACCCCAAGAAAAATGGGGGTATGGAAGATTGAAAGAGTCTTAGGTAATGGAGGACATCAGGCAAACATGACCCACTATATCAACTAAGTAGGGGCCATACAGGCTCACAGAGTTTGAAGTAGCAAGGGTGAGTCATGAAGGTGCCTGCACTAGGTTCTCTGTATAATTTTTTGAAGATGGGGAGGAAGAGATCCTTTAATGATGCAAAAAAAAAAAAGGTCTAGAATCACATAAATACTCTCAATTTAAAAGAAAGAACGCCTAGTTTAAAAACTAATGAAGAAAAGAAAAGAAAAATAAAGAATAAATTTAATAAATTCAAATGTTACCAAGAACACAATGATCACCAGCCGCCTACTGAAAATAAGGAATTATTAGTCATCAATTATATCTTAAATTGTGTTATACTCATGGCTAGAACTCAGGTACTGCAGTTTCATATAGAATCCTTATGCAACAACTGGATTATATTTAGCCTCAGAAGTGATTGATGTTCCCTTTGACAGAGAGCTTTTAAAAGACACATACATTTTGGTATGGTTGTGCCTGAAGTTCTGGGAACACATGATAAATGCGGTAATCAAGCAGAGCCACAAAAAGCCAGCTCAGGAAGAAGGAGGAAGTCATTAAGTTCCTCCATTCTGGCCTTGCCATGCCTGGGAATAAATAGCAACTTCCTAAAGAGGTTTCTGAAAAGAACAGAAGGAGAGGTTATGAGTCAGGTGTTATGAATTCCAAGACCTTCCGGACTAGATAGGGGTTCATACAAGGTCAATGAGAAAGCCTACAGGCTACCATAACATGTTATAGAAGAAAATATCAGTAATTGTCAATAAGCATAAATTGGTCCTGATTCCCTATTCTTCTCATATTGTGAAAATGTGAACAGGTAAAATGTCACTTCTGCAAAAGCTTTTCATGTACTCCTGTGACATCTTTGCCTATCCTTCTCTGTAATTCCTGTTATTGTCCATCACCCTCTGGCAATCAGCTCACTGTTTTGCTTGTATTAGTTAGGATTTTATTAGAGAAACAGACCCTCCTAACTTGGGGTAAATCAAATACAGGAATTGTGATTGAGGAAATCATTTCTTTTTCTTTTTTTCTTTTTTTAATTAGGTATTTTCTTCATTTACATTTCAAATGCTATTCCAAAAGTCCCCCATACCCTTCCCACCCACTCCCACTTCTTGGCCTTGGCATTCCCCTGTACTGAGGCATATAAAGTTTGCAAGACCAAGGGGCCTCTCTTCCCAATGATGGCCGCCTAGGCCATCTTCTGCTACATATGCAGCTAGAGTAAATCACTTCTAACTGAGAAGAAAGTAAAGTAGAAGATAGCAGGGATAAACTGAAGTATTAGAAAATAAATAGAAACCTAGACTCCATCAGCAAAACAAGGGATCACATCTGTGCTTGTTCCAAAGTCTATGATGTATGTGGACTGTAGAAGAATCTGATTTCATCACATCACAAGAGTGTCCATTTGGTCCAAGATAAAATGAAAGGGAAAGTTGGAGGGACTGCATATTCATCTTCTGCCCCACAATGGCAATAAGGTCAATGTATTTTCAAGGACATGCAAAACTTATAGTAGCTTTGTCTTAAAGTGACATTTTGAAGATAATAGAATTAAATCATGATCATATGTGGATTTTCAAACCATAATCTAGATTCATATAAATAATAAGATATTGCAGAACTATGTATTCATTAGCTTGAAGTGGCTAAAGTCCATTCTAGATGGTGAACTTCTCAGGGAGCTTTGAAAGGCCTAACTGAAGCTGGGAGTGGTGGCACATGCCTTTAATCCCAGCACTTGGGAGGCAGAGGCAGGCAGATTTCTGAGTTTGAGGCCAGCCTGGTCTACTGAGTGAGTTCCAGGAAAGGACTAACTGAATTCTTTCCCTATTGTTTTGAGACATAGGCTTGCTATGCAGTCTGAGACAGGCCCAATCTCCTCATGTAGATTTAAAGAAGCCAGAAACTAAAGAGATGTACTTTAGGAACTACAGGCAAGAAGTCATCTAAAAAAGGACCTTAGGAATTAATTTATTATCACCGTACTATAAAATTCTTAAAAGATCTCAAGAATCAGTGTATTTTTCTTTAGGAAGAATGCACAACATTTGATGTTGGTAGCCAGAGTGGAGTTTTAAAGAGAAGACATTCTTTTATATTCCTCCCATTAAGAGGTGGGTTCTATGTCTCTGTGATTATCTTTTTCTCAGATTATAGGTAGAAATAAGAACACTTTTGGGTTTTCTTGACTACATTAGAAGTTGACAGTTCTTTTCCTAGCTTGTGAAATGGCTGTCCTTGATTTCAGAAAACACAATGTGAAAAAGCACAGGGTGGCTGAATCTAAGCAAGTATACATCTATTCTTTCTTTGCCCTTGATTATGGCTCTGATACCAGCTGCTTGAGTTTCTTACCTGGATTCTTCAGTGGTGGACTGTAACCTAGAATTGTAAACCAAATTTCTTTTGTTTATTCAGCATCATAAATGATTTTAGAAAAGCAGCTATAGATTATAGGTAACTGAAGGAAGGAGGTAGGTGTGCTCATGTTTTATTAGTCACAACTGATTCTTCAGCCTCAACTGACCAGAAAACATAAGTTTGTAGTACAAAATATCACACAAGTGGCCTTTGCAGAGTCCTTGATTTCCTCTGAAACTTTACAAGCTGTGCCTCAGCTTTCTGTATCTCCCTTAGCACTTGCATCTTCTAAATTTCCATAGGATCTCAGTGAGCTCTGTGCACTAAATAACTTATTCCACTCCAAATCTCATAAATCATAACAAAATAAAACTAAACTAAACAAAAACACCAACATGGTCAGGTCTGTTACAGAAATGCCTTATTCTCTGAAACTGATGTATTTCCTACTTTTTTCCTATTGCTAATATGAAACAATTGACAAAAGTCAACTTTAGGAAGCAAAGGCTTCACCTTCCACCTTATAACCATCATCTAGGAGAGTCATGGCTGAAGCCCAGGGCAAGAACCTGGAACTAGAAAATAAAGTTAAGGCCATGTTGTTTACTGATTGGGTCTTCATGACTTTCTCAGATGGCTTTCTTGTAAAACCTAGGACCACCTGCCCAGGGGTGGCAGCAGCCACAATGTGATGGACCCTCTCACATCAAATATTAACCTGGAAAATGTCCCACAAATATGCCTATGAGGTGATCTGATGAGGCAATGCCTCCATCTTTCTAGATGACACTATTCATGCCAAGGTGACAATAGATAAGAAGCAAAGTTGCTTAAATTTCCCATTAAAAAGTAGATGATTGACAGGAATAAGCTACAGGTATATGTTTTCTGAGTCTTATTTGAGTATTCTAGACTTCATCTTACCTTTGCTTAGTCATACAACCTGAGGAGCACACATGATAACCCTGAGGTTCATTACCAATATCAGAAAAATGAGAATGAGAATAGCTAACTTTCTGCTCTAACCAGATTGCAGATACGGTAAAAAGAAAATTCATCCAAACAAACATTTCTAGAACTGTCTATTGCATTTTTGAGAGATATTAAGTCAGCTGTCACTTTTCCATGTTTTTTCAAATCTCCCGATTGCTGTGTCTGCTATCAGCTCTCCCTTTCCTATGAAGGGGAAACTTGCCATTCCTCTGTTTTGAGATGATTTGTGAAAAGTCTTAGGAGACTGTCTCAGGATCTTTTAGCCTTGGTGTTTTAAGCTGTCATCCTGTAGATCATGAGATGCCAACTCATCTCAATCCTGTCCTAAGTTTGCTGATATTACCTACTTTGCTTCATGTTTTTTTCCTATCCAAAAATTATCTTGGTTTTCATATCTTTGCTTAATAACTATATTTTAACATTTTAACAATATCAATCTACTTTCTGACTACTTTAGTTATGTATTCCCAGCTTCTATACCAGCTATCTATTAAAAGTCAACAGTATTAGCTAAACAATTTCATCGAATGACATGTATAAGTTTACATTATTATCAGTGACGGAGCTGGGGAGTTTCTATGTATCCAGTCTTTCTCCTTGAGGTTTTTGTCTCTGGATGAGCAACTTTACATTTAAGTAATTTAGCAAAACATACATATTTTCTATGATATAAGACTTTGTGAATATATTAGAGAATTGATACTATCTATAGTAATGAATCGGAACCATACAATATACATTTAACTAGAGCATAATTGCTTCCAGAGGCCTTATTGTACTGCTTATACTTAGTGTAACCCTTCCCGACTATCTGGACACACAGCTCACTGTAACTACATTGTTCTTTGTCAGCAGCACATTTGCAGAGCGTCCTCCACTACAGCCTCTCTGAATGCAGTATGTCCTATGACTGCCAATTCTCTGTGTATGATTCTGATTCTCTTGCTTTCTGTGTGGGCTTTGACTGCATTTTGGAATGAAAGCTTAGTTATTGGACATGCCCTTGTCAAATTGAGTTTAACTTGGAAATGGATTGCCTTTTGCAAAGACACATAGTATTGCACTTTGTTCCTTTCTTACTCTCTCTAAAGCAGATGAGGAGTTTTCTCAGAATCTATTTCAGATCCAGTCATGTGTAGGCAGAGAAGCCATAACATTCATTACATGGGTGCTAATCCTAATGCAGGTCAACTGAAGGATAGAAAAGAAAAGCTACACACTATAAGAGGAAGCTACAGGGTCACCTTTAAGGAATTTCATTTTTTAATTCCTAAAAGGTGAGTAGGTGAAGCTTGAATAGAAGATAGAGAACCCTGAAACCACCCTGATCTTTTTCTATCTTTGAATTGTGAAGGTGCTGTTCAAATGCAAATGTGGTTCGGCAATGTGTAACATGTATTGCACATGAGCAACTTGCCTAGAGTCAGAGAATGTATAAAGAAAAAACAATGATACCTACATGCTCATAACATTTTCACCTTCTTTCTGTAGCTGCTTGAATCTGCAAGCACTCCTCTAAAGTGGGGTAAGAGACAAAGTGTGAACACTTGTTTGGGCTGGCTTACCAGGTGATTTGAAAGGCTCCTTAAGGATTTTGAATGCTGTCTTGAACAGAGCTGGTAGACACTGACAGGTTTTAGGCAGCAAATTACTTTGTCAAATTTACAATTTAAAAGCTACCTCTGGCTACAGTGTGGGGGATAAATTGAAGTAGGCTGAACCTAAAAGCAAGAAAAAGATTAGGGAGGCTGCTGCTACTGTCTATAAAAAAGTCCAGTAACTTTGAAATAAAGAAAAAAAATTCTGTGGAAAAGGCTAGGGAGGAAATGATCAGTCTAAGCTGGGAAAATCTCTTAGGGGTGGCCTCTGAGGAAGACCTGGTGGCATCTCTTGGTTTATTAATATGTTTTCATTTCAACACCTACCAAGCAAAGCAATAATACACTATGGTGAGGAGAGGTTGTAGGCTTATATTTTTCCAAACCTATTTTAATAAAAGTTCTTAAACAATTCAACCTCCCTTATAGCCCACTGACCAAAGGTAGGGGAAGAAGGTGGCTAATAGGAAAATGGGGACATGGACTTGTTTAGAAGTAGTTCTTTGGGGTGATTAGAGTCTTTGTTGTAAGCAGTCCGGGCCACTAGCAAAACACCAACCATGAAATAGCAGCAGCTGCTCAATGCAGAAGAAACCATGAGATTCTGCCAATAGGCATGAGTCTGCTGAAGCAGCAATAAACAGCAGGAATACCACCAGTTCTTTGGTGCACTTACCACTATGAAGTTCTGACAAGCAAAGGCCAGCAAAGAAAGCAAAGTGAACCAATGCCAGAGCATTGTCCACTGTCTGCTGGATTGCACCTGTACTCTTTCCAAGCCTCACATGTCCTCTCATGGGTTTTCTCCAGCAAAGCATTGCATGAGAAAGCTTTCACCAGAGAGCTTTCAGAAAAAGTACCATGTGTCTGTTCTTAGCAAAATATCCTACTGTGTGTCTGATTCAGGAAAACATCCTCACATAAAACAGCTTCCAGAAAAACATCATGTAACACAACCCAGTCTCCAATGAAACCAGAAATCCCCACTTCAAGAAGTAGAGGCAAAGCTAATGTGATAATAGCCTAATGAATGTGGATATACAATGAATGAAAAACACTGTGAGTTTCCTATCAGATATTTGCTAGCTGTTTTCCTTTGCATAACACTGCATTTCAAGAGGACACTCATTCACTGAGCAAATTCACACTTACTATCAGTTAATTCTAGAACTTTCTAGAAGGCCTTTTGGGGTCCATAGAAAGCATTATTTCTGTCTATCAATTCCTTGAATCTCCTCTTTTCATCAAGGACACTGAATCCTCTCTCCTGTAGGAGTCACTCAAATGATTGACATAATGGGGTGAAGGAAGGACAGGAATCTGAGGCCAATGTCTTCGAAAAATGGAAACCGAGAAGGAAGGACTGTATCTTAGATTCAGCTTCATTCCAGAGTTGGACTAAGAGATCTGAAGACAGAAAACATTGAGGACAATGGGGTCACAAGCAGTAAGCTCATACTTCAGACAGTTCCCTCAATACCAGTCGAAATACTTTGAATTTCTTGACACGATGCCTTGGATAACACATGTAATGACAACATTAGAAACCAAGATAATGTAAGAGGGAGAGAGATGTAATGTACAAAAGGAAAATGTGCTACAGGAAACACTCCAACCCCATTTCTCCATGTCTCTGAAAGTCCTTGGTTGACTCTGACAAGTGAGACAGGTAAATGTTGTGGCCTCAGTTGAGTCTGCTTCTTACATTAACTAGTCTATTTTTTTTGTCACAAGTTTACTTGAAGTAAATTAATGATTTATTTAATGTGAATATGTAGGACTATAAATACCATGAAACACATTAACGTTCACCTTTAATTTTACATCTTTTCATAGGGGTTGGAGGGTCACATATCTTGATGCAGTTATAACCCCAAGTGTTGACATCAGAACCTACTCTTTTCTATGCAACCAGCATCCAGAGATGATTAGCATGAGCTATGAATTAGAGCCCATAATCACATTTCCATTTTTGCAAACAAGAACACTTAGACTCAAAGTGATAAATTATCAAGTAGTTAATAATGAGAACTAAGACAACGACTAGGTTTTATAGAATTAACTCTTATTTCCTAGCTAACACTATCCTTTAGAATTTGCTTCTCAGCCGTGTAAATTTCATACCATTCACATAAGGGCTTCTTTTAGATTAATAGTTAATAGGGGTATGTGTTCCAGGGAAAACCAGTCCACAAAACCTGCATCATGTACTAAGTGTGTAATCTATCTATCTATCTATCTATCTATCTATCTATCTATCTATCTATCTATCATCCATTTATTCCTGTATATTTTCTATCTATCCTTCTATGAATGAACTGGGAAAATCATCTCTCATCTGTTAATTTATCACCTATTCATCCATCCATTCATTCATCTACCATCTGTCATCTCTCTATCAATCATCTGTCACTGACTATCAAGCTATCTTTTATCTGTCTATCTATCTACCATCTATGTTTTGAGGCATTCATTCAAAAGTGCTAACCCTTATTTTAAAAAATCCATAACATAAAATTAAAGGGACCACTTAACTTAAAAAGATGATTGGCCTGAGCTGGTTCTGCCTCTCATTTGATTATATAATATTCATTGTAAAATATATCTGCCTTTGCTTTTCTACTGTATATTACAAAACCATTGTTCCTGGCTTACTTTACACCCTGAAGATATATTTAAATAAGTGACAGGTTCAAAACTGTTTTTCAAATGTAATAAGGAGTGTCTTGCTATGTATAAGCAGAAAACTGTCTCTGTTGTGGCTGTTCTGGTCCATGCATTTTTCCACTCACCATAAACACCTGTTCCCCCATCTTCTTAGTTTCATTATACTTTGTGACAGCAACATAGCTAAACAACTTAAAATCTGTCCCACTAACAGTGGAGAGAAAAAGTTGTCTTCCTTCCTGGAAGGTGCTGCTGACTCAGCACCATGTTATTATATACTTACGTCCATTTATCAAGTTATTTGCTTATCATATATCTAATGTGAAACTATTTTTACAAAGCATTGAAATAGCACATTTAGCAAAATAAATGGTTTTCTGTAGAAAAATGTATGTTAACATCTAATTTTAAAATCAGTTAATAAGTACACCTTGCTGTGAAAAAGTCACAAGACTTTCTGAAGGCCTTTATCCAGAGAATTTTCAGAATAAACAGAATTGTCCAAATAATATTAACTATGGGAAAATATAAAGCCTGCTGCCTCTGTGCAAAAAGAAGTCTTGCCTGGTTTAGATAGATGGATAGATAGATAGATAGATAGATAGATAGATAGATAATAGGTAAATTATTACATGTGGGCTTCATGAATTTTTAGTTTTCCCTGGAACACATACCTCAACAAAAGAATCTTCATAGACTTTCTTGATAATGTACCCTATATTCAGATGTATCAACCCTTTTTCCAGGACACAAAAGTGAGAGTTATAACATATAATAAATATTGGTAAGCACTATTAAGTGCTATTATTATAAGTATTACAGTTGAGCTTTACTTAAGGATTTGTTGTTAATAACTCCTTTTGATTATGTCTGAAAATGATTGATTATACCAGTAAAGAGCAAAGAATTAACAGCATATACTGTGCTGTGAGGACAGAACTGTCACCTTCTATGTCCTTTAGTAGAAACTAGCTACACTACTGTTATGGAAGTCCATGTGTTATGGACACTTTAATTGTGGTGTAATTAACAACAGCTGTAAAGAATAAATACAACTACTGCTGAAGACATGTTCTGGTCATAAATACTCCAGACAGCTTGTGCCAGCCTAGGAAAGTTGTGAGGCAGTGGACTGTGCCTGAAGACTTGGTAAGGTTGAGTGGGTTGGAAGCCCCAGAACCCTATACCAGAGGACAATAGGAGCTTCATCTGCTTCCAACCAGGCCCCTGTCACGTGACTACACTCCATAGATAGGAATGTGACCGATGGTCAAGTAGCCCATAACAGAGTTCTCCATGCTATTAAGGTATATAGATGGGCCCTGAGGGTTTAGCCAATAAGCTTCCCTTATCAGACATTCCTTCCTGCAAAAGATATTTAATCTCTGATCTACCCTGAGGAGATGGTATATACACATTTTCCATAAGCATGAACTCTTTTATCAAGAACTGCTTTGCAGAGCATGGAATAAGCCTTTGTCTACAAAGCTGCACTGTCTAAATCTCCTGAAGAAGGCCCCTCCATGCTTCTGGACTCACCACCACTGAGCTAAGGCAGAGTTTCCCATTATCTGGCTCCAGGCTCTTTGTCTTCAACGTGAGGATCTCCTTTGCTCCCAACTCCATGTGGCTTCCAGTGGCGACTGGAAGCAAGGGAGCTTGAAAACCCCAGCTTCATGCTCAGCCTATGTCATTTTTCACTCAGGCTGATGCCACCACCCACTTGTGTGTTAACCCATGGCCTGAGTAGTGTATCATTGATTCCCATGAGCCTATCACCCAACAGCAAGCATAGAGTAAATTTCAGTCTAGTGCCTCCCCTTTTTTTTCCTGCCTGGTAAAATAAACTGTTCCTATACCCCAGCTCAATGCGGAACCACAAAAGGCCAACAGTCTAAGGAAGACCAGCCTGGGTGAACATTAGAGGTCCCTGTAGCTATGTACACTCAAACAAAAGAGGGAGCACATACCCTGATGTCCCAGTAGAAGACCTCAGTTTAGTATTGACCATGATCTTTCATTTGTATGGATACTGTGTAACCAATGGTCCACATGGTCATGACCTTTCAATTGAATGAATGGTGTGTAATTACTGGTGCACAGACCATTCCCACAACCACTTTATGGCTATATAAGTAAGATGTTTTACTCACTTTTCAATATGTCAGACTACTCCCTTCTTGTTTCTAGCTGGCATGTCAGAATTAGACTTAATGAAAGTTTTCTTTTTTTCACTGAAAGCTAGCTTTTTCTCGCTTGTTTCTGAACTTATCTGTTAGAAGAATGGCTTGATCTGGGGACACAGAGAAAAGCCAATGGAAGCTTTGGGTAGTTAAATGACAGTTGTAAAAGCGGCAGCAGCTTGCAGCCTGGAAACTTTAAGAGTACTTGCAGTAAGAGGAGCAACAATGGCAAGAGACCACCTGAAGAGTTCCAGAGAGTAGCCAGACCCAAAACCAATGAGAATCAGTATTATCAAAGACAGTGGTGGATGGTGGAGATATAGGCAAATTGAGATATGGAAACTGTGGGCCTTGGTCACAAGAAGAGTTCTAGGTAGATGCTAAACCATACCTGTCAAGACTTTGATGGTCTAGGCATAAGAACTACAAGCCTCACAATTGTTCAGAACTGAAAGAGAGCTGGATGGAGTGCTATGTGACCTTAGTCTTAGCACATGAGATTCAGAGGTAGGTAGATCTCAGTGACTTCAACTCTACTCTGCTCTACATAATGAGTTCTAGTATAGCCAAGCTTTAAAGACCCTTTCTTAAAAACAAGCATACCAAAACATAAGCTTAAATCCCAGCCTTAAGAGCTGTGTAACACTAGACCTTGTCAAGAACCAATGGTTCTAGCATAGTAGCACCAACAGCTATAATTCCATTCACTCCCAAAGCTCAGCACGTATGCAGTAGCTATAATACTGTCAGCCATTACCTACTACCACTATTCTCTGATTCTAACAGGTGAAAATTACAGTAACTATGGAGTACTAGAATCACTGGTGGCTAAATCTCAGAGCAGTAAGCCTCCAACCCAGTTACCTGAAGCTGTAAGTCTATGGCCTTTACAGACTGGATCAACATAGCCTTAGCTTTGAAAAATCAAGTTTAAGTCAGCCAATATAGACCTGGTTTTTGGATACTGAAGAGCCCTGAACTGTTCATACTAAGGATTTCTCTTTGCCAGTAACAGAGTTCTTATAAAGCAAATGAGAGCCCAGATAGTTGAACTATAACAAAAGGCACATTTAGTTTAAGTGGCTTTACTAAATTATTAAGCCAGCAAAGGACCATGTTAACGACTGTGATTCTAAATCTCTAAGCAGAGAATCTGAAATAGCTCTCTCAGACTTGTAGAGACATCACTCCTGTCTGCTTCTAAACTTTTAGCCTTAATTTGTCTGATGTTCTAGAAACCTGCAAGGGTTTGAGACTCATGGTTTTAGAAACCAGAGTCATCAAGAAAATTCACTAGGTTTCCCATAACAAAATTCCAGAGCCTAAGTGGTTTCAACAAAGTTGTTTCAGAATGAGACATCAGCAGCTCTTATCATAGTTAGGCTACATAAAGAAGAGTGCTTGCCTCCCCTCAGCTTAGTGTAGTTTGCTAGCACTCTGTGGTGCTCCATAGCTTATCAGGCTCCATCTTCCTATGGTGCTTTCTATCTGTCTCTGCCTGATCTTTCTTTTGGTCAAGACCCCATCAGACTGCTTTTAGTTCTGCTATAAGTGCACTACATCTCTTTAATAGAGTTCACTGACTCTATTTGCCATTGCAGTCATATTCAGAGGTATTGGGAATTGGGAGCACAATCAATAAATTGGTAGGTAGGCTTCTCCAACACTTTATAGTCACTACCACCTGCTGAAATACCCAGTATAGGCTGAGTGCAGTAAGGTTGGGTTGAGAAAGAAGTGAAGGAAACAACATATGTAGTCTTTCTAAGAGTTTATTCCATACAAAGAAATAAGTAGAGTTTTCACTTTGCAGCAAGAGGGGTTGGGCTGCAATTCCAGACTGCTGTTGTTTCCATAAATGTATGAGTAACATCCTCAAACTTAGTTTAGTTGTGTTAACCACCTCTCAGTTTCTAAAAAGATGCAAGCAGGTGAACTTCACTGACAGCCATTGTATATAATTGACCAAGCAGGAATCTGGCTATAGGTCTGATCTCCTCATTTCCACAGGATCATCATGAAGGGTGTGGGGGTCTGAGATCTGCATGCCAGTAACCCCCATCACTACCCTGCTCTGGACCACTTATGTATCTTGCATCATTCATTAGCAGATGTCTTCATTTCATCTTGCAAAGCAAAAGTGTCTTAAGCAAGGACGAAGACTGCAGAGATGTGGCATGGTGCCTCCAACAAAGCTGTACCCAATAGTGCCAATGGTCAGGTGCTGGCTTTGTGACCAAGAGAATTAATGCACTCCAACTGGAGTGGTACTTGAGTTACCTGTTAAAAGGACAGGATGCACACTGCCCATCAGCTCTGTCTCTCACTCTGTGAGAGACACTCACTTCCCAGCAGAGTAACTGTCATCTGTAGAATAGATTCTCACTTTCTCCTTTGTAGACAGTAACACACTGGGATTAATTTTAGACTTCACTAACTTGGGTTTATTTTGAATGACAGAAATTTCCATTTAAGTCTGTTGAAATGTAGATCCTGCAGACTTTATGTGTGGGTATGTTTGTTGAAGAAGAACCCATCAACTATTTATAATAACTCTTAATGTGAGGTACTTCAGAATATTGTCAATGCATGGGTAATTTTGTGCCAAAAATAAAATGGAATCTTAAACCCAAGAATCCTATAGATGAATCCAAAGGTCACTTGCTTTTCAGTAGAATCTTATCTTTGTGACTTTTGAAGTCTGAATTTTTCTCTCCTGTTTTTTTTTAATTTTTAATATTTTTATTACGTATTTTCCTCAATTACATTTCCAATGCTATCCCAAAAGTCCCCCATACCCTCCTCCCCCCCACTACCCTACCCACCCATTCCCACTTTTTGGCTCTGGCATTCCCCTTTACTGGGGCATATAAAGTTTGCAAGTTCAATGGGCCTCTCTTTCCAGTGATGGCCGACTAGGCCATCTTTTGATACATATGCAGCTATAGTCAAGAGCTCCAGGGTACTGGTTAGTTCATAATGTTATTCCACCTATAGGGTTGCAGATCCCTTTAGCTCCAAACTTTAAGTTTTAAAGCTTTCTTTTCAATTATCATGAATGGTGTTGTCTGCTTAGGCTGTCTTCTGATTTTCATTACAGTTTATTAGAGTAGCTTAAGCTCTCAGAAATTAGAAAGCCCAGTGCTGTGGGTTGAATGGTCTATGTATCTCCCAACCATTCATGTATTGAGATTGTGGCTATCCCAGGGAAGCACCGATGATATAAGAAGGAATCTTTGTGTGGTGGGATCTGGCCAGAGCTGGCTGAATCACTGGAGGTGCTCACTCTAAAAGTGATAAAGGTAATTCTGGGAAAATGAGTTACTTTTTTATTTTTACTTTTTTTTAGTATGGGCAGGGAACAGGATTTGGGGAGTAGAGACAGAGAAAGGGAGAGAGAGGGGGAGAGAGGGAGAGAGGGAAAGAGGGAGATAGGGATAGAGGGAGAGGAGTAGAGGCCAGTCATGAATACATGGAGAGAGGAGAGGGAGGGGAATGGGTAAAGAAGAGACAGAGAGGAAAAAGGGAAAGAGGCAAAGATGGGAAGAAAGTAAGAGTAAGAGAAAAAGAAGTTGAGTTACTTTTTAAGAGTAGGATTTTTTAATCAAAGTATAATCTAGCCACCTCAACTGCTCTATACTTACATCTTCCCCATTGTGACTTACTTGACACAACCAAGGAAACCCTCACCAGATCAGTTGATGGAAATGTTATGCACTTTAACCGTCAAACATGGGTTAAACCTCTTCTTTTTTCCTTTTTTCTTTTCTTTTTCTTTTTTTTAATTTTTTTGTATAAAGTATTGCTCCTCCAGTAACATTATAGCAACATGAAATGTACTAATATATTAAGTTTCATAGCGATGACAACTCACTGAAGGGCATTTATCAGACATAGAGCTGTGGTCTTTAGTTTCAAAGCTGTACTCATGCTATTATCCAGTTTCCTGGGAAGCTCTCAGGAAGACTTAGGTCCCACTAGGTGCTCTATGAAGGACTCTCCCAAATCAACCTGCTAGCTCACAACACACAGCTGAATGAATCTATCAGAAGAGAAAATCTTTAGGGACGCCAAGAAGGTTAAAGCAGACTCCAAGCATCACTGAAAAAAATCAGAATTTCTCAAGGAGGGATGTAGGCTGCAGATTTTCTGCTCACAACTTACAAGAGCAGGACAATTAGCCACTGAAGCAGTACTGACATGGTAGGAACATCATTATACTATGAATCAAATGATTGGATTTTTCTCCAGCATGAGCTTAGGTGGGAGCTTTTTTATTTTTCCAACTGGCAGGACATTTACTTACTATTTTCAAAGAAGCAATAAATGAATTCCTGCCACCTTCATTAAGTAGAGGGTCCCTCCTTTGGCTTGTCTACTTCTCCCTTTCTCCTGTTGGCTGCTTCCCTTTTTTGATAATATATTTTTCCCTCATATAACATATCCTGATAGCAGTTTCAACCCCTCTCCTCCTCATCTCCCTCAAATCTGAATCTACTCGCTTTCTGTCTCTCGTTTGAAGAAAAATCTCACAGGCTTCTAAGGGATAATAGAACCAAGATAAAACATCATAAAATAAAATTAAAACTAACACATTGGAATTGGCAAAATAAGCCAGAAGAAAAAGAGCACCTTAAAAGGCACAAAATCAGAAACCCTCTTGTTTTGCAAACTCGGGATTTCCATTTCAAACTTCAAGCTGGAAGTCATAATACAACTTGTCTAGACATGTGCAGTTCCTGTGCATCCCCTTCACTCTCTGTGAGTTCATATAAGTTTTGTTCATGTTAGTTTACAAGCCCCTGTTGTTGCTCCTCTATCCTCTCTGGCTCTTACTCTTTTACTACCTTCTCTTTCTCACGGTTCCGTGAAACCTGAAAAGACGGTTTGATGCCTTTCTGTACATTTCCTTATTTATCTTTCTCTGGTAGAGAAGGAAGCTTCTGTGATGATTGTCATAGCTAGATGGTTTTCATCAAGATAGTGTATCTCTCTGGGTCTCCAGTATAAGCTTGTACAAATGAAGACAAAATCATTTCATGGTGGAGACGACATGAGAACAAGTTTCAGAGAATTCCTTACAACCTATAATAAAATTGAAATTGCTAGCTGTTATTCCTGAAGAAATTCAGGCTTAAAACCAACTTGCACTTATTCAATCACAATTTTCCCTAATATGTTCGATTATTTCAATGAAATTTTCATAAAAGGAGAAAAATCATTGCATTCTTATATAAGAACAAATCACTAAAAATGCTTTGCTTTCCTCCTGGGCTCCAGGGGTATTAACTTATGATGGTTCCATAGCCTCTGTGCTTGTCATTTTAGTCAGCATTCTAGCAAAGACTTAATCTCAATCAAAATTGCTGTAATTGCATCTTTCCCATAGTCTAACTATCTACCAAAATAAGTAGAACCGAGTTAACAGTTATGGTTCTTAACTGCTGCCCACTACAATCCCGTTATCCATGTTCTTACTTAACTTTAAAATGCCAAGGCTGGGTACTCATACGTAATTCTTACCAGTCCTTCGGAAAATAGATTTTTGGGTAGTATTGTGGTCTAGGTTCCAGTATGGATATTGGCTATGTGGGAATCAGAATTACTTATATAATCACATCCAGAGATGTAAAGTTTTATGGCACGAATTCCAATGTTGAGGGATGAAACCCCTGCCTGCTTTTCTGAGCCCATCTTCCTGTCTTCCACTAAGTTTGCCTCTCCTGTATAAGGTTTTTAAATTTACCTTTGAAGTTTTGCTTGGATATAAACATCTTGGTTATTATTCAGACCTGGAATTTAAAATCTTAAGACTCCAATACTTTGAACCCCATCCTATTTCCTGTTATCCTGGAATCCTCTTGGATGAAATCCTGTGCTAAATCACATGGAACTTCTTGAACAGATTTAAACCTTATTGTGGATATGAGATGCATGAGGCACAGTCTCTAGCCCAGATCTTTTGAAGTTGTTGTGAGTTCATCAATCCTCCAGATACTGTATCTTCACTTCAGTTCCTCCAAGGAGGAATTTTTCCATCAACCTATGACCCTATAGTGTTAGCAGGAATAATGGACACATTTTAATTCCATTTCTAGGCCCCATTTTTCTGTGTTTATTTTCAATTAATCTCTAACAGTATTTTGCTCATTTTTAATTTTCTCTTGAACTGATTATGATATATTAAATCCAACATATTTTACCTATCTCTGTCCCAGGGCTTTCACTGTCCTTGCTCCACCTGTCTGTGTGTGCCTAGCAGCAATCCAATATACCCTGCTTTTCAGTTTAGCATCTCTCAATTCTCTGCCCATCTCCCACACTTCCTCACTGTTACTATTTCATTTTGAAACCTCCAGTCTCTCAACTTTCGACTATCTATAAAATTAGATATTATACTTCTCTCATACTTTTTCCTGTCCTTTCAAATTAGAATGATTTTGTGATAAGATTTTGCATGTGGGTAAAATGTGCCCATTCCTAGTGTTTGTTTTTATAATATCTGGAAAAATAACTTTCACAGTAATGAGTGAGTGTTGTCACCACCTCCATAAGTTGATATAACCTCCACCAATTCAGAGAATAGAAATAGTATAATTTAGCAGGCACGTTATCCTGAATGAGACCAAGCCTATCTGACTGAGGTTTATCATTAGCTTAGCAGGATCAGTCCAGGTTAGTATATGATGGGAGAATTGCTATTGTGCAAGACTTCTGATTGACTTTACCTTAGTCTCTTTAAGATAAAGACTTACGTTTTCATTCTAATTTGCCAGAAGGCTTCTCTGGCAAGGGTACCAAATATTGTAGGAATAAATCTTACCTTTACATCAATGCTTCCAGAACTTAAAAGAGTAAAATTATCTCAACTTGGTTAATAAAATCAGCAGGAATCCATCGCCAAACATGACAAGATGCTGCTCATTTTGCACTCTCCAGGAGAGTGTCATATAGCTTGCAGCCTTTTGAGCCTCCCTTCTAAACCATAGTGTGGTTAATATTTATTCATTTTTTTTTTAGAAATTTCAGTGGTATCACATTGCCTGGATTAGGCATATTTATTTTATTTAACTACCTATGAACAGACATGTTGGCGAATTCAGGTAAGGACATTTATAATAAACAGTCATATAGAAAAATCTGGTCTGTGTTAGCAAGATTTCTGATTAAGTGGCAATAATATCAATAGTCTAAGAGAAAATGTATAGGGTCTTATTCACAGACAAAAAGCTAAAGGCAGTTAGTGACTCTTGGGAGAAGGAAAATTAGTCTCTTTCAGGGATGAGTCCCATATTTTTTTGTTTTCTAATACAGAGTGGTGAGTCCTGAAACCACACATATACATCACCAACAACAGGTGACTCCGTAGATGTATGTGTGTATGTATGTATGCATGTATATATATATATATATATATATATATATATATATATATATGTATACATACACACACACACACACACACACATATATATATATATATATATATATATACATACATAGAATGTGTATACAACAATAATAAAGAAAAAGGGGTTATCAAATTGAAGGTTGAAGGCCATGGAAGGGATGTGGGAAAGGGTAACCATGAGTGGCCTGGGGAGGAAAGGGAGAGATAAAGTGGTGTAATTTTATTTCAGTTAAAACATTGAAACTTTATATTAATGAGTGCTAAGAAAGCCTTGGTTGGGTTATTATTAAAAAGAAGAGAAAGTTGGAGGCCTATAGAATAGGGGTGGATCTGAGAGGAGTTGGAAGGAAGAGTAGGGTGAATATGATTTAACTTCATTGTATGAAATTCTTAGAGAATTATAAAAATATTATACTAAAATCTTTGTCTAATTTCAGTTATGAGGTCATGTTGGCCTTATTAATCAAGTTGAGATATATTTAGTCTTCTACCTTCTGGGTGAATTGACATAGAAGGGATATTTATTTCTAAGATGTCTGGTTCTTTTGCAAACTAAACCGTTAGGCAAGTTAGAATGAAAAAGAAAAAAGAGGAGAAAGGAAGGAAGGAAGGAAAGGAAGGAAGGAAGGAAGGAAGGAAGGAAGGAAGGAAGGAAGGAAGGAAGGAAGGAATTAAACTACTTGTTACAGAACTCAAATAAAAGTAACTTCAGTGTTGAAAATATTCCCCTTGATTTTCCTGGTTTCTGTTTGTATTCAACCCTGAGACTGCTGTCCTAGGAGGGGCACACACTGACTGCCTTGGACATGGTGAACATATATTTCTTTCTCTTACTTGAGAGGCTAATATTAGAAGTCTTGATGGAATGTAGGGCACTGTTCCCAGAGGAAGGGTGAGTATGTGCTGAATAGAACAAGCAGCAGTCCTTATAATTGACCAGCATTGTTTTCTGTTATGTCTCCATAAGCAAAGGCCAGTGTGTAGAAGTGCAGGAAGGCAGCAGGGGCTGTAACTTTAGTAAAGGTAGAGCTGGAGAGCTTTCAGGATACTCTAACGATTGGGCTCTTTAAAAAGCAGTGAGCCCGTCATCCGAGGCAGCAATGATGGGCAAGATGGATTGTTGCCTTCAGACATCTAATGGATTGAATCAGAGAGAAGGCATATTCTGATATATATATGTATGTATATATGTAATAATATTTTAAAACATAATTTCCATGAGTCTGTTGTTAATAAATATTTGAAGTTAATAAAAACTTACCTGATGAAATAATGTATAAACAACTCCTTTTTTACACAGTTTCCAAGACAGGATCATTTTAGAGCATGTAGAAAGTAAATATGGTTAGGAATGAATTTAGATCTTGGTCTGGTAGCCTAATTATGGGTAGAACAAAATGCTGCTAAATATGAAATGTTGTTGACTATCACCCTTGTGAATCTAAATGTTTTGGTTTTCATTTTTCAAGGGGAAGAAGAATGAAGATAAAGGCACAAAAATGGTCAGGGAATATTTTAACTTCCTATGGTGTCAATGATAGATTAATAGTTTGTACCAACACCTGCTGCTTCTGATGTAACTCTTGTTTTAAATAAGTACCAGGAACATTTTAACGTAAGAAGAGTAATGATTTTCTTCTACTGTAAAGGTCTACCGATAACTCAGAAATGAGCATACTTTGAATTGTAGTATTTCTTTTCACTTGTCAATTATGAGGTTCCTGTTTGTTTCTTTGATGTTATACTTCTGGAGGTAAAGTGAAAGGTATAATGTGTATGGAAGCATGGTCCCTAAATTCACACTGTTCTTAGTAATGTGAAACTATCCATTTGTGTTCTAAAAAATATTTCCTATCATTATCTACTCAAAGAATCAGTGTAGTTCCTATGTTCTTTGTTTGTTGTTGTTGTTCTTCCTGATGTCCAGAACATATTCATTTTTATGGATGCTATTTGGTAAAGACCCCAATTATATGCCACTGCATGAATTCAATGATTTTAGATATTTTCATAAACTAGATTTTCTGTAAATTATACTTAGTGCATTTATAGTTAGAGTGGAAAATGTTTTGCTTTAGAAAAAAAATATATGATCAGTGATCAGAAATAGTGTTCTACTTGGTTAAGGACCACGTGAGAGAGCTTGAAAACAAAAACTCTTAACTTGACATGTAACTCAGTTGCTTATTTAGTAATATATTAAGGTGAATTGAAGGTTTTTAGAATCCCTTTAATCTCAGCATTCAAGAGACAAAAGCAGCCAGAGCTCTGACAGTTTCATGCCAGCTAGGGCTATAAAGTGAGACTCTGTTTCAATAAAATAACAATGAAAAATAGAACAAAGAAAATTCTAAAGAAAATAAACAAAAATACAAACATTATAGGCTGCAGAAATGAATCAGTGACCTAAGTTTGATTTCCAGTCCCCATATATGGTGGCTTGATCCAATAACCTCTCCAGTACCAGCAAGCATGTGGATATGCATGAACACACACACACACACACTCATGCACACACATGCACAAATTAAAAAATTATATTAAAAACTTACTGACATACTCAAGGTACCTCTTAGTGTTCAGTGAGACAAAAGAACGGTTGCATGAACTCAGAATAAATTATTCTACATGCTGATATAGGATTTGTGGTAAAAATTTTAAAATATTGAGAGTGTTCTAGACAAAATTCATAAAGAAAAAAAGGTCCATGCTAAATATTATTCTCCATTACCTTCTAGTATGAAATTTAGGTGCCAAACACCTTGAAGGTTATCTACTCTTTTCCTCTCTATAAATTACTTGATCTTCCTACACTAATCTTAAAGTTACTTTTTCTTTTGATTGTATAGTCTTTGCCTCTATTGATTATAATGGGTTAAATGAATTTATTATGTATATTAACAATGCAATTCCAAGTCAAGTTTTATCTTAAATTCATAGTATTTCTTTAAGTTATCCATAACTTGTTTTATTACTTTTTATTTTCTTATAAATCAGGCTGTATTAAATGATAATTTGAATTTCAATGCTCATATTTTATAGCAACCATGCACTTCAAGAAACTTAACTTTTAAATCTGAATTATTTAATTTATTTATGTTGTTTTTATGTGCATATGTAAAAGAGGTGACTATTATATGTCTTTATCTATATCCTTCTTATCTATTTATTTATTTACTTATGTATGTATTTAGTCCCAGCTCTATTTATTTATGTTTGTTTGTTTATTTATTTATTTATTTAATAATTATGGATGCTTTGTTTACAGGTATTCTGTGCTTCACTAATGAGTACTACCTGGTGTACAGGCCAGGGGAGGATATCAGTTTCTTATAGTGGGGTTAGAGATGGTTAAGAGCCGTCATTGTGGGCACTGGAAATCAAATTTGAGCATCCTGGAAGCTATTCTTTACCATTGAGCCATTTGACCACTATTTTTTAAAATATGTCTCTAGCTGAACTTAGGATCTAGCAATTGGCTACACTGTCTGTCCAAAACTCACCTATTCTCAAATCTTTAATAGGGGAGTGACTGGTGGACAATATTTAGGTCCTAATCCCCATCCTTGTACAGAAAGCACTTTAGCATCTGTCTGCTCAGTCCTACTTATGCTTAGTTTAAAATGTTCCTCATTTCTGCCACTCTGGCCAAGAACCAGAGCCATACCTATCAGAAACACAGAGGAATCTTCTACCAGGCAACACAAAGCCACCTCTTTAGCAGAGAAGTCATCAGAAACCAAGGAATCAAACATCCACCCAACAAAGACAAGACAAGATACTAGGACCTAGAATTACAATTTTCCCAAACCCAGATGCCCAGACATCAGGGTGAAAATACAGTCAATAACTGCAAGAAGAATGTTTCCATTGGAGTTCAGCAACACTAGTTAGTGCTGAGTGTTCCAACATAGCTGAGACATGAGAAGAAGACCTTACAGAAGCTAGAGGAAGGTGAATTCCAACCTAAATAGGTTAACTACATTCATGAAAACTCAAAGAATAAATAATTCCAGACCAGTAGTCAAAAGAAAAATAGCTTGTGTGTGTTTGTGTGTGTGTGCTTGCACTGCCACTACCACTACCACCATCATACCACCACCAAAAACAAAACCAAAACAACAGGAATCAACAATCATTAGTCATTGAGCTATCTCAATGTCAGGTTCCTCAATTTCTCAATGAAATGATACAGATGAGCAGAATGGATAAAAAAAATTAATCCATACTTTTGCTGCATGCAAGAAGTACACCTTAATATTAAGGATAGACATCATCTCAAGATAAAGGATAGACAAAAGATATAATAAACAAATGGACTTAAGAAGCAAGCTGATAACCATTTTAATTTCTGATTTTAAATTGGACTTTAAACTAAAACTAATCAGAGGAGATAGGGAAGGACAGTACATATGCATAAAGAAAAAAACTTCTACAAAGTAGATGTCTCAACTCTTAACATCTATGCCCCAAAGAAAACGACAGCCACATCTGTCAAAGAACCACTACTATAGCTTAAATAACATATTGACCCTGATGCCCACTGATAATGAGGGATTCAATATCTCCACTCTCAATAAAAGACAGATCATCCAGACAAAAACTAAATCGAGATGTTGGAGCTACCTGATATCATAACACCACAAGATCTAAGAGGCACTTACAGAATGTTTAACCTAAACATGGAATACCTAAATAACCTCTTCATTATGCTTCATGAAACTTACTGCAAAACCAACAACTTAATCAGATGCAAACCCAATCTCATCAGACACAAAAAGTTTGAAATAACCCCCTGCCTCCTATCATACCACCACAGATTAAAGCTGATTATTATCAACAACAGAATCACAGAAAACTAACAAATTAATAGAAACAGAACAGCTCTCTACTGAATGAAAAATGGATTAAGACATAAGTTAAATACTCTCTAGAATTGAAAGAAGATAAATATACAACATACCCAAACTTATGGAATATATGAAGACAGTTTTAAGAGACAAACTTATAGCACCAAGTACATGCATAAAAATCTGGAGAGATTTCATACTTCGAACTTATAGCACACCAGAAATCTATAAAAACAAAATGAAGGTATCCTACTCAAAAGGAGTGGATAGCAAGCAATAACTAAACTCGGGGCTGAAAATAAAATATAAACAAAAAACTAGAGAGAATCAATGAAATAAAGAGCTGCTTGTCTGAGTAAATCAAGAAGATTGGAAAACATTTATACAAATTAATTAAAAGATGAAGAAACAAATTCTAAATGAACAAAATTAGAAATAAAATAGGGTACATAGCCACAGACACAGAGAAAATTCAAAGAATCATAAGTCCAGGCTTGGAAAACCAATACTTCACCAAATTGGGATATTCAAATAAATACATAATTTTTATCATAGATACAACTTACCAAAGTTAAATCAAGATCAGATAATCAATTAAAACAGGCACATAACCTCTAGATATAGAAATAGAAATAGTCATTAAAATCTTCCAACAAAAAAAATCCCTAAGGTCAGATGGTTTTCGTTCAGAATTTTACTAAACTTTGAAAGTTAATGCCAATACTCCTCAAATTATTCTCCCTTCCTAAAAAGTAGAAACAGAAAGGGAGATTTTCAGATTCATTCTTACAAGGCTAAAGTTACCAAGATAACCAACCAACATAAAGACCCACCAAGAAAGAGAATTACAGACCAATTTCCCTTATGAACATAGATTAAAAAATACTCAGTATAATACTTAGAAATCAAACTGAATCCAAGAATACACAAAAAAGATCATAGACCATGATCAAGTAGGCTTCATCCCAGGGATGTTTCTGCATATGTAAATTAATAATTAATCCACCATATAAACAAACTGAAAGACTAAAACCATCTTATCATTTCATTAGAAGAAACAGTTTTTAATAAACTCCAGCTTTATGATAAATATCTTGGAGGGATTAGGGTTACTATGGATATACCTCAATATAATACAGGCAGTTTGCAACAAGCCTATAAGCAACATAAAGTTAAATGTTGAGAAACTCAATGTAATTGCACTGAAACCAGGAACCATACAAGGCATTCACTATCTTCATACCTTATTCAATATAGTATTTAAAGTATTGGCTAGAGCAATAAGACAACTGAAAGAGATCAAAGGGATATAAATTGGGAAGGAAGGAGTCAAAGTATCTTCATTTGTACATGATATGATAATAAGCATAAATGACCCATACAATTTTACCAGGAAACATGTACAGCTGGTAAACCTTTTCAGCAAACAGTGGGATTCAAAATTAACTCACAAAAATCAGCAGTCTTCTTATATAAAAATGATAAATAGACTGAGAATGAAACCAGGGAAACAATACCTTTCATAATATCTTAAAATAATACAAAAAAACTAGGGGCATCTCTAGCAAGAATGTATAATAAAAGACTTGTGTGATAAAAATTTCAAGTCTTTAG
Source organism: Mus caroli (assembly GCF_978045245.1). Taxonomy (NCBI): domain Eukaryota; kingdom Metazoa; phylum Chordata; class Mammalia; order Rodentia; family Muridae; genus Mus; species Mus caroli. The sequence continues at coordinate 42,376,799 of NW_028227259.1, forward strand.
AGAAAGAAATTGAATAATATATCATAAATTGGAAATCTCTTCCATGTTCATGGATTGGTAGGATTGGCATATTAAAAATTGCCTTCCTACCAAAGGCAAAACAAAGATTCAAAGCAACCCCCCTCAAATTGTAACATAATCTTCACAGGTGTTGATTTGTCAATCTCAGTTTCATATAAAATTCCCAATCCCAGGACAGCTAAACAAACCCTGTATAATAAAAGAACTGCTAAGCTCATCATTCCTGATGTTAAGGTGTATTACACAGCTATAGTAGTAATAAAACCAACATTTTTGAAGAGGTAATTGATTTTTGATAAAGAAGCCAAAAGGAGACAACACCAATGGTACTGGTCAAACAAGATTTTTGCACGTAGAAGAATCCAGATAGATCTATTCTCATCACCCTGCATAAAACAAGGAATTGAAAAAAGACCTCAGCATAAAACCAGATATAATGGACCTGAGAGAAGAAAAAATGGGGGATAGCTTTGAACTCATTGGCCCAGGAGAAGACTTTCAGAACAGAACACCGTTACCATAGGCACTCAGATAAATAATAAATGAGATGTCAGAGAAACTTCTGTTAGAGAGATAGCTCAGTGGTTAAGAGCATTGACTGCTGTTCCAGAGGTCCTGAGTTCAATTCCCAGCAACCACATGGTGGCTCACAAACATCTGTAATGGAATTTGAAGTCCTTCTGGTATGTCTGAAGACAACTAACAGTGTACTCAGATGCATAAAATAAGTAAATAAAATCTTAAAAATTAAAACAACAGACAAGTTTCTGGTTAGCAAAGAATATCCTCATACTAACGAGGCAGCAGCCTACAGAAAGGGGAAAGGTTTTTAACCAACTAGATCTTCAATAAAGGACTAGTAGCCAAAATATATAAGGAACTCTAGAAATAAATAATTCAAGGGAAATGGAATACAAATTTAAACTGGGAATTCTCAATACATTGAAACGCACAACCCTAAATGGGATTTGTCCATCAAATTCTTCCACTAAGAGCTCAGAGAACTCTGTGAGATAGAAGACAGAAAAAGTGTAAAACTCACTCCTTAGTCTTAAGGGAGAACAAGAAAACAAAGCTCTCTAAATCCACTGAGCTAAGCTGAACTCTGCGAACTCACAGAGGCTGAACAGCAAGCCCAGGACCTGCATGGCTCTGCACTATGTTATGGCTTGCAGTTCAGTGTTTTCCTTGAATTTCTAAGTGTAAAAATAACTGGGTCTCTGATTCTTGTGCCTTTATCTTGGGCTGTTTTTTTTTTTTTTTTTCTGTTGGTTTGTCTTGTCCAACTTTGATGTGACAATTTTTGTTTTATCTTACTATATTTCATTTTGTTATGTTTTATTATTGTCTCATAGAATCCTGTTCTTTTCAATTGAGATACAGAAAGGAAAGTGATCCAAACTAGATTTATGAATCTTTATCAAGTTAGAGATGAAATCTACTTGAGTATATTTTCAGAAATGTTTTTAATTTTTAAAATTATTCTACAAATTATTATTTTATGTTTAAAATTTCTTTCTCTCAGTGCCATAATTTGCTTTTTTTTTTTTACTATTCTCAGACAATGTATAGTTTATGAAATATATTTGTTAGTTTCAATCCGTGTGTCTTTTATTTCATAGAACGTACTTCGGTAATAATTTCTTTTCAGTACAAACTTAGATCTACTCTACCTCATAATTTGTCCTTATAAAGATGTTCTATAGTTGTTTTCTGATATGTCTATATGAATTCTTCCCTCTGTACTCAAATAAGAAACCACAGGGTGGGTGAGTATCTTCAACCTCACTGATTTGAATTTCCTTCTTTCATTTTGACTATTGTTTTTTCTTTGAATAGTTTCAAATGTGACCTCAAGTATTCTGGTAACATTTTGTACACCTGTTTTATTTTTTTATTTTCCTCTAATTTCCCTGATAACTTACTTTAACAGCCATTCATTAGCACATGGGTTTATCTTACAGCAGGTTTTCAGGCAGTTAGAGATAGACCATGCACAGGTGTAGCTTCACCAGGAGTTCCTCTTACCTCTTAAGTCATCCTGCAAGCTGCAGGCTGTGGAGTGCCTGGTTGTTACTCTCATTCTTTCCAGTGGTCCCCTCTGGGAACTTCAGGGAGTGCCACAAACATTCCTTTTTAAAACAGGAACATTTCTCCTCTTACTCAGTGTGAGTACTGTTGAGTAACAGCCTTCCCTAAAGCCCACTGAGTGGATTTGATGCTAAGAGCATGTTCCAGAATGATCTTTTGTGTGCTATCATAGTACTGGGGTTTACCTTCTGGCTTTGCTAGGTCCCTTGTGACTTTAGTAAGTTGATAATTCCAGTATCAGTTTCATTTTATGGAAAATAAATATCTTTACCTTCCTTCCAGTCTCTCTCTCTCTCTCACACACACACAATTATGATGCTAAAAGCACAACACTTCGAAGGAAAACTCTGAGGAAACATTTAAAAATGCGAAAGATGTTTTTTACAGAAAGCCCTGTAGGTCTGTGCACTGATTGACAAATAAAACCGCCAAACTATTTGACACAAAGCCAATAAGTCAAAAGAGACTAAGTGGCATGCATTCATTCTGACAGAGTAATTTCTGAAGAAGCCCAAGTGGGATGAAGGACAGTGGCTTGGACCTTTTAGTTTTACCCTCAAAGCTTCCAGAAGGTTCAAATAAACTTTTATAGAGGTTAGTCAGCGGAAAGTGCAGTTGTCTGCGGCTGTTGATTTTCGAATCCAAATGTATTTGTTTTGGCAAAAGCAAAGAAGATGAATAGAGAGCGAAGACAAAAGAGTCATTTTCTCTACAAAGTTTCCAGTGATCTTGCACCAGTGAAGACTGTGACTCCTGAGAAAAACGTGTTCCAGTAGAGAATATGAAAAGATGAATAAATGAAAGGAAATGAGAAACCATACAAACACAAAGTCACCTTAGAGCTCTGAGACCTGCCCTCGTTCTTTGTTCTTTCTTTTACATCTTAATTGTTGCTGCTTCTTTCTCTTCTTTTTCATAATACAGTTTCTGGGGATAGACACTTTTTTTCAATATAAATGCTCAATCTGTATTCACTAGAAGCATGTGCCTTGAGCACAGTTGCTCAGCCATTTTGCAAAGCATTTTAAAATTAAGCTATTGTCAGTACAATATTTTTAAGCTAAATAGATAATTTTACTGAGAAACAATGACAAAATTGAACCTCTTATATACCCCAACAAAACAAAAAGCCTGAAAATGATGAGGTTTTCTTTCTGGTCAATGTTTTTACCTACTTAAAACTAGGTGCACCATGTGTGTGTGTGTGTGTGTGTGTGTGTATGTGTGTGTGTGTGTATTCATGCTTAAGCGCATTCTCCTCTCCTCTTCCTTTCCATCTTTCTGCCTCTTTCCATGCTAGAGATTAAACCTAGACGTTCATGTATGTTAATCAAGTACTTCACCACTGCATCTCTATTGCATTATGAGATATTTTCTATAACTCAAAGATCATGTGAGGCAAGATGTATAAAGTTCCAGTTAGGGTCTGTAACAGGCTTGATTTCAAACGAATAAGGCAAGAAATAGAAGAGCAGGATAACAGTTGTCTTTCCTGCCCTTCATGCATGCATGGACACCCCAACATATGTGCAAATATCATAAATAATGCACATGATGTAAGGGTCCAAATATCAGTGAAGGAAGACCCCAGACACAGATAGTATGCAATGAAACCAAAGCATTTATTCTGCAGAAATATCTACCATGTGGTCCACCATTCTCCGAAATGGCAACCCCAGACAAAGGTGTGCAGGCCTTCTTAGAGGGAACTGGGGGAACTCTCTAGAAGGACTAGGTAATCTAAAATTGCATTGGAGGATGCTAGGGGGTCACAAGTGGTCAGTGTTCTGCATTCCTGTATCATGAGTATTTAACAATAGGATGAGTGAGATAGGGCTGCCAAGCAGAGGTGGATCATTCTTAGATAAGATATTTCTATATTTTTGTGGCTGTTTCCAGGCTGTTCTTTGGGAAGGTTTTTTTTTTAAATTTAATTTTATTGATAATTCATTTTTTTACACTCCATATTCCATTTCCTGCCCCTCCTCATCCACTTTCCAACTCTTCCACATTCCACACCTCCCCCCATCCCACCCTGTCTCCACATGGATGCACGCACCCCCACCCCACCTACCTCTAAACTCCCAGGGGCCTCCAGACTTGAGTGTTAGGTGCATCATCTCTGAATGAACACAGACCTGGAAGTCCTGTACTCTATGTGTGTTGGGGGCCTCATATCAGCTGGTGTAGGCTGTCTGTTTGGTGGTTCAGTGTTAGAAAGATCTCAGGGGTCCAGATTACTTAAGACTGCTGGTCCTCCTACAGGATTGCCCTTCTATTCAGCTTCTTTCAGCCTTTCCCTAATTCAACAGCAGGGGTCAGCTGCTTCTGTCCACTGGTTGGGGCAAATAACTAAATCTGACTCTTTCAGCTGCTTGTTGGATCTTTTGGAGGGCTGTCATGATAGATCCCTTTTTTGGTGAGTGTTCCATAGCCTCAGTAATACTGTCAGGCCTTGGTACCTCTCTTTGAGCTAGATCCCACTTTGGGCCTGCTGCTGGAACTTCTTTTCCTTAGACTCCTCTCCATTTCCATCCCTGTAATTCTTTCAGAGAGAAACAATTATGGGTCCGAGGTGTGACTGTGGGATGGCAACCCCATCCCTCTCTTGATGTCCTGTCTTCTTGCTGGAGGTGGGCTCTATAAGTTCCCTCTCCCTACTATTGGGCATTTCATCTAAGGTCCCACTCTTTGAGTCCTGGGAGTCTCTTACCTCCAGATCTCTGGTGCATTCTGGGGGGTCCCCCAACCTCCTACCTCCTGAAGTTGCCTGTTTACATTCTTTCTGCTGGCCCTCAGGGCTTCAGTCCTTTTCCCTCTCCCAATACCAGATCAGGTTCCCCTTTCCCCCACCACTGTCCACCCCCCTAATCCACTTTCCCTCCCAAGTCATTCCCTCTTTCCCCACTTGTGATTACTTTCTTTTCTCTCCCAAGTGGGACTGAGGTATCCTCACTTGGGCACTTCAACTTGTTGAGCCTTTTGAATTCTGTGTATTGTATCTTGTGTATTCTGTATTTTTTTAAAAAAATATCTACTTATTAGTGAGTACATACCATTCATGTCCATTTGGGAGTTCTAGTTCCATCCATTTGCCTGCAAAATTCAGGATGTCTTCATTCTTAATAGCTGAGTAGCATTCCATTGTGTAAATGAACCACATTTTCTGTATCCATTCTTCTGTCTTAGGACATCTAGGTTGCTTCCAGCTTCTGACTATCACAAATAAGGCTGCTACGGACATAGTGGAACACATGCCCCTGAGGCATGGTTGGGGCATCTTTTGAGTATATTCCTAAGAGTGGTATAGCTGGGTCTTCAGGTAGATCTATTTCCAATTTTCTGAGGAACCTCCAGATTGATTTCCAGAGTACCAGTTTGCAATCCCACCAGCAATGGAGGAGTGTTCCTCTTTCTCTACATCTTCTCCAACATGTGTTGTCATTCAAAGTTTTGATATTAGCCATTCTGACTTGTGTAAGGTGGACTTTCAAGATCGTTTTGATTTGCATTTCTCTGATCACTAAGGACTTTGAAATTTTCTTTAGGTGTTTCTCAGCCATTTGAGATTCCTCAGTTGTAAATTCTTGGTTTAGTTCTATACCCCATTTTTTGACTGTGTTGTTGTTGTTGTTTGTGTGTGTGTGTGTGTGTGTGTGTGTGTGTGTGTGTGTGTGTGTGTGTGAGTGTGTGTGATTAACTTCTTGAGTTCTTTATATATTTTGGATATTAGCCTTCTGTCAGATGTGGGGTTAGTGAAGTTTTTTCCCAATCAGTCGGCTGCCGATTTGTCTTATCAACTATGTCATCTGCCTTACAGAATCTTTCTGGGATGGGGTATTATGTGAAAATGTTTCTGATTTATATGATCTGTTCCTAGAGCTGGTGCCTATGGCCTTCTTTTCTAAATCATGTTAAATGGAGACAATTGAGGTTTATGTTGCCCTTTCAACACACACACACACACACACACACACACACACACACACACAAATGCATCCACATACTATGCAGAATACATAAGGTTTGGATTTAAAAGTCATGTCTGTGAGCCTGTTGAAAATGTGAGCCTTACTGTATATAGAGAATGAAAATATCTCTTCATATAAAGTCTGATCTCAAAACCAGATGCAACTGACTAAGGAAAGGTTGGAAACTTGTAAAAGGTATTGCTATGTTCTAGAATGTGTTCCTCAAAGTTTCATACAAGGAGCTCAGATCTCCTTGTAGTCACAGTGCAAGAAAATGAGACCTTAAGAGATGTGTCTTAGAGAAAACTTTTCGGATCATTGGTTTGTCACCATCAGATTAACACGTGTAGTTTATTGGGATTGTGGTGCCAGTTGATTTAATGAATTGTTTTCAGAAGAGCAAGTGTCATCCTCCCACCTGGTCTCTCTCTCTCTCTCTCTCTCTCTCTCTCTCCTCTCCTCTCTCTCTCTCATCCATGTCTCTTCATGTGATCTCTTACAGATGTCTGCCATGGCAACTTTGTTTCCCTGAAGCCTTTAAAAGGGTCCTAGCTGATGCAGTTGTTTGATGATGGGTATGCAGCTCTAATACTCCACCCCCCACCCCCGTTCACAAGTGGAAGCCTAACAAGAGTGTTTTACATATATATATATATATATATATATATATATATATATATATATATCACATATACATATATGTGTGTGTATGTGTGTGTCTCAGGTAAGTTTTCTATAATATTATAAAATACTGATTTTTTTTTCTTCTCTCCCCATTTCTGGAATACAGAGTATAATGGCTTAAAGAGAAGTATTCCCTGTTGGGTCAAGTACATGAAAACTTGGTACCAAGTTAGAAGTAGCATTTGAGGAAGATTATAGAATACTTTAGAAATGCAGCTTTACTGAAGGAAATGCATCAAAGAGTTCAAAGCTTTACCACACATCCAGTTCAATCTCCCCATAATGTGTGGGGCTGAGATGTGAACTCTTAGTGTCATAATTCTGTTGCCTGATGGAGTGCCTCCCTTATCTTCCTGGGTAACCATAGAGCAAACAAATTCTTCCTTCAACTGTCTAATACACAGTATAAGGATTTAAGGGCCCAAAGCAGAGAGTTGAGTTGACACTGTTTAATAAGTGTCAGTGGGTCACAGAAAAGCTGAGAAGAATGGCAGACTATCTTTAGGAGGTAAAATAAACGTCCCAAGGAAGCGAAATCATCGGAAATGCATTAGAGCAGAAATTCCTTGTAAATGTTCTTGAGCTCAGAAATCCAGCCTATGGCAGACAAATTATATTCTGATATTGATTTTAGAGTGTCTTGAAGTTGACATTAGGGAAAACTCATCAACGTTTGTGGCCTTGACATTTACAGTTAAAAAAAAAAGTAAAAATCTGAGGAGAAAATCAAAACAAACAAAAAATGGTGTTGAATCTGAAAAACAAAAATAGACAAAGCATTAAACTTTAGTGTTTCAAATAAAAATATAGTACATGTATATCACAGAATACCACAGAAAATCCATTTAAAATTATTTACATTAAATAATTGAATAAATTAGAACTTACGTAGCAGTGAAGAATCAATAGCACTCTGAGTGAGTTGGGGTAAATTGAATTCCTATGATTTCTGACAGGAATATTAGACTAAGAAATAGACACCTAGTTTTAAAACCCAGATTCTAAAAGGCATTTGGCAAAGAAGCTCATGGTCTCATCACAGTGAAGACACAGGAAAGTGGGTTCTTTGACATAATAATAATTGAATGCATAGGTGTTCATGTATATTAGAAGGAAGGAATTAATGAGTGAATGTCAAACCCAGCAAAGGTCTGCAGCCAGACATCATCTGGGTGTCTTCTCTTCAATCTTATTCACTACAACATTTTAACTAAGCAGTTATCTGACTGCAGGGACATAGATAGCAGTTGATGAGATGTGACATGAAGGGCTAACTCTCCTGCAGAGTGAGATCAAGAATCTTATACACAATGATCCAAAAAGTGTCTTTAAATTAAAGAAGAAGAAGAAGGAGAAGAAGAAGGAGAAGGAGAAGGAGAAGGAGAAGGAGAAAGAAGGAGAAGAAGAAGAAGAAGAAGGAGAAGGAGAAGAAGAAGGAGAAGGAGAAGGAGAAAGAAGAAGAAGAAGAAGAAGAAGAAGAAGAAGAAGAAGAAGAAGAAGAAGAAGAAGAAGAAGAAGAAGAAGAAGAAGAAGAAGAAGAAGAAAATGAGAGAAAAGAAAGGGGGTGAACTCATTTATTATGGCTTTTTCATCATAAAACAATTTGGATGAGGTAATGCTGGTCCTTCCCTCACTCATGTTGCAGCTGACCCATTAGGGAGACAAACCTCCAACTGAAAGGAGTCGTCTTGCCTTGGGTCTGTAAGGAAAATGCCAGGAACTTAATTCCTGTTGTGGTTGTGTACTGAATTTGCATACTTTATCTGCCAAAGAGACTATCCAGCCTAGGATTTCCTGGCACACCAGTGAGAACACAGCTCAGGTTGCTAGGAACAGAGAGATTTCCAAACAGATGCAATCTAAGCAGGAATCAAACAAGAACCACAAGGTAATGTGCTAGGAGGAACTTCCCCTCATGAAAGTAACTGATGGTTGCCCAACAAAACAGTCATCAGCTTGCTCATATAGATCCCAGGTAGAAGAGGTGTCATGTGAAAGCCACATTATAAAGAAGTCCATTGAACATCCCTTTATTTCCATAACAAAGGAATTGGTAAGCTGCTCTTTGTTGTACTGGGGCCTCAGTTTGGCCAGGCATGGTCAAAGCATAGGAGGTAGCCAACACTTTCATCTTATGAAAATCAAAAATAAACGAAAATTGCTACTATTTCTTTATTTTCCCCAATGCTTTTTTTTAATCTTCAACGTTATCAAGACCCTAGTCAGAAAAGATCACGTCTTATACCAATATTTCACCCTAAAAACAAGTTTCTTTTGAGTTATTTCACTTTCCATCCCATCACCATTTTCCCACTCATTCTTCATGTCTTTCGTTATCCTCTTAGCACTAACCAAGTATCAACTTTCTGCTAGAAAAAGTGAATTTATTATATCTCTGTTAACCTTCATAACCTCATAGCATGGCAATGGGAACCAGAAACACCACCAGGTGATTGTTCTGTATCACAGTGAATTAGTGACCAGAGGTAAGTCATGAGGGTGATAGAGAGAATGGAGTTCTGAACGGATGGCCACAGGTGAAGCACCTAAAGTTTCTGATAGATGTTAAAATTCAATCAATATTTAAAAACAAACCAAAGGAAGGCTTTTGTGGAGCAGACATAAGCTTCCCAATCTCTTTCAGACTTAAGGAAATAACCTTCCTTCTTCAGAAAGACACACAGGTTATAGGCTCAAAATCTTGGTCGGCACTCCCTCTAGTGGTGAAACCTACAAACTACCCTTTTGCTTTTCTTTTGTTGCATGAAAATACTTCTTAGGTCAGGAGTTCTCAACCTGTGGGTCCTGGGATCCCTTTAGGAGTTGAGCACACCTTTTCAGAGGATCCCATATCAGATATCCTACATATATGATATTTATATTATAATGCATAAAGTATCAAAATTACACTTACGAAGTAGCAATGGAAATAATTTTATGTCTGGGGGTCACCACAACATGAGGTTCACAGCATTAGGACGGTTGAAAACCACTGGCTTGGATACTGCCCATGATGACTATTTAAGCTGTAAACATATATTTAAGAGTTTTGAATTTGAAGAATAAATACTACCTAGAACCATGTCTGTGGAAGTCATTTAATAGCCACAACAACTATGAAAACATAGGCAATTGATCGTACTCAGTTAGGATAAGTGTCTAAAACCATAGAACAAAATTGCAAAATCATTTAAACATGTAGACAGAAAAAAACAGACTGGGAGGAGAAACTTTGAATTTTGTTCCCAAATTATTTTCTCAGCTCAGAAAATAAACCGCTTCAGCAACCACTTCTTAGCTTTTTATTTGAAAAGTCATACATTTGGGTAGTCCGTGTGTCTCAGTTTTACCAGGGTAATGTTGATTGTGAAAGTGCATTATATAATTACCAATAACATCTTGTTTGTTAGCTTTAATGCACCCCATTTCTATGATTGTTATGTGCCTTAACTCTATGGTGTAGGAGTAGGGTTTTGTGTGTTTGTTTTCTGTTTTGTTTTCTTTTGTATTCTTTTCTAGGGAGAACTAGGCTAATGGGGGAAAGGGACTGAGACACTGAGGTTTGTTACCTGATTAGTATCATGGAATGCATTTTTCTGAGGAATCTTTGAAGCTAATCTGGCCAATGGCTCTGATGAATATACCTCTGTGTCTTAGTGAGTAAAGATAACTAGAGATTAGAGAGAATATGAGATGTGGATATTTTCATGTATTTAATAACACATACGTTTTCCAGGGAGTGGGGAAGTCATCTTGAGTCATGTATTCCTTTGCACCCTTTGCCTCTTCTGAAGTCCTTATAAAACATTTCACAGCTTTTGAAAGTAATTCTAAAACATTGCCATTTATGCTCAACTCTAAAATGCTGTCTTAAATGAAATAAAGTAGGGATGATAAAAGATAATAAAAGTTTTTTGTTGTAGTTGTTGTTGCTTGTTTTGTTTTGTTTTTTTGCAAAGTTTAGTTGCTCATAGCCACCACAGCTGCATATTTGGTTCTGGTTAAAACCCAAACATTAAATATCCTTAACATTGAAAAATAAGCCAGGAGGAGTGGAGCAATTTATTTAACACCATACAATGGTAAAAAAAAAGGCAGTCACTAAAAATAACAGCAAAGAGCTCTATTTACTGGAATGGGAAAATGGGAAATCATTCATAACATGTCATCAAATGGAACAAGCAGTTACGGTCAAACAGCTGCAATATTATTAACAATTTAGGCAAAATTATAAAATATATAGTTATATGTTTTATATGAATTAAAAGTGTCCCTGGAAGCTGCTCCAGGATTCATGGGTATAAAAATGGTAAGAGAAAATAAACGTTTGGGATCAGGTCTCTCAAAGCCATAACCAGCAATGTCAAGTTAAACTCTTGCTGGAAATAAGGAGCCCACATGTAAGATTTACTTTGGTTTCTGAATTCTTGAGTCTTAACTGCTCTTGACTTCAGTTGGTATTTCCTGTCATCCTGACACTCCTGGATAAAGTCCATATTTGGTTGGATATGGTTTGTGTGTTTTGCTAAGGGTTCTTGTGATGGAAGACAGACTTTAAGTATGGCGATGTCAAGAAACAATGAAACTTTGAAGAGTATATTTAAGTATGATGATGTCGAGAGACAGTGAAATTTTGAAGAGTGCAGCCTATTACACACACACACACACACACACACACACACACACACACACACTTGAGTATCAGAATTTATACATATAAGTTGTAATACTGGAGTAGGACCAAAATACATTCCAACTTCATGAGGAGACTATCATTTCACCCTTAGACAGAGAGGAACAGACACTTCATCATTGGTGTCACAGGAAGCATTAGTCTTCCCCAGGGATGAGTCTCTTGAGTATTATCCAATTTCAAGCTATTAGTCCTAGAAACATATGCATAGAAGTAACATTAAATGACACACCCGGATAGATTAATATATTAATTTGCTAAAATGTATATGTAAGAACAACAGTTGCTGTTGAAGAGGAAGGAGGTGTGATCAGACATGTGAGGGATAAGAAGGAGGGGGTATATGATGTATTAATATATTAAATTAAGAAAACACATATGATAAAAACATGTCTCTCAAAGAATGTTTAAAAATGACAATTCACTGTCTATGCTTTACAGAAACATACTTTACTTATGAAAGTACATAACTATTTTCCTTTTATTATCAAAAATATGCGTTAAAGCAGGTATATCTTAAATTGTGAAGTTGTTCAAAGGAAATTTGTTTGTGCAGCTTGTGTGTTTGAATTAATTACAAGCCTCTTTTCTGTAGACTGTATGGTTTGCATACAAGTTAAATGGTCAGTTAAGACAAGGAAACTGGCTTCTGCAAGGCCTCTTCACTGCTTTAGATTTCTCTCTCTCTCATTTCCCCTCCGCAAGGAGGAGAAATCTAACCACAGCAAGAAGGTTTTGCTATTCCTGCTAATAGCAGGTGTGGCTGGATCTGTCTAGTGAGTCTTCCCCCTAGCAGAGACTAGTCTGTAGTTATGTATAATGCTTGCCAAAATGTTTCCATGAGGGGTCCCTCCTCATATCCAGAGTAAGTATTCTAGTAGATATTCTTAAAAGGGGAATGATCCCTGCCTTGTCAAGCTGACTAGGATGCAGAAAATCTTATCTTATTTCTTTCCTGTAGTGTGTGCCATGCTCAACATTTGGTTATCTAACCATTGGTTTAGTTACTGGAATGAACAAAGAAAACACTTTTATTATCACTCAGTAAAATTTGTGCCTTATTCTGTGTATTGTATTTATCAACTATTGCACATCTGTGAGTCACTTTCATTACATGAGATCTCTAAACCAATTTTTCTAAACTTTTACTTAATACTATTTTTTTTTCCTACAACTTACTAATTGAGTAAACCAGCAGAAGACAAAATGTTCTGTTCTAATAATAAGCCTTCCTTATTTGGAATAAATTAATGAATTTAATGAAGAGTGGTATTGCATCTCATTTTTGCAGCTATAATAAAAGGATCTATAACTAGGTGATATATTAAGAAAAAAAAGTTTTGTTCCTTAGAATTTGGGAGATTGAAGGTCTCATTTTGGCTTCCAGTGAAAATATTCTGGCCACATTCCAGGATGGCAGATGGCACCAGACAAGAACAGACATGAGAAAGAAACAGAAGTCACATGGCAAAGACGAATGTAAGAGGAAATGGCAGCCCAGGATCACTACTTTTATAAGAATTCACTCTTTAAAGCACTAACTGAGATTTGTCCAGTGACAGAATTTTTTCTGAGGGAGCACTCCAATGATCTGGCTACGATCCATTGGTCTCTCATCCTTAAACTTCCATCTCAACATCACATGACACATTGTGTGTGTTAAATGGTGTTACCACATATGAGATTTCCCCAGGAGCCACATACTATTTAATAAAAAGCCCAGTGCCAGGCAAGATATGTCTCCCTTTGAAGTTTAGGTCAAGGAGATCAAAATCATACAGGATGTTTTTATTACCTTTGGTTTCCTCCCAGAACTTGAAATTAAGAGCCCTCTGCTGAAGACACCACACACTTCAGACACACAACTTGGAAAAATCAAATGGAACTGGCCTGAAATCTTTCTCCATAAGAACTAGTTTTCATGGAATCAGATAGTGTTATGCAAGATGCCAAGGAGTAGAATGATCAACCATACTACTCAGGTACAATGCCTATTAACCACCACAAAACAATTAACATGGCAAGATATCCTGAAGGCTGTAATAGTGGCACTCATATCTTGAGGATAAAATATATCAGTCAAATTAAATTTAACACCACTCAATAGTAGGGAATCAGTGCCTGTATATTACACCTATTCAGCTTCTATAGGCCTTACTGAACAGCCTACAAAACTGTTGCTTTTCTAAAACTGTAATATTCTCCACACATTTTAAATACCAGCCCTTATACCCACCAAGCAATAAGTGTAGATTTTGCTTCTCATCTAAGGAGTTTCTGTTTTACATAGGTAGAGACTGTTACATATCTACAACCAACTAACATGTAACATGACATGAATAGAATAAGTGCTAATGTACATACATGCTACTAATGACATATGTATATTTTCTCATGTATACAGGTATATTTTCTCATGTATATACACATACACACACACACACAAACCCATACCTGCACACACTATGTTTTACAGACACATTAAAAATATAAAGGGCAAAAGTCACTAATTGGTTATTCAATACTGAACAGTTTAGCTGTGGCATAATTTGCATACAGACAGATAATGTTCTCTCTATGTATTTGGAAATTGTATGTGTGTGTTTGCATGCATGTATGTGTGTGTATGTGTGTAACAATAACAATTAAAAGAAATGAGGTCATGATTTTGAGAGAGAGGAAGGGAGAGTACATGGGAGGGAGTGGAGGGAGAAAAAGGAAGGGGGATTGAGTAAATATATGTTAATTTTGAACCAAGTTATTATTCAATGAGTAAAAAGTGTAAGTTCATATAAAACAGTAATCTAGACAGTGGAAATGTTTCATGTAATAATGTAGTATGATATACTTTCCACAAACACACTCACAACCACCTAGTTATGTAATGATCAACAAAAAAGGACAACTTGTTCAAGCAAAGAATTATTTTTAATTAATTTAGCAGAAACAACTAGATATCTTTATGAAGAAAATAATCTCTCCCTGTGTGTATAAATTATTGATACATGAAGTAACCTAAATAAGTTTCAGGCACACTGTCATAGGGAATATAATCAGAAGACAAAGAGTATGTGCTTTTTTTTTTTTCCTCCCTCCCCAAAAGTATGCATTTTAAGCTTCACTTACGGGTACTCTCTCTGGACAAAATTTAATCCATGGTGACACACATCAAAACAGTAGTTGCCTCTAGGCAAGAGGGAAAGACTAGACTCTGGGAATTAACTGAGGAATTTTACTTGGCTGCTGTAAATAAATGTTCACTTGTCTGGTTGACAACTCCATACATGATGATATATATGCATATGTTAAAATTTACTGCCTCGTATGTTTCACTGTGGTAACTGTGTTTGTATGCTAGCACATCATAACCAAATGCTGAGGGGTGAACGGCCTCAGTTACAGTCACTCATTTTGTCACTAGTTTGGAAGCTGGAGGTGCAAATGTGTCTGGCGCGTCACTCACTGAGGCAGGAGCACTGGGGTCTCTTACTTCTTCCCCTAACTCTTCTGAGATTTTGGATTGCCCACCCAATTATGACTTTATTATATCTTCTCATTCCTTGAAGGCTTGAATCTCAAAACATAATTATTCTAGAGATTGATCTTCAGCGTATGCACTTATGGAGAGAAAAAGATGAGTCCCCAAGAGAAACCAATAGACTTAATTTTTTTTCTTTAACAGAGAAAAAAGACAGACATTGCTAATTTATTTAGCCATATAAATATGTAGTGACATTCAGAGTCTTAAATATATAAACAAGAGTCAGAAGAAGTGTTCAGAAATGATAGTTAAAGAAAGAAGATGCAACAGCTTAAAATTCTGTACAGTTGAGTTATTCTGGCTAGCTTGGCCTTGCTAACCATGACGTCCTAGCTTCAAATGTGGCTTGGCTCTGTCTAGGTTAATGCATAGCCACACACCAGCCATCAATTACAGTTCTTACAACTCTGTTGTTCCTCTGACATGTTAAAATATTTTTTTCAGGAGTCTGCATCAATCTCACACCTCCACATATTACACATGTGGCAATTTACTGTTTAATAAAATCCAATTAAATTCTACATGGACAATACTCTATAGGAATGATCTTGAGTGTTGAATAAATTTGAGATGTTCAAAATACTCCTTTATTTCCTTGTTCTAGTTGTAAGTTGTTGCATAGAAATCCATGGGAAATGTCTTCCCAAGTTCCCTGCCAAGGACATCCCCTGTGCATAACAAATGTAGAATATAGAAGATTCTTCCTTGTTCTTCCCCTTTTTGAATATATATATTTAATACATATATATACATATACATATACATACATATATATATATATATATATATATTGATTGATTGATTGATTGATTGCTGATAGGAACTTAAGTGAAGAAATGAAGATGTTGTTTCATTTGCAACAAGAAAACTTCCACAGGAATTGATTATTTCATGAGGTGTTAGTGGTGGCAATTAGGGGTGACAAAAGAGAAGAAGATTGTAAATTGCTATTAGAGGTTGAGAAAAACAGATGCACAAGTGTGGGAGCAGTAACCTGCCCTAAACAGTAACCTGTGGCAGACATGAAGTGACAATGGCAGGAGACTTCCAGGCATGGGGAAAGCTATGTGATATTGCAAAACGTAAAATAACATGGTGTATGTTTAAGACTTTGTGCATCTTTAAGTCTTCTTTGTGGATTATATCCAAAAGGAAAGAAGAAGAAGAAGAAGAAGAAGAAGAAGAAGAAGAAGAAGAAGAAGAAGAAGAAGAAGAAGAAGAAGAAGAAGAAGAAGAGGAGGAAGAAGAGGAAGAAGGGGAGGGGAAGGGGAAGAGGAAGAAAGAGGAGGAAGAGGAGGAAGAGGAGGAGGAAGAAAGAGAAGAGAGAGGAAGAAGAAAGAGGAAGAAGAGAAGAGGATAAGGAAGAGAAGGACGAGGGGAAAGAAGAAGAAGAGGGGGAAGAGGAGGAAGAAGAAGGATGAGGGGGAAGAAGGAGGAGGAGGAGGAAGAGGAGAAGGAGAAAGAAGAAGAAGGAGGAGGAGAAAGAGGAGGAGGAGGAGAGGAGGCAGAGGAGAGGAGGAAGAGGAGAAGGAAAGGAGAAAAAAGGAGAAAAAGGGGAGAAGAAAAGGAGAAGAAAGGGAGAAGAAGGGAGGAGGAGAAGAAGAAGAAGAAGAAGAAGAAGAAGAAGAAGAAGAAGAAGAAGAAGAAGAAGAAGAAGAAGAAGAAGAAGAAGAAGAAGAAGAAGAAAGGAGGAGGAGGAAGAAGAGGAAGAAGAGGAAGAAGGGGAAGAAGAAGAATGTGCCACCAGTGTGGCTACATACTTTGAATATTTATTATGTGTGAGTTAGTGAGTCAGTGACTTTTTGAGTCAGTGACTATTTTTGTTTGTTTTTTGTTTTTTTGAGACAGGGTTTCTCTGTGTAGCCCTGGCTGTCCTGGAACTCTCTATGTAGACCAGGCTGGCCTTGAACTCAGAAATCCACTTGCCTCTGCCTCTCAAGTGCTGGGGTTAAAGGCATGCGCTACCATGCCCGGCAAGTCAATGAACTTTTACACAAGATTGTAGTATAGTTTTCTCACAAATCCTGTAGTAACATCTACACATAGGATGGTCGAAGGGTCCCAGCTCTGAAACTGAAGTCATTTGGCTTCTGTCTTACAAGACCAGAACTAAAACTGTTTGTAATTATTTTATTAATTATTTCAGTGCTAACAGATAATATGGAAGCAGCTAATGAACTAGGTGGAAGTCACGTATAAACAGGCGATTAATATTTCTGCCTTATAAGCATTATTGTCCACTTACATAAATAAATAGCTATTTTAAAATGTCAGAGATATCCCTTTTGATTTATGCTTGCTCAACCTTCAGTATAATCACTTATCAAAATGATACATATTTCTCTGATTTGTTAGGCATTTACATTTAAATTTCTAATGTATGTTTGGGTATATCTTATCAGTTGAGCCCCAATAAGCCTCTGTAAGTGAGAAGGGCATCCCAAGATGAAACTAGGCTTAGGAAGAGAAAATGACTTTGCTAGCAGCATAAATTCAATGGGATCAGGATTCAAGGCAGTCTTCAGACTATTTATACCAATGTACGGTGGGACTTCTTTTATGAACTGTTTGTTTCCATTTCTTCTACCTCTTCCACTTCTGCCACACCCCATAACCTGAGCCCATCTATAGCCTTTGCATGTAACTGTCAAGCTGACACTGGACATTTTGGTGTCAGATGGTTGTCAGGTCTTAATCCAATCATCTGCATCTCCAAGAGCCTATTAGAGCTCCAGACTGAATTTTTCTTTGTGTTTTTGTATTTCTTCCTGTCTGGCTAGCCTGACACAAGGAAACCCAACAACCCTGGCTTGTCTTCTAGCACTTGATCTAATTAAAAAGACTCAAGTGGTCAAGAACGTTCCTCTCTATTAACATTTAATTTTAACTCTAACATATATAGCTACCTGAGAGACATGGGCCTCTGATTTCTTTCCCCTTTTAAGGGACAGGTATAGTTATATTGCTTATTATCCTTGGCCATGAAGTTATCTCTGACACTTGGAACAGTCTCATTTTAAAATTAACTAAGTTATTCTGAAATACTTTTATAAAACAAACTGTGAACTTATAACTCAGGGAAGAACCTTGACAATAATCATATAGGGTCTTTTGGTGTCTATTCATATCCTATGTAGTTCAAGTAACTCTGTATTTCCTAAATCTCTCTTATTATCTTGATTTTTGTGAATATATTCTATTTCAATTAAGTATGTATTTTGATGATGTATTTTCAACTTTAAATTAGAGGATATTTATGTGGTATATAATAATTCACAATACTTTATTTTAAAGTAACTTCTATGATTCATTTGTGTTACATATGGTGCAACATTTATTATTAGGATTGTAATACCATTATTTAAATATATAATATAATACTTATTTGTTAGTCTTTCTATGGGTATTTTATTCTTTAAGTTTTCTATTTTTTAAATTTGTTTATCTTTTCTCCTTTTTGATTCTATATATTTCATTAAAATCTTTATTTAATTCTATGCATTGTTTTTTGTACTCCCTATTTCAATATCAACTTCTATAACCTTTATTATTTCTGTTAGCTACTGCTTTGGAGCTTGTCTTGTTTTAGCATTTCTAATATTTTACAGTCTATCATTAGGTTATTTATTTGCGAGTATCCAGTTTTTTCAATATAAATACTCATAGCACATAACATTCCTCCTAGAACTGCAATGGTTATAACCCCAAAACTTATAATAAATAATGCTTTCATTTTCATTTGAATCTAGAATTTTTTGAAAATGATTTTATTTCTATGCATATGTATTTGTGTTTGTCTAAGTGCTATATGTATGAACCAGTACCTTAAGAAGCCAGAAAAGGGCTGCAGATCATCTGGGGATGGAGTTATAGAAGGTTTTTAAATGTGTACTGAGATCAAAACTGAGGTCCTATTAAAGAGCAGTAGCTTCATAAGTACTGTGATGTCTGAGAAAGTCCCTCCATTATAAGTAGCTTTTATAGTATTAGAAGGTAGTTTTCATCTTGCTGGGAGAGAAAAGATAACAATGGTATCATAGAGTGCTGGACCCTGCATGCTACATATAATACCATCCTCCCAGGCAAGATGTATTCTCTGATATAACAGTGGTAAGTATGACCATTGTGGAGTAACCAAATATTTTCTGGCAAGATTGAGATCTGCACTGCAGGAAGGTACTAATTGTTACTTTAAATCTTGTCAAAAGCCTATGGCTAGGGAAGCCACAGACCTTAGGGTTGAACCTCCATTGTTTTGTTAAATGGTTGTGCTGGCAAACTGCCTTTTAAATATTGTACTTATACCTATAGGCATATGATTCTTTCAGTCTTGATCAGAGAAGCTATATTTTGCAGTTGATGATGGTTAATGCAAAGATTTACAAGTGGTCAAAAAGCGGAGGAGTTTTACCAAATGTGAGGAGGGAAATGAAAGATGTATTTTACATAGACTTCTAGCATACATTCCGTCACTGAAGAAATCATGTCAGCATCTCAAGGCAGGAACTTGGAGTAAAAATAACACACAAGTGCTGTCTGCACACACTCCTTTGGTTCACTCACTCACCTATGCTCAGATAGCTTTTTTTTTTTTAATTAGATATTTTCTTTATTTACATTCCAAATGTTTTCCCCTTTCCTAGTTTTTCCTCTGAAAATGCCCTATACCCTCCCCTGCCACCCTGCTCCTCAACCCACCCACTCCCATTCCTGTCCCTGACATTCCCCTGTACTGGGGCATCGAGCCTTCACAGGACCAAGGGCCTCTCCTCCCACTGATGACTGACTAGGCCATCCTCTGCTACATATACAGCTAGAGCCATGAGTCCCTCCTTGTGTTTTCTTTGATAGTGGCTTAGTCCTAGGGAGCTCTAGAGGTACTGGTTAGTTCATATTGTTGTTCCTCCTATAAGGCTGCAAACCCCTTCAGCTCCTTGGGTACTTTCTCTAGCTCCTTCATTGGAGATCCTGTGCTCCATCCAATGGATGACTGTGAGCATCCACTTCTGTATTTGCAAGGCACTGCCAGAGCCTCTCAGGATACAGCTATATCAGGCTCCTGTCAGCAAGCTCTTGTTGGAATCTGTCAAAGTGTCTGGATTTGGTGGTTGTTTATGGGATGGATCCCCAGGTGGGGCCATCTCTGGATGGTCACTCCTTCAATGGGTATGCTGTTCCCCCTTCTAAGAAGGGTCGAAGTATCCACATTTTGTTCTTCCTTCTTCTTGAGTTTCATGTGCTTTGCAAATTTTATCTTGGATATTCTGAGCTTCTGGGCTAATATTTACTTATCAGTGAGTGCATATCAGATAGCATTTTTTTTTTGTTTTTGTTTTTGTTTTTTGTTTTATGGTTCTTTTGGTTTTTGGTTTTTTTTACACATCCAGAACCGCCTTCTTAGAAATGGCACCACTAACCATGGGCTAAGCTCTTTTAAATCAATTAGCAATCAACACAATTCACTACTGAGTGGCCACAGACCAATCTGATAAAGGAAATTTTCATACTGAAGTTCTATCTTTGCAGGTTGTGTCATGTTTACAATCAAAACTACCCACAGTGCATATGTTTTGCAATGCCTTCATTATATTTTTTTCTTGAGATTCAATATTATAGATTTCACTGTAGTTCTTTCATATACTCCTCATTTTTGTTATACCTTCTCCTATTTTCCTATTTTTCCATCCCCATCACTGCTGATCTGTTTGAAAATTTTAGTCCCCAGTATTCGTCCCTTTACTATCATCTCATCTATAATTGACTATCCCTGCTTCTTAGTACTGTTTGTTTATAGATACCTGGGTTCTATATGCACTCCAGGTTAAAAATGAAAAACAACAACAGATTTGAAACTATGAATCAAATATAAGAAAAAACATATTGAGTTCATCTTTTGGGACATAGGTGACTTCATTCAGTATACTTGCTCATAGTTACAGGCATTTAGCTACAAATTTCATAATTTTATTTTTTATTACAGTAGAATAATATTTAATTATGTATAACACATCATATTTCATGATCCATTTGTTACTAGATGGACATTTAGGTTGATCCATTTTGTAACTCTTATTAATAGAACAGTAACAAACATGAATTATACAGATCTCAGTAGTAAAACACAAAGTCCTTTTGGTTTACGTTTATGCTAAGAAGAACATACTGGTGGTGTTTTTGCTAAATGATTCTGACAAATTGACTTCTGACTGTAAGTGCTTACATCCATATATTTATGCTTTTGTCATTATTGGCCAGAGAATCTTCCTGCTGTGGGTGGTTGATGATGCTCTCACAACTGTTCAAATTTATGTGAATAAAATGATGTGTAGGTTCAGTCATGGATGAGACATCTATGTCTACCCTTCCTCCCAAGGCTCAGGGAATATCTCAGAAGAGGGGCTTTGAAAGATGTTCTGAGGATGGGGAAGAATGTTGTGGAGTGCTGTCTTCTAGAAAGAATATGACTTTCAAACATATGAACCCACAACATACGTGATTACCTACATAAGACCTGTATAAAATCAAGTTGACTAAAGAAAATCCAGAATGAGAAAGGAGGGGCTCCTGAGTCCCAGGTCCTAGCTGAGGAAGTATCAGAAGTGGATGGTTCTTGGAAAGTCACTTTCTGTGTGGAGTAAGTTGATTATGCTGTAGTCAATTCATCCATGCCTATTTGCCTATGGACAGTACTAATTGGACTTAGTAGGCTATATGCTAAAAGGAGGACATACATTTGGAAGGGATTCCCCCAGTGAAGCTTGAGTAAGGGAATGATGGTGGAACAAAATATATTGTGTTTATAAGAAATTTTTAATAATGAAAAATAAATTGACTATAAATAATTATTTAGAGTTTGTTGAACTCCTAGGGCTCAAGAACTTTGTGGATCAGAGTAAATTGCTAATTTTCTGGACTTTTTCAGGTCTTTCTTATACCCCAAGGTTTAATATTGAGGAAGAAAATGGATTTTATTCTGACAGTACTAGAATTTCCAGGTATCTAAAATGTGTTCATGCTGATGTGTGTGTGTGTGTGTGTGTGTGTGTGTGAGTGTGTGAGTGTGTGTGTGTGTGAGTGTGTGTGTGTGTATGTGTGTGTGTGCATGTGTGTGTGTGTGTGTGTATAATTTGTTAGAGAGTAGACCTAAGATACAAAACTTATACTCTATCAAGAAAAAAATTCTTCACTGCTACTCATTTTTACTTACAAGAAAAAAATTAACTGTGTTTTGATGTTGACAAAGCATTTTAAAATAAATTGTATTTGCTATAGTTGTAAATATCTTAATTATTTTCATTTCAAGAATCATAACCAGACTATAATCACTAGAATGGATGGAAGGATTTCTCTCTACAAGGCTTTGGTTGAAGTACCTTATGGACAGTTGACCTTATATCACCTGCATAGACACAATTGATATCCATTAATGTCATTATATCAATATCATTCATAGAAAACCTTACTGTAATTGATCTGCCAAGGAACTGTTGAAAAACCCTGCTATTAAGGTAATAGTCCCCTATGTCTGGATAAGTCTCTGAGCTCCATGCAAATGGAGGACTCCCTTTCTTAGCAGGCTTCTCCTTCTCCACTGACCTTATCTAGAGAGTGTCTGCTAAACACAGGTGCCTGACCTTATCTAGAGGATGACCCTGCATCTAGCTTCCTGCAAGCACTGCATGATTCTATACATAAGTCCCACACGATCCTTCCTGCCACATAATTAGATACTGTGCTAGGTAGGACCCATTAGCCCTTCCCACCCATATGATAATTAGGTACTTTCTTATGCCCAATCAACCTTTCTCATCTGTAACACCCAAAATCCATATATATCCTACCCTTTGAGCAATAAAGTAGACTTGTCTCACTGAAGTTGTCTCATGAATGTCCTTCCATCCTACTTATGGCCCTCTGAACCCTCCATATTGCACCTGCTCCATTGTCCCTCATAGGCCAATGACCCCCGAGGAGAAGGGAGATGAACAAGGAACCTGAAACACAGATTATTTGTGAAAGCTGCCTGTCACTAACTTCTTGCCTGATTATTGAAATTAGGACCAGGTATTTAGGCTTGCTGAGAAAGTATGAAGTACTTCAAGATGTTGATGTTATCTATAAATCCACCTTCACATTTGTAGGTAGAAAATCTAAGTTAATTTCTGATTCAAACTCTGGCATTTTCATGAGTCTGTTGTTTTGTTTCAAATTCCTGGTAGCAATTGAAGCATGCCAAATATATTTACTATCATCTCTTTATTTACAGTCTACGTATAAATATAGCAGTAAAATTTCCTTCTTCATGTCCAGTGTGTCATGGCAACTCAAGCTCCAAGTAAATAAACAAGTCACAGTAGGGTTGTGGCAACAATCACCAGAAAAACATAGACTGAAACCCAAGACACTAGACTCTTAGGCCCATGGCATCTGTGATCTGTGACTAGTTTTGAGCTAATGTCACTGTGAGTGTGCTACAGCTAGAAGTATATTAACAAGTTTAGCTGCTGTCACATTACAAACAATGGGTTTATAAAAAGCAGTAATATATTTCTCATGTTTACTGAGGCTATAAGCCCAAGTCTGAGTGTTAGCTTAGCTAGAATCTTAAGAAGTTCCTCTTTCAGGATTCAGATGGCTTCTCTCTCTCTCTCTCTCTCTCTCTCTCTCTCTCTCTCTCTCTCTCTCTCTCTCTCTCTGTGTGTGTGTGTGTGTGTGTGTGTGTGTTTATAAAAATCAAAGGCAACTAACTGGCTATTTGGCTTCTTCTTATAAGGGAATTAATGCCAATAGAATAGTTACCACCTCATACCATAGCTACATCTCAAAATGCCCATATACAAATCCATTCATCACATTTAGATTAGATTTTCAACAAGAATTCAACATACACATTTATTTCAATCAATGTGATAAAAATTTTAACTTTGTCATACTAAAATGATAACTTAGATGTACCAATGTGACTCGGAGTTTATCCACATACAATCATTGGTGTTAATACCACTTCTAAGACTGGGAAGAAATATATAAATAACAAAGATGTGAGATTCTTGTAACATGTAGAGATCTGCAGGTGATCTTTGCATTCTTCAATTTCTTTTTACTGTAATGACTCCTTGAAGAAGTTATGTTATTATACAAGGAAACAAAGATTTCTTGGGCACATGATTTTATAGCTCTATTCCAAGATTGGGAGATCAATACTTTGGGCCTCAGATAACAAATTCTTTCCTTTTGTGAGCCAGAACCCAAATCTGCAAAGAAACAAAGACAGCAGTCCCATGACCCAAGCTTCCCCCTTCCTATCACAACCCATTTACTAAAAGTATTGATAACTTTCCAGAATTTCATGCTTAACCCTAGGAATGGAGACTTACACATGTAGCCTTTTGGAGAAAGATACAATATAATAACCTATATTGTCTATCACAAGTCGCTTCTTTATGGCAAATAAATATCAGTTACATTCTCACAGTGCTTGCAGCTGGAAGACTAAAGCTCTTAGAGAGTAAAGGCATCCCTGATGGAGGTCCTTGGACCCTGTTGGAGTTCCCTGCAAAATGTTCTCATATGTACCATTTAGTGAAACATTCTCTATTAGCCTTATGAGCTGTTGACTTTTTGCAAGTGAGCTCAACTTTAAAATTAGATGAAACACAGTTCTCATCTGCACTGAGGTCATAAGCTGATCTATTTCATATGCAAATTTTCTACAGTTAACATTACCAGTCAAATGTGTTCTTGCAGTGTTAGCTCCAGTTTAGAGACCCATTATACAAGTTTGCTGAAGTTCCACAGCTAATACATGAGTCCACTTCCATTTTTTAAAAATGTTTTCTCCTCTATCCTGAGTCATCCAGTTCTTCCACCCACAGATTCTGAACATAAACTTTAAGCTTTTACAGTTGTCCACATTTTCTTAGCATTTTTCATTCTTGTTAAAGCAACAAGAATTAGGTGTTTCTAATTTAGACATTCCAAATTATCAAACCTGATGGATTTTAGCTAATGGCTTGGGGTCACACAAGAGTTTTGGTGATGTCACAGACACTGTTCTGAGGCTCACATAGGATTTTAAGTTTGTGAGATACTCTTATACATGAGATTAGGTTGTGATATAGAAATTTCAGGCAATTCTTCCAAAAAGGCTGGAAAATGCCTGAAGATGCAAAGGTGCTTGTGTATGCAGAGGCATAACAGGTTTATATTTCTCACTATCTGTTTGAGAATTGACTGTTCTGATGCCTTCTTCATCATCAAATCTTATGGACTGTACTATGAGTAAGGTATAGCTTATAGCGTTCAACCAACTTTTACCACCTGGCTTCTGATCCCTTCTACAATCTCAACTCTCATCCTTGGCTGTTTTTATGACCTTTTTTTTTTCATCAGACAGAATGTACTTCAGTTCTAACACAAGAGTTATGGTAATGTCATATACACTGTTCTTCCTGATTCCTACCCTATCCATCTTAATGATGACCTCTGATCTTCTACTGTTTATGATTATGTATATTGTATCAACTGATTAAAGAAGAAATTATAACTAAGTAAAACTTTAGATATCTGATGAAAATACAGATAGGATGATGAACTGATTTGCCTTGCCAAGGGCCACAGGAATTCACGGGTCCTGCCATCTTCAATGTTAAAAGTATTATTCTTTGTGACAAAGTCTAAGTTATCCATAATTATCCCATACAAATTCACTCCTTGGTGACAACTTCATTTTTTTCAACAGTTAGCTATTCCCTGCTTTGGGTTCTCTCCTTCATAGCTATTCATTGACTTTCTGCTCTAATTGTTTTCTTGTGGAAAATATATCACAAATCCCATTGTGAGATTTTGGGGCAGAAGAGGACAAGGCCAGGTATGCACTTTGTGCTCAGTGCCTGGCTTGCGCCAGGGCATATGAAGTGTTCTTTGAATATCTGTCAAATAATTTTTACAGAAGACATCATACATTCCTCCAAGGCACACTCAAAAAATTGGGTAATGGGTCTTTTTTAGCAAGAGGGAACATTCAGCTTCTTGAAAATATTGAAAGGCCATTTCCTGAACCCTGATGTGCACCGTTCTCATGGGTCCTTGAGATTTCTGTAAGAGAGAAAATTGGAACAGTATCAGTGCAGACAGTTACACAAAAGGGATATCTCTGATGGGAACATAAAGAAAGAGAAAGGACTGTCAAAGAAGAAATAGAATAAAAATGGAGGTAGTCAGGGATGAAAAATAGAAATGGCTACAATTAATGCTTCTTCTTTGTTTAAAATGAATAACTATTGTGGAAAGAACACGGTAGTTCTCAAAGGAAAAATGGCTAAACCCACTCAGGATGAAATGACAAGTTTCTCAGTGGATAGGAATACTCATGATTCAGAGAGCGCTGAATATTAGAGTTAATTTTGAACATACATAGTGTGCCAGAGAACTAAGAGATGAACAATTTACCTGTATCTTTTCTTAAAACTGAGATAATTTTCATATCAAACTGTGAAAATTGGGGAAAGTGGCACATGAATTTCAGTCTCACTTAGGAACATATGAGCATACTTATAAAAAATGTAAACAAAATATTAGGAAGTTGGTTCCAGTAATACATGATCAAAAGAAAAACTGATTTCTTTATTTTTTAATATTATAAAAAACTTTAAAGCAATTTTCCCTAGTTGATTCATTAAAGGGCAAACACTGAAAATGGAGTTAGGAAATGCACTGGCTAATTAAAATTGTGCAGAAATGTGCAACATTTTCAAACCTATAGGGGTAAATGCTTTTAAGAGTCTAGATTTCAGAAAACATGGCACAGATGCATCAACTATGTTTCTTAAACTCTATCCAAAGAAACCACAAAACAATACAAACAAGTCCATGCATTTTCCATGCATGTAGCCAACATAGAACCAGGAGTGAAGTTTATGCAATATCTGGTCCATGCTTTCATCACAATTTTTTATCTTGTGTCTAGAGATCAGCACATGCTTATTTCTGTCTTTTACGTTACAATCAACTCTCGTGTATATGCCAGTTTGTCGAGGTACTAAGAAGGCAAAGAGATGTCAAGAGTCTGACCTAGTCTTTCATTTGGGGTGCACTGAAACCATTGTTTTCCTTTTAGGTCTCAGGTCAGAGTATGAGTACAGAGGAATGAATGGGATATTTAAATTCAGTGGAGGAATAATACAGCAGTAGTAATATCCATGCCAAATCTCAATGTTTCTTAGTTTAGGTGGTGACTGAGAGCCTTCACATAGGAAAGAACTATGGATGTGTTCTGAATGCTCAGCCACTCCGTGGTCAGCTTCATGGACACAAGACGACTGAAACCTCAGGAGTCTTTGATAGATTAACTAGTTACCTGTATTTGGTGATGAAGAAAAGAGAATCATCTCAATTATAATTATATAAGCCTGGAATCACTGCCATCACATTTATTTTCATCATCAGTAAAAGCTCTCTGAGACTGTCTATTTCACAGCTGCATGGGCTTACCAAGAAGTCTGGTTCATCAAGGATTGCCCTATATCCATAGTTTGGGAGGAAATATAACCTTTTTTTAAACTCATGACTATCTTCATTGCATCTATTTTAATACTACTTAGTTTTGTCTCTGTGTGTGTATGTGAATGTATATACTCTTAAATATAGTATGGTTTAATATTGTGAGGCTAAAATAACTTTATTTAACACATTTCCCTGCTGTTTTCAAACATACTTTGCAGCCCAAATAAATGCTCACGGTGTTTCTAATTCTAAACCATATATGTAAGCAACATTATACAAACTGAGTAAGTTGTGTTTATTTAGTTGGGAATAAGGTTGGGTATGTATGTGTGCATGTTTGCAACAATAGTTAATGCAAAACAGACCATGAATTTGGAGGACAGGAAGGAAGGCTCTAAGGTAGGATTTCTTGGGAGGAAAGTGGAGATGGAAGTAATATACCTACATTATATTCTCAACAAATTTAAGAAATAATTTAAAAACGAGCTCATAATGAGGGAAGATGGCACAGACTTGAAACTTCTACACTCAAGTGAACAAGACAGAAAGCTTTCTATGTTCTGTGCTAGCTTCATTATTAGATCTTGTCTCAAAGGAAAATCAGACAGGTGGTTTTATTTGTATTTGTGGACAGTATTGGGTATACCGAACTTTCATTATTATTATTAGCTAGTCATATATCACACAGAATTCAACACTGGCCCATTGGGTCATCAGGTGCAGTTCAACACATACAATGAAGAGCTGGAATGCAATCATGCCTCTTTGCTTCTAAATCTTGAGTTCTTTAAGAGTCTTGGTGCCTATTCTACAGAGTATTTCAAAACCACAGGAAAGGGCAGTGTATTTGTGACCTTTCTATTGCATTTCCTTTCACACAATATATTTTCGGAAATATTGAGCCTCTCCCTGTCATATCCTCTGACAGTGTTAACCTTGCTGGCCTATGCCACTCTGTCACTAAAGCTCATCTATGTGGTACCTGACGAAAGTCCATCTATGAGGCTGAGTAATATTGCTACTGCTTATTTTCTCACAATATTTTTTTTCTCTGATCCTTTTAAAGTTCAAAAGAGAAAACAAGAAAAGTATTTTCATAAAGTATAAGCTAGGCTGAAATTCTTTTTACTCATCATGCAATAAATAAAACTTTAAAAATATCTTCATATTTCTCAATAAAAGTTTGCATGTCTAAAACCTTAGTTAAAGGATCATGATATTTATCTGTCAACATTTTTTTTTCACAAGTAGACAGAGAAAAGTCACTTAGCCTTTAGAATTTTCTCTAATGTGATGATGTACCTAATTTCTTCCTATTGGTGTTACCTAGCTCCTGAAAAGTACCAGCAAAAGATGAAGTAAGTATGTATCTTGTATGTAGCAGGTATCAACAGTAACAGTAGCAGGATGAACTTGAAGAAGCAACTATTCCTATAACCAGACCTTCCCCATTTCCAGCATCGTGGTCTGCCATTCTCATTGACTTCAGGTACTAGACTCACATTTTCTCATGATAAATATGTCATTATTTTATGTGAATGAATTAAATATACCGTAAAACTTTCATATAACAGCATTTTATAAGAGCACTCAGATTCTAAGATATGATGTCACTGAACTAGATATTAAAGATTTCCCACAGCTGTAGCAGCTTACAAAATGTAATTTGTAGTTTTCTTAAAATCAGTATTGTTCTAGAAAATGCTTCCGATGAGGTCATTCTCTTCTGTATAAATTAGGAAGTTAAAAATAGAAAGATACCCACAAAATTTCCATGTTAAAAATCATAAGAAAGAAATCACATGCAATATGGTTGCCCTTCCTTCTTGCAGAGGGAAGGGTGGCTTGAAGTTCAGCACTGTTGATAGTACTGTTGATAAGAATGCATTCGTTCTTATTATCTCGTATTTATTCTATTTTATTATTCATTTTAAATATCTTTCATTGTACAAAATTTATATACTTATTTATATTTTATTCAAATTTAGATGTATGTGGAAAACACTTTATGGCAAAACTTCATTAATGTCTACCTGTTCAGACAAATCCTGAGGTCTCAGAACAACTTAGCACTATAGGGTAAATGTTTATATTTCAGCTGATCAGGAGTAAGTTACTGAGTTTCTGTTTTATTCCAAGGGTTTAGAATTCACTGCTTTACTCAGAAATAACTTTTGTGGTCTGGGTAGTGAAAGAAAATGGTCAACCATTCAATGACAATGCAGGAAGGACATCACCCGCTGTGCCACCATGTGCAAACACAGAAAACAACTGAGCAAGAGGGCTCCAAGGGAAGTTCAGTGAAAACAGAAGGAATTGAAATCAAATACTGGGCATGGCTGCAGTAGAGGAAAATACTATAAGCTATTTGGTCAGACTCATTATAACTAAGCCTGGCCAAAGAAGAATAGATTTGAAGACTTTTAGATGGCAAAAGAAACTGATTTTCCTGCCAAATAAACAGGGCTGATGAAGAGAAAAGAATGCTTTAGTATGCCATTATAAATAGGAGAAAATGTCATTTTTTTTTAAATAAGGAGAAGGATGTGGGGATAAGTGCTGAGCTTAAGATCATTGAATGAGTTGTTAGAGGGATCTCTCCATAGAGCTAACTAGTAAGGGCTAACTGCACTAAGAAATCACTACTAAGAGCAAATTGGCAGAGGCCCCCATTTGCCTTCTCCTCATATTTTCATTCCTACTGATGGAATTTCTGTATTAAGTTGGGTTTTGGGAAGCTTTTCCTCCCATCCAGATTTTGACTGGCAAAATTTTCTCCAAACAGACATTCTCTGAAGCTTGATATGTAACGTGTTTTTCTGTGATAATGCTTTGTCTTCTTAAAGCCATCTTGATTTGAAAGATATTCCTAAGAAAATATAAGACAGCCTCTTTCTATTTCAAAAAAGTTTCAGCTGGTCATCTTTTTATTATCAGTCAGCACTATCACTTTAGAATGATACCTTTAATATTTTTTCTTACTGGGTCAATAAAAGCTTTAAGTTGCATGTGAATGCCTTAGCTATTTTGAGGTTCATAATTACCCATTGGACAAATGGTGACTGAAGACACAGAAACATTCATGTATTCCCCTGTGCTCAGTCAGTCACACAGTTAATGAGGAAGACTGTAGATAGCAGATTTTTGCCCAAAAATTGCTAACTTTCCTTTTGAAAACAACTTCTCCATGTGATAAGCTCATGGTTATTTTGACTCTGTCATCCGGTGGCAAAATAAAACAAAACCTTCAAAACTATTTTCAATTTATCTAGAATGCAAAAAAAATATCAAGAAAAAATTGTAAGCGACCTACCTTTGGTTCATAGATTCACATTTCAGTGGCCAGATGTTTCCTCTTACCTAAGCCTTTTGCTCTTCGTGGACTGAAATCAGAACCTTTGCTCACCCCTCCATCCAGGACAGAATGATGGGAAATCAGAGCAAAGCAAAACACACAAAATCGTGCACATTTGAAAGGAAATCCTTTGAAAGTGAGCACATTTTTTAGCTGAAGGACAAGCCTTTGAACTGATGGTGAGGGATACAATTGGCATATATCAATATTTCCTTTCTCATCTACACACCAAAAATATCAACACTATTCACTGCAGAACATAAAGTGAAACTCACATTAAATGGCTATCTTTCTTAACTCTTCAAATTCTGAGGTGAAAAGTTTCCTCCATTGTCGCTGCAAAGACAAAACTATCATCTTAACACGTGGAAGAGTTGGTTTTAAGAACCACCCTTCACTTGCCCTGAAGTCATCTTTACATTTTGCTTTCACCAAACTAAGAAAATAAGATACCAATGTGTTTTCAAGGAAGAGTTATTTAACATTGCACATAGCATGTTTGCACCTGTTTCAATATTCCTACATAGAATTTTACAGTAATTTTATGATTCACAGCTCTAGGTAGACTGAGGATAAATAAGGCTTTGAGAAGCTTGCTTCTCTTACATTTAGTCAAACATTATATTGGATAGCTTGCAAGATATCAAAAGGATTGGAGGTGATTGAGGATAGACTTTGCCCTGGTCATTTATTATCATTGTGATAAACATTATAACCGAAAGCAACTTGGGGAAATGAAGGTCTATTATATCTTATAGCTCTGTGTGATAGTCCATCATGAAGGAAAGACCAGGCAGGAAGCTGGAAGCTAGAACTAATGCAGAGGTCATGGAGGAATGCTGTCAAAGATTTGCTGGTTTGTCCAAAGGCTTACTCAGTCTATGTTCTTATCCCACTCTGATCATTTGCCCAGAAGTGGCACCACCCACACTGGGCCGGTTCCTCCTTCATCAATCATTCACCAAATGAGTGTCTCACAGACTTGTCTACTAGATAATCTTTGGAGATATTTTCTCAGTTGAGTGTTTCTGTTCTCAGATACCCCTAGATTGTGTCAAATAGACATGAAAATAACAAGCACAGACTCTTCCTTGTTATCAGAAATTTGTGAAACCAGGATCTAAAATTTCTTAGCTCTGTTCATTATTCAAATAAATGGAAAATCAGATTTGTATGTTTGGCCTAGGGTGAAGATATGACTTTCTAAAATGCCCCAATTCTCAGATTTTTACATTTTGTAGAATATTTCTTTCTAAAAGTTATACCAATGGCCCCTCTCATAAGAGTTGGTTCATGTCAGTGTGTCAGACACATCAGGAAAACACCCAGAAAATATTATAAAGTCTATGTAATCACATAGGCATTAGAAACAAAGAATTATAATCTCTGTGTTGTCCAAATTAATATACAAAATGAAAGTATTATAGAAAGATTTTTTTCTTGTTTATAAAAAGTTTGCACCACAATCAAAATTGGATTGATTCGTGCTTACCCAGACTATGTAGCTCCTGTCTTTTATGCCTCACATTAGTGATGACATCTCTTCTCCTTGTTAGGATCACTGGATTCACAGTATGACATGATAGGCCAATTCCACAAAAACAAGGGCAGGGAAGCTCAGCAAATATAGAAATATAAGACCTTGTATTACAGAAATAAGAACGTTGAAAAACCATGTGCCATTGGAGAGTAAGAGAACTCAACTTTTTTGAAAAAGATATTTTCTTTATATACATTTCAAACATCAAATGCTATCCCGAAAGTTCCCTATACCCTCCCCCCGCCCTGCTCCCCTACCCACTCACTCCTACTTCTTGGTCCTGGCATTCCCCTGTACTGGGTCATATAGAGAACTCAGCTTTTTTGTATTGGTGGCCCCAGTTGAGTTAAAATTCTGAAAGGTTGAGTCCTAGTCTACAGTTTACATTACAGGATATTTAGTGTCATTTTTGACATTTTCTGTCATTGATGTGTTTGAAGTTTCGTATGTGTGACTAAGGACCTTGAGCAAAAGTTTCTCTCAGGCAGGCATCTTTACAGAAGTCAGGACAGTAAGGTTAGAACAACAATTTGATAAAGAAATTGGGTTTGGCTGTTACAGGGAGCAAGCAGGGTTACAGAAACAAGCTGTTACTGTTTATCTTAGTCAGGGTTTCTAGTCCTGAACAAACATCATGACAAGGAAGAAAGTTGGGGATGGAAGGGTTTATTCAGCTTACACATCCACATTGCTGTTCTTCACCAAAGGAAGTCAGGACTGGAACTCAAGCAGGTCAGGAAGCAGGAGCTGATGCAGAGGCCATGGAGGGATGTTACTTACTGGCTTGCTTTCCCTGGCTTGCTCAGCCTGCTCTCTTGTAGAACCCAAGATTGCAAGCCCAGGGAAGGGCCTTCCCCCCTTGATCACTAATTGAGATAATGCCTTATAGCTGGATCTCATGGAGGCATTTCCTCAAGGGAGGCTCCTTTCTCTGTGATAACTGCAGCCTGTGTCAAGTTGACAAGCCAGTACACTATTATTCTTATGTTTTTTTTTCTTTTTTTGCTTTAAATTAATTTAAATTTGTTACTAATACACATTCATCCTGCTTACTGTACCCTCCTGGTCACTTCTTCCCACAGCCCTTCCCCCATGCCTCCGTCCCTGCTCCTCTGCACAGGTGGAGAGCCACTGAGTATCCTTCCCAACCTGGCACTTCAAGTCCCTGTGAGGCTAGGTGCTTCCTTTCCTACTGAGGATAGACAATGCAGCCCATCTTGAAGAACATATCCCATGTACAAGCAACAATATTCAGGATATTCCACACACCACCCCCATCTCCAGGTCTGTTCTATTTATTCAGGACCCACATGAAGGTCACACTGTATGTCTGCTACATATGAACCCTAGGTCCAGCCTGTGTATGTTCTTTGATTGGTAGTTCAGTCCCTAAGATCCCCAAGGGTACAGGAGAGTTAATTATGTTGTTCTTTCTGTGAAGTCGATATTCCCTTTGGAGCTGCAAACCTTCCCCCTATTCTTCTATAATTGTCCCTAAGCTCTATCCACTCCTTGGCTGTGGGTGTCTGTATCTGTCTGTATGAGTCAGATGCTCAGTGGAACATCTCAGAGGTCAATATGCGTCTGTCTGCAAGCATAACAAGAGTATCATTAATAATGTTAGGGGTTGGTGCTTGCCCATGGGATGGGCCTCAAGTTGAGTCAGTTATTGAATGGCCATTCTCTCTGTCTCTGTTCCCTCCCCTGTGTCAGCTATACTTTTAGAGAAAATGAATTTTGGTATGAAAGTTTTGTGGGTGGGTTAGTGTCTCAATCCTTCCACTGGTGTTCCTTCCTGACTGCAGGAGGTAACCTCTTCTGGTTCCACATCACCAATGTCACAGTTAAGGTCACCCCCATTGATTCTTGAGCACCTCAATTATCCCAGGTCTCTGTCTTGTCCTGAAAATGCTTCCTACCTCCCTACCTCCCTACCCCTGTCACTTGCAAAGTTCCATTCATTTTCATGGTCATCTAGCCATCTCTCCTGTCCTTCCCCACACTTGACCCTGAATCCCCCATTCCTCTCTCCATCCCTCCTCCTCCCAGATCTCTCCCTCTCAGATCCCTTCCTCCATCTGCCTCTTAACACTATTTTATTTCCCCTTCTAAGTGAGGTTCAAGCATTCTTCCTTGGGCCTCCTTCTTTTCTTGATTCTTTGGGTCTGTGGAGTGTAGTAACACGGTTCCAGTATTTTATGGCTAATATCCACTTATAAGTGAATTCACACCATACAGTCCCCTTTGGGGACTGGGGACTGGGCTACCTCACTCAGGGTGATATTTTCAAGTTCTACCCATTTGGCTGCAAAATTCTTGATATTTTGTTTTATAAGAGCTAGATAATATTCTGTGATGTAGATTTACCACATTTTCTTTATGTATTCTTCAGTTGAAGGGCATCTAGGTTGTTGTCTTTTTTCCCTAGTTTCCTGCTATTACAAATAAAGCTGCAATAAACATAGTTGAGCAAGTATCTTTGTGAGATATTGGGCCATCTTTTGAATATATACCCAGGAGTAGTCTAGCTGGACCTTGAGGTAGAAATCTTTCCAGTTTTCTGAGAAAATGCCAAATTGATTTCCAAACTGGTTTTAAAAGTTTGCGCTCCCATGGGCAATGAAGGATTATTCCCTTGCTCCATATCCTTACCAGTGTGAAGCATGCTATTCTTAACTATATGTAAACTGGGAAATTTCAACTTATTTCATTCTTTATTACTTACTGGGATAACTACATTTGGTTTTAAAAAAGGCTTGTATAGCTGCACAATAGTCTCCATGGGCATTGTCCACTCTATTCTTGAGATTATTCCCCTTTCACAGTGGCACCTCTGGAGAGAGGACACCCATGAGATATTCTTTCTGAAGATTGTTCATTCTCAACCCTTGAATGTGAACCTATTTTTCTCCACATTCGTCTCTTTGGCCATTTCTCGATATCATCTCTTACAGATGCCTTAGTTTATGCTGTGATAAACTCTATCTTCTGCACTCTGTGTGTCTCTTTAAATTTTTTTTTTCAACAGAAATCACAAGGTCCAGAGAACAGAGGGAAAGCCAGCTTAAGATCCTTGTAACCATTGTAAGACCAAAGCACCCACGGTTCATGCCTCAGTTAATAGAAATGAAACCCTTTACTTACAGAAACAGGTGGCAGGCTGGATTTTAGCTTGTGCAACACATTTGCCAAAGCTGCCTAAGGGAAAAATACTTGCTTTATCAAATTCTTCTGAGACTTGCATTGCAAGTGCTCATGTAGAGTGTCTGATGTTAGAAAGGACAATGAAATTTTTAGCTTTCTTCCCAACTGTTTCCTCCTATCTCCATCAATTCTTTCTGAGTGAGCCAGTGAGGCTCTTACAAAAAATGAAATACTATGGCTTGTATTTCAGATCGGCAGCAAGTGGTGTTTTGCCTTGCTTTGTTATTATTTAATATTCTCGGGGAGGGGGGAGGTTGGAAACTGAAGCTATTAAGTTATTAAGCTACAAACTCACTAGTGAGCAACAGAGCTCCACTAATTGTCATTTTTATTTTTATCTTTCATTCATTTAAAAATGTTGCTTAAGAAGAACCCTTTGAGAGGAATCCACTACAGACGCCTGTGGTTTAGGCCAAAGGTCCTGGGTAGCAGCTGTGGGTCTTTGTTTGAATAACAATAATAATGGGGAATCAACCTCACAGGCATTTGTTCTCTTAAGCTTGACCTCAGTGCTGGTATTTCATGTTCTCCCTGCCTGCCCCAGAGCCATGCTAGACCTGCCCTTCATTTCTCTGAATTGGTGTATTGTGCTTTAGGGCTTGCCCTCCTGACTTTCATTTTCCAATTCCTTTTTTTTTAAATGCTCTTGCACATCTTACTTTTCCCCCAAGTGCATTTAGAAAATTAATATAAAGGAAAAATTACTCAAATGTACTACTTGCAGTACAGTAGAGCAGAGTAAAAACAGACTGAGCC
This sequence comes from Mus caroli, assembly GCF_978045245.1. Taxonomy (NCBI): domain Eukaryota; kingdom Metazoa; phylum Chordata; class Mammalia; order Rodentia; family Muridae; genus Mus; species Mus caroli. The sequence goes on from NW_028227259.1 coordinate 42,413,159, forward strand.
AGCAGTCCGATGATGCCAGTTTAAGATTTGGCTGCATTGCAGATTGCCCAAGTGATCTGAAGTAAGTCACTTCACCAAGCAGAGGCTCTGGTCTCTTTGCCCTGAGATGAAGTTAGAAATTGAATTACGTACATTTCTAGATTTCCTTTATGAACAAAGTAGACAATAGCTATGAAAACAAAGCACCATTAATATGCTGAAACCTCTCTCTCCCTCCCTCCCTCTCTCCTCTTCTCCTTTTCTCCCTCTCTTCCTTTGATATTTTGACTGCAGATCCCATGGACATGCATACAGCAGTAGGACTGCTGAATTCTGAGGTAATTCAATCTTTTGGTTTAGAGAAAGTTCCATAATGGCTCTATCAAAATATATTTTCACTATACTGGGACTCGCCATCCTCTACATCCTAGCTAAAGAATATCAGTTTTATATAAGCCAGGCTGATGGGTATGAAGCTATATCTCACTGTGGGCTTTCATTTGTATTTCCCTAATGATGAATGGTATTGAGTCTCATCCATTTCTATGCATTCTTTTGATAAATGGCATTTAGACCCTTAGCCTGTTTTTAATAGGATGGTTTCTTGATAGTAAATCGACTCATAGAATCTTAAATGCATGACAACATTTTATAGCACTTTCCAGGATGTATTTTCACCCTGTTAATTGTTTCCTTTTTTGTGCAGAAAAAAATTAGCTTGTTGCAATCTCATTTTTCTATTTGTGTTCTCATTCCTTGAGCACTCAAGGTTGAAAAATTATTGGTGAGACACTGCTGCATAGGCACTCCTCTATTTTCAAGCATTATATATAAGACTTTAATCCACACTGAGACTGCTTTAATGTGATGTATAGTAGGTTTATGCTTTGTGTGTGAATCCCTGATTTTCCTAATGCATTTCATCAGGAAAGTTCATTTTCTTATGTGTACCTGGAAATATTGTCACAGATCAATTTTCTACAAAAAGAATGGGTCTATGTTGTAGTCTTCTATTCTTCTTTGAATATATGATGTCTATTAATTTATTAATTTATTAATGGCTCTCTGAACTGAACCTAGGACATGGCCACATGCTAGATTGATTATGTTATGGGTAAATTATATCCTAGGTGAGCCAGACCTGATGTTCTTCTGGGGCTCATGCTACTACTTGAAAGGGGAGGACCAGGAATGAAAAAGGAAAGAGTCAAAGCTGGGAGCAGGAGTTCTGCAAGAATGATGATCCAAGGTTATTGATATCACAGACCCTTATAAACTCCTCAGGTGAGGACACACACACCAGGAGAGTTTAGTTCACCAGACAGCAAAATGGTGGGAAGCTCCTAGTGCCTCTAGTTCCTCTCTTGCCAGGTACATAATGGTTCAGTAAGCAGAGAACTTCAACAGCTTTGTGAAGAAATGTTAAGCTTCAGGACTTATTGCTGGGATCCTTAAGAATCCTTAAGGCCTGGCACGAGTTCACTGCTGGACTTCCAGTGTCATCGTCTATCCACACAACTCTGAATGGCTTTTGGCCCTACTTAGCTTCTGAAATCTGAGACAATACTTTTTTCGCTTGAGAAAGAGATTCACTAAGTTCCCCAGCCTTGGTCTTGAAGTATTAATGACTCAGCCTAAGTATTTAAATTATAGATTTGCATAACAAATTCCTCCCTTCAAGTATAAAAGTAAATTATTACATATTTTATATATAATAGATATGTTATACATATATATGTATGTATATATGTGGTATGTAATATGTGGTGTATGTATGCATGCGTGTGCGTGTATGTGTGCATGTATGTGTGTATTAGTGTGTGTGGATTGTTTTTCAGTTAGACTCTCATGATCTTCCTGCTTCTGCCCTCCAAATGTGGGATTAGAGGCATGAATCACTATGTCTCATTTTATGTTAATATTTTTATATCAGGATATGATTTTTAATTATTATAGCTTAGTAATACAATACAATACAAGGTTCAGTTAATAAGCGTTATCACAGAAATACTTGAAAGAAGCATTTTTAATATCAAAAATGTTTGTTTGAATTTACGGTTTCAGAAGATTTAGACCACGATCATCTACCTTCATTGGCTTGTGTGAAGGAAAATGCTGATAACAGTATAGTCACTCACTTTGTCTCTAGTATCAACAAACAGACAAAGCAAAAAAGTGGAAGGACATTCAAACAAAGGACATGTGTATTAGTTAATGGTGGGTTTTGAAGGGTAAACACCTTCTCCTGTTGCCAACCATACTCTTTCTGCTTCCAAGTGTGGTGTGATGTGAGAGTCTCTGCAACACACTCCCCTCTTCATAAGTGCACCATAACCTCACGGGTATGATGGACTGCAACACTCTTACATCATGATTCAAACTAAATCATTCCTCTTGTACGCTGCTTCTGTTAGGTATTTCCTCCCAGTGTCACAAAGGATTCTAGTACAGAAACCTAAACAATAGAATACTAAATCATTTGTTATTTTTAATTGGAAATATTTAAAGAGCCTCTCTATAGTTCTTGCTGACCAAAGGACATCTCTACTGATTAATATGGGCTTCATTTACTCCACCATTTGGACAGCTTTTATTATTATTTACTTGCTATGAATAGCTCGGTAAGATGGTATCTCATGGCAATTTTGAATTCCATTTATCCAATGATTAGACATGTTGAGCATATTTTCATGTGCTGATTGACCATTTGTTATGTTCTTTTCAGAATTATGTACTGAGAACTTTTGGCCTGTTTTTAAATGACAGTATTGAGGATTGTGGCTGAGTTTTAAAACTCCTTTTGTGTTCTGTAAGTTAATCTCTTCTTAAGTGAAAAGTGCTTGCAAATATCTCCCTAATCCATTAGGTTGTTTTTGCCTGTGTTGACTCTTTGCTTTGCTGTGATCAAGTGTTCAGTTTGACATCATTCCATTACATTTCCCCTTTGCCTACACTTTGAGAGTCTTAAAAATCCACTGCCTATGGTGATATATTAAAGGTCCTTCAGTTATGTCTTCACAAGTATATGTATATTTTTATTGGTTTTTCGAGACAGGGTTTCTCTATATAGCCCTGGCTGTCCTGGAACTCACTCTGTAGACCAGGTTGGGCTTGAACTCAAAAATCCAACTGCCTCTGTCTCCCAAGTGCTGGGATTAAAGGCGTGAGCCACCTCTGCCTGGTTTAGCTTTATATTTTAAGATCAGTTGGTTTATGTGAATTGTTTAAGATAGAGGTCAGCCTTAGCTGTTCTTCACAAGGGCATTCAATTTTCCCATCACTATTTCTTAAATATACCTTAAGTTCTGCAATGTATATTTTACTCATTTGTCAAAATATCAGTTGGCTATAGATCCATGGATCATGTCTTAGTATTATCTACAATCTGTTCGTATTTTGTGTGTTAAGGTTTATGCTAAGGTGGTGGTGCGTATTTGGTTGCTGGATCCTGAGAGAATCTCTTGAAGTCAGCAGTTTTGATGTTTACAATTTTACTGTTTTACTGAGTTTGTTTTTCTATTAGGACTCTTTTGTGGCTTCATTGGTTGTGATCACATTAGATATCTAAATCACACTAAGCAGTGGACATTGGAACAAATTTGATGTGAACATGAAAGGGCATGTCTCTTTTCACCTATTTTGTCACCTCCATTTTTGTCATGATTGTATAATTTCACTTATGTCACTCACTTAAATTTGTTTATCTCATTTTGCTATTAAAACCAGAATTTACTACCTTGAGAAAAAAGAAAACCATGAGAAAAATATATTTTTATATACAAGAAAGAGTTGGTTGTTTCAAATATGTAAAATCTGAAGGTGAGTATATTCTAAGGAAATATAGATCACAAACTGAAAATTGAAAAAAATTTAATATTGACATATGATATTATTTCAATAATATTCAATATTAAAGAAACATTAATGTCTTCAATATTCAAAATATTGAAGAAGTCAGTGCATAAATAAATGTTCATGCTAAAAATAAAAATTGATTGGAAATTTAAAATTATACTTCTAATTAAACATGCAAAATAACTTTTTAATATTAACATACTTTTAATTAATAATTTTAATTCACAGTATAGCATGCTAAATATTGAAAATATTTTTACATCAAATGAAGAGAGTGGCCATTTATTGCCACAGTGGTTATGTCATTATTGCATTAGTGGGTACAGCTTGCCTGGCAGATTGTTATAAGGGTTTGCAGGGTCCAATATTAGATAAGACAGTGGATGTCGTTTAGCAGCCTATACAGCAGCTTCTAGCAGCAGGGAGAAAACTATGCAGCAGGGAGAATGACTTGTAGCCAACTGAAGATTGATTTCTGTGCTATATCTTTAGCAATATGGGCTTGCTACGTAGTTATGGCAGGCAACCAAGAGCAATGGCAAAAGCTTGTGCTGTTTTGGGTACCTCTGGAAACTCCTTAATCAATAGGTTATAAGGACACACATAGATTTTCATTTAATAACACATGTCTTCTGGGAGGAGCATTGTTCAACCATGTGGAGTACTTCTTTTCAAAGTCCTTTAAAATTCAAATTTAAATTTGCGAATGAGCTAGGTCTTGCACCTAATACTGTAACATGGTCAAAGCCTAGGACTCTGGAAGTCATGCAGACAATGGGGGAATCAATGGAATTTTTTATAATGGCTATTCTGACAAACTGTATTCTACATATTTCTGTTTATATCTATGGATTTGTCTTCTCATCCTCTGGTATAGAAGCTTCATATTGTAGTGGGTAGTGGTGACTGAAGAATATCATAACTGTTCAGAGTGCTGAAAATATGGTATAGAGTGCTCAGCTGTAGATGGGACATATAAAATAATGCTTCCTTTGTAAAGCATAGGAAACAATGCAGAAGAAGGAGATAGAAAGAATATAGGTGCTCAATGATGGGCACTGCTGTGAAATGCAATTCCCTTAACATGGCATAGCTCCTGCACTTATCATGGCATAGCTCCTGCACATCTGAGTTCACAGCATTTGTGGTAACCTGGGCAAAGTCTATTTGTATAAGATCAAGGCATTTGTAATTCTAAAATGAAAGAAGGACGGGTTGAAATGCCTTACCCCTAGTTGAGGAGCTCTTGAGAATTGATGGCTGCTGAGGGAGTACAAATTACTTTGGGGTTTGACAACCAATAGGTTGCACATGCCCCAATAGATGGCTCCATAACCATACGAAACAAAACTTAATTGGATTCAGCATATCACAAAAAAAAAAAAAAGAGAGAGCATGAAATTGGAAGGGAGATGTGTTGTTGGGCAAGGCCAGGGTATCTGGAGGAAAGAAATCAACAAACATTTTGTACATGTGTGAATTTTTCAAAGAACAAATTTTATAGAAAATATTTCTATTTGATTTCAAAAGTGAAAAACATGAACAAAAATGAAAAGAAATCCTTCTGACATTTTTATTCAGCAGTTTGATAAACCTTTTATAATAACTGAAGACAAAAATAGGAAATATATTGAAAATACAAAAAGGAATGAATGAGACTGTCTTTATTTGTGCATAATCAGGTGACTTTAGCAAAAGGGACACTCTTGTATGTAGACATAATTTACATAATGGAGGCTCCTAAAAGAAACATTTTATTCTTGTCAAGAGATTTCTCTCTGCCTGGCTTTGAAAAAGTGAATTTTGCATACATACGACTATCACAAAGTCTCTATGCAAAGAACTGTACCCAGCCTAATGTCTGGGCATAGTCCCACCCACAGGGCTGGGGGAAGTCTTTGAAGCTCCAACTGAACATAGTCATAATGAAAAAAATTTAAAATATTAATAAAAAAAGAAAAAGGAAAAAGTGAGCATCTAGGAAAAAATAGGTATATCTTAGAGCCATCTCAGCTTCTCACCCAGGGAAATGGTAATATAGTAAATATAGATTTATTTAACTCAAACCATTAAAATTATGATAATTATTTATGCAAAAAAGAGTAGACAGGAACTAGAGAAGACAATTCTTCTATGGGTTCAGAAAAGAAGACAGAATGTGAGGCAAGAGAGAACTTGTTATTTGGTCTTTGTTGATTTAGTATTTGTTCCAACGAGTGAGCTTCCTCAGTTCTGGGCACACTAGTACCTGTTTCAGTGAGATCTGGTATGGTGGGAGGTAGAATACAGAATAGCTATAAGCATTCAAAGAGGGAAAATACTTACTAAATTGATGCAGCATTTATTCATGTTCTTGTTTATGTCTCGATCTTCTGACTTTAATATTATTGCTTATTCTCCAAATCATAAATCCTTAAATTAAAATGCACAATATTATTTGTACTGGTAATCCATTTATCATATTTATTTACATAAATAGATGTCTTGTGCAGACAACCAAAAATATACTTAATTTCTACAAGTGTAGATAATGTCTATATATTCCTAGATTGTGTATTTGCAGTGAAGAATTGAGATTAATTTGGAACATGGAATGACAGAATTGAATAAATGCACCACAGTCCTTAGGATATCTGTTAGTACTGATACTTTGTGTCCTTAGGAGTTTCTGGTTAATGAGTTATATTTGCCACTATACAATAAGGGGCTCAGGATTCTTAGATGACAGAAAATTACCTAAGAGAACTTCACTTTGGTATCTGATTCAGAATGTATCTCAAGAAACAAACAAGCAAACAAGCAGCAAAATAAACAAGCAAACAAACCAACAACAAAAGAAAGTGATGGATAATGTTTCCCATTGCTTTTTCTTTTTTTTCAGGTCCTTCAGTAAAATGCAACCATATTACTAGCATCAACCAATACTTATTCATATGTTCTTCGTAGCTTGCCTCTTTGCTTTCCGTAGAAAGTCCTAAATATTTGACAAAACATGATAAAAACTTTATTCTATCCAGGTCTCCACTCATATTTTCTATAGTTACTCCTTGGTGTATTTTTAGTTGCAAATAACTTCAAAGGACACGATTTGTATATTTTGTCACTTTATTTCACTGAGGAATAAGAAATATTTACATAAGGAAAAGAATACGTGGAGTGTGTAGGGTAAAGGACTATCAGGAGAGGCAACATCATACATTAGCATGTGTTAACTCGCTTGGTCAGAACTTTAGCTACAAACAATCAAGAGTATACTCAGAACATATTCTCAGCAACCTGCAAACAGAGCCCTGGTTAGGGTTTCACATGTTTATGTGCCTTTATCTCTCTATAAGCACTTCAGGGATCTCATATTCTGGGAACATTTACTTACTGAGCCACAGGGGCCTTGGAATTATAGTGAGCAAAGTCAAAAAACAGAATTATGGAGAGTGAGCTGTATGGGAATCAAGGAATTGGATATCACATCAATGTAAATTAATAGGCAATTCCAAATTATAGGTAATATCTGCAATGATCTCTCTATATGTATAAAATAAAAATGCCTTCACATTTACTCTTTCTGCAATTACCACATATGGTAAAGATATATTCAAATGGCAATTAAATATTTTCATGCATATATAAAAGAGAGATGCAAATGTGCTCTCTCTGTTGAGAGCCAAGCCACATTTTACATATCTTATTGTTTTATTGTCAAATATTTGTTTGAAAGTCAGTTGGAACTAGGAATGTCACTCCTCTACTCTACTTCTACCTCTTATAAATGGGACATAATTGATTTCCAAATGAAAGACCAATTCGTTTCAATTACTGAAATTAAACTTGTACAGCACTTTTCATGATATAATCTCAGGGCCAGTTCTTGACCATCACTCTGCTCTTGTCCCTAGCTGCTAGAGGTCTGTGATTTGGAGGGGTGGTATTTCTCACTTTATTAGTTTGGTTGTTGGAATTCTCCTTTTGTCAATGTTTGTATCAGGTTTTGATGATTGGTGAACATTTCACCTTTCTTTTTTTGTTTGTTTGTTTGTTTTGTTGAGACAGGGTTTCTCTGTGTAGCCCTGGCTGTCCTGGAACTCACTTTGTAGACCAGGCTGGCCTCGAACTCAGAAATCCACCTGCCTCTGCTTCCCGAGTGCTGGGATTAAAGGCATGCGCCACCACGCCCAGCCTTCCACCTTTCTTTATAAACACTTTTGTGTGTGTGTGTAATGTCAACAATAGAAATATGCATTCTGGGCATTTTATCTTCCCTTTCTTCCAAGTGGACATTGCTACAAATAGTCCAATTCTTTAAGAAGCTCTTCTTGGTCTTAGACTTGTGTAACCTGTGACATTTGCTTTGATCCTTTAGACACATTTCAACTGAACATGTTACATGGCAAACAACTCCCAACCCCCACAAGGATGGACAATATTCAAATACCCATGAACAAATACAGGAGGAAAAAATGCCAATTCATAAAGAAATCTACTTTAGAACAGAGGTTCTATTGTGGTTTTTGTGACCTATCAAGGACCGGAGCAAACCATTTTCTGTTGATGCCATCCCTGTGATAGGTCAGCATCTGCATATTTTTCTAGCTAAGAAAATAATTTGGAACACTAATTTACTCAAATGGCATCAAGATCATTTGGCTTTGAAAACACAGGGCTGAGGTCCATTTGCTATTTATGGTTTCCAATACACAGTATTAAGGGCAGTGTTCATAGGAATTTAAAGGAATAATTCAAACAAATTTAAAGTATGAGGACATGGGCAGAAAGGCTCTTAGCCCTAAATAGCATTTTGGATTTAATTATAAGTATAATCCATATAAATGTGCTATCAACATTTAGAGACAGAAGCTTATCTCTTTTCTACGATACTTGCAAAGCTTATCTGTTTTCTGTTACTGATTAAACCAAACCAACTTTAAATTACTTACTCACAAATCTTTTCCTCTCATAGGAAGTTGTTGAAGAGAGCACACATATCTCATTTGTTTCTATATTTCTATGGTGTATTCAAACAACTCTCAAGCACTATGGAAAATATATATTTATATTATATATACATTATATGATTGTTATAAGTATATAATTATATATTATATACTATATACTATACAATGTTAGATATTTAGATTATATAATTACTATAAATATAATTATGTTATCTAATACGTATATTGCTTGAATAATGAGATTGCATTTCTGAATTAACTCAAAAAAGTACATTTTCCTCAAATATCAATTCTTTTAGTACTTTAAAAAAATTTTTTTGAAAATTTCACACATGAATACAATATATTTTAATCATATTCACCCTTGTTGCCCACTCTCCACTCCAGTCCCTCCTGGATCTACCTGATAACTACATCTACATTCTCCTCCAACTTCATTGTCCATTTAAAAAAAAAACCCACTGAGACCCAGTAATGCTTTTCATATATGCATGGGTATGGTGCCACCCACTGGAGCATGATCTACCTAACAAGGGCCACATCCTTAAAGGAAACTGACTCTTTTTCCCCTAGCAGCTATTAATATATAGCTCCTTAGCTATGTGTGGGGTATCATGATCCCCAGATCCAAATTCCAATGTTGATTGGCTTATTCTAGTGCAAGCAAACACAACTGAAAGGAATTAAGTGCAACAGCTCTGACATGAATAGAAGACATTACTTGCTCAACCCTCCCTGACTTCTAGCTCTTCCAATCCATTGCCCACCTTTTTTACAATGTTCTCTGGGTATATTTTGTGTTATGATTTGCATATGATGTCCCTATTAGTCTTGGGCAGTTCAAGATATGGTCTCCAGTTGGGGGCTCTGTTTGGTTAGGTGTAGGAGGTGTGGCCTTGCCACATGAACTATGCAATTTTGAGATGTCAAAAGCTTCAAGTCAGTCCAGATGCATGTGAGTTCTCAGCAGATGTTGTCACAACCTTTCTCTGCCTGCTGCTATGCTTTTCTGCCTCGGTGGTGATTTGACTCATCCCTCAGATCCTAAGACCAACTAAACTAGTCTTTCTTTTTTTTTTTTTTTCTTTTTTTTTTATTAGGTATTTTCCTCAATTACATTTCCAATGCTATCCAAAAACTCCCCAATACACTCCCCCCCCAGTCCCCCACCCACGCACCCCCACCCCTTGGCCCTGGCATTCCCCTGTACTGTGGCATATAAAGTTGGCAAGTCCAATGGGCCTCTCTTTCCAGTGATGGCCGACTATGCCATCTTTTGATACATATGCAGCTAGAGTCAAGAGCTCTGGGTTACTGGTTAGTTCATAATATTGATCCACCTATGGGGTTGCAGTTCCCTTTAGTTCCTTGGGTACTTTCTCTAGCTCCTCCATTGGGGGCCCTGTGATCCATCCAATAGCTGACTGTGAGCATCCACTTCTGTGTTTGCTAGGCCCCGGCATTGTCTCACAAGAGACAGCTATATCTGGGTCCTTTCAGCAAACTCTTGCTAGTGTATGCAATGGTGTCAGCGTTTGGAAGCTGATTATGGGATGGATACCTGGATATGGCAGTCTTTAGATGGTCCATCCTTTCTTCACAGCTCCAAACTTTATCTCTGTAACTCTTTCCATGGGTGTTTTGTTCCCAATTCCAAGAAGGGGCACAGTGTCCACACTTTGGTCTTCGTTCTTCTTGAGTTTCATGCGTTTAACAAATTGTACCTTATATCTTGGGTATCCTAAGTTTTTGGACTAATATCCACTTATCAGTGAGTACATATTGTGTGAGTTCCTTTGTGAATATGTTACCTCACTCAGAATGATGCCCTCCAGATCCATCCATTTGCCTAGGAATTTCATAAATTCATTCCTTTTAATAGCTGAGTAGTACTCCATTGTGTAAATGTACCACATTTTTTGTATCCATTCCTCTGTTGAGGAGCATCTGGGTTCTTTCCAGCTTCTGGCTATTATAAATAAGGCTGTTATGAACATAGTGGAGCATGTGTCCTTCTTACTGGTTGGAACATCTTCTGGATATATGCCCAGGAGAGGTATTGCTGGATCCTCTGGTAGTATTATGTCCAATTTTCTGAGGAACCGCCAAACTGATTTCCAGAGTGGTTGTACAAGCTTGCAATCCCACCAACAATGGAGGAGTGTTCCTCTTTCTCCACATCCTCGCCAGCATCTGCTGTCACCTGAATTTTTGATCTTAGGCATTCTGACTGGTGTGAGGTGGAATCTCAGGGTTGTTTTGAGTTGCATTTCCCTGATAATTAAGGATTGATTTGCCTTGATCAAGGTGCTATATTACAGTAATCAATAAGTAATGAATATAGGTTGTTAAGTAAACGTCCCAATAATAGCATACCCTTATTCTCTGCATTTTTAACAGTTATGAATTTCTTAAATCCTATCTACTGCACAAAGACACTTCTCTAATGAGGAATAAGATCAATTTAACTAATCGATAAATTTCTCTCATTTTTATCGTGTTTGCCCTTTTTACTCCATCCCCTGAATCATGCTTTTATTTCATAATTATATAGTTCTATAGCTTTAATTATAGTTCTATAGCTTTAATTATCTTCAAATTCTGTAGAACACGTTATCTCCAGTTCAACATTTCGTCTACTATTGAAGCCTTGATCTTTCAGTTTATCTAAAAGTTCATAAAAGTTATGTCCATAGCTTTACTCCATGTCTTATCTTGGCAATTGATATCTTGCACATGTCATATAATAGTTAATATATTCCCCAATAGATATTGATGTTAAAGGGACAGTATCAATTCTGTTCTACAGTTGTTTCTTTGTAGGCTCTCATATACTTCAAATCATTGATCATAAATACAGAATTCTATCAAATCTTTTGCATTGTCCCTTATTTCCATTTTTAATTATCCAGCTGAGTAAGCCAGACATTTAAAATCCGTGCATTTATTCAATTATATATTTCATAATTTGTATATTTTAAAAACAATTGAGAATAACATTTTTTTCAGTTCCATGTAAGACTTTTTGCCCAGTGTATCCTGCATAAATTCCCAATAGCAATGTCCCCCTTTCCACAATTACTAAATAAAAATTATAATGATATATTGCATTTGTGATAATATTATTTTATACATATACGTGTACACACACACACACACACACACACACACACACACACACACACACACACTGCAGGCACAGGAAGGCTATATCTATCACTTTCTGTTGCTTTTGTATTAGGTAACTAATACATTTTCTTTACCTTTTCTGAAAAATCTTAGTTCATCACCGAAAAAATATTATAATGCAGCAAGTTTATAATTTTTCTCTATTTTCGAAGTTCATCAAAGGTATTATTTCTTTATATTCAGAACATATTTCAAAATATAAAATGAAACTGAAATCAGTCTTGTGATATATTAAAACACAGTCTGGAGTTACAAGCAAATGAATCAATGATTCAGCTAGTGAGTTTATCGACCTATTTTAAATATAGCAATGCCTAAGTTCATTGCAATGCCTTATTCTGAAAAACTTAATCATTATCCTTTAGACAGTTGTAGTGAAGAAAAAAACAATCCTGGTTCACTTGAGCAAGGTTATTTTAATTCTGCTTAGCTCAACTTCAGAATACACTGTCAAGAGTTATTTTTAATATTTTATATTTCAGGATAAGCAAACTAGCTCACAGCATCTGGTCTCTTTATTTGAGCCACAAATATATTCTTAGGTACTCTTGCAGGCATTTGTGTATTTTGGGGGGCTCATTTATTTCTTATATTTAAAAAATCCAGCTATAATTGGACAAATTCAGGGCAGGGAGTAGTTCTGAAAGCCTGGCTTGCTCTCATCCCTGCCTTCAACTCAGTCATGTTTTCATTATGAGAAAGTTACATATCTTCTCAGACCCAGTTTCTCCTCTGAAAGTGTTCTCTGCACACAGTAGGGATGGAATGTTAAGTGAATGAGACAGTCTGTTGAATAGTAGAGGTCATTCCTGTTTTATTTCATAGCTTTCTCCTGCTCGAAGCTATGATTTATCTACTCAATACAGGCACTGTGATTTTTATTGGATTATTTTAATGTGAAATGATTTAGACTAAACACACACATTCTTCTGAGACACTTTTTCTTTCCCACAACAATACATTTTCATTGTCCATCACTGCTAGGACCAAGAACTGCGGCTTCGGACTTTTCTCCATGGTCTTCATGCTGACTCCTGAGTATCTTCAGGACAGATTTGAGCTTTCTCCATTCTTTGCCCACCTGTTTGTATCATCTAGCGGCCATGACCTACTTTCATATTGTCCCTTCTCAGAGGGAGGCTGTTGTTTACCCTGAGGTTGGAGCACAGTAACAACTGCCTTCGGACACTTAAGAGTCCTCAGGTTTGAATTTATATAACAACACTTTCTCCACTAAATTTCAGTGGAAATAATAAATATTACAACTATTCAATAAAAATTTATAAAGTAACAATTATATACCAGACATCAATTTATAAACTAGGAATTTAAGCAGTGACAAAGATATGCATATATCCCTCTGCAGTGGACTTATTTCAATGTGACTGAGGTAGGCACTACAAAGCCTCTAGAATACCATGAAAAATAAATAAAGTCAGTACTAGGTCAGTAGGTAGTGATAAGAAGGAGAAAAATAGAAGCAGCATCTATATAAAACATTCAGGCAAAGGGCATTAAATATTAGATAAAGCACACAAGGAAGACTTATAAGAAAAGTAATATTTAAAGATCCCTGGAGGACTGAAGGAAGCAATGTGATGGTTTTAGAGAGGACGAGCATTCCAGGAGAGGATTATGACCATCTTCTTTGCCCTTAAATGAGATTCATAAGCAGTTACATCTACTCTCCCAAAAAGAAATGATTTAAATTTAACATAGTGTTCTCTAAACCTTGTTGAATTGTTTTAAGAATAGCTTTTATTTTTTCACCACCATAGTCTAAGGAATTATGAATAATCTTGCAATAAGTATAACAGCAGGCTTATTTATAATTTGCTTTTTTTAAGTACTTACAACACAGGTTTGGATTGCTAAACTAGACAAGGTTATGGAACACTGACAGGCGATGCATTCTTGTGACAAGATTTTTGATGGATATATAACTGTCAGAGGCAATCAGAATGATGTAAGATTTCAAAAAATCATGGAATATTCTACTGTGATATGAAATAAACTAAGAGAAAGCGTGAAGACCTTCCTATTTCCTTAGTCTTTCACAGTTATTAGCTGAAGGGGCAGCACTACAGTTTGTTATGAAATGTTCCCAAACTAAATATGTATTGGGGGCTTGGTTACAGGGTCTCACCTTTTGGGAAGTGATGAGATCTGAAAGGCCCTGATTTAATCAATACCAGTACCTTGGAGGATGCATAATCTAGCAGCATTATGGGGAGATATTAAAATGTGGGGAGCCGGGATGCTCACTCAGAATGTAACCTTGAGGAACATATCATGTCCTATATACTTTCTTGTCTGTACGTCCCTTGTTGTCTGCTGTCTGAAAAAGCAAGCAGCTTGGTTCTCTATCCTCTTGGCTGTGTTGTCCTCTCCAAGGTCCCAGGGTAACAGGGACACATGATAGTAGTCAAAAAAGTTCTGAAATCCTAAGTCTCTCCATTGGTAACTTGTTTTGCTCAGGTATTTTCTCAAAGCTCAGACAATACATTCATAGTGAAAAAAAATCATACTAAAATATCCTCATAAGATGGTATCACCCAGTTTTGCATTTTACAAACTGGTGGTATGGTGTAGTAGGGAGCACCTCAGCAGGTCCTGCCAAGGTGTTCCCACTGAGGAGTCAGCCATGCAACAGGCCTAGTACAAAAGGAAGCTTATCAGAGAAACCCTGTCTCAAAAAAAAAAAAAAAAAAAAAAAAAAAAAAAAAAAAAAAAAAAACAAAAAACCAAAAAAACCCCAAAAAACAAAAAAAAAAAAAAAAAAACATAAAAAACAAAAGGAAGCTTATTTGAGGAAAGGAGCCTGGCTCTTGTCAGTATTTTCTCCCAAACCCTAAGATATCTCATGTTTTATGTGAATTAAAAATATTTTCCATGGCATTGATGTTTATATACTAATTTTGCTGTTTTTGAAGTTCAAAGATACAGTAAATAGAGGATGAACTATTTTACTCTGTGTGTGTTTGTGGTGTGTGTGTGTTTGTGGGGTGTGTGTGTGTGTGTGTGTGCGCGCGTGTGTATGAGATACTTTCTTCATCCTTATACTTTTTAATAGACAGACATTTTGAGTCTTTCAAATTGTGAAAAATACAACACATGCAGGTCCTCACACTACTGTAAAGTCCTTATTTCATGTCATTTATGTATTTGTATGTGGAAAGTGGATTGGGGATCCTTTGGTGACTCTGTGGTAGCCATATGACTGGGATTTACGTCCCACCAGTGACCAGTCACTAAAGAAGTCTACAAGCTTACACATTTTTCATTAACGTGACGATAATCACTACTTTTCCCTGATCATTCAGACCTCTGTGTCTCCTAGGGTTTGGAAGTTGCTTTTCCCTGATAGACGGCATTAACCTCTTTTTTCATAAATCTGTTGGTCATGAAATACATAACTGCTAAATCCAGATGAGGCCCTCCAGTATATATTTCCATATTTGTTTAACTATTCATAAATTATTTTCAACCAAAACATTATACACAAAACTAAATAAAAACAACTTTATGCAATGGCAGTCTTTTTTCCCACTTTTTAAATTATTTTTGTATGGGATGTTTTATGTATTTACATTTTAAATGTTATCCCCTTTCTTGTTTCTCCTCAGGAAACCCCTTATCCCACCCCCCATTCCCCACCCCCACCCCCTATCTCCCTTCTTCTATGAATGTGCTCCCCCACCCACCCACCTACTCCTGTCTCCTGACCTAGCTTTCCCCTACACTGAGGCATTGAGCCTTCCCAGGACCAAGGACCTCTCCTTCTATTGATTCCATACAAGGCCATCTTCTGCTACATATGCATCTGGTTCCCTCCATGTGTACTCCTTGGTTGGTGTTTTTGTCCCATGGAGATCTGGGGGTGTCTGGTTGGCTGATACTGTTGTTCTTCCTATGAGGTTGCAAACCCTTTCAGGTCCTTTAGTCCTTTCTCTAACTCCTCCATTGGGGTCCCTATGCTCAGTCCAATGGTTGGTTGTGAGCATCTGCCTCTGTATTTGTCAGGTTATGTCAGAGCCTTTCAGGAGACAGGTATAACAGGCTCCTGCTAGCAGACACTTCTTGGCATCAGCAATAGTGTCTGGGTTTTGTGTTTGTATATGGGATGGATCCCAAAGTGGGGCAGTCTCTTGATGGCCTTTCCTTCAGTCTCTGCTCAACACTTTGTCCTCATACTTCCTTTAACTAGGAACCTGTCTGGGTTAAAAATTTGGAGATGAGTGGGTGGCCCCATCCCCCAAAAGTGGGTCTTGCCTAACCTCTAGATATGGTCTCTACAGGTTCTCCATTTCCTTTGTTGGGCATTTCAGCTAATGTCATCCCTGTTGGCTGTTGGGAGCTAAGACTTGCTGGTGGCTACCCCCAGTTCCCATCCTCCATTGTTACATACCTCTGTTCAAATTCCTGACTCTATGTACATCATCCCCGTCTCCTCCTATATATGATCCTGCCTCCTTTTTTCCTCTCTCCAGCCTTTCTTCCTTGCAAGTCCCTGCCACCCTCTACCTTCCATAAGTAATTTGTTCCTCCTTCTAAGAAGGACTGAAGCATCCACATTTTTGTCTTTCTTCTTCTTGAGCTTCATATGGTCTATGAGTTGTATCTTGGGTATTCCAAGCTTTTGAAGGAATATCCACTTATCCATGAGTGCATACCATTTGTGTTCTTTTGTGACTGGGTTACCTTATACAGGATACTTTCTATTTTCATTAATTTACTTAAAATTTCATGAAGTCATTGTTTTTAATAGCTGAGTAGTACTCCCTTGTGTAACTGTACCACATTTTCTGTATCCACACTTCTGTTGAAGGATAACTGGTTTCTTTCCAGCTTCTGGCTATTATAATTAAAGCTGCTATGAACATAGTGGAGCATGTGTGTTTGTTATATGTTGGAGTATCTTTGGGGTATATGCCCAGGAGTCATATAGCTGGGTCCTCAGGTAGTACTATGTCCAATTTCCACATTGGCCATACCCGCTTGCAATCCCACCAACAATGAAGGAGCATCTGCTGTCACCTGAGTTTTTTTTTTTTTTTTTTTTTTTTGGTTTTTTTTTCGAGACAGGGTTTCTCTGTGTAGCCCTGGCTGTCCTGGCACTCACTTTGTAGACCAGGCTGGCCTCGAACTCAGAAATCCGCCTGCCTCTGCCTCCCGAGTGCTGGGATTAAAGGCGTGCGCCACCACGCCCGGCTGAGTTTTTTTATCTTAGCCATTCTGACTAGTGTGAGGTGGAATCTCAGGGTTTGTTATGATTTGCAATTCCTTGATAACTAAGGATATTGAACTTTTTTTTTTTTAAGGTTCTTCTCACCCATTCAACATTCCTCAGTTGGGAATACATTATTTAGCTATTTTAATAGGGTTATTTGGTTCTCTGGTGTCTAACTTCATGAGTCCTTTGTATATATTGGATATTAACCCTCTTTGGATGAAGGATTTGTAAAGCTTTATTTCCAATCTGTAGGTTGCTGTTTTGTCTTATTGACAGTGTCCTTTTCCTTACAGAAGCTTTCCAATTCATATGAAGTCCCATTTGTCTATTGTTGATCTTAGAACATAAGCCATTGGTGTTCTGTTCAGGAAATTTTCCCCTGTGCCGATGTGTTCAAGGTTCTTTCCACTTTCTCTTCTACTAGTTTCAGTGTATCTGGTTTTATGTGGAGATCCTTGATTCACTTTGACTTGAGCTTTATACAAGGAGACAAAAATGGATCAATTTGCATTCTTCCACATACTGACCTCCAGTTGAATCAGCACCATTTGAAAATTCTATGTTGCTTCCACCTCGGCCGGCAAGGAAGACACAACACGGTCGGATTCTTCTCAACAGCCTTTATTGCAGGAACGACTCAATGCTGCTACTGGGACCCCGGGAACCCAGGGATGTCTGCTTATATACTCTCAGCCCCCATCCACTCACAGCAGGCCACGTCACCTCACCAGGCATGCAGCTTCAGCCAATCAGGGCAGCAGGGGCATGTCTCCACCAAATATGGACTTGTTTACCCCGCCAGCATCATGGTGCACCTGCACAGCTCTCACAATGGTCATGGCTTATTTTCAGGTGTATGAGGAAGTCAGGTGCAAGTCGTAAGACTTAGCTGCAGTCCTGGGCACAATCTTGGGACTGCTGCCACACCCGCTCCTCACAATTCTCTTTTTTTCCATTGGATGGTTTAAGCAGCTTTATCAAAGATCAGGTGACCATAAGTGTTTGGTCTCATTTTGGGTCTTCAATTCTTTTTCATTGATCTACCAATCTGTCACTATACTAATACCATGCAGTTTTTATCACTATTGCCCTGTAGTACAGTTTGAAGTCAGGGATGGTGATTTCCCCGGAAGTACTTTTATTTTTGAGAATAGTTTTCACTGTCCTGGGGTTTTGGTTATTCCAAATGAATTTGCAAATTGATCTTTCTAACTCTATGAAGAATTGAGTTGGAATTTTAATGGGGATTGCATTGAATCTGTCGATTGCTTTTGGCAAGACGACCATTTTTACTATGTTAATCCTGAAAAATCCATGAGCATGGGAAAAGTTTCCATCTTCTGTGACCTTCTTCAATTTTTTTCCTTTAGGGACTTGAAGTTCTTACCATACAGATCTTTCACTTGCTTGTTTAGAGTCACACCAAGGTATTTTATATTATTTTGTGACTACTGTGAAGGGTTTCATTTCCCTAAATTCTTTCTCAGCCTGTTTATCATTTGAGTAGAGGAAGGCTACTGAATTGTTTGAGTTTATATTCAGGTACTTTGCTGAAGCTATTTATCAGCTGTAGGAATTTTCTTGTGTAATTTTTGGGCTCATGTCAGTATATTATCATATCATCTGTAAATAATGATATTTTCACTTCTTTCTTCCCATGTGTATACTGTTGACCTCCTTTTGTTGTCTAATTGTTCTGGCTAGGACTTCGAGTACTATATTGAACAGGTAGGGAGAGAGTGGGTAGGCTTGTCTAGTCCCTGATTTTAGTGGGATTGCTTCAAGTTTCTGTACATTTAGTTTGATGTTGGCTACTGGATTGTTGTATATTGCTTTTACTATGTTTAGGTATGGACATTGAATTCCTGATCTTTCCAAGAGTTTTACCATGAAGGGGCATTGAATTTTGTCAAATGCTTCCCCAGCATCTGTTGTCATGTTCATGTGGGTTTTTTTTTCTTTGAATTTGTTTATATAGTGGATTATATTGATGGATTTCCATATATTGAACCATCCCAGCATCCCTTGGATAAAGCCTACTTGATCATGATGGATGATCATTTTGTTGTGTTCTTGAATTTGGTTTGTGTGAATTTTATTTAGTATTTTTACATCAATATTCATAAGGAAAATTGGTCTGAAGTTCTTTTTCTTTGTTGGGTCTTTGTGTGGTTTAGGTATAAGCATAATTCTGGCTTCATAAAATGAATTCGGTAGTATTCCTTCTGTTTTTAGTTTCCCAGCCCCCCCCCCAAAAAAAAAACAGCCCAGGACCAGATGATTTTAGTACAAAGAAGACCTTATACAAATACTCTTCATAATATTCTGCAATGAAAGTATTTAGGATCACTTGGAAATTGTTCTGTGATCCATCAGTTCCCCATGCTGTAGACAGGAAAAGACCATCTGGATAGGTACTATTCTGTGATTCCTATCTCCCTTTGCTTTGTATTTCCTTGATTCTCTCTGCTTATGGTGATAAATGCTGTAAGTTAATTTTTGCATACATGTTTTTGTTTGTTTTTTCTTGCTTTGCTTTGTTTGTTTGTTTTAATTTCACAATATCCTACTACCCAGACAAATGAAAAGAAGATTGTTAAAATATCATGTCACAAATCAGGGGCACAAGTCCCTTCCAGTCCACTCCAGCACTGGGGTGCCTTGTCCGTGGAGTCTCCGGACACCTGCAAGGCACACACAGGATCCTCCATGGGATCCTAAGACCTCTGGTGAGTGGAACACAGTGTCTGCTCCAATCCAATAGCGTGGGACCTGAGACTGCATTAACTAGGGAAGCAGATAACCTGGCCTGATAAGGGGCACAACTCCCTTCCCGTCCACTCCAGCACCAGGGTGCCTTGTGGGAGGAGTTTCAGGAAACCCCCAAGGTCCTCACAGGACCCGCCATGGGAACTTAAGACCTCTGGTGAGGGGAACACAACTTCTGCCAGGAGGCAGGTTCTTCCCTGCAAGAAGAGAGCTTGCCTGCAGTGAATACTCTGACCACTGAAACTAAGGAGAGATCTAGTCTCCCAGTTCTGATGATAGAGGCTAACAGAGTCTCCTGAGGAACAAGCTCTAGCCAGAGACAACTATAACAACTAGCTTCAGAGATTACCAGATGCCGAAAGGCAAATTAAGAATCCTACTAACAGAAATCAAGACCACTCACCATCATCAGAACGCAGCACCCCACCTAGTCCTGGGCAACCCAACACACCTGAAAAGCTAGACCCGGATTTAAAAGCATATCTCATGATGATGGTAGAGGACATCAAGAAGGACTTTAATAACTCAATAAAGAAATACAGGAGAACACAGCTAAACAGGTAGAAGACCTTAAAGAGGAAACACAAAAATTCCTTAAAGAATTGCAGGAAAACACGACCAAACAGGTGATGGAATTGAATAAAACCATACAAGACATAAAAAGGGAAGTAGAAACAATAAAGAAAACACAAACTGAGGCAACGATGGAGATAGAAACCCTAGGAAAGAAATCTGGAACCATAGATGCGAGCATCAGCAACAGAATACAAGAGATGGAAGAGAGAATCTCAGGTGCAGAAGATTCCATAGAGAACATTGGCACAACAATCAAAGAAAATGGAGAATCAAAAAGATCCTAACTCAAAACATCCAGGAAATCCAGGACACAATGAGAAGACCAAACCTACAGATAATAAGAGTAGATGAGAATGAAGATTTTCAACTCAAAGTACCAGCAAATATCTTCAACAAAATTATAGAAGAAAACTTCCCAAAACTAAAGAATGACATGCCCATGAACATACAAGAAGCCTACAGAACTCCAAATAGACTGGACCAGAAAAGAAATTCCTCCCGACACATAATAATCAGAACAACAAATGCACTAAATAAAGAGAGAATATTAAAAGCAGTGAGGGAGAAATGTCTAGTAACATATAAAGGCAGGCCTATCAGAATTACACCAGACTTTGCACCAGAGACTATGAAGGCCAGAAGAGCCTGGACAGATGTTATACAGACACTAAGAGAACACAAATGCCAGCCCAGGCTACTATACCCGGCCAAACTCTCAATTACCATAGATGGAGAAGCCAAAGTATTCCACAACAAAACCAAATTCACACATTAGCTTTCCACGAATCCAGCCCTTCAAAGGATAATAACAGAAAAAAACCAATACAAGGATGGAAATCACGCCCTAGAAAAAGCAAGAAAGTAATCCCTCAACAAACCAAAAAGAAGACAGCCACAAGAACAGAATGCCAACTCTAACAACAAAAATAAAAGGAAGCAACAATTACTTTTCCTTAATATCTCTTAATATCAATGGACTCAATTCCCCAATAAAAAGACATAGACTAACAGACTGGCTACACAAACAGGACCCAACATTCTGCTGCTTACAGGAAACCCATCTCAGGGAAAAAGACAGACACTACCTCAGAGTGAAAGGCTGGAAAACAATTTTCCAAGCAAATGGTCTGAAGAAACAACCTGGAGTAGCCATTCTAATATCTAATAAAATTGAATTCCAACCCAAAGTTATCAAAAAAGACAAGGAGGGGCACTTCATACTCATCAAAGGTAAAATCTTCCAAGAGGAACTCTCAATTCTGAATATCTATGCTCCAAGTGCAAGGGCAGCCACATTCATTAAAGACACTATAGTAAAGCTCAAAGCACATATTGCACCTCACACAATAATAGTGGGAGACTTCAACACGCCACTTTCACCAATGGACAGATCATGGAAAGAGAAACTAAACAGGGACACAGTGAAACTACCAGAAGTTACGAAACAAATGAACTTAACAGATATCTACAGAACATTTTATCCTACAACAAAAGGATATACCTTCTTCTCAGCACCTCGCAGGACCTTCTCGAAAATTGACCATATAATTGGTCACAAAACAGGCCTTAACAGATACAAAAATATTGAAAGTGTCCCATGCATCCTATCAGACCACCATGGACTAAGGCTGATCTTCAATAACAACATAAATAATGGAAAGCCAACAATCACGTGGAAACTGAACAACACGCTTCTCAATGATACCTTGGTCAAGGAAGGAATAAAGAAAGAAATTAACGACATTTTAGAGTTTAATGGAAATGAAGCCACAACATACCCAAAACCTATGGGACACAATGAAAGCATTTCTAAGAGGAAAATTCATAGCTCTGAGTGCCTCCAAAAAGAAACTAGAGAGAGCACACACTAGCAGCTTGACAACACATCTAAATACTCTAAAAAAAAAAAAGGAAGCAAATTCACCCAAGAGGAGTAGACAGCAGGAAATAATCAAACTCAGGGGTGAAATCAAACAAGTGGAAACAAAAGAACTATTCAAAGAATTAACCAAAGGAGGAGTTGGTTCTTTGAGAAAATCAACAAGATAGATAAACCCTTAGTAGACTCACTAGAGTGTACAGGGACAGCATCCTAATTAACAAAATCAGAAATGAAAAGGGAGATATAACAACAGATCCTGAAGAAATCCAAAACACCATCAGATCCTTCTACAAAAGCCTATACTCAACAAACCTGGAAAACCTGGAAGAAATGGACAAATTTCTAGACAGATACCAGGTACCAAAGTTAAACCAGGATCAAGTTAAGGATCTAAACAGTCCCATATCCCCTAAAGAAATAGAAGCAGTCATTAATAGCCTCCCAGCCAAAAAAAAAAAGCCCAGGACCAGATGTGTTTAGTGCAGAGTTCTATCAGACCTTCAAAGAAGATCTAATTCCAGTTCTGCACAAACTATTCCACAAAATAGAAGTAGAAGGTACTCTACCCAACTCATTCTATGAAGCCACAATTACTCTGATATCTAAACCACAGAAAGACCCAACAAAGATAGAGAACTTCACACCAATTTCCCCTATGAATATCGATGCAAAAATACTCAATAAAATTTTCGCTAACCCAATCCAAGAACACATTAAAGCAATCATCCAACCTGACCAAGTAGATTTTATTCCAGGAATGCAGGGATGGTTTAATATACGGAAATCCATCAATGTAATCCATTATATAAACAAACTTAAAGATAAAAACCACATGATCATCTCCGTAGATGCGGAGAAAGCATTTGACAAGATCCAACACCCATTCATGATAAAAGTCTTGGAAAGATCAGGAATTCAAGGCCCATACCTAAACATGATAAAAGCAATCTACAGCAAACCAGTAGCCAACGTCAATGTAAATGGTGAGAACCTGAAGGCAATCCCACTAAAATCAGGGACTAGACAAGGCTGCCCACTTTCTCCCAATCTTTTCAACATAGTACTTGAAGTCCTAGCCAGAGCAATTCAACAACAAAAGGAGATCAAGGGGATACAAATTGGAAAAGATGAAGTAAAATATCACTTCTGCAGATGATATGATTGTATATATAAGTGACCCTAAAAATTCCACCAGAGAACTCCTAAGCCTGATAAACAGCTTCGGTGAAGTAGCTGGATATAAAATTAACTCAAACAAGGCAATGGCCTTTCTCTACACAAAGAATAAACAGGCTGAAAAAGAAATTAGGGAAACAACACCCTTCTCAATAGTCACAAATAATATAAAATATCTTGGCATGACTCTAACTAAGGAAGTGAAAGATCTGTATAATAAAAACTTCAAGTCTCTGAAGAAAGAAATTATAGAAGATCTCAGAAGATGGAAAGATCTCCCATGCTCATGGATTGGCAGGATCAACATTGTAAAAATGGCTATCTTGCCAAAAGCAATCTACAGATTCAATGCAATCCCCATCAAAATTCCAACTCAATTCTTCAAAGAATTAGAAAGTGCAATCTGCAAATTCATATGGAATAACAAAAAACCTAGGATAGCAAAAACTCTTCTCAAGGATAAAAGAACCTCTGGTGGAATCACCATGCCGGACCTAAAGCTTTACTACAGAGCAATTGTGATAAAAACTGTGTGGTACTGGTATAGTGACAAACAAGTAGACCAATATAGAATTGAAGACCCAGAAATGAACCCGCACACCTATGGTCACTTGATCTTCGACAAAGGAGCTAAAACCATCCAGTGGAAGAAAGACCGCATTTTCAACAAATGTTGCTGGCAAAACTGGTTGTTATCATGTAGAAGAATGCGAATTGATCCATTCCTATCTCCTTGTACTAAGGACAAGTCTAAGGGGATCAAGGAACTTCACATAAAACCAGAGACACTGAAACTTATAGAGGAGAAAGTGGGGAAAAGCCTTGAAGATATGGGCACAAGGAAAAAATTCTTGAATAGAACAGCAATGGCTTTTGCTGTAAGATCGAGAATTGACAAGTGGGACCTCATGAAACTGCAAAGCTTCTGCAAGGCAAAAGACACCATCAATAAGACAAAAAAAAAACCACCAACAGATTGGGAAAGGATCTTTACCTATCCTAAATCAGATAAGGGACTAATATCCAATATATATAAAGAACTCAAGAAGGTGGACTCCAGAAAATCAAATAACCCCATGAAAAAATGGGGCTCAGAACTGAACAAAGAATTCTCACCTGAGGAATACCGAATGGCAGAGAAGCATCTGAAAAAAATGTTCAACATCCTTAATCATCAGGGAAATGCAAATCAAAACAACCCTGAGATTCCACTTCACACCAGTCAGAATGGCTAAGATCAAAAATTCAGGTGACAGCAGATGCTGGCAAGGATGTGGAGAAAGAGGAACACTCCTCCATTGTTGGTGGGATTGCAAGCTTGTACAACCACTCTGGAAATCAGTCTGGCGGTTCCTCAGAAAATTGGACATAGTACTACAGGAGGATCCTGAAATACCTCTCCTGGGCATATATCCAGAAGATGTCCCAACCGGTAAGAAGGACACATGCTCCACTATGTTCATAGCAGCCTTATTCATAATAGCCAGAAGCTGGAAAGAACCCAGATGCCCCTCAACAGAGGAATGGATACAGAAATTATGGTACATTTACACAATGGAGCACTACTCAGCTATTAAAAAGAATGAATTTATGAAATTCCTAGCCAAATGGATGGACCTGGAGGGCATCATCTTGAGTGAGGTAACACAATCACAAAGGAACTCACACAATATGTACTCAATGATAAGTGGATATTAGCCCAAAAGTTAGGACACCCAAGATATAAGATACAATTTGCTAAACGCATGAAACTCAAGAAGAATGAAAACCAAAGTGTGGACACTATGCCCCTTCTTAGAAATGGGAACAAAACACCCATGGAAGGAGTTACAGAGACAAAGTTTGGAGCTGTGTTGAAAGGATGGACCATCTAGAGACTGCCATATCCAGGTATCCATCCCATAATCAGCTTCCAAACGCTGACACCACTGCATACACTAGCAAGATTTTGCTGAAAGGACCCAGATATAGCTGTCTCTTGTGAGACTATGCGGGGGCCTAGCAAACACAGAAGTGGATGCTCACAGTTAGCTATTGGATGGATCACAGGGCTCCTAATGCAGAAGATAGAGAAAGTACCCAAGGAGTTAAAGGGACCCTATAGGGGGAACATGATGAACTAACCAGTACCCTGGAGCTCTTGTTTCTAGCCGCAAATGTATTGAAAGATGGCCTAGTTTGCCATCACTGGAAAGAGAGGCCCATTGGACTTGCAAACTTTATATGCCCCAATACAGGGGAATGCCAGGGCCAAAAGAATGGGAATGTGTGGGTATTGAAGTGGGGGGGTATGGGGGACTTTTGGGATTGCATTGGAAATGTAATTGAGGAAAATATGTAATAAAAATATTAAAAATTTAAAAAAAAGAAATTAGGGAAACAACACCCTTCTCAATAGTCACAAATAATATAAATTATCTTCGTGTGACTCTAACGAAGGAAGTGAAAATTCTGAATGATAAGAACTTCAAGTCTCTGAAGAAAGAAATTAAAGAAGAAATCAGAAGATGGAAAGATCTCGCATGGTCATGGATTGGCAGGATCAACATTGTAAAAATGGCTATCTTGCCAAAAGCAATCTACAGATTCAATGCAATCCACATCAAAATTCCAACTCAATTCTTCAACAAATTAGAAAGAGCAATCTACAAATTCATCTGTAATAACAAGAAACCTAGGATAGCAAAATCTCTTCTCAAGGATAAAAGAACCTCTGGTGGAATCACCATGCCGGACCTAAATTTTTACTACAGAGCAATTGTGATAAAAAACGGCATGGTACTGGTATAGTGACAGACAAGTAGACCAATGGAATACAATTGAAGACCCAGAAATGAACCCACACACCTATGATCACTTGATCTTTGACAAGGGAGCTAAAACCATCCAGTGGAAGAAAGACAGCATTTTCAACAAATGGTGCTGGAAAGAACTGGTGGTTATCATGTAGAAGAATGCGAATTGATCCATTCCTATCTCCTTGTACTAAGGTCAAATCTAAGTGGATCAAGGAAATCCACATCAAACAAGAGACACTGAAACTTATAGAGGAGAAAGTGAGGAAAAGCCTTGAAGATATGGGCACAGGGGAAAAATTCCTGAATAGAAAAGCAATGGCTTGTTCTGTAAGATCAAGAATTGACAAATGGGACCTGCAAAGCTTCTGCAAGGCAAAAGACACCATCAATAAGATAAAAAAACCACCAACAGATTGGGAAAGGATCTTTACCTATCCTAAATCAGATAGGGGACTAATATCCAATATATATAAAGAACTCAAGAAAGGTGGACTCCAGAAAATCAAATAACCCCATGAAAAATGGGGCTCAGAGCTAAACAAAGAATTCTCACCTGAAGAATACCGAATGGCAGAGAAGCACCTGAAAAATGCTCAGCATGCTTAATCATCAGAGAAATGCGAATCAATACAACCCTGAGATTCCACCTCACACCAGTCAGAATGGCTAAGATCAAAAATTCAGGTGACAGCAGATGCTGGCAAGGATGTGGAGAAAGAGGAACACTCCTTCATTGTTGGTAGTATGCAAGCTTGTACAACCACTCTGGATGTCAGTCTGGCGGTTCCTCAGAAAATTGGACATAGTACTACAGGAGGATCCTGAAATACCTCTTCTGGGCATATATATCCAGAAGATGTCCCAACCGGTAAGAAGGACACATGCTCCACTATGTTCAAAGCAGCCTTATTTATAATAGCCAGAAGCTGGAAAGAACCCAGATGCCCCTTATCAGAGGAATGGATAAAAAAATGTGGTACATTTACACAATGGAGTACTACTCAGCTATTAAAAAGAATGAATTCCTAGGCAAATGGTTGGGCCTGAAGGGCATCATCATTAGTGAGTTAACACAATCACAAAAGAACTCAAATGATATGTACCCATTTATAAGTGGATATTAGTCCAGAAACTTAGTATACCCGAGATATAAGAGACAATTTGTAAAACACATGAAACTGAAGAAGAACGAAGACCAAAAAATAGACACTTTGCCCCTTCTTAGAACTGGAAAAAATCACCCATGGAATGAGTTACAGACACAAACTTTGGAGTGGAGACAAAAGAATGGACCATCTAGAGACTGCCATATCCAGGGATCTATCCCATAATTAGCCTCCAAACGCTGACACCATTGCATACACTAGCAAGATTTTGCTGAATGGACCCTGATATAGCTGTCTCTTGTGAGACCAGGCCGGGGCCTAGCAAACACATAAGTGGATGCTCACAGTCAGCTATTGGATGGATCACAGGGCCCCCAATGGAGGAGCTAGAGAAAGTATCCAAGGAGCTAAAGATATCTGCAACCCTGTAGGTGCAACAACATTATGAACTAACCAGTACCTGGAGCTCTTGACTCTAGCTGCATATGTATCAAAAGATGGCCTAGTAGGCAATCAGTGGAAAGAGAGGCCCATTGGTCGTGCAAACTTTATATGCCTCAATACAGAGGAAGGCCAGGGCCAAGAAGTCGGAGTGGGTGGTTGGGGGAGTCGATGGGGGAGCGTGTGGGGAACTTTTGGGATAGCACTGGAAATGTAAATGAAATAAATACCTAATTTAAAAAAAAAAGAAAAAATCATGTCACAAGCTAGAAATTAGGAGAAAGTATAGTAAAACATGTTTTCTTGCTCATTTTCATTTGTTACTTTTATTCTCAAATACTATTTTCTGTTATGTTAACAAATTCCCTGACTTTTAAAAAATGCATGTATTAAATAATTTAAAATTCATTTTAAAGCTTGTAAAAGTCCACTTGCAATTCGTAATTTGATTTGTTTCTTTTCTAAATGTATACATGAAGGAAAAAAAGAGATTTTTGAAGTTCCTTGTTTCTTTCTCACACATATGGGTCAGGCGAGTTGCCCTTATATCAGGAAGAAAATGGCAATTAGGATGTCATGATAACCTCTCAGTGTCTACACAAAGTTTGTTCCTATTGTTAAGAGATTGTGTTTGTGCTGTTGAGGGCTGAACAACAAGAAGTTTCATTCTCACATCTAGTGACAAAGTAGTACACATTTCTGTCTGCCTCCCTAATTATAAGCAGCTTAAATGAAAGAAGAAAATATCCTAATGGATTCAGTTCTGACTCAAGACTGCTACCATAAGTGGGAGAAATAGAAATGATGCCTTTCAAAGAAATATTCTACCTGTAGTAACAGTAGACCTGTACAATGGGCTTAAGCAGTAAGCTGGTCTTGAATTAGTCATTCTACATAAAGAGCAGGAAGGGAAACTAGAACATTTAAATCATTGAGAAGGGTCATAGATTTTATGAGGATTGTCCTTTGAGGCTTTTACTCCCTAGATCAGCCTGTTTATCTCAGGCAACAGATCAATGCAAGATGATTCCAAGGTCTTTAAGTGTTTATACTGTTCCTATTCTATCAGGAGATTTTCACCTTTGAGGAATAATCACTCAATGACTAGTGGAACTGTCATCAATAAATAATGTCAATTATATTGAATTTTAACATAAATGTATCATATATAATATCATAAAACATGTATATTCATATATTATATATATGTATGTATATATCAGTGTATAAATGTATCAGTACCTATATAAGACAACAATTTGATATATGAATACTAATAAAATTAAACTGTTAAAATAGAATGACCCTCTCCATTCCAATTGTGAAACAAATTATTGGTTTGTAAACCACTTAACTGGTGTAGACTAAGATACATATCTCTTTATGCAAATTTCTCATCTGAAAAATTATGCAAGTCAGTACACATGATCTCTATTCTGTACCTTATACCATAAGTGCATCTTCTTTGATGATTTATGTAAATTGTACAGCACATGTTTATTACCTTTTTCCTTACCAGAGTGTAATACATATTGAGTTATTGAGTTACAATGATAGAAAGCCACTGCTTGAGAAACATACAAGAGATCGACAACTTCTATCACTCAACAGATGTGGCAATTCTTACGTCTGGCTGAGGTCTTTGTAGATTTTTATGAAACCCTGATTGTGTTTCCATCTTCTTTTGTCTCTTCCCTGTTCTTCATGCTGGCTTTTTGCTCATCTTGCAATATTCCTTTTGAAGACCTTGTCCTCTTAGTGGAGCAGCCCTGCCTTAAGAACTGCTCCAGGTAAGATAAGTTCTAACTGGCTTGAGATGCATGAGAATCTCAAAAGTGGTCACTCAGACTCTGTGGACATTTTACATGAAATCCTAGGTCAGGATCACCTGTCCACATTTGGAATAACCAGGGTCCATCCATGATAGAATTAGCATCAACTTACCTATGTTAACCAGGCTCAACACAGATCTCGTCCCAATATATCAAGAGAGCTCTCTCATTTAACTTGGTCAAAAATGAAGCACGCTACTTACTAATAAGAGGACTGTTGCAGTAATTTTGTTTTACAGATGAGACCTCTGTGACTATGCAGCCACAACTGGCGTGATGCAGTGAGTTTTCTTCCCTGGACTTACTAGTAGGCCTTCTTGTATATAAAGCATACTGAATTATAAAATTACAAGAAACAAACGAGATATTTTGTGAAAAGTTACACACACACACACACACACACACACACACACACACACACACGATGGATTTAATGCACTTTAGGACTCCAAAGAGCTTTCTAGTAATCTTTGGTCTTCACCAATGTTCCTCTTCCAATCATGCTGAAATGTGACTCGTCCCGAAGTCACCTGGTTTGGAGCTATCATTAAACAGAATGGGCTTCATTCCATCACCTTTTCCATTTTTTTTTTAATTCTTGGCATGAATGATAAGGTGTGCATTCTTCTTCCAAGGTCATGGTTAATGGGGTGTTTGGATGGCATAGAACAACACTATAGACGTCATGCATTTGAAACAGTAGCTGGCATTCCCATGATCTACATGTGTAAATTCCATGGGCATGTTCACACTGATACTACTTAAAGCTGACACACTAAAAAGCTTCCTGTTGTAGACACACATATTATGGTGCCTTGCTCCTCTCCTTTTTGTAGAAGCCTTGGGGACAATTAATTTTCTCAGACTTCAGGTGCCTGCATTTTTCCCTCTGTATAAAACAGACATTTAAATTATGAGTTTATGGGCTAAAGGCCCAGATTTCAGATTAATTGCACAAAGCTTTCATGTGGATTAATACCATAATTATTAAACTTTTTATCTAGGGTTGAAAATTTTTACCAGCCAAAAAATAGTTTAAGAAATTAAAGGGCAGCTTGGATATGGAAACACATAGTTAACTAAAGGGCAAATAATTCCCATAATTCATGTCAAAATCCCATGAGTAGTTATTAATAACAAGGGCTTACAATACTTTCATGTGAATTATACTTGCCATGAAATTAAAATATACAGATTAATCCCCATTAACTTCTAGATATTGTGAGTAAAAGAGCAAGCTTGCAATAATTGAAATAGGTTACTAATATACTTTTAGTCTACATTCAACTCATTATACTTCCTGTTTCTTGGGGTTCAACCTTGGCCTTCTTAGTTATTCTGTTGATTTTAATGTTTCCAAACAGATGAAAGAAAAACCAGTTAGCACCTTTTCAATGAAGAAACAAATTGTTTCAGATACTCCTCTTTGTTTATTTTTATTTTATTTTTTCCCTTTCTCATTTTTTAAAGAAATGTAGTTTCAGATTTAAGAGGTTAATATTCCCTTACATATAATAATATTTGTAACATTTTGGGCCATGTCAGGGATAGAACCCAGGCCTCATGACATGCTAGAAGAGACTCTATGATGGATATATCCTCTATCTCCAGGGAGAAAACATTTGCTGAGATATGAGTTGAGAGGAACACAAAGAGGTTGTGGCTTGTAAGCTCAGAGATCTGTGAAGGAGAACTTTAAGGCAAGTATGGAGTATCTGATGAGACCTTTGTGGGTTAGAGTGAGCACATTCACTCACTTAATGTATATGCATACCGAGAGAGCAATCCCTCCTAGGTGTGGAAGTATTCCAAGGCATAGTGGCTGCCTTAGACTGAGCACCTTACTTGACCATGGATCAACACTTTGTCCTATACACACAAAATTATTTTCAAATTTAATTTATAAAGAATACAAAATAAAATGCTATAATTTGCAACGTATTAGGGCAATTATAAAATATGTCACAATGTTAGCTTTGATGATAAAGGAATGGTTTGTGTAGCTTTTATTTAATATTTTTAGAAGGTAGTTGATCATAGGTAACTAAATGTAAATAGGTAAGTACAGCTAAGTGGAGATTACTGCATCAGGTTTATATGCTAAAATAAATCAGGTATGGTCCTGATGGTGAAAGAAGCTCTTGTTTCTTGAGCTCTTTGAGCTTTAAACACTGTGGTGAATACAATGTGCTAATGTAAAGAATCTTTAAGTGAACTAAGTATTTCAGTTTTATATCATTACAAAAATTAACACATACATAACAATAATTATGTACTGGGAATTTCCTGAAGATTACATTCATTTCATATATTAGATTAAATTTAGGAAATATATTTTTCCCCTTACACTGATGAGGAATTTAAGTCATAAAGCAAATGATATATCACTTGAATTAGGACAAAGAGTTAATGAGACAGAGTCAAGACTTCAGCAGAGGAATGTGATAAGTCTAAAGGGTCCATCTGTGTTATTTGCAACCACATATATGAGGATATATATATATATATATATATATATATCATATACATGCATGTATATATATATATGTACACACACACACACACACACACACACATATATATATATATATATATATACATATATATATATATATATATGGAAACTCAAAGATATTTAAAAAGCAACCTGATTTTGAATATATTGTAATATGTTTATAGTTTTAGGACAAATCTAAAATGTTGTGAACCCATTATTCCACTATGCAAATATGACACTTGTGTGCTTTGATGCACAAACTAATTTTAGTGGAACACTTCCCTAAGTAAGGAGAATTACTTCTAAGAATGATAACAGCTCTGACTATATTTGTAGCATCCAAATTAATTGATATTTTGGAGGGCTCTGTCACCAGAAGTTTGATGTGTTCAAAGGTACAGTTTGTTGCTGTTCCAAGAGGGTTTTACCTTAGAGGAACACCAAAGACTGTTGGTTGATAAGAGAGACTAATATGTTTGCACTAGATATTTTTCAAAAGATTCATAGTATATTACATCATAATAGGCCTCCTGAGGACTGGCAGCAACTTCTCCAGGATTTGACCCAGAGCAAAATGCATTCACAAGTGGGAACTACCAATACACTTGAGGTTTGATTTTTCACAAAATGAAAGCTTGAAATGACGTATGTACAATTTGAGCCAATTCATTACCATTTCCTGCCTTGTCTCGTCTGACCCTGGTGTACAGAACATTCAATGCTGACTTGGAGCTATTTACAGATGGACAGAACATTCTGAATGATCACAACCCATAAAATGCCAGCTCCATAGATTCTATTCTCTCCTACCATGCCCATACATTAGGCATTCCAGATTGTGAGACAAATCATTTTAGACCATTTTTAAAAAATCTCCCTAAGAGATTGGAAAATTCTCTTGAATTTCTATCTCTGTGCATTTGAAATCTTGACTCAAGACAAAGCCAACTGTTCACTACACACAAGAAAAACTCTCTTTGTTAATAGCAACGTGTTTTTGAGGGTCACAGAACATTTCTTGGGTAGGTGTATTTCCTACACTTGGACTAGAAAGATGCTTTTCCATCCACGCAACAGCTACCCAAACTCTGTCTTCAGAAACAGAGACGTATACAATGTAATATAGAAAGACATAAAGAATTCAGATGTCCTTAAGGAAGAAGGCTTAATATCCAGCATTTGTAGCTTATCACTTGTTAATCAGCTGCAAGATTCGTTTATGTTATAATACATAATAGAAAAATTGGGAGTGTTTACAATTGTATCATTGTAAAGGAGACTAGAGACAATCTTTGCTTGCTTTCCTATTGCCATCCAACTTTTTGGCATCATTCTTTTCCTACAGCTATATCAGAGCAAAAGTTTACCAACTCATCTCTCTCCTTTTAAGGGGCCTACCACATCCTCCACAGCCAAACACTGCTCCTGGAAGAAGACTAAGGATGCAGGAATGAATAGGCCATCAACCATGCAACCATCCAGAAGTCTCAAATGGGTCTAAACAATGACTTGTTAAAACATACCCAAAGCTAAAACTTAAATCGCTATTTGACATCACTGAACATATCCTTTCATGGGACCTGCTTGAGTTTCAGTAATGACAAACTTATATACCAAAAACAAATTATCAATAATGAGATAAATTTTAATTGAATTTAAATCTTTTGACACCATGATATTATTAAAAGTACAGAAAGAGACAAACATTTCCAAATTGAAATTCAAATACATTAAATATCTATACAATCGTATTTTCATACCAATACTTCTTATGCTTGAGTGTTAAGGTTGGAGAAATCTAAAATCCTTCTAATATCCATACCATCTCAGCAGGGAGGGCTACCACCTTTTTGGTAGAGAAATTATCCTTGCAGTTTCTGAAGACTGGGTGTTCTTTCTCAGAAGTGATCTGTTTCTTCCTTCTTAGAATTAGACCTTAGGATTGCTGTTCACCCACAGCATTTGTCTGACACTTGTCACCAAACTAACTGTTCAATGGAATCAAGAAAGACTAGATGGTCATGCCATTGACAGTGACTCCATAGAACTAAAAGATAGAAAAAAAATACTCTTCTTTAAAATGTTATCTCAAGGCTAGATAAATCTCTCAGCAGTTAAGAACACAACGTTGTGTCTCCAGCACCCACATTGGGTGAATCATTGATGCCTGTGATCTGCAATCAAGCTATCTGTCACCATCTTCTGCCCTCTGTAAGCAGCTACTTTCATATTCCCATACACATGTAAGCAAAGACACTTACAAAATTTTTAAAACCAATCTTTAAGAAAATTTTCAGTAGCTATTATTTCTGACACAACTCTTTGCAGAAGCTTGGTATTATGCTAAAAGACAATAGTTATCTTGTCTGGGGCTATTCTGTTGATGTGTCAGTCTGACACATTTTGATATCTAAGACAGAATTCATGTCAGTTGGGAAAATGTCACTGCATGAGGTGAATTTTACCTTTCTTCATTGCATGAGTGCAATTCACTGTGAATAAGGTTTTCCAGGGCAAACTGGGGGTTGCATTGTTTTCAGGTCTGGCACTCTGAATCTCAACTTGCCAATCTACCCTGAGCTCAGGTCTTCAGGAAGTAACATATGCTAAGGATGAAGTGGTTGACTTTGTGTTCCCACTCCAATTGTAATCCAGTCTCAGTACACTAGTCAGACTTCTCATCACATTGCAAGATAAATAATAGAACTAACAAAACAGGGTTTCTTTTGTTTATGATTTTGGATATTCCTATTGTAAATAAAATTTCCCAGAAAGCAGCTGCACCTACAATGGCTGGCTGACTATCAACAATGGGGTAAGATTGGAATGTTGCAAATTTAGTGCCAAATTCTCTTGGCTAATTTTATCCCTGTTATTAGCCATTTAGGGTTTAGTTCTGTATGGTAGCTAACATATTTTGACTATTAAATAAATAACTCATGACTATTAACTAAAATGATTCTATAATTCACTAACCCAGATGCTAAGATATCAGACATAGTCTGAGGTCCATAGTATAGATTTCCACTTTGGCCAAAACTGATTTAATCGATGTTTCCACTATTGCATTTGACAATTATTAACTTAAGTCTTTCGTTGTTCTATTACTCTAAACACTTCACAAAACCTGTTGCCTGTTAGAACATGGAATTTAGATAAAATGAACCTATGCTCCTGGGCCATGGTCACTCATATTTGGCTCCAGCAGAAGTTATCTATTACTCCCTTTTAAGAGAGAGTTATGTTATCTTGAATCTGCTTTGTCCATAATTCTTGGGTTCACAAATTCTGTGTCCATGGTAGGACAGAATATTAAGGTAGCAAGAGTTGTATGCAGGTAGAGAACAAACACAGGAAGGCACAAAGGGCTTAATAGAAAGTGCTTAGAACAGGATTTTAAATAGCCAGTAGGATTTGTCATTATGGATATATCAACTGTTTCATGCAAGTAGTTAGATAATAGTTTAACTGGCTATGTTGAGTGTGGATTTGCTAGAAAAAACAGTTTAGTGACTGAGAAAGGGTAGTTAAGATAATTTTCCATAGAACCCAAGCTACCCACAAAGTAGCTCTCAAGCATCTGTAACTGATTCTAGGATATCCATACAGATAAAGTAAAATGATGTCTTCAAACAAAACCAAAAAGCCATTTGGCCTAGATGCTCCCACTCTCTCCACATCTGGACTCTGGTAGGAAGAAGACCCACCATCCCAAGATGAGATCCCCTATCCTATCTTGTTCCTATATAAATTATCCAGTCTGTGGCACTGAGGTATTAGAAGCAGAATACAAACTAAGGGTATAGTTGGATCAGTGTTCTACCAACTTACCTGGACTGTAGACTATTTTCTTAAGAGTCAGTGTTTTTAGTCTGTAGATACTCAAGTTTTTCTTTTCATCTTTCTTTGGATTCTTTAGTATCATTTTTATTTTCAAAGTACTCAAGGATCCCAGATAGTTTTACCTTCTCAAAGTACTAAAGGGATACCAATTCAGAATCACAGCAAATAGTATTGATCATGAGATTGTAGGCTTAACCAGGTAGAAGAAAGAGTGCTGGCTCCAGATCTTCATGATTTTTTCCTTGGTTACATTTTCTTAATAAATTAGGAGCATTTGATCCAGCCTCCTCCATGAAGTGGTGTTAACAGACACAACTTCTTTGTGATCCTTTCCTCCTTCATATATCTAACCCTTTGGATTATATGGACTTTATGCACAGGTGCTAAAATGTCTATCATAATGTTACCTTCACTGTATCACAGTCTTCTTTCTGTTGGCTTTGTTTGATGCATTTCCTGAAGCCAGTGTCTACACCAGTAGATAATGAATGTGAACTGAAGTATAAAGCTTGCATGTCTGAGTAATTAGAGTGATAAATTCTTAGAGTTTGAATCACTCCTTATCTTTCTGGATATTAGGCTACTTGATGCAGATTGCTATGGTTAGGGTATTGATACATCCACTGAATGGCCCTGTGTTGAAGGTCCCTCCTAGGCATGGCATTTTGAAAAGATAGTATAACTTTTGTGGTAATTGGAGACATGCTACTTGAAAGAAATTTGTATATGCCACTTGGTACTTATCCAGGTTCTCTTTGAGTACTCACAGGGGTTTTGGTATTACCTGTTCTTTCTCCCTGATTCTACCTAAGAAGCATTCAATATTCTTCCACATAAAATTCTTGATAAGACATCATCTACCATCTCCACTGGTTGTCAAAACAAAGGGGCCAACCAGCCTTGGATTTATAATCTCTAAAATTCTTTTTTTTTTTTTTTTTTTTTGAGACAGGGTTTTTCTGTATAGCCCTGGCTGTCCTGGAACTCACTTTGTAGACCAGGCTGGCCTTGAACTCAGAAATCTACCTGGCTCTGCTGGGATTAAAGGCGTGGGCCACCATGCCTGGTTAATCTCTAAAATTCTTATTTTAAGAAACATCCCTCTCCTCTAAAAATATAAATCAGCTGCTTTGAGAATTTTACTCTAGTAACAATTAATCTAATCATTAATCCTTGTATGCTGCTGAAGCATTCAGGACTCTGTGTATTTGGAAGCCACACTGGTTACACAAAGTATCTGCTTGTTTTTAGTGAGATGATGCTCAAGGGCATAGAGAGAGAGACTTATGAGATCTTTACTGTAGATGGGCCCTGAAGGTTTACTTGGAGTATTAAGCTGAAAAAAATAGGTGAATGGGATTTTCAGGACTACATGATATATGATGTAAAATCCAAACTCTGTCAAAATACTGGAGTACAAAATATGAGATTGAAAGTAGATGGCTACAGAATAAGGAGTACAAAGATTCTCATTTACAAGACCATTTAAGAACTAAGGGCTGATGAGGAGGCTCTACAGATGATAAACTTGCCTGATGACCCGAGTTCAAAGGATGCACATGTTGGAAGGAAACGACTAACTTAAACAAGTTGTTCTCTAACATCCACAAAAAAATTCATAACATATGCATTTACTCCCATCCCCTAAATTAAAATTTAATTAAAACCACAATTACTAAATATAATTTTTAAAAGAAAATAATGATAACTCTTTTAAAATTTGGAGAAGAAAATATGATCATGTGTTCTGTGCTGATTTTTTCTAGGATATCAAATATAGTTCATAATATAGGTTATAATAGCTTAGGGAAAATTAAAGTGAAAATAGTATGAAATTAACATATACAGTAATTAAGTAACACAATGACCAACTGACATTATTATATACTAAATACAACCTGTGATAAGATCTGCACATGAGTTTCTTCTTAATCTTTAAGGTAACTCTCGGGAGAGGGGAAATGCTATCTGCATGGTAAAAGGATTTATCTAACCACATTATCTGAGGTCACACAGTTCATACATGATAACATCAGGAAGTCAAAACCAGTACTTCCCACTCCAGTTTATCTTTCCTGTCATTTATAAGTCCTAGGCTTCCCTAAATTATCTGGGAGAGATAAAGATATATGTTCTGAGAGCAGTACACTGCATAAGTGGAGAAGATGCTGTTACAGAATAAATAGTGACTTGAGCCTATTTGGAAAACTGGGGGTTAGAAGACTAAATGAATTTAGGGATGTTGAATACCAAAGGTCTGAGCAAGAATAGCTCTGGTAAGACACCAGAATCCAGGTATATGTCAACAACTGGATTTATTTCTGGAGGAAATTGGTAGACAGAGAAAGGAGCATACCAATCAGCTTTCTGTTGAGAAAGATTAGAGCCAAGACTTAGGTTAGGGTTCAAGGAATAACCTGCTCAAGACGCAGAATGAAGTAGACAGATTGAAGAGTTGAGATTTAAACAGACCAGTTGTAAAGATAATATGCTCATGCAAAAGTATTGATAATACCAATAATAGAAAAGCAAACCTCATGGAGCTATCTATCAATGTGTCAAGAAAGCACAGATGGAAGAAATGTTGTCTGGATTTGTTCTCAGCTTTGGTACAGTGACATGGACTATTTGCTAATCCTTGCTTCAGTTTCATGATAATAAAGTTATTTTTAGAATTAAATGATGTAATACTTGTGAAATGCATTGCATAGAATTGAGGTACCTTATTTTTTATGGTTGTGATCACTATTCTGTAAATGATATAAGGAAGAGTAAATTGAGGCAGAAAGATACCTTGGAACTTTTTATAGATTAGCATAAAGGTGATGTAATAAAGACAGGATTTGAACCAAAGCAATATGCTTCTACATAACCCATAGGGTTATCACTATTTAAATCTTTTATTTTAGTGTGGTTTGGCTTAGTCTTCCTCATGCAAAAAAAAAACCATGAAAAGTCAACAACATTATATATCAAATATTGCTCATCACAGCTCAGCTCTATTCCCCCATCCAGCCATCTATCCCAACATATTAAGAGCATCCTTCTTTCAACTAATGACTACATTCCTATATAGAAAAAAAATGCTTCACTCATGTGGTTGCTGATCGCTTCTGGTGATAAGGTGTATTAATTCTGCTTTGAATTTGCAAGCATGGAAAAGAAGCATAGACAATTCCAGCTGTTCCCTTCTACAAGTGACTTGTCTCCATCTGTTGTGATCAATCCACTCTAACACCCTTTCAGACTCCCTGCCAATTAATTAATGCCCTGTTGCAAAGGTGGCTTTATTCTTGCATTTGGCATGTGGTTTTCTCCAATGCAGGTGAGAATGGCAATAAGTCACAAATCACAGAATAATTAAAATGCCCAGGAGGAAGTAGAGAAGGTGAAATCGTTCTGCCAACATGTAGTCCACAGTGAAGAACTCTTTCTCTTGTTAACTAACCACTTACTGTTTAATAAGATGAAATCTATACCAATTAGCATATTGTGTTTGCTCTGTTCTCCAGCAATATCCATCTGGAAATGTCCACATGTCCATCTTCTAGGGTTACTCCTTTCATCTACTTTGCTCACTTGATAATCACAGAGCAAAATTTCTAGACTACTCTCTCAGACCCTTGCCCACTATGCAGCTTGTAATAGGAGTTGTCACACTGTACCAGGGACTGAGAAGCATAAATAATGTACATTTACTTTCTCTAAGATTTGAACACTGTAGCCCTAACCAAAGTGTTTGTAGGGATAGTTAGTTTAAGGTCCCTTGTATTGTGTGTGTCCAACTTCTTCCAAGATGGAAGATGTATATAGGAATAAAATACCTTTTATTTGTAAATATGAATATGTGAATAATGTTACATATAATAATTATATGACTTGTAATGGAATCATACTCACATAGAAGACATAATTTTAAATTAATTACTTGTTTAAAGTTCTTTTTCCTAACAACATTCTGGAATATGGAGAGTTAGATTTTATATATGTGATTTTTTGCCTCCACTACATCTGGATTGCATTGGGTTAGGACTTTGTGTTCATTTACTGTCTGATATTTCAGGCTACATCTTTCCTCACTTACCTGGTACTTAGAGATATTGTTTTGGCTAATTTGTTGAACAGGTAAGACTTGTAGGTGAGAAAGAATGCTAAATTTCTGTTGAATATTAATAAAAATGTACACAAGCCTATTCTTCATACACTTCTTAACTATTATTAATGAGTTGACAGACTTTATATATATTAAATATTATTATAAACTTAGAAAATTATTAAATAGCTTTGAGTTTTGTTCAATCAGTCTCAATTCTTGCCTAAGACCTAAAAATAGGTGTGTGTGTGTATATATATATCACATATATCAAGAGTACCTACATTATATGATTAGAAACAACTACTACTCATCTATGGCTTAGTATAATTCTGCATGGCTAGGATGA
This sequence comes from Mus caroli, assembly GCF_978045245.1. Classification (NCBI taxonomy): domain Eukaryota; kingdom Metazoa; phylum Chordata; class Mammalia; order Rodentia; family Muridae; genus Mus; species Mus caroli. The sequence continues at coordinate 42,453,726 of NW_028227259.1, forward strand.
TTTTTATTGAATTTTGAAAGACAAGAAACATATTCATGCAGAGAGGAAGAGCTAAATAAAGGAAAATATATTTATATGTATATATATGTAAATATATGTACATTTACACACACAGACATACAGGCACATATGGAAGAAAGGGCGAGTAAGGGAGAAAGGGAAAGAGTGAGAGAGAGAAAGGAAGAGGGTTTGATTCCTGTGCTCAGATTCTCTTCTAGGCAAATATGGATTTCAGTAAATGGGCCTTGAAGTTGTGTGCATTCTTAAACCTCTCTGCTGGAAATCCTGCTAGCTTCCTGACAGCAGGGAGGACAGGAAGCCTTCTAGGGAAATAGAAAGGACCAAGAAATAAACATCAGGAATATAGGTCCAGAAGCTGGAGTGAAGCAGGGTGTGGATGGACATGGAGAGATAAATAAGTCACCTGATGAGTAAGCTTTCTACGTGAGCTGCAAATTTCCTGTGTTTCCAGCTCCTGTGGTGGAGTATGCTTTAGATATCTAATGACCTGCTGGGAAATCAATATAACCAATAACTTTGAAAAAATTTCTCATGACTCAGCCAAACATTGAAATTTCTCATTAATTCCGATGATGTAATAAGCCCTTATTCATTAGCCAGGCTGTGAAATAAGAAGTGTTGAACATACACAAAGCCTCATGCTCTTAGTTCGCTGAAACTCTTTAGAGTTGGCACTTCCCTGGGCCTGTTGATGTCTGAGAAACTTGTATCTGCTAAGTGCACACACTGAATGTTTCCTAATGTCAAGTGGTGTTTTTAATTCCTCATTTTGGTATTTTTAACATAGATCATGAACACATCAGAAGAAACTATTCATTTATAAAAAAATTTGTTACTTAGTAACTGTGTATGTGACAATAGAATTGTTTTTCAAGGTAAACAAATTAAATAAAACAATCTAGAGTAGACCCCATGAGTAGAAACAGTATTTGTAGCCAAATATTTTCCACCCCAACCAATATGAGAAACTTGTTTAATTTTCAAAACTGAACTAGCAAAGTAGAGTCACATCCTCGGTTTACAGTACCAGGCATGAATCCCCACCTACTGAAGGATCTTTAAGTCCAGTTAATTTATTGACTACTTCTAAGATGCAAGTGCCACCATTGCACTATGGGAATATTTTGGCAGAATGGTCATGTGGTACATAATTTCTAATGGATTCTAAAGGCATGTGTCAACTGATAGACATATAGCTCAAACTTTTCATCAATGAATCTTTTATTTTCTGGACAAGTGAAGATTATTATAACAATAAATATTTCATAACTGGTCAAAAATCAAAAAGCAACAGACTGTGAAGTGCCAATACAAACTGATTCATTTATAATACAATCTTTAAACTTAAGGTTCATGTATTATGGAGAATAACAAAATACCAAATGATCAGAACATCTCCTTTGAGATATGGTCTTCTATATATGACAGGGAGCTGCACTCATTACATCTCAACAGCATGATTGCCTGAATGGGACTTGGTACAATGACATCACCAAGTGACAGGGAGATTCTCCAGAAGTGCTCCCAACCCACATGAGGAACTCAAAGCAATCAGTGGCTGCTGAGAGAAGAATTCATGTTCTGTAGAGATAATCCCTGTAATGAGTTACTTATTTCCTAAGGAATTGTCCTTAAACTCATATCCATATGGACAACACTAAAGTGGGCTTAGCAGGCCACGTTTATATACACAAAACGCACACAGAGATGTGTAATAATAACAATTGATAAAGACAATGTGGAGCATTGGAGATGCTGATGAAAGGAGAGAAGGGCTGGAGATGATGTGACTACAGTACATATGTACAAAATTCTTTTAAAAACTAAATAAAAATGAAGAAATAGAAGCTGGTGATTTTTTTGTCGTTAATTCTAGCCAACTTACTGTCAGGAATGGTGCTTATTTAAATTCACGTTTGAAGATTTAGGGGATTTCACAAGCACTAAATATTCTTGGTAATAGCTAATCTTCTCAGCCATTTTTTTTTCTCTTAAAATCCACTCTGATTTAGCAAACCCATAATTCCATGGGACTAATAACATTCCCGATTCTCAGTCGAGTTAGAGGACAGCATCTTACTTAGATATTTTTTTGTTTGTTTGTTTTGCTTTGCTTACTTAGATATTTTTGTTTTGTTTTGTTTTTTGTTTTTGCTTGTTTGTTTTTTTACTAGTATTGTAGTTTCAACGAGAATGTCTCTAAGACTCATGTTTGAAGGCTTGTTTTCCAGTTGGTGTACTATTTTTAATGATTAGGAGGTATAGCCTTTTTGGAGCACATGTATCTTAGTTGGAGAAGCTGTGTGTCTGGAAGTTATTTTGAGTTTTTCAGAGCCCAAACACTCTCTCTCTCTCTCTCTCTCTCTCTCTCTCTCTCTCTCTCTCTCTCTCTCTCTCTCTCTCTCTCTCTCTCTCTCTCTCTGCCTGCTGCCTGTGAATCAGAATGTAAAGTTCCCAGCTACTTCTCCAACACTATGCCAGTCTGTGTGCCACCATGCCAGTCTGTGTCCCAACCATGATGATAATGGACTAACTTTCTGAAACTGTAAATAAGCTTCAATAAAAATGTCTTCCTTCATAAGTTGCCTTTATCCTTTTTATAGCAGTAAAACATGAACAAAAGCACTCAACATTGTGCCTTTTGGTTTCTACAGAAGAAGCCACTGAACATAAGTGGATGGCAATGTTATTGCTTAGCATAAAAGAAACCTAAGAAGCATAAAAGAAGCAAAATCCTGGATAGCTCCTCTTTTTATCACAATTGCGGTTCTCTTGGATTCAGTGGTATTTGTCTCTGGAGCATTCTCTATGAAAGCAAACCCACGGAGAAAGTGTGTCTTGTGCTTTGCTGGCCCAACAGGAGAGGCAGCATCTGATTTTCCTTTCACCTTTGGAAATTACTGACACAAAGCTGATAGACATTGCTGTGTTCTAAGGTCACAAACCATGCATCACTGCCTCTGAAAGGATCCTGTGGTGCAGCTCTCATTCCCCCCCCCCCAACACTGCCATCTCAGATATATCCCTGAGAGAGCATATTTCTGATTTGACCAGGTTTTTCTGAGAATTGATCTTTTTCCAAGTATAGCTTAAAACCCAAAGACTAAACTGGTGTTATAGACATTAGATGCTGGTATCTTGTATTACACTTTACTTTTTTCCTTGGTTCAGGGCTTCATATTAGATAATTATATTAGATGACTAGACACTGAGCCTATTATTTTTGGTTTCGTTGTTGTTTTGGTTTGGCTTTCTCCAGATTTGATCTCTCCTCGTAGTCCTGCCTATCTGTGCCTCCACTTTGTAAACTAGAATGACATTGAACTCCTCAGATCTAACTACCTTTCTCTCTTGAGTGCTGGGATTAAAGGCATGTTAATAAATTCTGCATCTTTCATTTTTTTCTTTTTGGTTTTTCGAGAGGGTTTCTCTGTGTAGCCCTGCCTGTCCTGGAACTCACTTTGTAGACCAGGCTGGCCTCCAACTCAGAAATATGCCTGCCTCTGCCTCCCGAGTGCTGGGATTAAAGGTGTGTGCCACCATGCCTGGTTTAAATTCTGCATCTTTAATATTTACAACATTTGCTACTTGGATGGCTAGCAATAACTAATCTCAGAAAGGTTCCAAATTTCATAAATATTACCAGCTATGATCAAACTTAATGTGTCTACTTTGTCTTCCACATAGCTGAGTGCAAGAGCACAAGTCAATGCCATTAAACATTAGGAAAATGAGAGTTGCAGGAGAAAAATAGTAGTTCAGATATATTACATAGAGCTTTTGGAATATTTGTTCTTCTTTGAAAAGACCCAAAACTCGTAGCATACCTATACATATACATATAAAACTTATAAAGCATTTACTAATTTTCTTCTTTATTTTTCTTTTGTTTATGTGTGTTTGAATGGTGATGGACCACTTGTAACAGTTGATTATGTCTTTCCAAGATGTGGCTCTAAAGACTGAACTCAGGTTGTCAGACTCAGTACATAGCGTTTGAGCCTTCTCTCTCTATTCTATGGGAAACTCGGTAAAATATAGGAGTATATGAATTTATTGTAACGACCTTCCTCATACTTTAGTAGTGATCATATCAGGCAAAGCTCCTGATGCTTGAAAACAACTAGTCAGAACAGCTCAATCTGAGTGGAAATTGAGAGGTGCTGTTCAGGTTTCCCCTTCAGAATCCCAGTATTTATCTTCTTGTACCTGTGAGTGCCAGCCACTGCAGAAGATACTTAAGTAAAGAGAATCATATGTTTACCCTCCCAGGACATGTTGCGGAAGACAGAAACAGAGGTTTCACATCAAAATTCTATAGACTAGCTATGGCTTCAAGATATTAATCAATTGTTACTGGGGATGTACATGTGACAGAATTCTTTAGTATGCTTTGTGCTTGTACCTACCAGTGTGAAACATGTCACCCATTTGCTCTTCAGTTAGAGAAAGAAAACATACAGGTACTCCTTGTCCCTATATTTGCAGACTATAACAGGATTCTCAGTACACATTGGAAATTTAATGACTTGTTTGAGCAAACACAACACCACGTTAGTTCGGTGTTTGAGTTCTAAATTCCTATCTCCTTAGTTTGCTCTCAAATGAAAGCTATCATTTGCCATCATCCTTTACCAAGTTGGGGAACTGTCTTTCATGATTTTTATAACAAATAATTCATAGAAACGAAAGGAAACCAAGCAACATACAAGGGTCCAAAGAACACAAACATCACTGAGGCCTGTACTAATATTTGGAATGCCGGTATCTACCGAAACACAAATGTACATATTGCTCTCTTTACTTGGAACATCATTATTCTTTTAAATTAAATTAAATTTTGCATATATCTATGTCTATATCTATCTATATTATTAGCAGAGTTTTTTATTTCAACATATAACCTATACAGACATTGTAAATTGTACCTTTGTTTCTCAAACAAATGTGTATTATAACATATATCAATTTATACTAGTAACATTTCAAATGTTAGATAACCCCACATACCCAGTATCATCTTTATCAGGGGTTACCAAAATATGATACACGTAAACAATGAATTTTAAGTTATACCTTTGTCTTTCACATGCATATTTTACACTTCTGCCTTCTATCAGTATCCGGGCTTTAGCTTTGTTTTTGATTGTTTTGAGGCATTCATAGTGTGCTCCAGTATACATTTATTGAATAAAAATAAATCAGACCATGTAGTAATACTCAAGGACTGAAGTTTTATTATAGTCTTGCATGAGAGATTTTAATAAAGCCCCTTAATGGGAAAACTCAAAGATTGACTCCTGGTCGGTATTTTTAAGGGAGAGAAGGAATGAGTAACCTTGTTAGATTATCTATTAAATGTGGATAATCATGTTAGATACAGAAAGAAAAGAAAATCTCTTAAAGGTCACTAGATTCTTGACTGACAGCCAACTGGCAGTCAACTGAGTGCAGTCCCAGAATACAGCTTAATCCTATTAAAGTTCAGCAGAAAAATCACTTAGCATTTGGTTAAGAATACTAATTTCTCACCAGAAGGATGGTCCTGGGGAGGACATCACTACCCACATTTTTCCTCGTTATGGAACTGGCTTTTTGGATCTTTGTCTCCTTTGTTATCACTGACTAAAAAATTGGTTTTATTTCCCAGGTAAATTTTATAGAGTTTTTAATTCATATTCTCTCTATATATATTCCTCCCTCTTTCCCTCCCGCCCTCTACCCCCTGCCTGTCTCTGTCTGTCTCTGTCTCTGTCTCTGTCTCTGTCTCTGTCTCTCTCTCTCTCTCTTTCTCTCTGAAATTAAATAGTGTCGTGAAGATAACAAAATGTTAGGATAAGTATAGGGGGAATCTGATCAAAATCTTTTACATTGTCTTAAGGAGTGTGAGTTTCATGAACTTGAGGTTCACCCCTACCTGTTGGGGGGAAAAGAAACAGCTTAACTCAGGGAATCCCTAAGAAAAATTGAAGTGTGATTACTCTTTTAATCATCCCAAAAGTAGTTTCTTGAACAGCTTCAAGTCTCTGAGACTTTTTTGAATCAAGGGCTAACAGTTAACTATCAATAAACTGGTTCATGTAGTAACGTGTCAGTCAATGTTCCCCATCATTTCCCAGTATTTTCTAGTATTTTTTTAAGATGTTTGCTTCCTTTCCTCAATGTCCCCTTTAACATTCAAACGCTCAATTCTTCATATTCTACCACTTAGTTTCCTTCACTTGTTCTCTTTTCAAACCATCAAAAAAAATTCGTTTGGCCTTGGTTTACATGAAACATTTCCCCACAGATCATTTGTCCACACAGAATGTGACTAAATTGGAGCATCTCTGCCAAGCAGGTATTCATGAAAGTTGATACCAAACTTTAAGGATGAAATATAGAGAAGCTCTTCTTTCTAAAGAACTGTCCCTAAGTCAAGTTACTTGGCTGCATTATATTCTGCTGTCTCTCATCTCACCAGGTGATCCAGCTTCTCAAGCTCTTAATTCTTACATAATTTTTTATTCTTTAATCTTTTTAAACAATCTAGTTGTTATCCCCCTTCCCATTCTCCCTCTGACCGTTCCTCACCCCATACCCAGCACCCATGAGGTGGCTCACAATTATCTGTAACAACAGCCCTGGAGATCCAATGTCCTCTTTTGGTATTCATGGGTATCAAGCATGCATGTAGCTTGCATGCATGCATGCATGCATACATACAGTCAATCACTCATCGTCATAAAGTAGTTCACCAACACAGAATGAGTTCCATGGTTTTTGTTTGTTTTGGTTGGTTCCTTTGTTGGTATTGGTTTTATTGGTCTCTTTGTTTTGACCTTCTTTCCTTTTTTTTCTTTTTTAATTCTAAGGTCTGCTTCTGCCTCATTCCTGTTCCCTAAATCACTTGTAGACTGCCCCAGTTTTATCTGTTTTTGTGCTAAGCAACCAAATCATCTTAATATTAACAAGTGGACACAAAGAGTAAGCTTGATAACTTTCTGTACTAAGTGTTCTATCATACACTAAGTAGCATCTATGTTCTATCTGAGGAACTGTGCCATTGAAAACCAATCCATCCCTAGTCATTGACAATTTCATTTCAACAATCCTAGTCATAATTAAGTTCAGGAAATGCAAAATTAATGCTACTCTCTGTGAGACTGGGGTGACATCTGGAATAAGGCAGGAACTTTCCTCACACTTAGGCACAAGAAATGGTAACAGTCTTCTCTACAAGAAGTTGATGTGGCCATTGGGGGTAAATGCAGGCTATAGCGTAAAATTACTGCTTCTGCCAAGGAGTACATCTACCTAATGACAGGTTCTGGTCCTGGGCCGTTTTCCCCAAGGCTCTCACCACAGCACAACTCCCATCTAAAAACAGAAACAAACACCAGTGGAGAGGGAACCAGTATACTCTTCAGAAAACGGGTTTCCTCTGTGGCCTGTTCAAGAGTTTGGTTAAATACTATTTTTCATGACTATTAAAGCCACGGTGTGAGAAAATTCAATTGAGGCTGACAGATTGATCCAAGTGCACCATTTCTGCTTGTATGTTCACACAACGCTGGCTCTAAGCAGATTCATGTGAGCACGAGCTGCTTCTGAATGGGGGTGGGGGGTTCACAGAAGCCAGGGTCTCCTGAGGACGGTAACCTCAGAGCATCACACACTCCGTTCAAAGTCAACACAATCAGCGCTGTAGCATCATCTGTTTGCAGCTGTGCTCTCTGGGAGCCAGAAATAAAACAGTGTTTGAAAAGCCTGCACAGAATGGGGCTGCCAGGGACCTTTGTTTGCCTTCTGTTTGTAGGGTCACACGCTTCCTCCTCTTCTCTATTTAATCAATGTCCACAGAAGTGTGAGTGTGAATGGGTTACAAAAGCATTTTGCTTCAGGTTGAGGTATTCTCTCATAATTTATCAGACACAAGAGTTTCCTGGCACTGAGGTGAGAGTAAAGCCCTTTTGGTTTTAGGCAAGGTGCATTTGGGGGTAATGTCTTATTATCCTGGATTTGATGCTGTACCAACACTAATTTGTGCATTAATACAATCAGTGAAAAGGTAAGAATCTTCCCCCAAAATTAACTGTAAAAAAAAAAAAAAAGACTAAATAGTGGAAGAAAAGCTAGTAAATATATACTAAAGGCACCTTGCTTCTTCAAACCTTTAAAGCATATTACTATGATTTGCCATCAAACTCTCTCAGAAATCTCCTTATGTAGGAGATACATTCCCACCTCAGCAACGAGGTTTCTGCAATCTCGGAAACATGCATGCATATATGAAAATGCATGTATCATATATTATGTACATATATTTCAGGTTTTATGCATATATCAATGTATTATATATATATATATATTTTAGGTTTGTATGTCCATGAGCCTATTACAAATGGGTACCTTTAAGCCACTTCCATTTGACAATAATTATTACATTCGATTGTTGGTACAAATGTGAATGTGATACTCCTAATTACATGTTATTTTGCATAGCCAAAGGAGGCAATAAAGACAGGGGATTTCATAAGCATTTGCTTTAAGTATGCTGTGAATGCCTTATTTAGACCTGACTTTAGACACAGGTCAAGAGTCAGGGAGAGCAGAGTGATAAAGCCTCATTAAAGAAGAGTCACACAGAGTCATTTATTCCAAGCTGTGCCCACTGTATTTCCAACAGCCAAGCTCTGCACTCTTGATTCCAAGTGCTTGTGGCAGTTTTGAGATATTCAGTAAACTCTCAAAGGGCCAACTTTTGCCAAGACTTGTCACTGGTTAGTACAGAAAAGAGTTAGTACCAATGGCAGTTCTCAAAATGAACAGTTTCAGATGTTTCCAGCCAAGGCTGCCCTGTTGATAGGAACACTTAGAGCCCTGCAGCGACAGTTAGGAGGGGGATTGCAGTCATCTGAGTGTAAATGCTTTTGCCAGTTGGCTAAAAATACCACTTTCTTCATTTATGCGTACCTGTGTGTGAAAAAAAATGTGTGAGCACACTGGGTTATTCCTGGAGATTGCTGTTTATCATTTCTTATAGAGCTGGAATTGAACCTAGACTTCAAGCATGTTAGGCAAATGTTCTACTGCTGAGCTGTATTCAACCCTACTTTTGTCTGCTTAAAATGCATTTAATTATCAGATGATCACATTCAAGTATAGAAATAGATATAAATATTCCCTATTAAATAAAAGTACTTCATAATTTAAAGTAGCAATGTGGTAACACCTAGTATAAGTATATTAATACATAGATATACACACACACATACGTGTCAAACATAAATGTTTGTACATATGTGCAATAGGTATAAACATATGCCTAGAAGGCAAGAATGATAAGCCAATGATGGAAATATTTTTATGTCAATGAAACTCACATAGAAAGGGAGGTGATAAACAGAGGGCATGGCTGTAGGGAAAAATAAAGTTCTGTTTAAAATAGAAAGGTTAGATGGTCAATTAAAATGGCAGAAGTTCAGGATGTTAATTGAGAGTCAGTCTTCTAAGAGCTTTCGGTGTCTGGGCAATGCCTTAATTACAAAACAAATGCAACTTTCATCTGCTAGCTATTTGCTACCAAGGACAGGCAGGGTTTAATTTTGTCCCATTAAAACATACCATAGAGGGAATCAAAGGAACTTCATGTATATCAAAAACAATTACTACACACAAGACAAATTTATATATTTGGATTGCTATTTTGAATAGAATTGAGCAGATATGCAGAACTGGAAATCTATTTGTTGGGAAACACTGCATCTCTACCATGTGGCTAATATTTTGTTTTTGTTTATTTAAGGTGACTAAGTTAGGCTTTCAAAAATTAACTCAATGGAGATAAAATATGCATACAATCCTGCTCATTAAGTTTTGATGCTTTTGATATATGTGTGTATAAGACTGCATATGCATTTTGTATGATCACCCATCTATAAATATCAGATACATTTTAAGTATCACAAACATTGTTTCCAAGGTTCTTTTCTGAAAAGAGAAGTGGGAATTTAGCCCCTAATGATGCTATCATACAATGTGAAATTGTTTTATTGGGAATATAAAAGTCATCATGGTACAGTGGAAAAGAACCTGATCAATAGCCCTCCATCTCTGAATAGGTCCTTTATCTATGTGAAACACGGTGAGAGTACCAAAAATGGGAACTAATAGGGAGGAACCATATCTGACTTGTGTGCCTGTCTTCTTAATTCTCATTCATTTGTGTTGGTGAAATGAACCTTGCTTGAGTTGCTTACAGTATAGAACTGCAGATGCTACAGATGTGGGATTTTTGTTCATCTATATGTTTGTGCTGTTTTTCTCCCTGGAATTATGTATTAAATATTCACCACCAAAGACCTAGAAAGAAGCCAAAATGTTGCAACATCTAAGAGTGATATTGCTGAGGTGGCCCTTCTAATGCTAAACACAGGATGTGAACTTTCACTTCTAACCCAGACAACCTTGGGACACATGCAACCACTCACAGTGTGGCAGAGTTCTCAAATTAGTTCACTGCACAGATTACTATCAAAACTAAAAGTTATGCACAGGCAGGCCTGCTTCTAGATAGGGTATCTTAGTTCTACATATTATATCCCCACCCCATGCAACAAGTTGCATAATCCATATTCCCAGAGGGGAGGCAAGATAGAAGACAGCAGAGCCTTTTTTTGTTTGCCTTGTTTTTAGTAGTAATAGAGCCCATTCACTTTGAAGGAAACTTGGAACTTAGTAGAAAAATTTACAGTCCCTTGTCATGGAGCCTAACCCTAGATCTCGGTTAGATCTTCTCAGTATTCTTTGGGTCTGTCATTCATGTTGCCTTAGGAGTGGTTTCCACCTCTTTACAATTAGCTTTAGGAGTTGCATGGGATGATTTCAAAAGACACTCAGATAGTACATGTCTATTATTTACAATTTCGGGTTTCTTTATCTATCATTTACTGTCACAATAGGTTGGGTGCTATTTCAGTGCACTTGTGCATTCTGAAGAACTGATCCTTTCCACTTAGCAGCTCCACCTTTTGACAGGTCACTTTTGAAAGCTTTTAGTAGAGGCCAGATGGCAGACATGCTCCAACCTCCTTTTGTATGGAAGCAAAGCCAGCATGAACAAATAAGCTGTTCCGCTAACGTGTAGAGAACAGGTCTAATCTGTGTTACTATCTGGCAACTGAAATAAAGCCCCTATTTTTCTTGAGCTGATTGTTATAGATAATTGTCATTTTGTATAAAGGAATCTGTCATTAAAATTCTCATAGAGAATTCTAGACCATTCCATATATTTACTGTCTAGGACCCTCATTGTGTGAGTGCCGTGGCAAGTCCTGTGCTTCTCACATGTATCTGATCATTCTCTAATGTCCTAACTGTTTTCTTATCAACTTGTGAGTTCTTTGAGGCAGAGAATAAGTGTCTTCCCTCTGGATCTTTGGTTCTATCAAACAATGGTTAGTGGAAGTCTTGGAGAACACGTGGTGAGTCAAGATGTTTTGAAGAATCTAACTTATTGTGTAAAAGGTAAGTGAATGCCAGCTCTCAGCCATTTTCTTCCCAAAATTCTGTGCTTGGATATCCACAACTCTCAAGAAAAATCAAACAGTGCAAAGCCAATACATTCTGCTTGTTCAACTAAGGATGGCCCTTTGATCCCATTTCCATTCCCCATTACAATATGCCACCATGTATTCTGTTAAAGGACTTCTAAGATGAAGAAGAAATTGGAAATTAAATGAGCATGATTTACAAAAAAATGGACGAGGGAGTCATTTTGTTTGATCTTCAGAAGGCGCTAGGATAAGAGAGGAAATCTCCTCTGCGGGAGGCAAGAACACTTTGCAAGGCAAGAACTGCTGTGCTTGCAGCTGCTGTCAAGGATGAGCCAACAGAGGATGCACCGATCACTGCAAAACCAAATTCTAATGATAGAAAGAAAGCCAGAGAGGATGCCAATAATGCTCTTCAGTTGTTGTCATATACCGGCAGTGTTCAGGAAAACACTGTATTCTTTCAGTTTCTCAGCAAGTGCTGTAGATTGCCCTCTGTGTATTGGTGATGTTCTAATCATGGGGAGAAAAATAATTATGTAGATGGAGCATGTAAATGAAAATTTACCAACAAGACACATGTGAAAACAGTGAGACAGCTTCATTAGGACTGTTCCTTCAGGGGACCATGATTTCAGTGTAAACTGAGTTAAACAACATTGAAGATGAAAGGCTTTAAAAATGCTGGATGGAGCTGGGCAGTAGTGGCACACGCCTTCAATCCTAGCTTTTGGGAGGTGGAGGCAAGCAGATTTCTGAGTTTGAGGCCAGTCTGGTCTACAGAGTGAGTTCAGGACAGTCAGGGCTACACAGAGAAACCCTGTCTCAAAAAAAAAAAAAAAAAAAAAAAAACATAAACAAACAAACAAACAAATGCTGACTGGAAAGTCTTTAATGACACTCTTCTTTGCTGACTGGTACAGTGAAGTTAAGTTTCATACCTTCTGCAGTGTGTGTGTGTGTGTGTGTGTGTGTGTGTGTGTGTGTGTGTGTGTGAGATCTAAAACTCAAACTTATCCCTCAAGTAGCTGCTTATATTTTGAAACAGTTCTGTAGTCAAGAGTTTTCCCAACAGTTTAAATTAGTTCCCTAATGACCTCCTCCCCCAAACTCCACCCCACTCCTATGGGCCACTTGTGTCAATTTTCTTACATTTTCATTATAAGCATGTGTTATCATGCTGTCTTTTTGGTTTTTTTCTTTGTTTAATGTGGGTTCCGTGAATTGAAAAGGCAAAGACTTACTATTTCACTATCATCTGTCTCTATTCATTGTTTCTTATCAGTCCATTTCATGGTGGTAGCGGTGGAATTCTAGGCCTTGGAGTTATACACTTTTGTGTAATAGAAGTTATATTTTATTGAAGTGTGGAAAGTTTGATGAGACTGTGTTTTAGTGTAAACACTCAGAAATCATTTGGAAAATTTTTATAGGCAGGCTAATGAAGAGATGCAAGCCCCTGGCCATCATTAAGAACCTAGGTCTGGGTTGACTGAAAGCTTACTGGAGCCTTGTGGGGAGCTGAAGGGACAAAAGGGGGTGCAAGCGGTATTATTTGGTTGAAAGTTTTATATTTCTGCCTATCAAGAAAGAGAATTGAAAGCTTAAACTATTCTGTGACACACGGCAAACTTTCCAGAATCTTTTAGACTTATTTTAGGCAAGGAGCCATGAAAGAAGAGAATATAAACAAATTATTTTATCTTATTTCCCACGTATTTGTACAAAGATTCATTTATTGAAGGCTTCTGATACTGCTTGCTAGGAATAACGTCGATTTTTACAATCATTATTTTTACAGTGGTTTTTAAACTTAGACCTTCTCCTGCTCTTGTGTTTCAAAAATAACCCCAGGTAACTGCTGGCGTACACCTTCCTGTTTTCTTTCTGTACAGAATAGAAGTCTATACATTTGTCATTGGCCTGAAAAGGTCCTTTGCATTCTCTTCTTGCACCATCATCAGGTCCATTTTTCTGAACACAGTTACTCATCTGTTCTGCCACATGACTTTTCTATTCAGTGAAGAACTAGGGTTTAGTCTTAACTAAACACCATGATCTTTAAGGTAAGAGGATGCACTTGCAAGTAGCATTAGTTGCCTATCACAAGCTAGGCACTACACAACCCCCTGATTGAACCTCTGCTTCACTCTCTGATTGTAGACTATCTTAGCAATCACATTTCTTTCTTTCTTTTTTCTTCGTCTTCTTTTTTTATTGGATATGTTCTTTATTTACATTTCAAATGTTATACCCTTTCCAGGTCTCCCCTCCGGATACTCCCTATCCCATCCCCCCTCCACTGTCTCTCTGAGGGTACTCTCCCACCCACTTACCCACTCATATCTTCTTGCCCTGGTATTCTCCTACATTGGGGCATTGAACCCCAAGGGCAGTTCCTCCCACTGATGATCAACAAGGCCATCCTAGGCTGTCACACTCTTTAGTTGGTGGTCCAGTCCCAGGGAGCTACAGGGGCCTGGCCTGTTGCTCCCCCCATGGGGCTGCAAACCCTCTCAGCTCCTTCAGTCCCTTCTCCAACTCCTCCATCGGGGGCCCTACACTCAGTCCAATGTTTGGCTGCAAGCATTTGCCTATGTAGTTTTCAGGCTCTGACAGAGCCTCTCAGGAAATAGTCCTATCAGGCTCCTGTCTGCAAGCACTTCCAGCATCCACAATAGCGTCCAGGTTTGGCAACTGTATATGGAATGGAACCTCAGGCGAATCTCAATGGACATGTGGGTTTTCAAGCCAGATGAGAAACGGTAGAGCAAAGTCCATACTCCTGACAGCTCTCAGAGATCACAGAACAAATGGGACCTCTCTCTACCCAATCAGGCTTGAGCCTATTCAACTCCACAGAGACAAAGGCCATGTCTTCAAAAAGCCAGTTAGACTTCTGTTCCCTGATAGAGAACTGGCTTCTCAGAAATCATGTGACAGGCCAAGATTCTCCTCCCCAGATCCTCTGTACCCTGAGAACTCTAGTACCAAATGGCCAGTCACAGACAGGAGACCACCAACATTGAGACTCTTCTTCGTGTATGCTGAACCTCATCTCACTTCCATGTCTTTAAATCTTCAAGGTTATTTTCTAGCATTCCGTAGACCTGACCCAGTGAGATCCATATCCATATCAGCTTTATTCTACTGCCAAATATGATTATCTTTAGGTTTCTTTAATGCTTACCTCTCTTTAATGCTTCTTTAATGTTTACATAGAGAATATGTACTAATTTCTTCAATAGTTCATGCTGGATCATATTTCAATTTTCTGAAGCAACAAATTTCCTTGATGGTGCACCATATTTTATCTTGCATATGATTTCAATATTCCGCAACACTACTCAAACCTATTTACTTTGGGCCTGCTTACTCATACAATAAATGTTTGCCAAGTAGCATAAGAAAGAAAAGTTTTATCTCACATTCACTAAGGGATAACCTGGACCAGTTTTGAATATGTCATGTTTAAATATCTTTTATCTTTGAGGGAATGAAGAGCATCACATATGATGGCTGTTTAAAAAAAATTATTTTATTTATATGTGTGGGTGCCTGCATGGGATTGTGTGTTCCACGTGTATGAGGGCTCCAATGGAGACAAGAAAGGTTTTCGGGTTTGCTGGAACTGTAATTACATGCAATTGGAAGTTGTCTGATTTGGATGCTAGGAAATTAACTAATAATATTAAATCCTCTTCACACTGAGACTCTACAGCTATTGCTTTGCTTTATGCCCAAATAATATAACTAATATTTAAACAGCCTTGGAGTTGGCTTAGGAGAACATACATGTCTCAGCATTTGTGAGGACTAAAAATGAAGTCATAGGAGACATCAATGAGACTCATTCCAAACACATAAAACAAATGACCAGAAATGTTACTCATGTGCTAAGCATGTATTCAATCCCATGTTCAGCAGGGGGGTATCTATGTGCCTGTGGACTCAACACTCATGCTGAAAGTGGGATCATAACCTAGAGCCTGACACCGGCTAGGTATTTCTCAAATATTTGTGAGTGAATGGATATGTTAATAAGTTCTGGTCCAACTGATTAAATGTCATGTGACATTCTGATAAACTGAATCTGATGAGCTACAATATTTCCTGTTTACCTCCAATACTCACAGGGAGATAATCGCTTGGACAGTTTATTTTAGTTGCCCTCAGGTAGAAAAGTCAAAGGCTGATTAAATAAACTATAACATATAAAGAGATGTTTTCCATTTGGGAGAAACAATGACTCAGTGAATGGGAATTGTCTATTTATTCCTGTGTGTATATACCAAAATAAAATAACTTAGTTTCTCCTTCAGGAAGGGGCTCACTTAAATTACAAAATCAACTTTTGGTACTCTTCAAAAGCCATTGATTTTATGTGTAGTTGTATTTCATCCCTAGAAGTTTATCTCTCATTCCAAATAAAATAGATATGGGCTTTAGGATCACATTCTTTTTCGCAAACCAAGGGTGGATCATAGTGGAAGAGAACTTATCACACCATCGTTACATTTCACCCTGTTTATTACTTTTTGGCAGGGGCAAAAATCTGATCATTAGCATCTCTTCAGAGGCTTCCTGTGTTTCTGGAAGAGGAAACATTTCTGTGTTTGTTGTCATAATCTACTTTCCTCATTATCCTTCATCTTCGTTTCCTCTAGAAATATAGTAAGGAGGGAGA
Organism: Mus caroli; assembly: GCF_978045245.1. NCBI lineage: Eukaryota > Metazoa > Chordata > Mammalia > Rodentia > Muridae > Mus > Mus caroli. Next base: position 42,469,968 of record NW_028227259.1, read on the forward strand.
TTTTATATTCCTACTTGGAAAGAGTTGCTCTTTCTTTTTCTTTTTCTGCCTTTAGTTTATAACCTGGCATCATTGACAATATATTTATTAACTCTCCACTTAGAGTCACATGCTAACAAGTATGACCAATGCAAGGTAAATGCTAATGTGGCATTTCTTATAATCAGAGACCAACTAATACCATAGAGAAGCCACTACACTAAGAAAGAACACTATTAGAGTTACACATGGATCACATGCCAAAAAATGTATAGGTGGCAACTGCATAAACAGCCAGAAAATGTCCTGGTAACCTTAGATTTTTGGTTTGCAATGCTTATGAAACAGATCATTGTGCTGGAAGATGCAGCATTAACTTGCAATCTACTATGGATGGCTCTACCCCTAGATTATTTCTTTGGAACTAAGACTTAAGAGCAAAACTAAATAGAGGAGAAAGTAATCTTAAAGCAACTATAAGAAAGTAAATGAAAATTGGAAGAGAAATCAGTGAAATAAAAATACAGAATCAATAGAAACAATTAATAAGATAAAAAGGAGTTTCATTGAAAAATATCAAAGATCCTACATACTAATATTTAAAATAAGGAAATACTTTGCTACTGAGCTCATAGCTATTAAAAGATAAACAGAATGCTATGGAAAATTTTATGTCCACAAATTTAATGATGTATAAAAACATGAACCAAATATTATTTTATTAAAAAAATAAAGAAATAATTAAGTCTGAATTTTTCCTGAAAGCATAAGGGCTAGACAGATATTTTATCCATAGTAAATCATAACAAATATTTATGGAAAAAAATCAACCATAATTTCTGTCAGAAAACTGAACTAGACCCAAACCAGGCAAAGACAACACTAAAGTGCAAAATCAGAGTGGTGTCTTTCCTAAGCATAGGGCCAAACACTTAAAATAAAAGGCAGTAACTCTTCACTTTATATATCATCATTACCAAATAGCATCACCCTAACTATTTAAGCTGAAAATAAAGCAATAGGTTTCAAAGAAAAGAAACTGTATTTGCTAATTGAGGAGGAGCAAGTGACAAATCCTGATACATACTCATGATCACAATTCTCATAAAATTAAGAGGAACAACTGTCTTTAGTAGACACACAATCATCAATTAATATATTACAGATAAAATCTCCTTTATAATATATATATATGTATTATATATTATATATTATGTATTATGTATTATTATATATTATATTATGTATTATATATTATATATTATGTATTACATATTATGTATTATATATGTATATATTATATATAAACTATGCATATATATGTATATATTATATATAAAATATGCATATATATACATATATATAATAGTGACACACTCGGTTTTCCCTTCCAAGGTAGAGGAACACATGACTATCCCCATCACTATTTCTCCTCAACATTGGACTAGAAGTCCTAAGTAGTGCACTAGTATGAAAAGAGAAATTTAAGAATAGATAGCAAAAGAAATATGTAAACAGAAACCTTTATTCATAGTTGACCCGATGGTCTATGTAGAAAAACTTTCACTGTAACTGTGGACCCTCCACATTTCAAGGCTTCTGGGGTAGGAAGAGTCAGTTTACTTTAGAGAAGTATTCTCCATTAGGATGTCCATGCTCCGTTGTATGCCATTACATCCATGCACATAAGGACTGATTGGATTGAGTGGGGTATAAAAAATGACATTATTTTGGGAGGGTATCAGGGCAAGAGAGATTCAGAAGGGGCTAGAGAATCAATTGGGGTCCATATTGATGAACACATCATATATGTATGAAGTTACCAAAAACTAATACAAAGGAAATGAATGGTTATTTTTAAGAGGATAAAACTATTCCTTGGAAATCATAACTAAATTCAGAAAGTTTTCAGAATGAAAGGCTGATAGAACCAGTTCAGCTGCTTGCCTACTTACCAGCAAAGATAATCTTGAAATTAAATTTGTTTTTTATTGTTTTAAAACTTGTACCAAGTCTCAAATGAAGAACAATTTGAATAAAATGTTAGCCAATATTAAGTTATGAATCAAAGTATAAAATGAATAACTCTGAGACCATGTATATAGGAATAAAATCTGCCTAAATAAATGAAAAGGAGAGCAAATGTCTTATGCAGAGAGATTCCGGAATCTTCCCTGTCCTAAGTGAGGGGAAACATGAGCTCCCACTCCTTTCTCCTGCATAGCATGGAAAGGGGAGACAAAGAGTGTATAGTGGGGTACTATATCCAATAACCAGTACCTCAGCCCAAGTGATCCAGGTCACAATCAACACAAGTCTGCCATGCTGGCTTCTGAGAAATTGACACAGCCAAGAGCAGCCTTATGGGACTAAACAGTATGTATGACATCCCATGACAGATAAGGGATTTGGGGTAAAAGACTAAGGCAATGTAAATAATATACACCTTTTGGTTGATGATGTCATGGTATTTATTATTTGGTCGTAATAAATTTCCACACAGATGTGAGATTATCAACAATATAAAAAAGTGTCTAGATGGTTTTCTGTACAATCCTCTCATTTTTTCTGCAAATTTAAAGCTTCTTTAGTTGTAAATTATATTGTAAAAGACTCTCTGGTAGCTCTGAGATGCACGCAAGGCTTTACAATGCAGCTAGAATTTGAAACAATCTTTGATTTGGCAGGAAATGCATGAAGGATTTTTTCCTTTCTCCCTTAAATGTCTGATGACCTTGATAAAATCCCTTAACTTGTTAAACATTTCTTTTTTCTGTCCCAAATATAATAAGTACAGCATCATCCACTCACCCATGGGGTCTCTCTGAGAACTAATGCCACACTATACTAGAAAGTACATTATCATAGATGAAAATGAATAAATGCACAACCCTTGAACAGAAAAGAGTGACAAAGGCACAGAACAAAAGGCACATGTGAGTTTTGCAGAATGACACTCTCGTTTTCACAGAGAAACAGAAGGAAAGATTCAATCTTTTGAGTAATAAAAATAAATAAATTAAGTAATTTGGCAAAATGATTTGCTATTGTTTGCCTCCTGCTCCATACAAGGTTTTGGCATTGAGTCAATGACTTTTCTTCTTTTAGCTTCTTCCTTCACCTCATTACAAACATAATACTATTCTGCTAGCCTTCTAAGATACTGAGCAGTAGGTTGCATGGGTTTTTCCTCACCAAGGAGTGAGTGCTCATCTCTTTTTTCTGAAAACCTTACATATGATCCTCTTAACTCTCTTCTCTTGGTTCATTCTGAAAAAATTTCTCACCTTCCTTTCTTAGGTTTTTTTTTGTGACTCAACAAAGCATTTCCTAATGGTTTTTCAGAAACTGCAACAGTGGCTTAGGGACCCATAAACTCTCAACTCTATGTAATATAAGGACTGGTTTTGCTTCATTCCAAATCTTTTGAGGAATAAATTGACTGTACAACTTTTGCTTCATGATATTCCAAGTTTGCAATATTTTAAATTTCTCTAATAAATACTGGCCAATACTTCAAAAGTAAGCTTTAATAACTTATTGAGATGGTCCCTGTTAACTATCTCAGAAAAAGACTCACTTTGTCTCTTATCTTTGATTGTCTTTTAATTAAAAATATTTTGAGACTTTATAATCCATCATATACCCCTTATCCTTTCTCCATCCAAAGCTCTCTTTAGGAGAGTGTATGACCTATTCTTTAGCAGTTGTTTTCTCTCTGTCTCTCTCTCTCTGTCTCTCTGTCTCTCTGTCTCTCTCTCTGTCTCTCTGTCTCTCTGTCTCTCTGTCTCTCTGTCTCTCTCTCTCTCTCTCTCTCTCTCTCTCTGTGTGTGTGTGTGTTTATATGTGTGTACTTAAGTACCTGAATATAATCTACTTAGTACATATATTGTGTATTTTATGTTTGTTTTCAGAAATAACCACTTGATACTGGATAATCAATTAGTGTGCTCTTCTTGATTTTGTTGCATGTTTCTGTGAGCAGCCAGGCATTGATTTTTTTTTTCTCCCAACTTGGTGGCAATTCAACAACCCAGTGAGGTGGAACTATTACTACATTATATTTAACCTCCATTTCTCACAAAAACAATATGTACTGTGAGACATTCCACCTACTGGGTATTAGGTTTGTGGCCTCATTGATGGTTGAATTTTGTCATCTCTTTGACCCAGTGAATCCATCACTATACATCAAAAAGAATAAGGAGATAAAAGGAAAGAAAGGGGGGGGGGAGAAACAAAGAAACAAAGTAAGGACAAGGTTCCTATCTGAAATGCCCATTTCCTAATAGAGGCTTGACTTTGGGAAGTCAAGAACTAAGCAATGGAGTCAACTATGACCCTTAAATAGATGAGTCTAGAGAAAGCTCACCTTCTGAATACAAAGCTATAGCAGAAGGTTTTATCAGCAACTCAACCTGTAGCCCTCAAAATGATCTGGTAATAAAACTGTCCATTGATATATTTCTTCAGAGACTTGAAGTTATTTTCATACAGATTTTTCACTTGCTTAGTTAGAGTCATACCACGGTATTTTATATTATTTGTGACTATTGTGAAGGGTGTTGTTTCCTTAATTTCTTTCTCAGCCTGTTTATCCTTTGTGTAGAGGAAGGCCACTGATTTGTTTGAGTTGATTTAATATCCAGCTACTTTGCTGAAATTGTTTATCAGGTTTAGGAGTTCTCTAGTGGAATTTTTGGAGTGAGTCAATTAATTATACTGTCATATCATCTGAAAATAGTAATATATTGACTTCCTCCTTTTACTTTTGTTGTCTAATTGCTCTGGCTAGAACTTCGAGTACTATATTGAATAGGAAGGGAGAAAGTGGACAGCCTTGTCTAGTACCTGATTTTGGTGGGATTGCTTCAAGTTTCTCTATCAGAAGATGAGAAGATCTCCCATGCTCATGAATTGGCAGGATTAGTATAGTAAAAATGGTCATTTTGATGAAAGCAGTCTACAGATTCAACGCAATCCCCATCAAAATTCCAACTCAATTCTTCATAGATTTAGAAAGAGAAATTTTGGAATTGCTCTGGAATAAAAAAAATAATAGAAAGAAAACAAAGAAACAAAAAACAGGATAGTGAAAAGTACTCTCAACAATTAAAGAAGAAATTCTGGTGGAATCACTATCCCTGACCTCAAGCTGTACTACAGAGCAACTGTGATAAAACCTGCATGGTACTGGTACAGTGACAGGCAGGTAGACCAATGGAATAGAATTGAAGACCCAGAAATGAACCCACACAGCTATGGTCACTTGATCTTCGACAAGGGAGCTAAAACCTAGTAGAGTCTCTCCTCTCCTCTTTTTTTTTTTTTTTTTTTTTTTTTTTTTTTTTTTTTGAGACAGGGTTTCTCTGTATAGCTCTGGCTGTCCTGGAGCTCTCTTTGTAGACCAAGCTGGCCTCGAACTCAGAAATCTGCCTGCCTCTGCCTCCCAAGTGCTGGGATTAAAGGCGTGCGCCACCACGCCGGGCTCGAGTCTCTCCTCTTTACCCATAAGCCTACATGGGATGATTGTCAGCAGCTATAACAGGTCCTCCTTACTACTGAAGAAAAAGAGCATATCCTCTTGGAGGCCAGGAAGAACATCCCATGGGAGAATGGGGGTCCTTCCCATCTGCCTGTGGATATAGATGCAGGTTTCCCCTTGACCGGACCGAATTGGGACTTTATCATCCCAGAAAGTAGGGAGCACCAGAAGATCTACTGCCAGGTTCTGATGGCAGGTCTCAGAGGAGCAGCATGACACCCAATCAATTTGAATAAGGTAAGGGAAGTGGTGCAAGGGCTGAATGAATCTCCCTCAACCTTCTTAGAGAGACTCATGGAGGCCTTTCGCCAATTCCCCCCCCCCCCCCCCCCCGCCCCATGATCCTTGCAGTGAGGAGCATAAGGCAACAGTTACTTTCGCTTTTATTTGGCCAATCTAGCAGAGATAGCAGGAAAAAGTTGCAGAAAGTTGAAGGGTTACAGGACAAGTCCTTGAGAGAGTTAGTGCAAGAGGCCAGAAGGTAGATAGATCATAACCAAGAGTCAGAAGAAGGGAAGGAGGCGAGAAAGCAGAAAGAACAGGAGGCGAGAGAGCTTGAAAGAGTGAAGAGACAGGAGAAGAACCTCCATAGGATCTTGGCCACTGTAGTCAGAGAAACTAGAGAACCTAGTAAGATAGTACCTGACAACAGAAGGGAGCCTCTGGCTAAGAATCAATGTGCTTACTGTAAAGAAAAAGGTCACTGGGAGAGAGACTGTCCCAAAGAAGCTGAGGGGACCCGATGCCTTCAAGAAGAGACCCTAGGTCCCAAGGTTCTAACTGTGAAAAAGGACAGTGACTAGGGTAGACAGGGTTCAGGCTCCTTCCCTGAACACAGGGTAACCCTTAAAGTGGGGGAGAAACTCACCCAGTTTCTTGTGAATACAGGTGCTCAACACTCAGTCCTATTACAAACTGACAGGCCAATTTCCAATAAGAAGTCTTGGGTCCAGGGGACTACAGGAAACAAACAATACTCATGGACTATCCGAAGAATAGTGGATCTTGGTGTGGGCTGGGTATTCTTCTCTTTCATTGTTATTGCTGAATGTCCTTACCCCCTGTTGGGGAAAGACCTCCTCACTGAAATATGGGCCCAGATCCATTTCCTTCCTGAGGGACCAGAGGTCAGAGGCCAACAGGGAGAGCCTATTCAGGTATTGACCATGAAGTTAGAAGATGAATATCAATTGTTTGAAAACAGGAGTCAAAAAGCTAAAGATTTGGACTGGTGGTTACAGAATTACCCACACATGTGGGCAGAAACTGCAAGGATGGGGAAAGCCAAAAATCATAACCCCCCCTCCACCTTTCATATAAATCTGAAAGCCCAATCCAGCCCAATAACAGTCCAACAGTATCCTATGTCTAAGGTAGTGTGAGATGGGATCTGGCCCCACATTTTATGCCTCCTCCAGCTGGGGATCCTAAGGAAGTGTCATGCTGTCTGGAACACCCCACTACTCCCTGTGTGAAAACCTGGAACTATCGGCCTGTCCAGTACCATAGGGAAGTAAACAAGGGGGTGACCAACCTCCATCCAATGTTTCCCAACCCATATAACCTGTTGAGTTCTTTGCCTCCCTCCAGAACTTGGTACACAGTTCTGGACCTCAAGAATGCTTTCTTTTGTCCTGCCTCGGGCCACCAAGAATCAGGAGTACTTTGACTTTGTATGGAAGGACCCAGATTTGGGTATAATCAGGCAACTCACCTGGATTCACCTGCCCCAGGGCTAAAACAACTCCCCCACCATGTTTGACAAGGCCATACACAAAGATCCAGTCATGTTCCAGGCAGCCAACCTACAGTTAACTCTGTTACAACGTCCTTTTAGCTACTTCCAGCAAAGAACTGTGCTTGCTTAGAAAGAATAAAACACCTTCTTTCTGAACTAGGAATACTGGGCTACTGTGCCTTAGCCAAAAAGGCCCAAATCTACCACCAGCAGGTTAGTTACCTGGGGTATCGGCTTAAAGAAGGAAAGAGGTGGCTGTCAGAGGCCAGAAAAATAAACTGTGTTCCATATTCTGCCACCCACCAACCAAAAACAAGTCTTAGAGTTTTTGGGCACAGCAGGCTTCTGTCACCTATGGATAACTAGATTCGTTGAGATGGCAGCTCCATTATACCAACTAAGAACAAACAGCCCTGAGAGCAGGTGAGGGAGCTATCTTGACTCCCAGGTTCCTCTCAGACCAGTCAGCATAGGTCAGTTCCAGGACTGCAGAGGGTGAGCAAGCAGACTGCAGAAGTGACACTGCTTCTGGGACAGACACCCATTTCAGGCTACAGACATCTGGGCACCTTCCACGCCAGAGGCCCAGGAGGGCTCTGACCCCCAAAAGAGGTGAGGGAGCCATATTGCCTCCCAGGTCCCTCTGAGACCAGTCTGCGCAGGTGAGAGTGTGGACTGCAGAAATGACACAGCTTCAGGGACAGGCCCTGTTTGGGGCTGCAGACATCTGGGCACCTTCCTCACCAGAGCAGGTGAGGGAACCGTCCTGTGTCTTGTGTCCATCAGAAGCTAGTCTGTGCAGGTAAGTGTAGACTGCAGAGGCAACCAATCTTCTGGGACAGGACCTGTTTCGGGCCTTCATCTTCAGCCAGGAGTCAGGTCTGAATGCCAGACCTCTGTGCACCTTCCCTGCAAGAGAAGAGCTTGCCTGAGGAGAGCACTCTGACCACTGAGACTCAGAAGAGAGCTGGACACCCAGGACAGCTGATAGAGGCTAACAAAATCACAGGAGGAACAGGCTCCAGCCAGAGACAACTATAGCAACTAACACCAGAGATTACCAGATGGCAAAAGGCAAACATGAGAATCTTACCAATAGAAACCAAGACTGCTCACCATCATCAGGACCAAGTACTCCCACCTCAACTAATCCTGGATACCCCAACACACCTGAAAAGCAAGATTCAGATTCAAAATCATATCTCATGTTGTTGGAAGAGAACCTTAAGAAGGGCAGTAATATCTCACTTAAAGAAATACAGGAGAACACTGCTAAACAGGTACACGTCCTTAAAGAATCACAGGAAAACACAGCTAAACAGGTACAAGTCCTTAAAGAGGAAACACAAAAATCCCTTAAAGAATTACAGGAAAACACAACCAAACATGTGATGGAATTGAACAAAACCATCTAGGACCTAAAAAGGGAAGTAGAAACAATAAAGAAAACCCAAAGTGAGACAACTCTGGAGATAGAAACATTAGGAAACAATCAGGAACCATAGATTCGAGCATCAGCAACAGAATACAAGAGATGGAAGAGAGAATCTCAGGTGCAGAAGATTACATAGAGAACATGGGCACAACAATAAAGAAAATGCAAAATGCCAAAAGATCCTAACTCAAAACATCCAGGAAATCCAGGACACAATGAGAAGACCAAACATACAGAAAATAGGAGTAGAAGAAAATGAAGAGTTTCAACTTAAAGGGTCAGCAAATATCTTCAACAAAATTATAGAAGAAAACTTCCCAAACCAAAAGAAAGAGAGGCACATGAACATACAAGAAGCCTACAGGACTCCAAATAGACTGGAACGGAAAAGAAATTCCTCCCGACACATAATAATCAAGACAATAAATGCACCAAATAAAGGCAGAATATTAAAAGCAGTAAGGGGAAAAAAGTCAAGTAACACATAAAGGCAGGCCTATTAGCATTACAACAGACTTTTCACCAGAGACTATGGCCAGAGAAAATAACCTGTCAGACCTGGAGGCCAGGGTAGCAGTCTCAAGAGTTGCCCCTGTGACGGTGGTCTGAGACCCAGAACCACCGGGACCCAAGCTCCAGTACTCTGCTGAAGATCTGGCAATCATTTCGAAGGATTCCAACAACCACTTTGATCAGGAAAAAGAACTCTAGTATACGCCATCAGGAAAGAAGATTGTACCACAGGAGCAAGCATGGACAATAAGACAAAAGCATCAATGGACCCACCTGGGGGTAAGCAAGCTAACTCAAACTACCTTAAGATCAAGGTATTATATTCCAGGACTGAAACACCTGGTAGAACAAATAGTTCACAGTTGCGTGCCATGCCAAAAAGTAAATGCTTGCAAAAGCAAAGCTGACCCCAGTAAGAGACCTCAGGGAGATAAGCAAGGAGCCAACTTGGGAAGTAGACTTCACCAAGATAAAACCAGGCAAGTATCGCTACAAATATCTTCTAGTTTTCATAGACACTTTCTCAGGATGGGTAGAAGTCTTACCTACCAAACAAGAGACTGCCACGGTGTGGTTAAGAAGATACTAGAAGAAATCCCTCCCCCACCCAATTTGGAGTACCCAAGGTAAACTGATCTGATCTGATAATGGCCCTGCCTTTGTTGCCAAGGTAAGCCAGCTGGTAGTCAGGTACCTAGGGGCATCAATCTCCATCTGTGTGTTTTAGTGAGTGGAATATCCCGTAAGGCTCTTCAGGTATTATAAGGACAGGGTCCCCAATGAAGGAACCAGAGAAAGAACCCAAGGAGTTGAAGAGGTTTACAGCCCCATAGGAGGAACAATAATATGACCTATCCAATAACCCCAGAGCTCTCAGGAATGAAACCACCAACCAAAGAGTACACATGGTAGGACTCATGGCCAATGTAGCAGAGGATGGCTTAATCAGACATCAATGGGAGGAGAGGCCCTTGGTCCTGAGAAGGCTTTATGTCCCAGTGTAGGGGAATGACAGGGTCAGGAAGTGGGAATGGTGGATTGGTGAGCAGGGGGAGGGGGGAGGGAATTAGAGAGAAGTGATTTTCAGAGGGAAAACCAGGAAAGAGGATATCATTAGAAATGTAAATAAAGAAAATATCCAATAAATATATCAAAAAAAGAAAAAAAAAGAAAAGAAAAAGAAAACTGTCCATTAAAGAGTCATGTATAAAATTAAATTGTAAGATACAGAGAAAAAAAAAAAACAAGAATAAGTTTTACCTTGAGACATCTCTTTTAAACCTGTGGTATGCTTATGACTTCTGCATCCGGATAATGATAGATTTAATTTTAGTTGTACTATATGAGAAGCTAGGAAGGCCTTTGCAAGAGTGGATATGAAAGTACATAGACAGAGCTCTGGGTAAGGGGCTACTTGGTAGTGTATGGATCCTCTGGAGGAGAGAGATCTAAAGACAGGTTACATATCTCCCCTTCAAACAATTTAAAACTGATAGAAACTGATGTCATATGTGTTTCCTGCTACCAGAAACAGTACCTTTGCATTTGCTATAAGCTGCAGTAAGTGCTCTGAGAAGTTCTTCTTTTCTAAGAGTCAGCCCTTTTCTAGGAGTATTTGATATCAAGGGTCATTTTAAAACAAGAAGGTGAGAATTTAATGAGCACCAGCATTGACTTGAGTAGCTTCAAGGGCAGGTGCTTCACACTCTGAAAGTCCTCTGCCTATGGAGGAGAGAAGCTGAGAGAGCCAAGCTGTGCTTCATGTCCTATTGCTTCTGAGATAGATAACCTCTCTGTGATAGACTCATTGGATTTGCTTTGAAAAGCAGAGAAAAAGTAGGGAGGTCTTGGATCAGAAGATTCCCCATCTAACTATGTTGTTTCTGCTAATTAAATACTCATCACCAGGGTCTGTGGAGACTCAACTTGGCAAGGCTACTGAGAGACATAACTAACTGTTCACACCACTAAATGCCAGCTCTAACACATGCACCCATCCTTTTTCTATTTTTGTTCTGAAACAAATAAACAAAGAGTATCTTTTGTTCTCTTGGAGGTGTCTTTGGGATTTAAAACACTTTGGTTGTTACTACTTTTGTCATTTTGGTTTGATAACCACCAGTACTTATATATCATAGGATTCAAGGCCTGGGTTTTACTTTGGTGATGGCTTGCTTGACTGGCATGAATGAAGTCCTAGATTCCATGTTCATTACAAAAAGCTAAAACAAAACAAAACAAAACAAAACAAAACAAAACAAAACAAAACAAAACAAAACAAAACAAAACAGAACAAGATTCAGTCTGAATCCTTTGGAAGTTTCAGACTCACGTTCAAACCAGAGAACAAAAATCAGCAAACAGACCCTTATATACAGGGCCATTAATTATTTTTATGTGTCTCAAATGAAATGTCAAACCAAGATTTTAACCACTAGAAAAAAATAGTTATTGTAAGGCAATTTTGGAATGAATTATTTTTGTGTGAGCTTAAATATTATGGCTACTTTCCTTCTTAATAATAACCTTATAATTCAAAGAAATCTTTTGGTTCTGTGAGCTTACAAAGAAAAAAAAATAACACTAAGAGGAAAAATACAAACTCTGTCTTTCTGCTGGGCTCAGTTTAAATAACAAATAAGAGCAGCATGCCGTAAGTCTCCCATTGCTCTGTGTGCTGCTGTGAGCCCCTTCTTACATTATTCAGAACACATGACACATAATTGACAGAGAGATATAAAACAGGCTGGTAACAAGGGGAATCACTAACAATACCAGGAAACAGGGAGATCTCTCAAGACAATCCATTGAGGCAATCCATTGTTTTGTGTAGCAGCCTCCCTTGGAAATAACTCGAAAGTCTTTGAAGTAAACAAGTCATAAACTGGTAGGTGGCAGGTGGCATCATGAAGCACAGGAGCTCATAAAAGACAAAGTAGAAGTGAGACTATTTTAAGCAAATCATAGACATTGTTTTGGAGTATAATGTTGCCCTCTTATTTAAAACTGAAATGGTTATCTGAGAAGGCTTTGACTACTGCATTGGTAATATTAGGTAAGAAAATAAAGCTTATAGTATTTATTCAGAAAATAACAGAACATCCTATGTATACCGAGGGTTTCTACAAAGTCAAGATACAATAGAGAGAATAAAACTAAATATCAGTGCAAGTGAGCTAAGATTATATTCAGAGAAGTGATTCTTAGATACTTCAGGCCCTATCTTTTCCTCCTGAACTGAACTGTATTATATAATAGATTCTGATGAAACTTTAAGGACTCATCCTCTTATCCTAAGGGTGGAAACAGGCAATGCCTTTCAACATACGAATGTGTAAACAAGTTGTGTTAGTACTACACAGTGAAATATTATGCAACTATGGAAAAGAATACACTCATGAGACACACTTGAAATGTGAGTAAAAATTGGATATACAAAAACGAATATACTCATACCCATAAAACATAAATATATAACTTTTCAGAGGTTGATGTTTTCATGCATGTTTTGCCCCAATAAGAACATTTCCAAAAAACTGGTGATGTTTTCCTAATGTCAGCTGTTCTGAAAAGAACAAAATACTTCGCTGTCTAAAGTAAATCAGCTCACAAATGTGATTTCGATAACTGTGAAGCTGGCAGAAATCTTCAAAATAGTCATGATCTCTTGGTACTGATGCCTAGATATCCTCCCAGATATAATTATATAATATAACATATAGACAAACTTATAATCATATGTATATTTATATACATACCTAAATATATGTATATACATATACATCATACAAACACACACTCTCACACACATGTGTATATATAAGAATATATATATTCATACACACACACATAGATAGATAGATAGATAGATAGATAGATAGATAGATAGATAGATAGATAGTCAAAATAACCTAACAAAGACATGATGCAGAAACACAATTGTTATTCACCTGAAGACTTTCCCTTGACTTATATTTGGAGTGAAGCAGCAGTTTCCCAGGAAGAAAATGAAGGTACATCCTAAGCAAGGAGGCCATAAAATCTCTACTTATGTCTAAATTTTCAAGCTCTCCATCTTATGCACTATACAGAAGAGGTAGACACCTTTAATTTGAAAATAAAAGTTACTTCGGAATCTGTACTTTCCTGAGACCAGCTGACATGTCTGTTTAATGTGTAGCCACATCATATATTTCAGTGTGGACCAGTTGTCCCTTTCACAGATATGGGATATACCTAAAAGCAATTGTGTTCTAAAAGAGACTTGTATTTGAATATTCAGGGAAGTAATACTAAAGAAGGAGAGACTGGGAAAGGAGGAATCCATAGAAGACAAACCAAAATCCATGAACTGAAAGAGAAATTAAGCCTGGTCTATTTTTCTCTTCATTTTGCTTCTGTTAGTTTTGCCATAATTAGCTCGAAGGCTTTCTGAAATCTATTTTCCAGGTATCTGCAATCAAAATTCAAACACCTTCATTATCTCTATCTTTTCCTCAATACTCATTTCCAGCCACTCAGCAAATCAATTATTCTAAAGTCAACATGTTTAATTTCCTGAATAAATCTGTCATCTATGCTTATCCATTAATTCCATTATCAACCTGACAGCTAAACAATATTCCACGTTAAATTTAAAAGTAGTAAATTATGCCATGACTCATACGTGTCACAACACCTATCTTTATATTTTATATGTGAATTCCTTAGACTGGAAACGGTTGATAGACTTTCTTTACTAGAAATTTGCATAATATTGACATTATTGGAAATTGCAAAGTGATTAGAAAAATGACACTTGCTATTAATTCAACTTTCTTACTATATAAAAAAGCAGGTTCCTTGATCAATATTGAATCTTGTCTTAGTTATTGATGTGCAACAAGTTCTCCCCAAACTCAGCCACTGAGAATAAAACTATTTATTAATTTACAGTGTCTGTGATTTGGACCTGGGCAACGGTTGCCGGAGTTGCTTTGACTTTGTCTCTCTCATAAATCTATAATCAAGTTATAGACCCTGGATGCAATACTCTCGAACGTCCGGTGGGACACGATCTACTTTTGAAGCAGCTGGTAGGGAGTGGGAGATAGTCTGAGCCCATTTGAGTAGCTAGTAGGAAAGTTTGGAAGACATATTTCTGAGTTCATTCACATGGGACCCTCAAGACAGGATTCATGGCTATGTTCCTTCCCTCAGAATAAGCGAGAGAGCAAGATGATACATCCAGTCTGGGAGCTACCATTTTATCCTATCTATTTCTTCAGAGGAGAATCTGTTTCAACCCAAGTTGCACTCATGAGGGAAGAGTTGCTTTGTCCTTCATACACTCAAGTAGATAGGATTATACACAAGTAGAGCCTTTCACTATAGATATGGCCTTATTGTCTCCCGGAAACTTAGACAAATTTCTCAAATTCTTAGCATTTCAGGTTTTTTGTCTTGTAATTAATTGAACCCCATAACCTTCAAAAGATTGTTAACAAAAGTAAATGACTGAGGAGAGGCTTGAGTAGTCATCTTAATTAACACTCCTTAAAAGTCCCTATGATTCTCACAGCATTCTCAGAGGAGCAATGTCAGAGATTTCTTGAACACAGGTATCATATTCTAAGCCTTACAAATCCATATTCTTTTTTTCTTTTTTATTTATTTTCATCTTGATTTTTCCATGATTTTTATTATTTCCAGGAATTACTTTCTTATATATCATATTTACATCATTGCAATCCCTCTGTCCCTTTCTCCCTCTCACATACAAAACCTCTTCTTCAATTATTATTGTTACATACACACACACATATAGTTATTTGATCCATACATACATACATACACATATATATTTCACACACACACACATATAACTTTTGGAAATAATTGAGTTGTGTGTGTGTGAATTTATGAAATTCCTAGGCAAATGGATGGACCTGGAGGGCATCATCCTGAGTGAGGTAACCCAATCACAAAAGAACTCACACAATATGTACTCACTGGGTACATATTGAGTACATATTGAGTGGATTTTAGTCCGGAAATTTAGAATACCCAAGATATAAGATACAATTTGCAAAACACATGAAACTCAAGAAGAATGAAGACCAAAGTGTGGACAGTTTGGCCCTTCTTAGAATTGGGAAAAAAGCCACCCATGGAAGGAGTTACAGAGACAAAGTTTGGAGCTGAGACAAAAGGATGGACCATCTAGAGACTGCCATACCTGGGGATCCATTCCATAATCAGCCTCCAAACGCTGACACCATTGCACACACTAGCAAGATTTTGCTGAAAGGACCCTGATATAGCTGTCTCTTGTGAGCCTATGCTGGGGCCTAGCAAACACAGAAGTGGATGCTCACAGTCAGCTATTGGATGGATCACAGGGCCCCAAATGGAGGAGCTAGAGAAAGTACCCAAGGAGCTAAAGGGGTCTGCAACCCTATATGTGGAACAACAATATGAACTAACCAGTACCCCCGAAAGCTCGTGTCTCTAGCTGCATATGTATCAGAAGATGGCCTAGTCAGCCATAATTGGAAAGAGAGGCCCATTGGTCTTGCAAACTTTATATGCCTCAGTACAGGGGAACGCCAGGGCCAAGAAGTGGGACTGGGGGTGGGGTAGGTGAGAGGAGGGAGGGTATGGGGGACTTCTGGGGTAGCATTGGAAATGTAAATGAAGAAAATACCTAATTAAAAAAAAAGTAAAAACCTTGACATTGGCTATGAGATAATGCCCTCTATTGGTGGGAAACTACACCCTGTATATGAATATCTGCACCCACAAAGCCTTCATTATTCTCCTTCATCGTGGTTTGCAGGCTGTTGAATCTCCATTCCTTGCAGATACTGAAGCTTTAATATTGCATATTAGTTCAAGGAAGCATTGTATACATATGTATAAATGCCTTCATTTTAAACTAATGAATAGAAAACATGGGTGCCTGTGAACTCCATGCAACATCCATCCTTCAGCATGTGGAGAGGGCCAAGGAGTTGCATTCTAGCTTTCCCTAGCTTATCTCAAAGCTTGTGCTAAGCTTCTGGTGAGTATTTCGTCATCTGTATGAACTCCGACTATTCCTCTGGACTGCCACAATCCATGTCTGGCCCAAACCTACCAAAGACAAGTACAACACACCAACATATTTTATTTAATAAAGCAAATAATTGCTTATTTGAAAAGATCAATGGGATTTTTTAGTTAGGCAAATGAAAAGTAAGACCCAAATCAACAAATTGGAGATATAGTACAAAAAATTCCAACCATATATAGATTATCATTAGGAAATAGTTTCAATTTTATTACAAAAATGAAAAATTAGTAGAAAGTGGATAAATTTGTAGAAACATATAACCTACTCAATCTAAACCTAGTGGAAAAATAACAACTGGAACAAACATGTAGCATGCGCTAGTAGTGAAGCATATTGGAATTCCTTCCAAAATAATGAGAGTTTAGGACTTGATGAATTCAAGCACCAAATTCTACCAGACATATAAAAGTGAAATAAGAGCAACAACTCCAAAGTTACCCATAGAATAGAAAATATTACAAGCTTATTTTATGACCTGTTAATAGCTTGATACCCAAACTAAATAAAGATATAAAAAGCAAAATTTATATACCACATTTAGACATGGATGGTTTTTGTAAAAAAAAAAAAAAAGCAATGCACCTGTTGCAATAAACATGTTTTGTTGACTAAACTAGAGTGCAAATAGATCATTAGAGCTCTGATTTCCAGTTAATCTATAGAACTGACTTGACTTACAGTGAAGAATGTGGCATATTTACTTGAGTCTGTAGGAGGATATTTGGTATTTCCCTTTATCACTCCACATTTTATGTCTTTAAGGAATGTTCTTTCACTGAATTTGGAGCTTGTATTGTCAAGCTTGGCTGACTGCCAGGAAGCCCCTGAAATCTTCCCAACTCAGCTTCCTCTAAGTTGGAAGTACAAATGTAGAAAACATGCCTGGCTTGTTATCCATGCCATCACAGGGATCTGACTCTAGCTATCATGCTTGCATGTCAAGTGCATTGAGCCATTTCTTTGGGCCCCATTTTTGTACATATAACTGTTTGGATCAAATCAAAAGGTACTTTCAGTATGTTGGACTACCTGGTGTTCTGAGAACCCAAATCCTCCTACCTCAACATATATACTGACTACTCTCTATATCTTCATTCTGTACATTTAGTACTGCTAAGTCAATGCTTCATGAGTGATAATCAATATTGGATAAGACACAGAAGGGGTATAGAGAAAACTGGAAGCAAAGTTTTGCAGTTAGGTAGATAATGACTAAAGCCTTAAGTAGAGAAGAGATAGTCTCCTTTGAGGACCAAATACAAAATAATTATCAGTCACATTTTTACCATGTCTGGTCATAGTTAAGGTTAGGTGAAATAAAAAGAATGTGACCTCTTAAAGTCAGTATTATTATTTATTTTAAATATGAAGAAGTGCTCCATAGTTCATGTTCTAAGCTCTGAATAGACAGAAGCTTACACTTAACTGCTTTAATTATCTACATTTTGTCATTCTGATAGTTTCCCACTATTCCAGTCACACATTTTTCTGTAAACATCACATAGTGCTTATTAATTCTCCCAATAGAAAAGAAGCAAAAATATATGTGCACTACAGTTTATGCCTTCCAGGAACACTTTGCAGAAAGAGGATGCTTTTATGTCTACCAACAAAACAAGTGACCCAGACACTACTGTACTACTAATTAAGAATAAGATGATGGAGAAAAAAAGATGCAAATTTGTAGCCATGAGCAATGGCTTATATATATATATATATATATATATATATATATATATATATATATAGAGAGAGAGAGAGAGAGAGAGAGCCTGTGCTGAGGAATATACAGTAATCAATGTACATTTATTTCATACAGAAACACTATTTTGCCATTAATTATGTTTTATAAAATAGGAGGGGATTTTTAATTGGGAGGGGTCAATACAGAAGGGAGTAAGAAGAGATAAATGATACTAAAAAGGGATAGAAGAGCTGGGTGGAATTATATTACAGTATTTTATATTTGCTTATAATTAAAATATAATACATATATAATTAAGATATATTATTTATAATTAATAAATGTATATTAAATAAAATTATGCTACTTTAGCTAACATTGTGATGATGTTCCCCACAAGAGACATAGACTATCTAATGAAAAATGCAGTAGCAGTCGTGAGAAACTCCTTTTGTTGTTGATCTGGGTCTCCAAGAGCCTCCTAAGACAATATAGGCTACCACTGTAACCTTTGCATAGTTTTGATTGATGAAGACACCATATCACACATAGGATGCAGGACTTGAAGGGTCGGAACTGGACCTGAGTTGAAAAGCTCCTGCCAGAGGAGCACCAATCACAGTCCCTGAGCTTATTATGCAAGCTGCCAAAGTCCTACCTTGCTGTCAATAGTCCTAACCTGCTGTGACACCTATAAACTACAGTAATGGTCAGCACAACAAGATACCTCTAAAGGTGTAGCAGGGGGACTTGTTATTTAGTGGAAACCAACAGTTGCTCAATTGGACTCCAGGCCTGCTTAAGAGAAGAAAAACCATAACTGATACTAGAAACCATCCTTCATCCCTTCCTCCATTCTTCCCTTCCTCCCTCCCTTCCTTCTATCCCTCCTTCTTTCCCATCTCTCTTACCTCTGTATATATATATATATATATATATATATATATATATATATATATATATACATGTGTGTGTGTGTGTGTGTGTGTGATGCTCAGTATTTTTAATTAAACATTTGTTATAGATTTTTATTTTATGTTACAAGTTTTGTCCCATGGATATGTACATCACACATGTGTGTAGTGACCATGGAGGTCAGAACACTGTGTCAGATCCTCTGGAACTGGAGTTACACATGGATGGTTGTGAGACATGTGGATTCCAAGAATAGAACCTGGGTTCGTTGAAACAGTTATATATGCTCTTGATCATTGTGATGTCTTTCTAAGGTTCTTTTCATTATTTTTAAATTTCTATTTTTTATGCTATGATTCATAAGATGCAAAAGAAATGTCTGGTATACTATCAAATACTATGAATAAACAAAAAGGTTGAAAATATTTTAATTGACTATATTAATGATTCAAAAGAGTGATCTCTCACAAGTTCTTTCTCCAGTCTAGATTTTGGAGGAAAATAAAATTTAGCAGTGCAAATTTTAAAAAAAGTGCAGCAATAAAAACAATCTTTTAGTAAAGAAATATTGGATACATGATGTTTTATAACATACACCATAGTTTTGCACTATCTATACTGTATAGATTTGTCTAAGTATACTCTATAATAGTCACATAAAGCCAAAAATACCGAGTGGGTCATTTCTTAAAATGTAACACTTCTGTGATTAAATATCATGAAGAGAACTCATGAATCTGCCTTTGAAGTCATGTATGCTTGTTTATCACAGAGAGAACCCATGTACTTTCTTTTAAAGCTGTGCCTCACTGGTGATGGCCAAAGACACTCTGGTTTCCTTGGTTAATATTATCATTGTCCATTTGTCTGATGGCTAGATATCAGAGAATATATCAGTCTATAACTAAATCAAACTCAGGTGAGAACTAAACCAGGCTCAATGACAAATAGTACGAATAATACGAATGTGGATTATAGGAAGATATTAAGTTGATTGCATAAGCATTGAAGGCACAACAATGCTTCTAGATGCTGAGAGCATCTGGAAAGAAGAAGCTGATAAACAGGCAATTTTAAGAGAGAAGGTTTTTCGTTGTTGTTGTTTTTTGTTTTTTGTTTTTATTGCACAGAGTAGTGGCTATAAATAACAATCAAGCAGTACATGTTAATAAGATGTAGAACAGGAGATTTTGAAAGCTTTGTCCATAAAGAAATGATAAACACTTGAGAGACAGAGGTATGTGTTATCATTTCAAACATTACACAATGTAAACACATATTAGAGTATGACATGGCACCACATTAGAGTAGGTCATACTTAGATTTTTATGTACCAGTAATAAATAAATAAATTAATTAATTAATTGAAAAAACACAACAGTGCTTTGGAAACATGAACAGATTCTATGATTAAATCAATCAATCAATCAATCAATGAAACTTATTTTTCAGTTTAAAAATTGATGTAGTGTAAGCTAAAAGCACTTGTTGCATGGCTACATCTAATTCAAAGAAGGATAAGAAACATAAAATGTCCATAAAATATAAAAATCTTAACAGTAAAAGAACAGCTGAGAGAATCAACATCCCTGAACTCACACTTTACTGCAGAGCAATAGTGATAAAAATTCCATGGTATTTGTACAGAGACAGACACATTGATCAGTGGAGTAGAATTGAAGACCAAAAACATATGGTCGCTTGATCTTTGACAAAGATGCCAAAAATATATAATGGAAAAAAAAGAAACCATCTTCAATAAATGGTACTGGTTTAACTGGCTGTCTGTATGTAGAAGAATGAAAATAGACCCATATTTGTCACCTTGCACAAAGCTCAAGTCCAAGTGATCAAGAACCTCAACATAAAACCAGATACACTGAGTCTAATAGAAGAGAACATGGGAAAGAGCCTTAAACTCATTGGCACAGGGAGAAATTTCCTAAACAAAACTCAAATGGCTCATGCTCTAAAATCAAGAATTGCTAAATAGGACCTCATGAAACTGGAAAGCTTCTGTAAGACAAAGGACATAGTCAATAAGACAAATTGGCAACCTACAGATTGGGAAACAATCTTCACTAACCCCACATCTGATAGAAGGCTAATATCCAAAATATATAAAGAACTCAAGAAGTTAATCACTTAAAAAAACAAATAACCCAATCCAAAAAAAAAAAAAAAAAAGGTATAGAACTAAGCTGAGAATTCACAAGTGAAGAATCTCGAATGACTGAGAAGGACCTAAAGAAATGTTCAAAGTCCTCAGTGATCACAGAAATGCAAGTCAAAACAACTGTGAGATTCCACTTTTACCAACCAGAATGTCTAAGATCAAAATCTCAGGTGAAAACACATGTTGGAGAGGATGTGGAGAAAGAGGAGCACTGCTCCATTGCTGGGGGATTTCAAACTGGTACAACCACTCTGGAAATCAATCTGGAAGTTCCTCAAAAAATTGAAAATAGATGCACCTGAAGACCCAGCTATACCACTCTTGGGAATATACCCAAAAGATGCCTCACCATGCCACAGGGTCACGTGTTCCACTATGTTCATAGTGGCCTTATTTGTGATAGCCAGAAGAGGGAAACAATGTAGATGTCCCACTACAGAAGAATGGATACAGAAAATGTGGTTCATTTACACAATGGAATACTACTCCACTATTAAGAACAAGGACATCCTGAGGTTTGCAGGCAAATGGATGGAACTAGAAAATATCATCCTGTGTGAGATAACTCAGACCTAAAAAGGTATGCATGGTATGTACTCACTAATAAGTAGATATTAGCCAAAAAAAGGAAAGAAAGAAAGAAAGAAAGAAAGAAAGAAAGAAAGAAAGAAAGAAAGAAAGAAAGAAAGAAAGAAAGAAAGAAAGAAAGAAAGAAGGAAAGGAAGGAAGGAAGGAAGGAAGGAAGGAAGGAAGGAAGGAGAGGCGAGGCGAGGCGAGGCGAGGCGAGGCGAGGCGAGGAAAGGAAAGGAAAGGAAAGGAAAGGAAAGGAAAGGAAAGGAAAGGAAAGGAAAGGAAAGGAAAGGAAAGGAAAGGAAAGGAAAGGAAAGGAAAGGAAAAGAAAAGAAAAGAAAAGAAAAGAAAAGAAAAGAAAAGAAAAGAAAAGAAAAGAAAAGAAAAGAAAAAATCCCATAGAGAATACCCAAGATACAGTCCACAGTATTCAAAAGGCTCAACAAGCTCAAGTGTCCTATTGTCCCACTTGGTAGTTAGAAGAAATAATCACAAATGGGGAGGGAGAGAGGGTCTTGGGAGGCAAAGTGACACACAAGATAGGGAGGCAATGGGGAGTTGTAGAGGGGAACCTGCTCTGGTTTTGGGTGAGGGAAAAGGACAGAAGCCCTGAGGGGCAGCAGAAAGAATGGGAACAGGCAACCTCAGGAAATAGGAGGTTTGGAGGACCCCCAAGAATGCACCAAAGACTTGGGAGGTGAAAGACTCCCAGGACTCATAGGGAGGGACCTTAGATAAAATGCCTGACAGTAGGGAGAGGGAACTTAGAAAGCCCACCTCCAACAGGAATACAGGTCCCACAATCACACCTCTGATCCAGAATTGTTTCTGTTGAAAGAATTACAGGGATAGAAAGGGAGTTGAGCCTGAGGAAAAGAAGGTCCAGCGACAGGCCAAAAGTGGGATCCAGCTCAAGGGGAAGTCCCAAGGCCTGACACTATTACTGAGGCTATGGAACACTCACAAAACATGTTCTCTCATGAACTGCTCTCTGAAAGACCCAACACACAGCTGAAAGAGTCAGATGCAGTTATTTGCACCCAAACATTGCAGCTGATCCCTGTTGTTGAAATAGGGAAGGCTGAAAGAAGCTGAGGAGAAGGATGATTTTGTAGGAGGACCAGAAGTCTTAGTTAATCTGGACCTCTGAGATCCTTCAAACACTGGACCACCAAACACACAGCATACACCAGCTGATATGAGGTCCCCAACACACATAGAATAGAGGACTTCTAGGTCAGTGTTCATTCAGAGATGATGCACCTAACCTTAGAGACTGGAGGCCCCAGGGAGTCTAGAGGTCAGATGGGGTAAGGGGTGGGGGCATCCACGTAGAGATGGAGTCAGGTGGGGAGGAGGTGTGGGATATGGAGCAGTCATAGGGAGGATGGGGAGTGGTGGGAAATGGAATATGGCATGTAAAAATAAATTAAACATAAAATTAAAAAATTTAAAAAGAAAAAACAGTAAAAAAAATAAACAAGTGAACATCAGATTTCAAATGTGTATGTTCTTCATTCTACATTAAAAATGGGACAGTTGGATCTTGAGAGCTATTGAATGTGAACACAAGCAACATAAATAAAACAAAAGGATAATGACCATCCTGTTGGGTGGCCGAAGAGGAACATGCATAAAAGAGGAGGGTGACACATATAGAAATCTGAAAAGCAAAGAGTGTCCCAGTCCTCAAAAATGACCATCTCCTAAACATTATATTGCCTGCTCTAGATTTGAATCAGTAAAGAAGTGTTCCTCAATCCTTTTGAGAGAAGATTAGTCAATAAAATGAGGAAATATAAAAATGAGATAACAAATATAATTAACATCACAGATCAGCAGCTGATACCTGCCCACATGCTACAGCCTACTTGCCTACCAGGAGGTCTTCAGTAACCAAAGATACAGGTGAAATTTGTACTCAAATACCCACACCAGATGGGACAACCACAGGGGACCTAGCTATCCCAGGCCTCCTTCCTAAAGTTTCACCTTTCTTCCAGTCCCAACTTCCTACCCTGGCCAGATCAGCAGCCTAATACCCACCAAGACACTTCAGCCTGCATGCCACCAGGCTGGTATGCAGTAACCCAAGACACAGTAACCCAGCTGACACTATGACCATCTTCCCTGCCAAGCTATATCTTCCTTCTCATCAACTTTTACAGAACAGGTGGCCCAATATCCTCCCACACCCTATAGTTTGCCTGCCTTCCCAGGAAGTCCTCAGTAACCAGGGACATAGGAGTCCTGCTATAACTAGAGACACAAGAAGCCAAACATATCCAGAGACAGCACTGCCTGCCTCCAAAGAGGCTGGCTCCAGTCAGAGACACTCAAGCCAGTTAACACCAAAGATAACGAGATGGCCAGAGGTAAGTACAAGATCCCTGAAGAAAGAAGTCAAAGAAGATCTCAGAAGATGGAAAAATCTCCCATGCTCATGAACTGGCAGGATTAATATAATAAAAATGGCCATCTTTCCCAACACAATCAACAGATTCAATGCAATCCCCATCAAATTTCCAACTCAATTCTTCATCATGAGTGAGGTAACCCAGTCACAAAAGGGCACATATGGTATGCAGTCACTGATAAGTGGATATTAGCCACAAAGCTCATAATATCCAAGATACAATTTACAGACCATATGAAGATCCAGAAGAAGGAAGATAAAAATGTGGATGCCTTAGTCCTTCCTAGAAGGGGGAACAAAATACTCATGGGATGTAGATTGTGGGAGGGACTTGGGAGGAAGAGAGGGGGGAAGGGGAAAAGGGGGGGCAGGATCAGGTATGAGAGGAGACAGGGATAATACAAGGAGGACCAGCAATTTGAAGAGTTGTGTAGCAATAGAGGATGGGGAAATGGGGGTAGCCACTAGCAAGTCCCAGGTACCAGGAAAGCAAGAGGCTACCAAGACCAAACAGGGATGAGATTAACTCAAATGCTCAACCAAGGGGAGGGAGATTCTGTAGAGACCATATGCAGAGGTTAAGCAAGGCCCCAGGTTGGAAGAAGAGAACATTCACTCATCTCCAAATTTTTAACCCAGATGGGCTCCTGGCTAAAGGAAATATGGGGACAAAGTATGGAGCAGAGACTGAAGGAAAGGCCATCCAGAGACTGCCCCAACTAGGGATCCATTACTCATGCAGATACCAAACCCAGACACTATTGTGGATGCCAAGAAGTGCTTGCTGACAGGAGCCTGTTATAGTTGTCTCCTGAGAGGCTCGACCAGAGCCTGACAAATATAGAAGCAGATGCTTGCACCCAACCACTGGGCTTAGCATAGGGTCACCAATGGAGGAGAAAGGACTGAAGGAGCTGAAAGGGCTTGCCACCCTATAAGTAGAACAGCAATATTAACCAACCATACCCGCCCAGGGCTCCCAGGGACTAAACCACCCACCAAAGAGTACACAAGAGGAACCCATGGTTCCAGCTGCATATATAGCAGAGTATGGCATTGTCTGGCATCAACAGGAGGAGAAGCCATGGTCCTGTAAATGCTATATTCCCTAGAGTAGGGGAATATCAATGGTGGTGAGGTGGGAGTGGGAGGTGGGAGGGAGGCATCCTCATAGAAGCAGGGAGAGGGGGAGGGGATAGGAGGTTTGCAGATAAGACACCAGGAAAGGGGATAACATTTGAAATGTAAATACATAAAATATCCAATACAAAAGAAAAAAAAAGGAAGAAAAGCAAGGTAATAACTGAAAGTCCTATCTCATAAAGGTGGTAGAGGCCTTTAAGGAAGATATAAAGAGCTCTCTTAAAGAAACACAGGAAAACACAGACAAATGAGTAGACGCCCTTAAAAAGGAAACAGATAATCCCTTAAAGAAATACAGGGAAACACAATCAAACCGTTGAAGAAATTTAACAAAGTGGAATATGACCTAAAAATAGAAGTAGAAATAATAAACAAGTCACAAATGGAGTCAACTCTGGAAATATAACAGCTAGGAAAGAGGTTAGAGGCTACAGATGCAAGTATCAAGAACAGAATGCAGGAGATAGAGGAAAGAATTTTCAGCATAGAAGATACCACAGAAAATATTGACACATTGGTCAAGGAAAATACAAAGTGTAAAAAACTTCTACCCATACTATCCAGGAAAATAAGAACACAATGAAGAGATCAAACCTAAGGAAAAAAAATCCCAGTTCAAAGGGCCAGAAAAATATCTTTAACAAACTCATAGAAGAAAACATCCCTACCTTAAAGAAAGAGATAACCTTAAGTATACAAGAAGCCCAGAGAATGCCATGTAGATAGGAAGAGAACAGAAAATCCTCTTGTCACATAATAATCAAAACACTAAATCTAGTGAACAACAAAAAAAAAAGAATATTAAAAGTTGTAAGGGAAAAAAGACAAGGAACGTATCAAGGCAGACCTATCAGAGTTACACCAGACTTCTCAACAGAGACTCTAAAAGCCAGAAAATCCTGGACAGATGTCATCCAGTCCCTTTGAGAACACAAATACCAGCCCAGAATACTATACCGAGCAAAACTCTCATCAACATAGATGGAAAAAAAAGATATTCCATTACAAAACCAAATTTAAACAATATCTTTCTACTAATTCAGTCCTACAAAGGATTTGACAAAGAATCTAAAGGCCAGAAGATCCAGGACAGATGCCATTCAGACTCTAAGAGAAAACATATGCCAGCACAGACTCTCAGTCACCATAGATGCAGAAACCAAGACATTCCATTAAAAAAAAAAATTTAAACAATACCTTTCTGCTAGTTCAGTCCTACAGAAGATACTAAAAGGAAAACCCTAGAACATGGAGGGTAACTGCATCCTAGAAAACATAAGAAATTAAACATCTTACAACAAACCCAAAAGAAGAGAATCAAATATACATAATACTCCCTCCTGCAACAAAAATAACAGGAACTAACAAACATCTTTCTTTAATATCTCTCAATAAAAATGGACTCAATTCTTTAATAAAAAGACACAGGCTAACAGATTGGATATATAAACATGATCCAGCACTTTGATGCCTACAAGAACTACACATTAGTAACAAAGACAGACACTGTCTTAGCTTAAAAGGCTGGACAATTGTTTTTCAAGCAAATGGCCCTAAGAAACAATCTGGCATATCCAATAAAATAGATATTCAACCAAAAGTTATCAAATGAGATCGGGAAGGATACTTCATATTCATCAAAGGAAAAATTCACCAAGAGGAAGTCTCAATTCTGAACATCTATGGCCCAAATGCAAGACCCACATTTGTAAAGAAACTTTACTAAAGCTCAAATCACACATTGAACCTCACTCAATAATATTGGGAGCCTTTAATTCCCACTCCCACCAATGGACAGAAACAGAAATTCAACAGAGACATAGTGAAACTAACAGAAGTTTGAACAAAATGGATTTTACAGATATCTATAAAACATTTCACCCCAAAACAAAAAGAATAGACCTTCTTCTTAGTAGCTCATGGAACCTTCTCCAAAATTGACAATATAATTGGACATAAAACAAGCCTCGACAGATACAACTTCTTGTATTGAAATAATCCCATGATTCTATCAGATCATCACAGAATAAGGATAGAAATCAATAACAACAAAACCATCAAAAAGCACATGTATTCATGGTAAAGAAATGACTCTCTGATCAATGATAACTTAGTCAGGGAAGCAATAAAGAAAGAAATCAAGAACTCTATAGCTTTGAGTGGAAATGAAGACATAAGACCCAAACTTATGGGACACAATGACAGCAGTGTTAAGAGGAATATTTACAACACTTCGTGCCTTCAAAAAGAAATTGGAGAGATTGCATACAAGCAACTTTACTACACACCTAAAAGCAGTAGGCCAGAAAGAAGCAACCACACCAAAGAGGAGTAGATGGCGGGAAATATTCAAAATCAGGGCTAAAATCAACCAGTTATGAACAAAGAGAGCAATATAACTTCAATAAGACCAAGAGCTGGTTCTTTGAGAAAATCAACAAGATTAACCTTAAGTCAAACTAACTAAAGGGCACAGAGACGGTATCAAAATTGATGGGATCAGAAATGAAAAGGAAGACATAACATAAACTGTGGAAATTTAAAAAAAACTCATCATAACCTACTACAAAAGCTGATACTCAACACAAATGAAAACTCTAGATGAAATGGATGATTTTCTAGATATATACCACATAAAGTTAAATCAAGATCAGATAAAGTGTCTAAACAGTCCCACAACTCCTAAGGAAATCAAAACTTTCATCAAAACTTTCCAACCAAAAAAAAAGGCAAGGGCCAGATTAGATACAGTAGGAATACTACCTAATTCATTCTATGAAGCCATAGCTACTCTGATACATAAACCACACAAAGACATGACAAAGAAAGGCAACTTCTAACCAATCTAGCTTATGAATGTTGATGCAAAAATACTCAATAAAACTAATGTTAACTGGATCCAAGAACACATCAAAACCATCATTCATCATGATCAAGTAGACTTCATCATAAGAATTTGAGGATGAGTCAATATGTGGAAATCCATCAATGAAAACCCTATGTAAACAAACTCAAGGGAAAAAAATCCACATGATTATCTCATTAGATGTTGAAAAAACCTTCAACAAAATACAGTACTCCTTCATGTGAAAAGTCTTGGAAAGATCATGAGTTCATGGCACATACCTAAATATAATCAAGACAATACATAGCAAACCAACAGCCAACATCAAATTAAATGGAGAGAAACTAGACGCAGTCCCAATAAAATCAGAGACTAGACAAGATTGCCCACTCTCTCCCTATCCACTCAATATAGCACTTGAAGTTCTAGCTAGTACATCTAGAGGGGAAAAAAAAAGGTAATCAAGTGGATACAAATATCACTATTTTCAGATGATAGCAGAGAACTTCTACAGCTTATACACAACTTCAGCAAAGTGGCAGAACAGAAAATTAATGTAAACAAATCAGTATTATTCCTTTTTAAAATGATAAACTTACTGAGAAAGACATTGGAGAAACAACACTCTTTATAATAGCCAGAAATAGTATAAAATATCTTGGTGTAATGCCGGGCGTGGTGGCGCACGCCTTTAGTCCCAGCACTCGGGAGGCAGAGGCAGGCGGATTTCTGAGTTCGAGGCCAGCCTGGTCTACAAAGTGAGTGCCAGGACAGCCAGGGCTACACAGAGAAACCCTGTCTCGAAAAACCAAAAAAAAAAAAAAAAAAATCTTGGTGTAACTCTTACCAAGCAAGTGAAAGTTCTATGTGACAAGAGCGTCAAATCTCTGAAGAAAGAAATTGAAGAAGAATTCAGAAAATGGAAAGATCTCCTATGCCCATGGATTGGTAGGATTAACATAGTGAAAATGGCTACATTACCAAAAGCAAACTACAGAGTCAATGCAATCCCCACAAAAATTTCAACACAATTCTTCACAGAGATAGAAAGAGCAATTCTCAACTTCAAATGGAAAAACAAGCAAACAAAAATACCCAAGATAGCCAAAACAACTCTCAACAATAAAAGAACTTCTGGGGGAATCACCATCCCTGACCTCAAGCCGTACTACAAAGCAATAGTGATAAAAACAGAGACAGGTCAATCAATAGAATAGAATTGAAGACCCAGAAGTAAATCCGCACATCTATGGCTACTTGATCTTTGACAAAGCAGCAAAAATCATACAGTGGAAACAAGGAAGGCATCTTTAATAAATGGTATTTTTCTGCCTGGTAGTCTGTATAGAGGAGAATGAAAAGGGTTCCATATTTATCACATTACACAAAGCTCAAGTCCAAGTAGATCAAGGTCCTCAATATAAAACTAGATACACTGAATCTAATAGAAGAGACAGTAGGAAAGAGCTTCAAATACATAAGCACAGGGGAAATTTTCCTGAACAGAATACCAATGGCTTAGTCCCTAACATCAACAATTGATAAATAGGACCTCATAAAATTGAAAAGCTTAGGTAAGGCAATAGACATCATCAATAGGGCAAATCTGCAACCTACATATTTGGGAAAAAAATCTTCACGAACCCTACATCTGAGAGAGGGCTAATACTGAAAATATACAAAGAACTCAAGAAGTTAGATTCCAGAAAATCAAATAATCCAATTAAATAACGGGACACAGAGCTAAACAGAGAATTCAAAACAGAAGAATCTCAAATGACAGAGGAGCACTTAAAGAAAGGTTCAGTGTTCTTAGTCATCAGGGAAATGCAAATCAAAACAACCCTGAGATTCCACCACACCCCACTCAGAATGGCTAAGATCAAAAACTCATGTGAGAGCACATGCTGGTGAGGATGTGAAGCAAGAGGAACACTCCTCCATTATTGATGTGATTACAAACTGTACAACCACTCTGGAAATCAATCTGGTGCTTCCTCAGAAAATTGGAAATAGTTCTACCTGAAGTTCCAGCTATACCACTCTTCAGTACATACCCAAAAGATACCTCACCATACCACAAGGACAAGTGCCCGTTCATGCTCATAGCTGCCTTATTGGTAATATCCAGAAGCTGGAAACAACTCAGATGTCCCTCATCCAAGAACCGATACCGAAAATGTGGTTTGTTTACACAATAGAATTTTATTCAGCTATTAAAAACAAGGACATCATGAATTTTGAAGACAAATGGATGGAACTAGAAAATATCACCCTGAGTGAGGTAACTCAGAGCCAAAATGACATGCATGGCATGTACTCACTCACTAGTGGATATTAGCCAAAATGTACAGAATACCTAGGATACAACCCACAGACCATGAAGTACAACAACCAGAAAGATACAACTGAGGATGCTTCAATTCCACTTAGAAGGGTGAAGGAAATAATAACTTGAGGCAGAGGAAGGGGGTGACCTAGGTAGGAGAGGGGAGAGGGGGGTAAGGGGGAACAGGTTCAAGCATGTAGGGGGAAGGAGAGAAGCATAAATGGCCACGAGAATGAATGGAGATAAGCAGCGTCAGATATGGGAGGAGGTAGGGACCCTCTAGGAAGTACCAGAGACCAGGGAGATGAGAGAATCTCAGGACTCAATGGAAGTGACCTTAGCCAAAATGTCCAACACTGGGGAGGGGAAACTTTCGAAGAGTCCACCTCCATTAAATAGACAGGGCCTCAAGCAGAGGGACAGGTTTATGAATGCATAGTCAAAATTTCTGACCTAGAACTGTTTCTGTCCAAAAGAACTGCAGGGAAAAAAGTAGAGAAGAGACTGAATGAAAAGCAGTCCAAAG
Source organism: Mus caroli (assembly GCF_978045245.1). Lineage (NCBI taxonomy): Eukaryota > Metazoa > Chordata > Mammalia > Rodentia > Muridae > Mus > Mus caroli. The sequence goes on from NW_028227259.1 coordinate 42,500,875, forward strand.
ACCGGCTCAACTTGGGATCCATCTCAAGGATGGACACCAAGGTCTGACACTGTTACTGATACTACAGTGCTTACAGACAGGTGCCTGGCATGGCTGTCCTCTGAGAGGCCCTACCAGCAACTGACTGAAACAGAAGCAGATACTTACACCTAACTCTTGGACTGAATTCCGGGACCCCTATGATTGAATTATGGGAAAGACTGAAGAAGCTAAAGGGGAGAGAGACCCCATAGGAAGGCCAACAGTCTTGACTAGTGAAGACCCCAGGGAACTTTCAGTGACTGAGCCACCAACTGGGAGCATACATGGGCTGGTCTGAGGCCCCTGGCACATATATAGCAGAGGTCTGCCTGGTTAGGCCTCAGTTGGAGAAGATGTGCTTAATCCTAGAGAGACTTGAGGCCTAAGGGAAGGAGGAGGCCTCATGGGGATGAGCATCCTCTCAGAGGCAAGGGGGAGGAGGAATGGGATGAGAAACTATGGGAAGGTGTTGAGAGGGGAGAGCAACAACAGGAATGTAAATAATAATAATAATAATAATAATACATGAAAGAAAATGATCAAATATCAAGAAAATATTGGAAGTTTCATCACTACAGTAGCTAGGTGGCCTCACTGAGCTATCAAAAGACTTCATGTTTCAATTGTTTTCACATAAAAAATTTCTTGCATTCACTGATTTAAGTCATGCTGATTTATCACATATTCACTTTGAGCCCTGTAAGTCCTTCTGTTCATTGGCTGGTTGAAAAAAATAAAATAATTCTATACTTATAAAAAAATAAAACACAATTAATGTCAACTATCAACTATTTTTATTAATTAATTAATTAATAATTAACTTTACATCCCCATCACATTTTTCCCTCCCTCCTCTCTTCCCATTTCCTCCCTCTCACCTCACCACCTTCCCCCCAACTCACCTGTATCCAGTGCTCTCCTCTTCCTCCTCATAAAAGAGGAGGCCTCCCAAGAATGTCAACCCACCTTGGTATATCAGGTTTCAATAAGACTAATGGCATCTTCTATTGAGGCTAGACCAGGCAGCCCAGTTAGAAGAAAGGGATCCACAAGCAGGCAACAGAGTTATAGACAATTCCCATTCCTGTTATTAGGAGTCCCACAAGAACCTCAAGCTGCACAACTCTGTACAACTGTTACATATGTGCAGAGGACCTAGGTCCATCCCATACAGAGTCTCTGGCTGTTCAGTTTCTGTCATGGCAGGCTAGTTGATTCTGTAGGTTTTTTTGGTGTCCTTGGCCCCTTTGGCTCCTTCAATCCTTCCTTCCATGCTTCTGCAGGATTCTCCAATCTCTGCCTAATGATGGCTTTAGGTTTCTGCATCTGTTTCCATCAGCTGGTGGTGAAGCCTCTTTGATAAGTTATGCTAGGCTCCTGTCTGCAAGTGTAGAAAAATACCACTAATCGTGTATGGAGTGGGTTCTCACATATGACATGGGTTTCAAGATGGGCCAGTCATTGGCCGACTATTCCCTCAATTTCAACTACATCTTTGCCCATGTATATCTGGTAAGCAGCACAAATTGTGGGTAAAGTGTTTGTGGCTGGATTGGTGTCCTAATCTCTCCATAAGATTTCTTGCCTGGCTACAGGAGATGGCTGTTTCAGGTACCATGTCCCCCATTTCTGGGTGTCATATCTTGGGTCAATTACATAGATTCCTGGAAAATTCCATTGTCCTTCATTTCTACCTCATTCCAGAGATGAGGACCCATTTCAGTTGTTCTTTTCCTACTTGATCCCCCCTGGTACCACCCCTACTCCATCTTCTACATAGTCCCTTCTCTATCCACCCAAGTTTCTAGTCTATTTCCCTTTGTCAATGAGACTCAAGGGTTCTCTCTTGGGCTTTCCTTGTTACTTAGTTTCTCTGGGTCTGTCAATTGTAGCATGGTTATCCTGTAATTTATGGCAAACATCCACATATAGTTGAGCACATTCTTATTATGGTAATGCATATATTTCTGGGTCTGGATTACCTCACACAGAATGGTCTTCTCTGATTCCATCCATTTGCCTGCACATGTCATGATGCCATTGTTTTTAATAGCTGAGTAGTAAGTATCCAATTGTGTAAATGTATGACATTAAAAAAAAAATCTATTCTTCGGTTAAGGGACATCTAGTTTGTTTCCAGTTTCTGACTGTTACAAATAAACACACTATAAATATTCTTGATCAAGTATCCTTGAAATGCAAATAAAAAGTGACTTAGATTCCATCTTGCCCTTGTCAGAATGACAAAGATCAAAAATTCAAGTAACAGCTCATGCTGGGAAGGATGTGGATCAAGAATACTCTTCAGTTTCTGGTGTGACTGTACAAACTTGTTTAACTATTTTGGAAATGAATTTGGCAGTTTCTTAAAAAACTGAGAATAGTTCTATTGAATACCCAGCTATATCACTCCTGGTCATATACCCTAAAAATGCTCCCTCCTACTACCACCTATTTTTATAGAAGTTTTCCTAAAAGTTTCAGACTAAGTATACAGAAAGTAATGCAGCATAAATATTACTAAATAAAAATTTTAAAATCTTATATAAGTCTTAGAAGAAAATTCAATTCATCTTTAATAAACACAATTTGTTTTAAGAAGAAAACAAAATTAATGTTTCCTTTATTAAACTGAAGCATCTACATATTGTTATTTTTCATATGCAACAGAAATTAAAATTTATATAACAAAAAATAAAATAATGAAAATTAAGGAATAACAGGATTCGTATGTAAAGAGAAGTAGAAAATCCCAGTTATATCATGAGACATGAACACAAATTTAGAATATGAATTTAAGTGAGAAGAATTAGTATACAAGCACATAAACTGATAACACCTGAAAAATCTGAATTTTAGTGTCATGTGTGCTTGAGACAACTTTGAAAAAATATTCTCAAGCTTATGTAGCAGCATCAACATTGCACAAATACAAAGACAACTTGTGGGGCATCCTTTTTGATATTGTTTTAACTTCAACAGTTAACGGAAAACTCAATGATAACAGTACCATTGAGAAATAAACAACCAAAATTATTCAACAGCACTGACAACTTCAGAGAGTGAATTATGTTTTGAATTTAGAATGTTAACAGAAACACTTTAAATAACTGGTAAAGAATGGAGCAAAACCAACATACAGGAACAAAGGCGTTGTCTGGAGAAAAAATATGAATTGTTAGTCTTTTTTCCTATAACAATATGGTTTACCAATTAATCAGTATGTTCATGTTTAGAAGTGTCATTATAATCACTCCAGGACAAACGATAGGCACATTTTGTTGTTTATATTAATTTGCAGGAAAAATCACAAACAGCAATCTATTATCAGACCCCACTCTCTACAAAACAAGACTTATGCATTTTGATAAGCAAAGGTTAAGATAATTGAATGACCACAGAAATAATTTATTTAGAAAGTGTAAGACTTACCTAGTATTTACCTAAGTAAATATTTCAGAGAAATGCTATGGGAAGTTATTCCTGTATCAGTGTTAAGGAATTCTTTAAAGTGGAGTGATATTGTCAGTAGAAATAAAGAATGTGAATATTTAATTTAATACAGAAAGGTTGAGAATCCATTGCTTCTATTATAGAAGGAATCCATGACCTAAAATTATTATATTATGTACTAAAAGGATACACTCAGTCATATAATATGAATTATTAGTTTTCTATTACATATCAAGAAGAAATAAGGCTTAAACTCGATTAGAGGATGAAGTGAACAAAGTCTCAACAACAGACTGTTGCAGACAGAAGTCAGTATTATGCATAAAACAAAACAGGGTTGTATGCTGGGAGTCTTTGCAAGTGGTTCTCATATTCCCTTCATTAACATCCCCAGAAAAGTCGTTTCTCAAGTAGTTACATGGAAACTTTGGTCTTACACAGGAGAAGACCTGTCTTTTAAGTCATTATCTCAAAGACAGTGTTTCAAGCAGAGTAACAGCAGTAAGAGAGCCACCCTCAGAACAGACAGGGAACAGAAATCCATGTAAGACTGTAAGATTCTCCAATTTCAATATCTAACCTCAAATACTAAGCACAGCTGGATAGCCTGTACTCTAATAACAACAAGAATAGGAAGTATTTAAGATAAGGGCAGTGGAAATGTGGATATAACATTTTCTCCCTCAAGAGAATGAATAGGTAATGACAAGAATCCACTCAAGGAGTTTTCTAACAAAGTAAACAACACTGACATCCCATACAACTTATATCAATAAAGATTAAAACATACCACAGAGGAACAAAATTAAATACATATTGAGTATTTCCTACCTTCTAAGAATTCTATGGTATGCACACAACACATTTGTAAATAGTTATACAAACTCATATTATTATGTTATTTGTAGGCTGGTTTAATTATTTAGCAGCATTTATTAATGTCTTACTAAATAGGCACATATACTTTGCTCTAACAATTTAAACACATAAAGAATTATCCAAGGAAAATAATTTAATTGATCCCCCAAATTTTGTACAACAGTTCCATGGCAGATTTGTTTATAATGTGAAAAAGTTTAAGTGTCTGAACTAACCTTCAAGGGGTAATTGGTACATAAATCATTTCTTGTGCATTTTGAAGATTGATTATATACAAGTCATTTAAAGTGAAGCTGAAACTTCCACTTAATGAAATGTACTGGTGTTGGGTGATCAATTTTGTTAATGCTTACATCTATACATGCATGCAAACATAAAATATCATAAGCTAAAATGCTCATAATTATAATTTATTAGGGTGAGATCATTCCATGATTGTTGATTCATTCATAATTTAAGTGACTCTCCTGCAATAAAAATAGTTTGAAACAGACAAACACCCAAGTTGTACATCATGGTATGGCAGAATATTTTTAAAACCTGTGGCAATGTTAGGAATACTATTTGTATTTTGTATATCTTGTGAGGTTTTATGAGCTAGTAGAAAAAAAGAGCCTTACAATACCAAGGAATTGCTTAGATAAGCAAATACTTCAAGATTGAGCAACCATACTTTTTCGTGTTCCTAAATTCTTGCGATGGCAGCCTGTGATGATCTGTCTACCAATATCTTTGGAAACATTTCCAACAGGATAACCCTTATGGGCCTAAGGATTCTACTAGATACTAGACTGTACAGATCATGGCTGCATTCTTCTTTGATGAACTGGTATAGAATTCTACAATTCCCCAGTTTACAATGTTCTCCACACGTATTAAGGGTATCATGTATGGCCCCTTGAGGCTGCCATTGCACCATGCTTTTCTACCTAGTACATCTCTGCTTAAATGTATATGCTCTCTGTAAAACACTGAGCCCCGGAAGAAGGGAAGAGGGGACTATTCTACCTGATTCAGACACTAGAGCAGGTGCCGGTTTTAAACATACACACACACACACACACACACACACATTTATATTTGCTATATGGTTATAATGAAACAATGTGGCAGAAATGGATAACTGATAAAATTACTGATAAAAATGAGTGGGTGAAAATCTCAATGTTATTAACATGATTACATGGTATGGTAAAAGTACCAAAATGGGAAAGATGATGGTGTGTGACACAGGAGGAACTCTCATTTCTCGTCTGAAGAAACATAAGTGGTACATCTACTTTGGAAGAGTTTGAGTATTTCCTTATAAAGCTCTGTATGCTCACACCAGCTAATACAGGGATTTGGTTCAGGATACATTCCTAGATGTATTGAAAATGTACATAACATTGCATTTTACTATGTGGAACAACCTCACTTAGAATTGCTCCAAACTAAAAGAATTTGAAATACAATTTTACCCAGGTGAATGGAAAGCCAAGTGTGGTACATCCTTATGGTGAAGTAATTATCCAGCAAAATTTCAAAACAACAGCATTAACTATGAACTGTCATGCTGCTTAAAGATATAGAAGGGAGTTAGAATTTTTTTACAGACAGGAGCATGTCTGGAAGTGGTGCCAATTCAAAAGTTCCAGCTCTGTGTAAATGAGACTATCAAACTTTCTACAAATTAACATGATGAAGTTACTCAGGTTTAAGTGTTGGAAGAGAAGGGATGAAGAGCTGATGTAAATTAGTATTTTAAAACCATAAACTCTTCCTTATGACTATAAACGATTTTCATACCACAATGGATATTCACTATTTTTAAAAAAGCCGCAGCACGAGTATGGACTTAGAGACACTAATACTGAATGAGCCTCTCTCTCACAATTGCACTAACTGCACATGTGAATGTAACATTGGAAATGAGAGAAACTGAGGACAAGTATTCTTATGTTCCAGAATCTTTTTTTTTAATTAGGTATTTTCTTCATTTACATTTCCAATGCTATCCAAAAAGTCCCCAATACACTCCCCCCCACTCCCTTACCCACCCACTCCCACTTTTTGGCCCTGGCGTTCCCCTGTACTGGGGCATATAAAGTTTGCATGACCAATGGGCCTCTCTTTCCAGTGATGGCCAACTAGGCCATCTTTCGATACATATACAGCTAGAGTCAAGAGCTCTGGGGTACTGGTTAGTTCATAATGTTGTTCCACCTAGTAGGGTTGCAGATCCCTTTAGCTCCTTGGATACTTTCTCTAGCTCGTCCATTGGGGGCCCTGTGATACATCCAATAGCTGACTGTGAGCATCCACTTCTGTGTTTGCTAGGCCCCAGCATTGTCTCACAAGAGACAGCTATATCTGGGTCCTTTCAGCAAAATCTTGCTAGTGTATGCAATGGTGTCAGCTTTTGGAAGCTGATTATGGGATGGATCCCTGGATATGGCAGTCTTTAGATGGTCCATCCTTTCTTCACAGCTCCAAACTTTATCTCTGTAACTCTTTCCATGGGTGTTTTGTTCCCAATTCTAAGAAGGGAGACAGTGTCCACACTTTGGTCTTCGTTCTTCTTGAGTTTCATGCGTTTAACAAATTGTATCTTATATCTTGGGTATCCTAAGTTTTTGGGCTAATATCCACTTATCAGTGAATACATATTGTGTGAGTTCCTTTGTGATTGTGTTACCCCACTCAGGATGATGCCCTCCAGGTCTATCCATTTGCCTAGGAATTTCTTTTTTTTTTTTTTTTTTTTTTTTTTTGGTTTTTCGAGACAGGGTTTCTCTGTGTAGCCCAGCTGTCCTGGAACTCACTCTGTAGACCAGGCTGGCCTCGAACTCAGAGATCCACCTGCCTCTGCCTCCCAAGTGCTGGGATTAAAGGCGTGTGCCACCATGCCTGGCTAGGAATTTCATAAATTCATTCCTTTTAATAGCTGAGTAGTACTCCATTGTGTAAATGTACCACATTTTCTGTATCCATTCCTCTGTTGAGGGGCATCTGGGTTCTTTCCAGCTTCTGGCTATTATAAATAAGGCTGCTATGAACATAGTGGAGCATGTGTCCTTCTTACCGGTTGGGACATCTTCTGGATATATGCCCAGGAGAGGTATTGCTGGATACTCTGGTAGTATTATGTCCAATTTTCTGAGGAACCGCCAAACAGATTTCCAGAGTGGTTGTACAAGCTTTCAATCCCACCAACAATGAAGGAGTGTTCCTCTTTCTCCACATCCTCGCCAGCATCTGCTGTCACCTGAATTTTTGATCTTAGCCATTCTGACTGATGTGAGGTGGAATCTCAGGGTTGTTTTTGATTTGCATTTCCCTGATGGTTAAGGATGTTGAACATTTTTTCAGGTGCTTCTCTGCCATTCGGTATTCCTCAGGTGAGAATTCTTTGTTCAGTTCTGCGCCCCACTTTTTAATGGGGTTATTTGATTTTCTGGACTCCACCCTCTTGAGTTCTTTATATATATTGGATATTAGTCCCCTATCTGATTTAGGATAGGTAAAGATCCTTTCCCAATCTGTTGGTGGTCTTTTTGTCTTATTGACGGTGTCTTTTGCCTTGCAGAAGCTTTGCAACTTTATTAGGTCCCATTTATCGCTTCTCGATCTTACAGCACAAGCCTTTGCTGTTTTATTCAGATATTTTTCCCCTGTACCCATATCTTTGAGGCTTTTCCCTACTTTCTCCTCTATAAGTTTAAGTGTCTCTGGTTTTATGTGGAGTTCCTTAATCCACTTACATTTGACCTTAGTACAAGGAGATAGAAATGGATCAACCATTCCTGTATGCAATGGTGTCACCGTTTGGAAGCTGATTATGGGATGAATTCCTGGATATGGCAGTCTTTAGATGGTCCATCCTTTCGTCACAGCTCCAAACTTTATCTCTGTAACTCTTTCCATGGGTGTTTTGTTCCCAATTCTAAGAAGGGGCACAGTGTCCACACTTTGGTCTTTGATAGTTGTGCCAGCACCATTTGTTGAAAATGCTGTCTTTTTTTCCACTGGATGGTTTTTACTTCCTTTTCAAAGATCAAGTGACCATAGATGTGTGGGTTCATCTCAAGGTCTTCAATTCTGTTCCATTGGTCTACTTGTCTGTTGTTATACCAGTACCATGCAGTTTTTATCACAATTGCTCTGTAGTACAGCTTTAGGTCAGGCATGGTGATTCCACCAGAGTTTCTTTTATCTTTGAGAAGAATTTTTGCTATGCTAGGTTTTTTTGTTATTCCAGATGAACCTGCAGATTGCCCTTTCTAACTCAGTGAAGAATTTAGTTGGAATTTTGATGGGGATTGCATTGAATCTGTAGATTGCTTTTCGTAAGATAGCCATTTTTACTATGTTGATCCTGCCAATCCATGAGCATGGGAGGTCTTTCCATCTTCTGAGATCTTCTTTAATTTCTTTCTACAGAGACTTGAAGTTCTTGTCATACAGATCTTTCACTTCCTTAGTTAGAGTCATGCCAAGGTATTTTATATTGTTTGTGACTATTGAGAAGGGTGTTGTTTCCCTAATTTCTTTCTCAGCCTGTTTATCCTTTGTGTACAGAAAGGCCATTGACTTGCTTGAGTTAATTTTATATCCAGCTAATTCATTGAAGCTCTTTATCAGGCTTAGGAGTTCTCTGGTGGAATTTTTAGGGTCACTTATATATACTATCGTATCATCTGCAAGGAGTGATATTTTGACTTCTTCTTTTCCAATTTGTATCCCGTTGATCTCCTTTTGTTGTCTAATTGCTCTGGCTAGGACTTCAAGTACAATGTTGAATCGGTAGGGAGAGAGTGGACCGCCTTGCCTAGTCCCTGATTTTAGTGGGACTTCTTCCAGCTTCTCACCATTTACTTTGATGTTGGCTACTGGTTTGTTGTAGATTGCTTTTATAATGGTTAGGTATGAGCCTTGAATTCCTGATCTTTCCAAGACTTTTATCATGAATGGGTGTTGGATTTTGTCAAAGGCTTTCTCAGCATCTAACGAGATGGTCATGTGGTTTTGTCTTTGAGTTTGTTTATATACTGGATTACATTGATAGATTTACATATATGTAACCATCCTTACATCCCTGGGATGAAACCTACTTGGTCAGGATGGGTGATTGGTTTTTTTTTGTTTGTTTGTTTGTATTTTTTTTATTACGTATTTTCCTCAATTACATTTCCAATGCTATCCCAAAAGTCCCCCATACCCCCTGACTTCCCTACCCACCCATTCCCATTCTTTTGGCCCTGGCATTCCCCTGTATTGGGGCATATAAAGTTTGCAAGTCCAATGGGCCTCTCTTTCCAGTGATGGCCAACTAGGCCATCTTTCGATACATATGCAGCTAGAGACAAAAGCTCGGGAGTACTGGTTAGTTCATCATGTTGTTCCAACTATAGGGTTGCAGATCCCTTTAGCTCCTTGGGTACTTTCTCTAGCTTCTCTATTGGGAACCCTGTGATCCATGCAATAGCTGACAGTGAGCATCCACTTCTGTGTTTGTTTGGCCCCCGCATAGTTTCACAAGAGAGAGCTATATCTGGGTGCTTTCAGCAAAATCTTGCTAGTGTATACGATGGTGTCAGCCTTTGGAAGCTGATTATGTGATGGATCCCTGGATATGGCAGTCTCTAGATGTTCCATCCTTTCATCACAGCTCCAAATTTTGTCTCTGTAACTCCTTCCCTGGGTGTTTTCTTCCCACTTGTAAGAAGGGGCACAGTGTCCACACTTTGGTCTTCATTCTTCTTGAATTTCATGCGTTTAGCAAATTGTATCTTATATCTGGGTATCCTAAGTTTTGGGCTAATATCCAATTATCAGTGAATACATATTGTGTGAGTTCCTTTGTGATTGTTTTATCTCACTCAAGATGATGCCCTCCAGGTCCATCCATTTGGCTAGGAATTTCATAAATTCATTCTTTTTAATTGCTGATTAGTACTTCATTGTCTAAATGTACCATATTTTCTGTATCCATTCCTCTGTTGAGGGGCATCTGGGTTCTTTCCAGCTTCTGGTTATTATAAATAAGGCTGCTATGAACAGAGTGGAGCATGTGTCCTTCTTACTGGTTGAGACATCTTCTGGATATATGCCCAGGAGAGGTATTTCAGGATCCTCTGGTAGTACTATGTCCAATTTGCTGAGGAACAGCCAGACTGATTTCCAGAGTGGTTGTACAAGCTTGCAATCCCACCAAAAATGGAGGAGTGTTTCTCTTTCTCCACATCCTTGCCAGCATCTGCTGTCACCTGAATTTTTGATCTTAGCCATTCTGACTGGTGTGAGGTGGAATCTCAGGGTTGTTTCGATTTGCATTTCCCTGATGTTTTTAAGGATGTTGAACATTTTTTCAGGTGCTTCTCTGCCATTCATATTCCTCAGGTGAGAATTCTTGTTCAGTTCTGAGCCCCATTTTTTAATGGGGTTATTTGATTTTCTGGAGTCCACCTTCTTGAGTTCTTTATATATATTGGATATTAGTCCCTTATCTGATTTAGGATAGGTAAAGATCCTTTCCCAATCTGTTGTTGGTCTTTTTGTCTTATTGATGGTGTCTTTTGCCTTGCAGAAGCTTTGCAGTTTCATGAGGTCCCACTTTGATGTGTTCTTGGATTCGGTTAGCGAGAACTTTATTGAGGATTTTTGCATAGATATTCATAAGGAAAATTGGTCTGAATTTCTCTATCTTTGTTGTGTCTTTTTGTGGTTTAGGTATCAGAGTAATTGTGGCTTCATAGAATGTGTTGGGTAGAGTACCTTCTGTTTCTATTTTGTGGAATATTTTGTGAAGAACTGGGATTAGATCCTCTTTGAAGGTCTGATAGAACTCTGCACTAAACCCATGTGGTCCTGGGCTTTTTTTTGGTTGGGAGACTATTAATGACTTCTTCTATTTCCTTAGGGGATATGGAACTGTTTAGATCCTTAACCTGATCTTGACTTAACTTTTGTACCTGGTATCTGTCTAGAAACTTGTCCATTTCATCCAGGTTCCCCAGTTTTGTTGAGTATAGCCTTTTGTAGAAGGATCTGATGGTGTTTAGGATTTCTTCAGGATCTGTTGTTATGTCTCCCTTTTCATTTCTGATTTTGTTAATTAGAATACTTTCCCTGTGCCCTCTAGTGAGTCTGGCTAAGGGTTGATCTATCTTGTTGATTTTTCTCAAAGAACCAGCTCCTCGATTGGTTGATTCTTTGAATAGTTCTTCTTGTTTCCACTTGGTTGATTTCACCCCTGAGTTTGATTATTTCCTGCATCTACTCCTCTTGGGTGAATTTTCTTCCTTTTGTTCTAGAGTTTTTCGGTGTGTTGTCAAGCTGCTAATGTGTGCTCTCTCTAGTTTCTTTTTGGAGGCACTCAGAGCTATGAGTTTTCCTCTTAGAAATTCTTTCATTGTGTCCCATAAGTTTGGGTATGTTGTGGCTTCATTTTCATTAAACTCCAAAAAGTCCTTAATTTTTTTCTTTATTTCTTCCTTAACCAAGGTATCATTGAGAAGAGTGTTGTTTAGTTTCCACATGTGTGTTGCCATTCTATTATTTATTTTGTTGTTGAAGATCAGCCTTAGTTTACGGTGATCTGATAGGAGTCATGGGACAATTTCAATATTTTTGTATATGTTGAGGCTTGTTGTAACCAATTAAGTGGTCAATTTTGGAGAAGGTACCATGAGGTGCTGAGAAGAAGGTATATCCTTTTGTTTTAGGATAAAATGTTCTGTATATATCTGTCAGATCCATTTGTTTCATAACCTCTGTTAATTTCACTGTGTCCCTGTTTAGTTTCTGCTTCCATGATCTGTCCATTGGTGAAAGTGGTGTGTTGAAGTTTCCCACTATTATTGTGTGAGGTGCAATGTGTGCTTTGAGCTTTTCTAAAGTATCTTTAATGAATGAGCTGCCCTTGTATTTGGAGCATATATATTCAGAATTGATATTTCCTCTTGGAGGATTTTACCTTTGATGAGTATGAAGTGCCCTTCCTTGTCTTTTTTGATGACTTTCGGTTGGAAGTTGATTTTATTAGATATTAGGATGGCTACTCCAGCTTGTTTATTCCTACCCTTTGTTTGGAAAATTGTTTTCCAGCCTTTAATTCTGAGGTAGTGTCTATCTTCTTCTCTGAGATGAGTTTCCTGTAAGCAGCAAAATGTTGGGTCCTGTTTGTGTAGCCAGTCTGTTAGTGTATGTCTTTTTATTGGGGAGTTGAGTCCATTGATATTAAGAGATATTAAGGAAAAGTAATTGTTGCTTCCTTTTATTTTTGTTGTTAGAGTTGGCATTCTGTTCTTGTGGCTGTCTTCTTTTAGGTTTGTTGAGGGATTACTTTCTTGCTTTTTCTAGGATGTGGTTTCCATCCTTGTAGTGTTTTATTTCTGTAATTATCCTTTGAAGGACTGAATTCGTGGAAATATAATGTGTGAATTTGGTTTTGTTGTGGAATACTTTGGTTTCTCCATCTATGATAATTGAGAGTTTGGCTGGGTATAGTAGCCTGGACTGGAATTTGTTTTTTTTTTTTTTTTTTCTTTTTTTTTTTATTATTTTTTTTTTAATATTTTTATTACATATTTTCCTCAATTACGTTTCCAATGCTATCCCAAAAGTCCCCCATAGCGCCCCCCCACTTCCCTATCCACCCATTCCCATTCTTTTGGCCCTGGCATTCCCCTATATTGGGGCATATAAAGTTTGCAAGTCCAATGGGCCTCTCTTTCCATTGATGGCTGACTAGGCCATCTTTCGATACATATGCAGCTAGAGACAAGAGCTCCGGGGTTCTAGTTAGTACATCATGTTGTTCCAACAATAGGGTTGCAGATCCCTTTAGCTCCTTGGGTACTTACTCTAGCTTCTCCATTGGGAGCCCTGTGATACATCCAATAGCTGACTGTGAACATCCACTACTGTGTTTGCTAGGCCCCAGCATCGTCTCACAAGAGACAGCTATATTTGGGTCCTTTCAGCAAAATCTTGCTAGTGTATGCAATGGTGTCAGCATTTAGAAGTTTTTTATGGGATGGATCCCTGGATACGGCAGTCTCTAAATGGTCCATCCTTTCATCACAGCTACGAACTTTGTCTCTGTAACTCCTTCCCTGGGTGTTTTGTTCCCAATTCTGAGAAGGTGCACAGTGTCCACACTTTGGTCTTCATTCTTCTTGAGTTTCATGCGTTTAGCAAATTGTATCTTAAATCTTGGGTATCCTAAGTTTTGGGCTAATATCCACTTATCAGTGAATACATATTGTGTGAGTTCTTTTGTGATTGTGTTACTTCACTCAAGATGATGCCCTCCAGGTCCATCCATTTGGCTAGGAATTTCATAAATTCATTCTTTTTAATAGCTGAGTAGTACTCCATTGTGTAAATGTACCATAATTTCTGTATCCATTCCTCTGTTGAGGGACATCTGGGTTCTTTCCAGCTTCTGGCTATTATAAATAGGGCTGCTATGAACATAGTGGAACATGTGTCCTTTTTACCGGTTGGGACATCTTCTGGATATATGCCCAGGAGAGGTATTGCTGGATCCTCCGGTAGTACTATGTCCAATTTTCTGAGGAACCGCCAGACTGATTTCCAGAGTGGTTGTACAAGCTTGCAATCCCACCAACAATGGAGGAGTGTTCCTCTTTCTCCACATCCTCGCCAGCAACTGCTGTCACCTGAATTTTTGATCTTAGCCATTCTGACTGGTGTGAGGTGGAATCTCAGGGTTGTTTTGATTTGCATTTCCCTGATGATTAAGGATGTTGAACATTTTTTCAGGTGTTTCTCTGCCATTCGGTATTCCTCAGGCGCGAATTCTTTGTTCAGTTCTGAGCCCCATTTTTTAATGGGGTTATTTGACTTTCTGGAGTCCACCTTCTTGAGTTCTTTATATATATTGGATATTAGTCCCTTATCTGATTTAGGGTAGGTGAAGATCCTTTCCCAATCTGTTGGTGGTTTTTTTGTCTTATTGATGGTGTCTTTAGCCTTGCAGAAGCTTTGTAGTTTCATGAGGTCCCACTTGTCAATTCTCGATCTTACAGCACAAGCCATTACTGTTCTATTCAGGAATTTTTCCCCTGTGCCCATATCTTCAAGGCTTTTCCCCACTTTCTCCTCTATAAGTTTCAGTGTCTCTGGTTTTATGTGAAGTTCCTTGATCCACTTAGACTTGACCTTAGTACAAGGAGATAGGAATGGATCGATTCGCATTCTTCTACATGTTAACAACCAGTTGTGCCAGCACCATTTGTTGAAAATGCTGTCTTTCTTCCACTGGATGTTTTTAGCTCCCTTGTCGAAGATCAAGTGACCATAGGTGTGTGGGTTCATTTCTGGGTCTTCAATTCTATTCCATTGGTCTATTTGTCTGTCACTATACCAGTACCATGCAGTTTTTATCACAATTGCTCTGTAGTAGAGCTTTAGGTCCGGCATGGTGATTCCACCAGAGGTTCTTTTATCCTTGAGAAGAGTTTTTGCTATCCTAGGTTTTTTGTTATTCCAGATGAATTTGCAGATTGCACTTTCTAATTCGTTGAAGAATTCATTTGGAATTTTGATGGGGATTGCATTGAATCTGTAGATTGCTTTTGGCAAGATAGCCATTTTTACAATGTTGATCCTGCCAATCCATGAGCATGGGAGATCTTTCCATCTTCTGAGATCTTCTATAATTTCTTTCTTCAGAGACTTGAAGTTTTTATTATACAGATCTTTCACTTCCTTAGTTAGAGTCACGCCAAGATATTTTATATTATTTGTGACTATTGAGAAGGGTGTTGTTTCCCTAATTTCTTTCTCAGCCTGTTTATTCTTTGTGTAGAGAAAGGCCATTGATTTGTTTGAGTTAATTTTATATCCAGCTACTTCACCGAAGCTGTTTATCAGGCTTAGGAGTTCTCTGGTGGAATTTTTAGGGTCACTTATATATACTATCATATCATCTGCAAAAAGTGATATTTTGACTTCATCTTTTCCAATTTGTATCCCTTTGATCTCCTTTTGTTGTCGAATTGCTCTGGCTAGGACTTCAAGTACAATGTTGAATAGGTATGGAGAAAGTGGACAGCCTTGTCTAGTCCCTGATTTTAGAGGGATTGCTTCAAGCTTCTGACCATTTACTTTGATGTTGGCTACTGGTTTGCTGTAGATTGCTTTTATCATGTTTAGGTATGGGCCTTGAATTCCTGATCTTTCCAAGACTTTTATCATGAATGGGTGTTGGATCTTGTCAAATGCTTTTTCCGCATCTAACGAGATGACCATGTGGTTTTTGTCTTTGAGTTTGTTTATATACTGGATTACGTTGATGGATTTCCGTATATTGAACCATCCCTGCATCCCTGGGATGAAACCTACTTGGTCAGGATGGATGATTGTTTTGATGTGTTCTTGGATTCGGTTAGCAAGAATTTTATTGAGGATTTTTGCATCAATATTCATAAGGGATATTGGTCTGAAGTTTTCTATCTTTGTTGGGTCTTTTTGTGGTTTAGGTATCAGAGTAATTGTGGCTTCATAGAATGAGTTGGGTAGAGTACCTTCTGTTTCTATTTTGTGGAATAGTTTGTGAAGAACTGGGATTAGATCTTCTTTGAAGGTCTGATAGAACTCTGCACTAAACCCATCTGGTCCTGGGCTTTTTTTGGTTGGGAGACTATTAATGACTGCTTCTATTTCTTTGGGGGATATAGGGCTGTTTAGATCATTAACCTGATCTTGATTCAACTTTGGTACCTGGTATCTGTCTAGGAACTTCTCCATTTCATCCAGGTTCTCCAGTTTTGTTGAGTATAGCCTTTGATAGAAGGATCTGATGGTGTTTTGGATGTCTTCAGGATCTGTTGTTATGTCTCCTTTTTCATTTCTGATTTTGTTAATTAGGATGCTTTCCCTGTGCCCTCTAGTGAGTCTGGCTAAGGGTTTATCTATCTTGTTGATTTTCTCAAAGAACCAGCTCCTTGATTGGTTGATTCTTTGAATAGTTTTTCTTGTTTCCACTTGGTTGATTTCACCCCTGAGTTTGATTATTTCCTGCCGTCTACTCCTCTTGGGTGAATTTGCTTCCTTTTGTTCTAGTGCTTTTAGGTGTGTTGTCAAGCTGCTAATGTGTGCTCTTTCTAGTTTCCTTTTGGAGGCACTCAGAGCTATGAGTTTTCCTCTTAGAAATGCTTTCATTGCGTCCCATAAGTTTGGGTATGTTGTGGCTTCATTTTCATTGAACTCTAAGAAGTCCTTAATTTCTTTCTTTATTCCTTCCTTGACCAAGGTATCATTGAGAAGAGTGTTGTTCAGTTTCCACGTGAAGGTTGGCTTTCTATTATTTATTTTGTTATTGAAGATCAGCCTTAGTCCATGGTGATCTGATAGGATGCATGGGACAATTTCAATGTTTTTGTATCTGTTGAGTCCTGTTTTGTGCCCAATTACGTGGTCAATTTTGGAGAAGGTACCATGAGGTGCTGAGAAGAAGGTGTATCCTTTTGTTTTAGGGTAAAATGTTCTGTAGATATCTGCCAGATCCATTTGATCCATAACTTCTGTTAGTTTCACTGTGTCCCTGTTTAGTTTCTGTTTCCATGATCTGTCCATTGGTGAAAGTGGTGTGTTGAAGTCTCCCACTATTATTGTATGAGGTGCAATGTGTGCTTTGAGATTTACTAAAGTTTCTTTAATGAATGAGGCTGCCTTTGTATTTGGAGCATAGATATTCAGGATTGATAGTTCCTCTTGGAGGATTTTACCTTTGATGAGTATGAAGTGCCCCTCCCTGTCTTTTTTGATGACTTTGGGTTGGAAGTCAATCTTATCTGATATTAGAATGGCTACTCCAGCTTGTTTCTTCAGACCATTTGCTTGGAAAATTGTTTTCCATCCTTTCATTCTGAGGTAGTGTCTATCTTTTTCTCTGAGATGAGTTTCTTGTAAGCAGCAAAATGTTGGGTCTTGTTTGTGTAGCCAGTTTGTTAGTCTATGTCTTTTTATCGGGGAGTTGAGTCCATTGATATTAAGAGATATTAAGGAAAAGTAATTGTTGTTTCCTGTTATTTTTGTTGTTAAAGTTGGCATTCTGTTCTTGTGGCTGTCTTCTTTTAGGTTTGTTGAAGGATTACCTTCTTGTTGTTTCTAGGGCGTGGTTCCTGTCCTTGTATTGGTTTTTTTCTGTTATTATCCTTTGAAGGGCTGGATTCGTGGAGAGATAATGTGTGAATTTGGCTTTGTCGTGGAATACTTTGGTTTCTCCATCTATGTTAATTGAGAGTTTGGCTGGGTATAGTAGCTTGGGCTGGAATTTGTGTTCTTTTAGTGTCTGTATAACATCTGTCCAGGATCTTCTAGCTTTCATAGTCTCTGGTGAAAAATCTGGTGTAATTCTGATAGGCTTGCCTTTATATGTTACTTGGCCTTTTTCTCTTACTGCTTTTAGTATTCTATCTTTATTTAGTGCATTTGTTGTTCTGATTATTATGTGTCGGGAGGTATTTCTTTTCTGGTCCAGCCTATTTGGAGTTCTGTAGGCTTCTTGTATGTTCATGGGCATCTCTTTCTTTAGATTTGGGAAGTTTTCTTCTATAATTTTGTTGAAGATGTTTGCTGGTCCTTTGAGTTGAAAATCTTCATTCTCATCCACTCCTATTATCCGTAGGTTTGGTCTTCTCATTGTGTCCTGTATTTCCTGGATGTTTTGAGTTAGGATCTTTTTGCATTTTCCATTTTCCTTGATTGTTGTGCCCATGTTCTCTATGGAATCTTCTGCACCTGAGATTCTCTCTTCCATCTCTTGTATTCTGTTGCTGATGCTTGCATCTATGGTTCCAGATTTCTTTCCTAGGGTTTCTATCTCCAGTGTTGCCTCATTTTGGGTTTTCTTTATTGTGTCTACTTCCCTTTTTAGGTCTAGTATGGTTTTGTTCATTTCCATCATCTGATTGGATGTGTTTTCCTGTTTCTCTTTAAGGACTTCTACCAGTTTGGTTGTGTTTTCCTGTTTTTCTTTAAGGACTTGTAACTCTTTAGTCATGTTCTCCTGTAGTTCTTTAAAGTCCTTCTTGATGTCCTCTACCATCATCATGAGATATGCTTTTAAATCCAGGTCTAGTTTTTCAGGTGTGTTGGGGTGCCGTGGACTGGGCGAAGTGGGAGTGCTGGGTCCTGATGATGGTGAGTGGTCTTGGTTTCTGTTAGTAAGATTCTTACCTTTACCTCTCGCCATCTGGTAATCTCTGGAGTTGTTATAGTTGTCTCTGTTCAGAGGTTGATCTTCTGGGGATTCTGAGTATCCTCTGTCAGCAGACCTGTACAGACTAAGTTCGGCGGAGTCCCGGAGCCAAGATGGCGCTCCCTGCAGGGCAGGTCACTGTTCTCCGGCTGGGAGGGTGTCGGATGTCTGCGGCCCCAAAAGGGTGCTGCCTCAGTGGTTCTGTGGCTCCCGCCTGTCCCAGAAGCTGTCTGCCTCTGTGGTCCTCACTCTGACCTGTACAGACTAAGTTCGGCGGAGTCCCGGAGCCAAGATGGCGCTCCCTGCAGGGCAGGTCACTGTCCTCCTACTGGGAGGGTGCCGGATGTCTGCGGCCCCTAAAGGGTGCTGCCTCAGCAGCTCTGTGGCTCCCGCCTGTCCCAGAAGCCGTCTGCCCCCGTGGTCCCCACTCTGACCTGTAGAGACTAAGCTCAGCGGAGTCCCGGAGCCAAGATGGCGTTCCCTGCAGGGCAGGTCACTGTTCTCCGGCTGGGAGGGTGTCGGATGTCTGCGGCCCCAAAAGGGTGCTGCCTCAGCGGCTCTGTGGCTCCCGCCTGTCCCAGAAGCTGTCTGCCTCTGTGGTCCTCACTCTAACCTGTAGACTAAGTTCGGCGGAGTCCCAGAGCCAAGATGGCACTCTCTGCAGGGCAGGTCTCTGTCCTCCGGCTGGGAGAGTGCCGGAAGTCTGCGGCCCCAAAAGGGTGCTGCCTCAGCGGCTCTGTGGCTCCTGCCTGTCCCAGAAGCCGTCTGCCCCCGTGGTCCCCACTCTGACCTGTAGAGACTAAGCTTGGCGGAGTCCCGGAGCCAAGATGGCGCTCCCTGCAGGGCAGGTCACTGTCCTCCGACTGGGAGGGTGCCGGAAGTCTGCGGCCCCAAAAGGGTGCTGCCTCAGCGGCTCTGTGGCTCCCGCCTGTCCCAGAAGCTGTCTGCCTCTGTGGTCCTCACTCTAACCTGTAGACTAAGTTTGGCGGAGTCCCGGAGCCAAGATGGCGCTCTCTGCAGGGCAGGTCTCTGTTCCTGGACTGGAATTTGTGTTCTCTTAGTTTCTGTATAACATCTGTCTAGGCCCTTCTGGCTTTCATAGTCTCTGGTGAAAAATCTGGTGTAATTCTGATAGGCTTGCCTTTGTATGTTACTTGACCTTTTTCCCTTACTGCTTTTAGTATTTTATCTTTATTTAGTGCATTTGTTCTTCTGATTATTATGTGTCGTGAGGAATTTCTTTTCTGGTCCAGTCTATTTGGAGTTCTGAAGGCTTCTTGTATGTTCATGGGCATCTCTTTCTTTAGGTTTGGGAAGTTTTCTTCTATAATTTTGTTGAAGATATTTGCTGGTCCTTTGAGTTGAAAATCTTCATTCTCATCTACTGCTATTATCCATAGGTTTGGTCTTCTCATTTTGTTCTGTGTTTCCTGGATTTTTTGAGTTAGGATCTTTTTGGATTTTATATTTTCTTTGATTGATGTGCTGATGTTCTCTATGGAGTCTTCTGCACCTTAGATTCTCTCTTCCATCTCTTGTATTCTGTTGCTGATGCTTGCATCTATGGTTCCTGATTTCTTTTCTAGGGTTTCTATCTCCAGCATTGCCTCAATTTGGGTTTTCTTTATTGTGTCTACTTCCCTTTTTAGGTCTTGGATGGTTTTATTCAATTACATCACCTGTTTGGTCTGGTTTTCCTGTAATTCTTTAAGGGATTTTTGTGCTTCCTCTTTAATATCTTCTACCTGTTTAGCAGTGTTCTCCTGCAATTCTTTAAGGGATTTTTGTGCTTCCTCTTTAATGTCTTCTACCTGTTTAGCAGTGTTCTCCTGTATTTCTTTAAGTGTGTTATTAAAGTCCTTTTTGATGTACTCTACCATCATCATGAGATAGGCTTTTAGATCAGGGTCTAGCTTTTCTGGTGTGTTGGGGTGCCCTGGACTGGGAGAAGTGGGAGTGCTGGGTTCTGATGATGGTGAGTGGTCTTGGTTTCTGTTAGTAAGATTCTTACGTTTACCTTCCACCATCTGGTAATCTCTGGAGTTAGTTGTTATAATTGTCTGTTTAGAGATTGTTCTTCTGGTGATTCTGTTAGCCTATATCAGCAGACCTGGGAGCCAGGCTCTTTCCTCTGAGTTTCAGTGGTCAGAGCACTCTTTGCATGCAAGCTCTCCTCTTACAGGGAAGGTGCACAGATATCTGGTGTTTGGGCCTCCTCCTGGCCGAAGATGAAGGCCCAATACAGGACCTTTCCCAGAAGCTGTGTTGTTTTGGCTGGTCACAGAATCTGTCAGCTTGTGTGGTGCACACTCTCACCTGTGCAGACTATGTTCGGTGGAGTCCCAGAACCAAGATGGCTCCCACCTATCCTGAGGCAAAGGGCTTCCGGGCCAGGCAGACACCTGTCCTCTGGCCGGGAGGGTGGCTAGAGGTCTGGGGCCCAAAAAAGGGTGTTGCCTCAGAGGCTCTGTGGCTCCTGCCTGTCCCAGAAGCTGTCAACTTCTGTGGTGCACACTCTCACCTGTGCAGATTAAGTTCAGCGGAGTCCTGGAACCAAGATGGCTTCCGCTGATCCTGAGGCAAAGGGCTCCTGAGCTGGGCGGGGACCTGTCCTCTGGCTGGGAGGGTGGCCGGATCACCTGAAGTCTTAAGATCCCGTGGCTGGTGTTGTGAGTAGCTGGCGGGTGTCAGCCGACTCTGCGCCCTAGCTACCTTTGTGCTGGTAGGACCAGAAGGGGCTTGTGCCCCTACTCAGGCCGGGTTTTCTGGTTCCCTAACTAATGCAGTTTCAGGTCCCACGAGATTGGATTGGAGCAGACACTGTGTTCCACTCACCAGAAGTCTTAAGCTCTTGTGGCGTGCTTAGTGGGTAGCTGGTGGTTGTCAGCCGACTCTGCGCCCTAGCTACCCAGGTGCTGGTCGGACCAGAAGGCATGTTCTAGAATCTTGCCCATCTCAGTCAGGCACTGCATTTGTCTGATGCTTAGTGCTTAATTTTAATTCTTGAATTAAACATGTGCAGAACTAGATGGTTGAGCATAGATACCCGTATTGACAGTTCTGACTTGTGGAGTGAGATCTCAGTGAGCTCCTTCTGTGAACTCCATTAATGAGGCTGTGCATGGGATTAGAAATTGTTTTGCTAGCTCTGCATCCTGAATTCCATATGATTTACAGTGACTGAGGTCCCACTGGACAGCCAATGATACAGATAGAGTCTATTAGCAGGGCAATTTCAGTAATGGCGAAAGTCAGATCAGCATATTGGAAGTACCTTTCAGAGTGACATTGTCACACATCTGGTCAAACAAATGAATATTCCCATCTGGAACAGTGCTTTTGGCAGGAACAGTTAGTACTAAAAATCACATAACCCCTGAGTTTATAAATCAAAACAAGAAAAAATGTGTTAGTGCTTGCCATCAGTCCAAAAAAAATGAAGCCTTTTATCTTTCTGCATCCTCAGTCAGTTTTAACTTCCATTAGGCCACCTCTTATGTTTCCCTGGGCCATGTATGTCCTTTGTTATAGCAAGTTTCGTTGGAAAGCATCAGCATACACTAGACCAATAATTACTTTTACATAAACTTTGCTTGATATTAAAAGGACCAATACACATGAATAAAACACTTGTGAAAACTACTACTGAGACCATTTAGGGACTGGGGAATGTCCCCATCCAGTTCCCAATAGTTATTTCCTACAGAGAATGCATCCTTCCTGATAGTCTTCTTTCTGGGTATGTGTAAGCTTCTCACTTGAAAGATTATATTATCTTTGCCTTATCAGAAGGACTTTCTGCTAATAGTGAGAAGATAATTGCTTGTGTTTCACAATCCCCTGCCTTATATGTACCTGGTTTCTGCTCTGAAATTCTGTTTGGTTGACTATGATAGATCCTGGATGTTCTGAGAGGGCCTGTGAAATTGTCACTTCTTGGGGACTTCACCCATCATGTTTCTTTCTCTCTTGTTTGAGGCAAAATGGTTTCTGACAGATATGTCCTTCTTAGAAAATATTGGTTACTTTATAAAATACAGATTGGTCTGTTGAAATGCCTCTGCAATTCCACATGCCACAGTAGAAGTGAAATTCAAGGATCTTTTTGACAAAGGGATCAACTTCACTATTCTATCTCATCCAGAGCCTAGTACGGGAACTATCAGTGGTGAACCAAAAACATGTTAGAACTGGGGGAGAAATACATACTGGTTAATCTATACCAATGCAAGTTCCCATGGAATCATTTATATTGTCCCTATATGCAGAAGAAAAATATTCTGGTGTGAAGAGAAGGTAAGAGGTTCCTAACACTGACCAGAGTGTACAGCAGAACTTGACGGAGCAGAGCAGAGACTCTATGGTTTAAAGCTTTATTATAGAAATGCAGGTGGGGAGAGAGAGAGGGAGAGAGAGAGAGAGAGAGAGAGAGAGAGAGAGAGAGAGAGAGAGAGAGAGAGAGAGAGAGAGAGAGAAGAGAGAGAAGGGGAGGGGAGGAGAGAGGAGAGGAGGGGAGGTGAGGGGAGGGGAAGGGAGGGGAAGGGAGGAGAGGACAAAGAGAAAAAGAAGAGGAGAGAGAAGTGAGAAATAAGAGGACAAAGGAATAAGAGTAAGAGAGAGAGATGGGGCCTAACAGCCCCTTTTATGGTCTTCACTGCTGCTAGGTAACTGAGGAGGAGTTTAGCCTAAAGGTCAGAAGCTTGGGCCATTGCTTACCTGACTACTGACCATGCTTTTCTTGTGGGGGCTGTGGGAGGTGGTACTTTAGGCAGGGGCCGGAGTTCCAGGAGCATGAGGGAACGCCTACTGTGTCATGTAGGTGATTTATGATCATCCGGGTTCAGACCTCAGCTCGACTGGATACCAGTCTACAATCCAAACCCCCCCCATATATGTGTGTTTGTGTGTATAAATAACATATATATATATATATATATATATATATATATATATATATATGTGTGTGTGTGTGTGTGTGTGTTTATAAATTATATATATATATGTGTGTGTGTGTGTGTGTAAGTGTGTGTATAAATTATATCTGTGTGTGTGTGTGTGTGTGTATGTACCTGGTCATATCAGAAACAAAAATTAAAGGAAGTTAATTTGTTGGCCTGTGTGGGAACTGTATTTATAAGATAAACAACAGTGATGTTATATCATAAAAGGCAATTGATGTGTAACTGTAAATTCCCAGTTTTATCATAAACTTTACAGCAGATCTTAGGAGTAGATGACTCTCCAGGTTGAATTTTACTGGCTTGTCTTATATAGAAAGTTGTTTTCTTCAATAGGGAAAGCCTTAGTGTCCAAACTTGACATAAAAGCAAGATTTCATATCACAAAAAGCATACAACCAAAGAGACTAGAACTCATAACTCTTTATGGTGACACACAAGGCATCAATGTCTAATACTGTATCTATGTGTGTGCTATGCTTCAGGATATAATATATAGTCATTACTTGATCCATGTACAGGAAGAATCACTGCAAAGAATTTTTTGAAAATATTCTTTCCTACATCAGCACCATGAGAAACTAAAACACTTTCTGGTCAGGTTAACAATGAGGCATGTGGTACTGATCTCTTTGTCAATGTTCTTGCTTGTGATTCTCCTGCAAGAGTGCAGTGTCTGAGAGAGAGTGATTGTCTTATGGTCAGTCTGGGAATTGCAGATTGAAGACCAGGTTCACTGTGGTGAAACACTCCCATCCCAAGAATAACAATTAAGCTTTAACATGTGGTACATACCAAGTATGCATGCAGGGTTTCACACCATCATGATCTAAAAGAGCTGGAGGTCATGTGTAATTCTGTAAACAGTTATATACATTAAGACACTTATTGCATATATTTATTTGTGCATGCATGTGCATCTCTCTGTCTCTCTGTCTCTCTCTCTCTGTGTCTCTTTCTCTGTCTCTCTCTGTCTCTGTCTCTCTGTCTGTCTCTGTCTCTGTCTCTGTCTCTGTCTCTCTCTCTCTCTCTGTCTCTGTCTCTCTCTCTCTCTCTGTGTGTGTGTGTGTGTGTGTGTGTGTGTGTGCATGTTTGTACCCTCTAAACCTGGCATGCATAAGGAGGTCTGAGAGGGCAACATTTAGAAGTTAACTTTCTCCTTCTACTAGGCAAGTCACAAGCTTGAACTCAGGTTATCCGGGTTGGCTACACGTGCCTTTAACCATTGAGATATCTAACCTCAATTCAATATATTGTTGTGGGAACAAATATTCACAACTTCCTGAGATACAATCTTAAGTATAAAGTTTCCATGACGGCTGTATGACTAATTTTTTATATGGCTGCACATGTGTTGGATGATCAAATGATTATTAATCCCCTAGTCATACTATATCACTTTAATATACTAACAATTACAATTATCAAGAATATTGATACTTATTTGCTTATTTTTGCAGTTGTTTTAGCACAGTAGAGTGTAACATTTTAAATATTAGATTATTGCTGATTATTACTATGACCAGCCAACTCTATACTAGTAGTAATTAGTAATGAATATAAAACTACTGTGCCTAATGTTCAATGAAAAATTAAATGTTATTATTTCTCATTTACTAAGTTTGACCATTTGTTTTACTGATATTTTTAGCCCACTGATTAGAGAGAATTGGTGTATTAGAAGGCTGAATAATTCACTTCAAGAACATTCAGCATGTGAGTAATGTTGATTGAGCATGTATGGAGTCAGGACAAGAGGAGTCACTCACAAGAGCTCTTCTGTATATACTGACACTGTTGGTGCTGTTTCCTGAACATGGGTTGTGGGGCCTGTGAATCAACCATTTCTTACCAGGGTCAAGAAGCATCAGAGCACAATGAGACTTTTCCTCATTGTTTTGTCTCCAGAATTGCTGATATTCAAATGTGCACACATAGTCAAGGCATCTATTCTGAAACCAGGATGTTACTATAATAACACACACTGGAAGTACCATGAAAAAAAAAAGATTCCATAAGGTCTAAAGAACTGATAAATTAAGGGTTCCCTAGAGCCAAGAATTCTGGTAGGGACAATTCCTCTCCCTCCAAGCCCCATTCATCAACACAACCAAGGAGCAGTAGTTGGGCATTTGTAGGAGGCAGCATAGATGTGAAAGCTTCAGGAAAGCCGGGCGTGGTGGCGCACGCCTTTAATCCCAGCACTCGGGAGGCAGAGGCAGGCGGATTTCTGAGTTCGAGGCCAGCCTGGTCTACAAAGTGAGTGCCAGGACAGCCAGGGCTACACAGAGAAACCCTGTCTCGAAAAACCAAAAAAAAAAAAGAAAGCTTCAGGAAGCAGGCAACTGTATTTATATGAATCATTTTGGAGAAGAACTCTGAGAAATCATGAACTTCATAGAAATATTGAATAGTGCAAAAAAAGCATGCAAAGCTGTAAGCATAAAGTAAGTTATATTTTTCTTTCTAACACACTTGGAGATGGCTCATAAATGAGAACAGCATTTTAAGTGTCCAAGGATGGATGATTTTCAATAACTAAGCTTGTATACTGCTTTCCATCTCTCCTGGGATATCTGTTCTGTAGAGCAAAGCTGCACTTCCACAAGTGATGTTTTCCGAGTTCATATGGCTCATTATAGAAGGAGATACAGGCTTAGAGGACAAGAGGTGACATAGTGAGCTCAAGACATTTTTCAGAGCAACTTCATGGCAGGGCATGTTACTAAGAGGAGAGTGTTTCTAAAATGGAGGAGAAGAGATGAATCCAGGAGGTATGTGTCTCTCACATCCCAGCATCTGTCTTTGGAGGAATAGATGCATGCTCATGATTTCCAACTTCTTCTTGTAAGTGACTGTACAGATAGTGTCATCTAAACCAAACCTGAATCAGTAGTAATCTACTTTACTAATGTCGTCAACATTTGATGAGCTCAAACTATTGTGCAGGAACTCTCCTAAGCACTACAGATAGAAGAAAGCAAGCTGTGTGTCTTCATGAGGTTGGTTGAGTTTACACTTATGAAGAGAACAAGTAGGAACAAAGGTATTTAAACCAAATTCATAAGTGAAACAAACAAAAGCTAGGCAGTCTGGCGGGAAAATTGTTGCTATCACACACACACACACACACACACACACACACACACACACACACACACTCAGTTAAACTTATATCAGAGAAATTCCACTGACCATTCTGATAATTTAATACCATACACAGCACTTCTAAGATATTTTTATTACATGCAATATATTATTAATTTTCTAAAAGTTTCATATGTACATACATTTCATTTTGATCGTATTCACTAGACATACAAACATCTTCAACAATTCCAAAGCCTACATTCTCCATACTTGAAATTCGACAGTTATCATTTCAGGAGTGACTAAGGATGGGCTCGAGATCCTTACCACTAGGTGAGGAGCTATTGATCACTGGTAGCTGCTAAGGAAGGAAAAGTCAGTTTAACTTAGGTTTGTGGTCCCTGGCACCTCACCAAGATCCAGTGGATAACTCTGAACCCATGCATACATATGCAACCACATATGCATAGCATAAATTTAACCCAGTAGATTATTTTTATAGATATCTTTTAAAAATATTTATTTATTCATTGTGTATTCTTGGGAATGTGTAGCATAATTGACACTTATATTAATTCCATCATATCTATATCATATGAATAATGTTCCAATGATCATCAGAGTGCATATATCATTTGATCTCAAATGAAGGTAAAATCAATAGAATTCAGCTTGATTGTTTTCACCAATCTAACCATGTTTTCTTTTATTAACTGATCCTGTTCTTTAATATTTCATATATGTATAAAATAATTCTGATTACTTCCAGTTTCCTCTTATCTTCTTCCCACACCTGTGACCCACCTCCCTTCACTACCTTACCTAGATGTATTCCTTCTAGTTTTATGACCCAGAGTTAGTCCTCAGTGTAATCACTGAATAGGAACTTTCCACTGGAGCTTTGTGTGATCAACAGTCAGTACACAATAGAAGTCTATGACCCTCCACCCACCAGATATACCAAAATCATGTAATAAGTCAGTAATGAAGATATAGTCACAAGATTCCTCATCCTCATCTATACCTGACTAGTGACAGGCTCATTATTTAACAGACATAGTGCAGGAACCCACAGCCACAGTAAAGTGGTCATTGCAATGGCTATGTCTTTCCCAGAAGATAGCATTTCACAGCCTTTGTATCTACTGTCTCATACATTTTTGCCACCTTCTCTTTCACTGTGTTCCATGAGATTTTGAGGAAATGGTCTAAACAACTGGTTTAGGAGTGAGCACTGAGCTGTCATTTATCCTGAACAATGTGTGTACCTATGAGTAAATTAGTCACCGTTCACTGGGAAGTGAGGCTTCTTTGAATAAGGCAGCATTAAATATGAACATAAATATTTATAAGGTAATTTGACACTATGACAATTTAGCTAATCAAATACAGTATACAGTTTCACACTGAAGCTTATGCTTTGCCTTAGCCATGGAGTTTTGACCAGGTCTATAGTCCAAGAAGCAGTTTTTATTCCTCTGGAGTTAGACTCAAATTTAATCACAGTGT
The DNA here is from genome assembly GCF_978045245.1 of Mus caroli. Lineage (NCBI taxonomy): Eukaryota > Metazoa > Chordata > Mammalia > Rodentia > Muridae > Mus > Mus caroli. The sequence goes on from NW_028227259.1 coordinate 42,529,000, forward strand.
TCCATTACCCTCATAAACATAATTTCACTATTTTATCCTCTGGTTATGCTTTGCCTGACAAGTTAGTCCTGTAGTTGGGTTCATAGCTGGGTAAGTTTTCTGATGCCCTTGTACCCAGCTACCTGCATAGCATTTTATTATTTTAATTTCCATGGAAGTGATAAAGATCATAACAGAAAGCAACTTGGGGATGAAGCAGTTTATTTCATTTTACAACTCTCAAGTCATACTCCATAACTGAGAGAAGTCAAAAATTCAATCCAGAAAACTGGAGACAGGACCTTGAGCAGAAACTATGACAGAGGGCTGTTTACTGGCATGTTCCTCATTTATTATTTAGCCGGATAAGTCTAAATTTATTATTTAGTCTTATAAGTTAAGACTACCTACTCAAAGTGGGCATCACCTACAATAGACTGAATCTCTCATGTCAATCATTAATGAAGGAAGTGATCAAGAGACACACTTACAGGCCAATCCTATGCAGACATTTTCCCATTTGAGAGTCCCTCCTCCCAAATGACTGTAGCTTGTGTCAAGTTGAAATAAAACTAACTACAACAGCACATTTTGGGATTATGAAAGCAAGTATGTAGAAGATTACAGCTTAGCTACAGTTTTATTTCTCTCTATCATTTATGGTGTATCCTCAGTAAATGCAGTTTAGTTCTCTTGGGCAACCCAGAGAAATGTCAAAAGCCTATATGGGTTTGGTATCCTCAGAGAATTTTCTGACTAGACACTCACTAAGGAAGTATCTCACCATTCACACAGGGATTTTCTCCTCCAACTTTTAGTACTAATTTTTCCAGCTATGGAGGTATTTCCATTCCTTTCTAAATGCATAACATTTATATTTTAGTTGATCACATGGGCTTTCTTTGAAATCAAGTCCCCACTCCCATCCCCAGGTCCATATCATCCCTGTTTCTAAAACCTTCCCTGCTTAAACCTTTGTATCCCTAGTATTTCCCTCTGCTTCCATAGAACCTAAGAAGTTCTACTACCTTCTACCCTTAAGGCATCCCCTTCCCAAATGTCTTTTTCTAGTTTCCTGTCTTCTACAGGAACTTCATGTGGAACACACAATATTGAACTAGATCTGACACTTTTAGCCCTTATCCTTATCCTTTTGTCCATAACAGGAGCAAATACCTTTTTTTGGTTTTATAGCATTAAAGTGGATGTGTAGTATTGGTACAACCCAGAGTCTGAAGGATTCTGTAGTTGCAGTTGTGGCTCGTTAATTTGATCATACTGACCTTCACTTAGGACAATTTTCTGCTGCCAACAGAAGAAAATTAGCACTGGAGAAGAAAACTTGCTTACTTTTCCTGATTTCTCACACTCTTGTTAAGCAAGTCCATTTTAGCATTAGTGCCTATTTCTTTGGAATCCTCACATATACCAAAGACCAATCAAAATGGCTAAGATAAAAAATTGAGGTGAGAGCAGATGCTGACGAGGATATGGAGAAAGAGAAGCACTCCTCCATTGTTGGTGGGATTGCAAGCTTGTACAACCACTCTGGAAATCAGTCTGGCGGTTCCTCAGAAAATTGGACATAGTACTACCAGAGGATCCTGAAATACCTCTCCTGGGCATATATCCAGAAGATGTTCCAACTGGTAAGAAGGACACATGCTCCACTATGTTCATAGCAGCCTTATTTATAATAGCCAGAAGCTGGAAAGAACCCAGATGTCCCTCAACAGAGGAATGGATACAGAAAATGTGGTACATTTACACAATGGAGTACTACTCAGCTATTAAAAGGAATGAATTTATGAAATTCCTAGGAAAATGGATGGACCTGGAGGGCATCATCTTGAGTGAGGTAACCCAATCAAAAAGAATTCACATGATATATACTCACTGATAAGTGGATATTAGCCCAGAAACTTAGAATACCCAAGATATAAGATACAATTTGCAAAACACATGAAACTGAAGAACGAAGACCAAAGTGTGGACACTTTGCCCCTTCTTAGAATCGGGAACAAAACACCCATGGAAGGAGTTACAGAGACAAAGTTTGGATCTGAGACAAAAAAATGGACCATCTAGAGACTGCCATACCCTGTGATCCATCCCATAATCAGCCTCCAAACGCTGACACCATTGCATATACTAGCAAGATTTTGCTGAAAGGATCCTGATATAGCTCTCTCTTGTGAGGCTATGCTGGGGCCTAGCAAACACAGAAGTGGATGCTCACAGTCAGCTATTGGATGGATCACAGGGCCCCCAGTGGAGGAGCTAGAGAAAGTACCCACAGAGCTTAAGGGGTCTGCCACCCTATAGGTGGAATAACAATATGAAATAACCAGTATCCCCACCCCCGAGCTCGTGTCTCTAGCTGCATAGGTATCAGAAGATGGCCTGATTGGCCATCAGTGGAAAGAGAGGCCCATTGGTCTTGCAAACTTTATATGCCTCAGTACCTGGGAATGTCAGGGCCAAGAAGTGGGAGTGGGTGGTTAGGGGAGTTGGGGGGGTGGCAATGGCATGGGGGACTTTTGGGATATAATTGGAAATGTAAATGAAGAAAATACCTAATTAAAAAAAAAGCATCCATTCTCATGGGCTGAACAACTATTAGGTTCTTGGACCTCCTGTCTATAGATAGCCACTCTTCATTGTTAATTTGGCTGAACTACAGCCTGTAAGCCATTCTAATAAACATTCCTTGTGTTTATGCATGTGCATATCTGTGTCTGTCTGTCTGTCTGTCTATATCTTAAAAAAGATTTAATCAAATTGATCTGGTACAATCCCCTTTGGAAACTGCCTATATCTCTTCACCACAGAGACAAGGCCAGATGAAATCAAAAGCCTTTCAAATAAAGAACAAGTTTATGAATTTAATATAGAAATCCAGATAATGAAAGATTAAAAACTAAGGAACAAAGAAATCCTATAAAAGACAAAAAAGGATAGAGAAGGAAGGAGAGAGAGAGAGAGAGAGAGAGAGAGAGAGAGAGAGAGAGAGAGAGAGAGAGAGATTCTTTCTTTTCATTTTTACCTGGTGAGTACTGCCCATGATTGGAAAAAAAGGCATCAGCAAGGGCAGATGAGCAGTGAATTTGCTAGAGAAGACTAATTAAAGTTAGTTTATACCCATATTTGTATATGTGTTACTTTTGGAACTCAAAGGCAAGTCAGTAAGATGAGAGAGACACGGCACCTCTACTCTAAAAGTAAATCTAGTGTTTTATGAGTTTCATATGCTACATGAAAACACAGTGAAGCATTGATTAGCTTTGCTCTAATAAGCAACAGCAGTAAGTTAGACCACAGAAGAAAGATGGATTTGAGGTGAGGTAGGGAGGGCTTCATATAGATTTCTGGTTTTGGTGGGTGGGAATAAACAGCACACTTCAGAAAAAGTTGAGCATATAATTTGCAAATGGAAAAAGGGGATAAATCATTTGAAATGTTGGGTCTGTTGTGAGGAGAGAGCCATCACACTTTGAGAAACACTTCCTGAGGCTGCAATTTGCAGAACTGCAGAGATGAATGTGCAGGGGGATTCATCTCTGTTTTGTTAATCAAAGCAATGGAAGGAAGCTAAATGTTCATAGATAGTAGATATATTATACAAAGGGTAGTGATTCATGACCCAAGACACTCTGCTGCCAGTGCAAAATTCAATGCATATTTGTGTTTTTGCACACACTTGGGAAAATGCCTGTAACATATTTTTAATGAGAAAAGCAACAGAATGATATTCTCTATAATTTTAAATAAATTCTGTGTTCTTAAGAGGGGAAAAAGACCAAGAGAACAATAGAAGACAAGTACCCAGGTCAGATGAGCTAAAACCTTAAAAATCTCTTGTTGATGCTTTGCAGGGAGTTCAACGTTTGACAACAGATAATTATGTATTCACACAGATACTCATGTTTTTCTTGTACTAGTATAGATTCTGTTATGCTTCCCCCCCACCTCTGACGCAGCCATACACTTAAAGTGTTGAAGTTTGAATCCTAATCAGAGTGGTACGAAATATGGTGTTGATTTCTTTTAGAGGAGGTCATGAAGACAGGCCAGCATGATGGAGACTTTACCCTAAGAACAGATAATTCGATGCTGTCTTCTCTACCATCTCATGTGCATACAACTCTGGGAGAAAGCAATCTCCTGCAAAGTAGCTGGGGAAGGTGGTTATAGGGTTACCAAGCCTGATTGCCTGATTCTCCTTTCTTCTTTTTTTTTTTTATTAGATATTTTCTTTATTTACATTTCAAATGCTATCCCTTTTCCTAGTTTCCCCTATGAAGACCCCCTTCTCCCTTCCCCCCTCCCCCTGCTCAACAACCCACCCATTCCTGCTTCCTGGTCCTGGCCTTCCCCTATCCTGGGGCATAGAGCCTTCACAACATCTCAGATTGAAAGCCAATTAAAATAAACTGATGCTACTTTGGCTCTCTGTTCTGCCATTTTCTTATGGTAGGCTAAACTGACTAAGAAATGTAAACACATATTCATTGCAATATACTATGGTATGGCTGTGAAGCATACCTGAGATTCATATGTTTTTTTTTTTTTTTTTTTTCTTAGTCCCCAACTAGTGATCCTGTTTGGAAGACTGAGGAAAGCCCTAGAAAAGAAAGCCTGACTAGAGGAGCTGTATTCCCAAGGAGAAAGCCTTGAGGATTATCATAGTCTAACTTCTCCAGGTAACCTAATGTTTGCCATGCATTCTTCCCCATGACAAACTCCATGACCCAAAATAAAACCATTCTCCTTAAGTTGCTTCTTGACAGGAATTTAGTAACAGCAACAGCAAAAGTAAACAATACATCACATTAAAAACTATCCCCAGTAACTTAATCAGCTATTAGCTCACAGTTTCTGCAGGTCAGTGACTCAGAAAGTGCTGAGCTCTTGTGAGCGCCCAACTCTCCAGCAAGAACAATGCCACAACAGGATCCTTCCACACACGTTTATTAGGAAAGCTTGATTGCAGAGGCGAAAAGACCCCGAGTCCAGAACTGGTGCTGCTTATATAGGCCTAGGAGAGGCATGTTTCACACCCGGATTGGTTATGCATTCTACCTCATTTGCATGTCTCACATCTGATTGGTTATACTCTCAGTACCTCACAGAACCTCATTATCATACCTCATTTACATGTCTCTCATCTGATTGGTTATACTCTTAGTACCTCACAGAACCTCATTATCATGCCCAGGCCAGGCAGTGACTTGACAAAAAACTTTACTGCATATGTACACATTGGTTGTTTACCCAAACTTATGCGTGGTGGTCAGCAGCAGCCAGCGCCACCTTGTAATGGCATATGTGGCTTCCCACACTGAGCTGGGTGTTTCTCAGTCAAGACACCTTTCTCTTTGGGTAATAGTGAGATACAGCATTTTCAGGATCTCCATTGTGATATCTTTCTGAACATAGCTGGCTCTTGGCTCTGGAGGTTTTAGTTATTTACCAGACCAACAACTCTCTCCAAAGCACAGCTCCTTTCATCAGGATGCCTGTTTTATTTCTATTTGTAGTCTTGTTTCTTATTATCTTTTTCTGTGAAACACTCTTCCTAAAAGTACTACAAAAGCTTGAACACCTCCCAGTTCATTTAAGATAGGTATCAAAGATATAGAATGATGGCTTGATTTAAACATACCTAAATAATCATAACAGCCAGTCAATGAACATATCTGTTTCTTTACATAGTTAACATTTTCCTTCTTTTCCAGTTAATTTTGCTTTCATTTGTTTATTAGTTCATTTGATTACAGAATACATTGTATTTTTTTGTTATGATTTCAACTACAAAATTACACATGGTGACCACTATCTCTTCATTTCCCCTGTCTTTAGCTCAAAGCAACCATTATTCTACTCTCTACTGTATAAGGGCAAAACTCTTTTATTGTGTTCCTAAAATAAGATCCAGTGGTAGATGCTTTTCTATGTCTTGTTTATCTTACTTCAATGTCTAACATATTCATTTAATTTGCAAATTTCAGCATTCCTTGAAGTACGATGAATGCACCTGATTTGGGGTATGATTCTTTTTGAAAGGAAGGCTCTATCTTCTCTGATGATAAACATTGATAGAATAAGTAATTTTTCTTATTTATGTTGCAAGTTTTAAGAATTAAATTTGTAATATATCTTATATTTATGCCCCTTTTGTTCTTGTTTATATAGCAGGTTTATGCCATGGTGACCTCAAACTTCCTGTGTACGTGAGAATGAGTTGGTATTCGTGCCTCCATTTCTCATATATTAGGTTTTGGATGCCTGATGCCGTGCAGGACTAATCCATAGTTTTGATTTCTTTTTTCCTCATTTTGTGACTTCTAACTAATTTCTGTTACCATTGTAAATAGCAGCCATCTGTAGTTCATAGCTAACGTTGGCATCTGAGCTTTTCAGGCACATTCATCCCTTTCTCGTTGTTAATCAAAACAACTGTATTTATTCCTTTGCTTGCTGTTAATGGCTATGACCAATTTATCTATTTCACAATTTTTAATTGTAAGATTATTTTTTCATAGTAATTGGTAGAAAATAAACAATGAGAAAGACTAATTTATTCTGGACATGTAGCTCAACAGGGAGAATACAGGCCTAGTGTGCATGAAGCATTAGCGTAATCCTCAGTGTAGCATACATAGGGTGTGGTAGTGTATACCTGTAATCTCAGCACTTCTGATATAGAGGCAGGATGCCACATCTTTAATATTATCTTCAGCTACATAGTTAGTGACTATCCTGGGACAAATAGGAAGCTATCTCATAAACAAATACATTTAAGGTTACATAATATAATTATCAACCATACATATAAACTTTCATGCCATTACAGAAACAACAATCCAAATGAAAAGATAAATACTCTAATATGAAATAATATTTCTTATCAAATTGCAGATTGTTAATATTTAACAAGCCCACAGACCCACATAACACACACACACACACACACACACACACACACACACATATATATATATATATATATATATATATATATATATTCAATTATATATATATATATATAATTGAAGTTCACCTGTATAATAATTGTAGAAGATACAAATGAATTAAATATTCCAGATTTTGAAATAGATGTATCACAGTTTGATTTCTAACATTGGGTTCGATTCGCTCACATGAATAATATTCTTGGCAAAAAGAACTTAGTTCCTATAAAAATTATCTTAGCAATATGGCTTCTAAGATATTTTTAGGTCATTACAAACTATAGAGAATCATTAAGCATCAAATAAAATAAATAACTCAAACAGTTATAGGCACACAAGCAATGGCAGTAAACCAAAGTTCAAAAAGAAAAGAGAATGATTTAAAAAATGTAGAAAGCAAAAACACTGACCTAGCATCTAGATATCTCTAGGAAGAGCAGGGAAACCATTCTGAGATTTTGGAATTAAGTTGAGAGCTAGCAAGAAGGACAAGTGCTTCTGTTGGATTTTCATATTATAAGTCCAACGTAAGAAAAGGGGGGTGAATATGATCAGATTTCTTTATATGCATTTATGGAAAATTCAGATGAAACCCCTTGCTTAATATAATTGGTGTAGCATTAAAAAACAAATTAGGGACTGGACAGATGTCTCGGTAGTTAAGAATACTTGCTGTTCTTACAGACGTCCTAGGTTTATTCTCAGCACCCAGATGACAGCTTAAAGCCATTTCTAACTCCAGTTTTATGAGACCTGACTCCCCTTTCTTAATTCATAAGCACCGAGCACATAAGTATTGCACAAATACACATACATATAAGAAAACACACAGGAAAAATAAATTTAAAATTATTTCAAAGTCCAATTATATTTTAAAAGTAAGAAAGAAAAATCTCTAAATAAATATCCCTTCAGTGGGCTCATTAAAAAATACTAAATGAAATTGTAATTATTAAAGCAACAATAGAGCAAATTAAACATAGCAACTGGAATAATGTGTCTTCACTACATGCCAAGATGTGTAAACTGAGGAATTCTTGAAATTAAGAATTTACAGAACTGTCAAAAGACAATCAAATAAGTTTTTACATTTTTAGAAAACATGTGAAAAAATCCCTATCAAGTAGAAGAAGACAATGGCAAGAGCAATATTTCTCAGCTAGCAAGAAAACACCAGCAAGTTAACATGGAAAATATTTATAGCAACAAATATGAATGAACTACATCAAAGTGCAATTATACGTGTGTGTTTAGAATAGAACAAAACTAATGTTCTAGAGATGACTACAAATAATGTCATTTCGTTATAGTAAATCACAAATTCCAGAAAGACAAATAATAAATTAATTACTGAGACATAGAGTCATTTTAAAATTGCTCTTAAATTAAATATAGATTATTTCATTATAAGTTACACAAGAAGAAGGAAGTCCAAAGTGTGGATACTTCATTCCTTCTTAGAATGGGGAACAAAATACCCATGGAAGGAGTTACAGAGACAAAGTTTGGAACTAAGATGAAAGGAAGGACCATCCAGAGACTGCCCCACCTGGGGATCCATCCCATATACAACCAAACCCAGACACTATTGCGTATATCAGAAAGATTTTGCTGACAGGACCCTGACATAGCTCTCTCTTGTGAGTCTATGCCAATGTCTGGCAAATACAGAAGTGGATGCTCACAGTCATCTGTTGGATGCAACACAGGGCCCCCTAATGAAGGAGCTAGAGAAAGTATCTAAGGAGCTAAAGGGGTCTGCAACTCTATCGGAGGAACAAGGATATAAACCAACCAGTACCCCAACCCCCCAGCTGTGTCTCTAGCTGCATAGATAGCAGAGGATGGCCTGGTCAGCCATCAGTAGGAGGAGAGCCCTTGGTATTGGGAAGATCATATGCCTCAGTACAGAGGTACGCCAGTGCCAGGAAGCAGGAGTGGGTGGGTTGGAGAGCAGGGCAGGGGTAGGGTATAAGGGGCTTTGGGGATAGCATTTGAAATGTAAATGAAGAAAATATCTAATAAAAATAATTCTTAACAGTAAAAAATAAGTTACATTCACTAAAAAGACACAAAGACACATATGCAAATATCACTAATGTTATACTTGAAACAATGTTTCATATATAAGTAACAAATAGTCAACATGTTAATTTAGGTCATTAGACAGAGGTAAATTTAAAAGAACTCAAACAAAAGAGAAAATAGTTGTTACTAAGATTGAGATCTTTAAGTACTCAGGGAAGCTCACTGTGTCTAAACACAGCCATAACTGTTGTGTAAGCCACCTTTGGACTGCAGTAAACCTCCCAGCTGATTTAACTAGCCATAACATGAGAGCAAAGATAAGCTCAATGGTATTTAAATTGGTTCAGAGCTTTCCATGAATCATATGCTACTTAATACTGAATCTCAACACATAAAAGGTAAACAGGGATTTATCCATTTACTGAATGGATAAATCTCATTTTTTGTAGCAATTATACTGTGCTTGGCCTAGGTTTAGGTGCTGGGTTTTAGCAGAAAACATAAGTAAACACAATCTGACATTTACTGTAGTTAGTGGATATAGTTAAATTAGATTAATTAAATGTAAATAATTTGATATACAAATTATGATTTCAGGAAGTAGGTTTTAATGTAATGTTTTAAATCGTATGTCATCATATGATGTAGAAATGTAAGAATTGATTTAAAGTTAAATGGTTAAATAAAGCAAAATTAATAAGTCTCAGAAAAAATATAATTATAATGGTAGAGATTAAAATGGCCTTGTGCAAAATTTACTCTCTATTATTGATTAAATATAGGATTATAATTAATTTGGAATATAATTATTCTTAATAGTGTCATTATTCTTAGCTTGAAACCAATTCACATAAAGAATATGAGAAGGTGGTCTAAGGTCATGAGTTAAATGTTGACTGTTAGTTTTCCTATTTCTGAACATGAGAAAATATTGGTAAGTGTGGGAAATTTGTGGTAAGTATCAAAGTGGAAGGATGGAATTAAAATGACCATGACAGACAGGGAAAATGATTGAGGTATGTCAGTGAGATTATTGGGAATGCATTAAATGTACCTGGATAGAAGCAGTAAGAAGTCCAGAAGTTCTGATCTGGAAAATGAGTATGATTTATGTCAGCTAAGCTTTCCAGATAAATGAAATGTCTGTTGTGAATGTATTGAATTTTTCATTTTAGTTAATGATCATTTTGAACTTTTCTTCTTTCTTTTTCATGAAAAATAAGTGGACTGTGTATACCCTGGAAGATAAAAACAGAATATTCAGAGTAAGTGACAACAAGCCTTACAAGCTTTAAAATTGTTATAAAGTCACTTTAATTAAGCCAAGACACAGAAAATAAAAGAGCTATTGGGATGGTTGGAATATGCTTGGCCAAGGCAGTGGCACTATTAAGAAGTATGGCCTTGTTGGAGTTGGTATGGCCTTGTTGGAGGAAGTGTGTTACTGTGTGGAATGGCCTTGGAGACACTACTCCTAGCTACATGGGAGTCTGTCTTCTGTTTGACTTCACAACAAAATATAGAACTCTCAGCTTCTCCAGAGACATTACAGCCTGGATGCTGTTATATCACATTTTCCATCTTATGATGGATCATATTTCCTGTAACTCTAAGCCAAGGTACATGGGTCCTTTTTATGTTTCTTTTTGGCAAATACTGGACTCCAGCAATGAAAAAAAGTTAACTAATCTACTAAACAATTGTGAGAATATTGAATCAACCCTCACAAACAAAAGACCGAATTTTTCTATTAATTTTGAGATTGTAATTTAATTACAACATATCTCCTTCCTTTTCCTATCTTTAAACCCTTACAATTCTCCTTCAGATTTATAGACTTTTTTTATCCATAAAATGGTAGTGTATGCACATATGTATTTGCATGAATGTATATATTTCCAAATGTACCCTGATGAGAACGTCTAGTGATATTTATACTACGTATATTTCCAGGGCTTGTTCTTTGGCAGCAAACAATTGGTGTGCTCTTTAGTGGGGAACATCACTTCCACTCCCAGATTTACTCTTCTGCCTGTAGTTCTTAGTGTAGGGTTGGCAGCCTGGACTCCTCTTTGTCCCATTTAGCATGTTGTTCAGCTCACATATGGGGAGTCATGTTGAAGAGACTTTCTGTGTGTAGCTTCTGATGCTACTTATTAGGATTCACAACCTCAAAGGAAAGACACTTATCTTTTGGCTCTTATGCTCCCTCCACCACTTCTTCCTCAATGTTCCATGGGCATGGAAGTTTTCTGTAGATGTATCTATTGGGAATGGACTCCATAACTCTGTATTTTGATTGATTGGGCTTTCTATAGTTGTCTGTGTCTATTACAGAGATTAACTCCTCTATGAAAGGTGAAGACTACACTTATCTATTATTATTATTATTTGTGTGTGTTCACTGTGTGCACATGTGTGTGTGTGTGTGTGTGCACGCTCATGAGTGCATGCTTAAGGTTTCCTTTATTGCTTCTCACTTAATATTTTGAGACAGAGTATGTCCAAACCTGGATATTCCTGCAATATTGGCTGGCCAGTAAAGTCCTGTAATCCTTCTTCTTTTCTCTGCCTCCCAGAACTGGCTTTCTAGTAGTATGAAAGCATACCTGCCTTCTAATGTGGGATCCCCAAAAGCTCAGGACCTTGTGCTAGGACAGTAGTTTATTCACTGATCCTTTTTGATATTATTGTCTATCAGTTAAAAATGAAACATTCAAAATGGCAAGTTGATTTATAAATAGTATAACTAGAAAATGAGGTTACATTGAGATGCTGATTTCTCATCAAGTGTCAAGACATAAGTTGGTCAGTCTATTGATCACTATGTGGAAAGTAAACATTTTATTTGTAGGGGTGGCAAGTGGTACACGTACTGAGAGAGAAAATTAAATTTCTTTTAAATTAACCTATAAAGAACTCTTTTGAGGTAATGGCTTCATTCCGATCATTGACTCTGCACATGGGCTCTGATCTACTGCCAGATAAATAAGGGCAGTTAATGTAACTATAGTGTAATTAACACAAAGAGTGAGGATCCTTTAGGAGCCCATAAGTGCATCATATTTAATAAACCACAGTTTATTAAAATGTAAGGAAACATGTTTTATGTTGTACTAGTTTTAGCCACCAAGGAACAACCACTGCATGGTTCAACACATTTAGCTTAGTTTTGTTAATTATTAGATTTTCTATATATTCTTATTTATCCTTTTGACTTTCCAACTTATGAGCTTATATTAAGTTGAAATAAAATTAACTGAAGTGAAAAGTGTAGTTATCTTCATGAGAAGCAAAGTCATAATCATTAATAAGCTTCAAAGGATATGAGTATTTTCCTCTTATATGGCAGTTCCACTGTCCAAGGATCTGTCAACCTACAAACCTACTTCTCTGTGAGGAACTAACTACAATACAGCTTTTGTGAGGCTGGCAGCTACTGAGGCTGCAAAGCACTTTGGGAAACCCAAGGCACATGCTAGTTTTCTTCTGTCACTATTCTACTAGAAAAAGAAAAAAAAATGCTTCTCAGCCAAATGAGATGCTGGTTATTTAATAAGTGCTATTTTTCAAGGAATATCCAGTAAACTAAAATGACTTTTTAATAAGATAGTCCTTGCTGGTAGAAAATTATGTATTTAAGGGACTTTTTTAGGACACAAATGTACTGTACCCAATAGAGCAGAATAGCAGTTACGATTTGCATTCTCTGTATGGAAAATATACATTTGCACAAATGAATGTTTACAAGGACAGGATGAAAATGAATCTTAGCTACATATTATTCATTATACAGTCACTTTCTCCCATGGCCCACAAATCTGGCTATGGGGAAAAATAGCTCCTTTAACTGGATCTACATACAATTAGAAATTGGTGGAATGGATATTTTTTTCCTGTAAAATACAATTTCTCTTGCCAAATGTAGTGTGAAAAATTAAGGGAAATTGGTTTGAGAGAATTTTTGGTTGCATTTTATACAACAGCATTTCAATTATTAATGCAAGTGACTTGCATACCCGAGGATCAAACACACACACACACACACACACACACACACACACACACACAGGAATGTGAACAAGCAATGACCCCTCAAGACATGGTACATTGTGTGGAGTCCAGCTGCACTATGGCAAAAATCTAAAGAGCTTCAGAAATTAGCTTGTTAACTGTCACAATAGTGTTTAGTATCTTTGGGGAATAAATATGATTGTGTGGAGTGATGGTTGTGGCCTTTCTATTTTCTTGAGACCAGGAGAAGAACCCTACTGAGTTCATTAACATATACTTAGACAGGAAGACCTATGCTTTGCTGATGTTGCCTGTGGGAACAACAGAATGAGAAAGGACAACACCAGATGCTCCCTTCAGCAGGCTCTCCTGAAGAAAGATACTTACCTCTGATCTTACCACAATGTTGCTCAGACACTCTCCTTGATGTGTGGCTGACTTTATACGAGACATTGGAAACATAGAGAACAGGAGAACCTTCAGCATCTAGTGTTTTCTGCAAAATCCTTAGACTGCTAAAAGAAAAACCCAGAAACTTAAATCAAGAAAGCTATAAAGATAGTTTTTTGAATCACTCCTTGGTGTTCTTGAGAATTCCAACCGATGTATTTGTTTTTCTTTTTATGAAATATTTTCTTTATATACATTTCAATATTATCCCCTTTCCTGTTATGTTAATCATTGATTATTGTTAACTTTTCAGTGATAAATAGCTGATCTAATTTTTCAGACAAACTCATTGTCTATAGTGTGGCTTTTTGCCTACAAAATTAAATCAACATTTACTTGAACAGTCTAAGTCCTGCCAGGTGTTTCTTTCCAATAATAAGTGAGGGGTTTGAATTCTCAGAAAATCCTTACACCTGTGTGCACTGTAACAGAAGGACTGCCCTCCTATTGCAATGAACATAGAAGCTTTAGAGTCCACTCTCACTGTGATTTTCTATTACACTTTAATATTCAGATCATTTCTGGAATTGCCAAATAAGCCCATTTTTGTGTCATTGTCTCACTAAAACAAACCTGAAACTGACAAAAAGAAAATAATCAAAACAATCCACCCACATAAAGTTGAAGCTTGTTAGAGAAAAGGAAGTAAACTAATGAATGAACTCCAGGATTTTGTTATATATGGTATGAAATCTGGACTCCATGAGACGTCTGGGCTACTGGAAAACTGGGAAGATCTATTCCAGGGTCAAAGTCCCATCCGTCATCTTTCAAGTCCAATTCACTTTCCCCTGCAACAGAGATGGTGTTCAGTGAAGGCTCTCCTTTAATCTTCGACAAGAAAGAGTGAATTTTCTTGGTACAGCAGGACAGACATGTGGGAGATAGCAATCTCTCTGAGAAGCATTTACACCAAATTTGCATGAATGTACAAATGCTGTAGGTGGTATGTGCTCCGTATAAAATATAAAAAGTAAATGAAGGCTTTTGGAGGAAAATCATTGACCTTGAAACAGCACCAGTCAATTCAAATTGATGGTATATAAATTTGGTCCTTAAATTTTATTTTATTTTTATTTACTCAATGATCATGTATATATATATATATATATATATATATGTATATATATATATATATATGTGTGTGTGTGTGTGTGTGTGTGTGTGTGTGTGGCACAATGTGGCAGATAATCATGATTTCAACTTGACACACCTGAAAAGTTTATCTCTATCAGATTAGTGTAACACATGTCTGTTGGGCATTTTATAATTGATGTATAAAGAGATAGACTGAACTGTTCAGGGCAGCTCTAGATAGGTTCTACTACATTATATAAGAAAGGTAATTTAAAAGTTCGGGTAAGAAAGCCAGTAGGAAGCACTCGTCCATGATCTCTGCTTCAGTTCCTGTCTCTAGGTTCCTGCCTGGAACTCATGCCTAGGCTTCCTTCAATGATAGACTGAATGTAAGCTGAAATAAACCAGCTCTTTACTGGATTTCTTTGGTTTCTGGTGTTTATCACATCAACAGAGAACAAACTAGAACAGATGGTATGTGTATGAAGGTCAGAGGTAAATATTTAAGAGTTGATTCTCTCCTTAAACTATGCACATTAAAAATGAATTTGCTTTAATTTCTCAATCTTATATGCCATCCATAGTTTTTGGCAGATGCTATCACCTGCTAAACCATCTTGTTAACCCCACCCTTTTGTTCTGGAAAATCCATCTACAGGTATCATACAATAAAGATAAACAATAATAACAACAACAAGAAGAAAAGAAAACCAGGATATATGCCTATACATGGGTAAACTGCATAAGAAGAAAATCAAACTGCAAACTAGCATCTTACATTCTCATTTAACATATGGTCAAAATTGACTTTTCTAAACTTATCACAAGATACTAAGTGATTAAGTAACAGAGCTAAGGCTTGAACCCAAGGCTCTTGGTACCTTAATGAGCTCATTGGACCCTACAAGAGGATTTTTAGTTCTTGGAATTGTTACATAATTTCTTGTAGAATTGTGTGAGTGTGGTAAATGGATTTGCTCTTTTATTAGCCTAGGATATAAGTCTGAAATATTAACTCTACTTCTTAGTCTTTCAGGCTATTTATTACCCAAATTCTGAATATAATCTTGTGATTTAATTTATTTTAATATTATTTGCTTTCTGTGCACTAGTCAATGTCAGATCCTAAATTTATATCACCACAGAAAGAAAGAAAGAAAGAATATGGCCAACAACACTCTGAAAGCTCTTGTTTTCTTTCTTTTTAGGCTACCAAGTGTGACTTAGCAAATATCACTTGTTTACCCTAGAGGATTGTGGATACATGAACAAATATCTAGTATAATTTTACAAGGCTACTATGTGTATACTGTGTCTAACCTCACATACCATCATCCTGTATGTTTTTCATGTTTCTCTATTTACTAACAAAGACTTTAAGTTCATTAGGCAACAAGATAAATAGGAACTGGATTGACAAGATAAAATGAAAAGGTCATTGTTTTACATTTACTTATTAATTAGATTTTTAAAATAAGATCTAATTTTTTAATGAAAAATTAGAAGGGTTTGTTACCATATTAACTCCCAGAAATAAGTTAGTTTTCTTAACTAACAGAGTATGTAATTCCAGAAGAGGAAACAAACATTACATAATTATTTATTAATGGTCATTTATCTTTTCTTGGGGAAACATGAACAAACACATATCCATGGGTCACTAAAATGGACCAAAAAATGATTCCATCAAAATCAATAACACCTTAGTGTACCAATGACTTTATTATGACCACCTCTGAGTATCAATGACAAACTACTTACAGAATTATGAATTATTTAAAGGAAGATGCATGTATGAAAATCTTACTCAGTATGGGTGGAAAGTCACTAACTACTAATATAACCTTGGAGGGGGGAGGGAGGGCGGAAAGCCCTGTGAATTGCATGAGGTTCAGCAACTTCTGAGACTTCTAAGTTTTATCTTATGAGACTTACTGGGTCTTATAAGTTTTGTGTACTTCCTGCACCCTAAGAAACATCCCTCCTGAACAGGAATGTGTCAAGTCAAATAACTACACAGCACCTGGAAAGAATTCCAAGCAGAGAATCAGGGGCTTACAAATCTGGAAAGCTAGTCCTTCCAAGGGAATTTCAAATCTATCCACTAGAGGGCTGCTAACTCTGGCTACACAGGATCCCATTGGAAGGAAATTAACCCCAAGGAAGAAGAAATTGAATTCACTGCAGAAATTCTAGATTGATTTAGAGACTCAGCAGATTCCCTCAGCTTCAATTCTCTAATCTGAGGGAGCTGGAAAACCATCTTATTTACCTTTTTGTTGCTGTGATAAACACATTGAAAAAAAAAAAAGTAACTTTGTGTATAAGTATAGGAAATATAGCAGCTAGTGGGTAGGCATAGCATTGAACCAGGAACTTACATATTGAGACAAACAAACAAACAAACAACAACAGCAACAAAAAACCAAAAACCATAAAGCAGAGATCAGGAAAGCTAGCTAACTGGGAATGGCAAAGGGTCTCAACAAACTCAGCCCAAGTGACATATATCTTCTAACAAGACATTTTAAACCTTCTTAAATGGTTCCATTAATTTGGACCAAGTATTCACATATATAAGACCATGTGGCTACTGTCATTCAAACCACCACAACATATTTTATTTCATATGTGGATGATAGCTTCCCACTTTTAGATTTTTGTGTTTAATTTTGAGTATATATAGAAGTTAGGAAGATAGAAAGGGTATATGAGTTGGAGAAGGGGAGGAGTCCTTAGGACAGGAGAAAACAGTATAACACATATGATGCAACGGTAAAGGAGGAGACAAGAGGATAAGGAGAAAAGAGAGTGGACTAACCAAAACTAAGAATTACAGAAAAGACTTATATAAACCTGTTTTTGTAAGCTAAATAAAATATCAAAAAATATGAGATTGAATGAAGGCAGTCTACATGGATGAACAATATTTCTCCCACAAACCATTTATTATTACATGAAAAATTCAGTTACATATTTGACATACTGCCTTATGAGTTATTAGCTATCTAAGTCCCAGGAAACATCTCCAAGAAAACACTGTCATGTTATTACCATTGCCGTTGGTTGCCCTCTATAGTCAGATACTCAGACTCTATTGTTGAAAATACAATGTGTTTTGGTTTCAGTATAAGAAGAATCTAAGCTGTTTCTACCTTAAGTTTCTTTGTGACAGTTAGTGAGCTTTCAAAGTACCAGAAGAGTCTGTGTAAACCACTAGGAGAAGAAACTCATCAATTGGTTGATCAGGAGGTGAACCCTGGATGCTATGATATTGACTGGCTATAGGAAAAAAATCCATCTTTGTAAGCATAGTATAACTGTCATTGTGTTGACCAACCATTTTCCATGGAAGAGAATTTATACCTTGTACTCTAATCCTTCTCAGAATCACAAATCATTCAGAGAGAGTAACTACTATAGTCATTTTGTTAAAAAATATTATAAATCTACCTTGCTATGTAATAATTATGTTAATGGCCATCAGTCTATGCTGCATTCAAACTGGCTCAGACAAGCTTCTTTTTACAGTAGGCAGCAGTGACTGGTCCAATAACTGCTGTGAGTAAGTGACTGTTATGTGCTCAGTCATAAATGCGACTTGTACATCCACAACAATCACAACTACTGCCACAAAACTCTAGCAATATGACCAAAGCAGATGTATATATATATATATATATATATATATATATATATATATACCAACAACAACAGAGGTTGAGGAGAAGTGTTGTGAACTCCTGTCTTCTGGACATGACAGAGCAAATGTAGATTTCTGCACATGACCAAGTCAGTCAATATTTCATCATGGACGGCAGAGAAGCTCATGAGGCCACACTCCTGACTAAGGAAATATTGACAATTAATGGCCGCTGGGAAACAGGAAGTTTTATTTGTTTTGGAATGTGGCTGCTGATAGGTTCTCATAATACAGTGAATGATACAGCATCTATGAACATGTTGCCAGGATCCACGGAACTCAATGGATTATTTTTCTTAAAAAGAGAGTACATTCAATGGAAACATGTAAGTATTAAGAAAGACAGGTAGGAGTTAGAGAAGACATTTGAATTAGATTTAATAAAGATGCATTGTATATATGTAGAAATTTGTCAAATAATATATAAAAATATTCTGAAACAATAAAAATTGAGACATAGTGATAGATATAGAAGAATGAACTTTAAAGGTTGTCATAAGAAAACATCATCTATACCAAGTCAAGTCTCATCCTCAGGACTCTAGTTTAAACTTAAATGAGAAGACTCAATGTCTGGAGGGCCTCTCTATCATGGCTGGTTTTACAAGTACTGTATATAAAAAATTTCAGATGTCTTATTTAGTCATTGATAGCAAAAGTCTCTTCCAGGAATTTTTGTCGATGTAAAAGAGACACTGCTGCAGAAGGGACATGTAAATCCAAACTTAGACATAAGGAAATGTTATTTTTTATTGAACAGCATTGACACACGAATCCTGCATACTAGGACAGAAAAGGGAGTTTCTCAGAAAAGAAAACAAGGCAAATCAGAAGTATGGTGACTGTTTTGGTACTGATTTTCCTTGGAACAACAGGAGTAAGAATTGTCGGCTTACATGTGTCCACTCAGAAAACAATGACTGTGAAGGTGCCCAGGAAAGGGAACTTTGATGTAACAAACCTGAAGCCACTATGATTTTATAGTGAATCATTTTTTGTTCTTGAAGTAGATGAATGAGGGAAGTTTTATCTAAATTTTCTGCTTGTAGAATCCAATGGTCTCGAAACATTGAGTTGGATAGTCACATCTTGGAGGGGAGTGGGGGTAAAGCCAGATTCATTCAACATTTTTATGACATTAAAACCTGTTCTGAATGTGAGTGTAAATATACACACTAAAGTTGCAGTGTACCTTGCCAAATGCTCAAGGAGGACTGAAAGGAGATAGAGCATTTTCCTCAATGTAGGAAAGGGACAAAGGGAAAGACAGGGTGTTGATTGTGGTAGCAAGTATCAAATCTACTTTGAAACTCTGATCTGATGTGGCTGTACTATGGCCATATGCTGTTAGCCACTTGCTTTGTATCTTCATTTCTTTGCCTTTTAAAACAGCCTTAAGATTAGAAGTTTGACTGAAGTAATACTATAAAGACCTGAGAAGAGCACTTATATATGCTGATCCTTGAAAAACAGTTTGATGGTATTCTAAACATGAAAAGGAGAGTGAAGTGGTCACCTCCGGGAGCCAGATGGGACTTCTAGTGGAGGAAGGAAAACATCAGAATCTATAAAACCTTCAAACTAACAATTGTCAAGCTTACAAAATACAGAGGGAAAATGATGGAGCAGAGATTGAGGCAGCAGGCAACTAATGACTGGTCCAACTTGAGATCCATCTCATAAAAGAGATAACCCCTGACCTTATTAGTGATACTTCACTATGCTTGCAGAAAAGTTTTTAGGTTAATTGTCTCCTAAGAGGTCTCATCTAAACAGTTTCAGAGACCCAAAGTCCACATCAGATGGGTTCCTGGGAGTCTTGTGGAAGAGTGGAGGATAGGAATGAGGGAGCTAGAAATGTTAAGGACACCACAAAAAGACCTACAAAGTCAACTAACCTGGGTCCATGGGAGCTTGAAGAGACTGAACTATCAACAAATAGTATGCAAGATCTGGATCTAGGCCCCCTACACATTTGTAGCAGATGTAGACCTTGGACTTCCCTAAAAATAGGAGCTGGGGGTGGGGGGCTGTCTCTGATTCGATTACCTGCTGATTCAACAATTAATTTACAGGATTGATTTAGTTATTTGAAAGACATCTTGCTCAGTTTTGGAGCTGAGGAGTGTTCGCGGAGGTCAGTTTGTGATTCCCTTTCCCTAGCTGGACTACCTGGTCAAGCCTCAGTTGGGAGCGAACTTGGTATCCTCCAGTCAGGTAGTACCCAAGGAAGACTTCCCTTCTCTTAGGAGAAGGGAAAGGGGTAATGGGGGAGGCATTTGTGAGGGTACAACTAGAAGGAGAGGTAGGATGAGGTGAGACCAGGATATAAAGTGCATAAATAAATTAACAAAGTAATGACAAAATAATAAGGACAAATCAGAGAAGTATAATTGGCTTTCAGTTTCAATCCCTGGCTTCATGTCATCAATCCTTGCAGTAAGCCCGTTTATAAGCAAACTTCTGAGTGTTAGAACTAGTCACATGGTTCCAAAAGAGGACCAGTCACATTAGGAAAGGCCAAGCAGTCATTGCCAGAGAGGGAAATTGAAACTCTGCAAAAGAGAAGTTCTCTGTTATAGACTCCTGCATCACTTGTTGTTTGATGGTAATGGAGAAGTGGAAGCCACAAGCACTAATAAAAATGCCCTAATCTAAGTACCTAGATTTAGCATGAGATAAGTGTCTATCTGAAGGGGAATTGCAGTTGGTGTAAAACCATGACACCAAACATACAAAAAACAAAACAAACCAAAATCAAAACCAGATAGTTATTTCTTTTTCACTAAAGGTGTTTTGGGGGCTGTTAAAGATTAAGTAGTGGAGATTAATTCATCAGGTGGAATGGTTTGTTAGATTCAAAATCTGTTCCATCTCTTCTTAGTCAAGCTGACCTCTGTGAACATTCCTCACCCCATAAACTGAGCAAGATCACTTTCAAATGATGAAACCAGTCATGTAAATAAATTGTTCAATCACCTTCTTCTCCTATGGTTCCTGGGCCATTTATTAGTCTCTAGCTGGGGGATTGGAAAACTTCTGTTCCTTTAAAGGTTATATTGTAGAACATGCACTGGTTCATTGCATGCACTACGTAGCCAAGGAGAAAGTTTTTTGCTCTTTTTGTGCTTTCTTTTGCCTTTCTAGTCCATCATTCCATCACTGTTGTTATTCTATTTCTTCAGGATTCCAGCATAAACCAAAAACCAGCTGAGACAAGCAGCCTTGTCTACTGAGTTGCCATATTCTTGGACTCTCTTCACAGCCAGCCATTGTTAGATTACATGAACTTCAGCTTTCCAATAAATACTTTTTATACATATATAGAGACTCATTTTACAGGTTCTTCTAGAACCTAGAGAACACTGACTAACAATACCTTATTTCCAACTTAACTCTTGCTAAAAGCATTTGTGAACCTCTGATTTGGACTTGTACAGAATTGATGGCAGTAACAAAAGTATTTCTGAGAAACAAAACAAAACAACCATGCCCTTTTTTGGAATATATCACTAATATTTGTGCACTTTCTTCTTTATTATAATGTCTACCAAGTTCTCACATTCTTCACCATGAGAACTGCAGTTCTAAAAGAGCTATGGAAACCTTGCCTTCTTCCTCTGAATGCTGACACAAATGAAGACCACTTCATGTCTCAAATCCCAGAATGAAATTATGAAATTCAGTGTGAAACTTCACCTCTTCCTGACCTTGAGCTCAGAATCTATTTTTGATAAACTAAGCCTGGAATTCTTCGAAGCATGTTGCAGAGCATTGTAATCATATGAAAAATTTTAATATACTTACTGTTGCTTTGAAATTTCTAGATATTCTGTCAATTAAAATCCATAGAATCCCAGCAAGAAGTCCTCAGATTTGAAAGAAATTCATTAACATCAGACTAAAACAATAAACAAATAAATAGTAGTACTGAAATTAGCAACTCATAACAAGATTAAAGTCCTGATTTTTTAGTTACTTGGAGTCCATTGTAAATATAAACTACACACTTTATCAAGCCTGTATTGATATCCCTGGGTTGGGAAGACTCCATCCAAGGAAGAATGTTGGCACCCCCTATCCCCTAACAACTTATTTTCTCCCTTCCTTTTTCAAATTGGCTAACTAGCTCTAAATCAAACCTGTGGGATAGGATGACTTTGTTCTGATTAATTTAAAGCTAATTCTGAGAGTTTCAGTTTTAAATGAATTGTTTGAATACTAAATTATGCAGCTTTATGATCCACAAGATAAGCAACTACTCTAAAGATGCCTCTGAGACTTAAAAGAGACAGCATTAGAAGCTCATTATTGCCGGCACATTTAACATGGTTAAAGTAGGGGAAAATAGCCATTAACTTAATGTAATAGTTAAACTGCATTAATTTGAAAAACTGCCCAATGAAATGCCTACAACAGAGGATGTATTTCCCTCACACATGGAGATGTTCCTAAAAAATACTGAATAAAATGTATGTCAATATTGTTTTCTCATCTGCTTCCATCATGCTGCAGTTTAAAACTCTAGATTCGGTCCACAGTAGATGACTTCAAGGATGGGCTACATCTTGTTTTACAAAAGCAGAGGATGATCTGATGTCAACTGTGACCCAGGATCCTTAGTTGGGTGGTCTCTTCAGAAAAGGAAACACAAAAAATCATAGTAGTCAGACCTTAGACACTTTCCCTAGTGTTTATGTGTTGTTTATTACTACTACTACTACTATTATTATTATTATTATTATTATTATTATTTATTATGTCTGGTTTTATTAAGGAGCCACTGAGTGTTGTTTTTGCTCTTTGATTTGACATTTTGTTTTCGTTACTGCATCTGTGGGGCATGTGTGTGTATGTGTGTGTGTGCACATGCTTTCTATGTACATGTGTGCATGTTTTTATACATAGTTGACATGAATACAGGACACTAGAAAGAATGAAAAGTGGGTGGAAAATATACCATGCTCTTCATCAAAATTCAATTCAATGAGAGGGATGCAAAGTAGGGCATATATCCAGAAGATGTTACAACTAGTAAGAAAGAAACATGTTCCACTATGTTCATAGCAGCCTTATTTATAATAGCCAGAAGCTGGAAAGAACCCAGATGTCCCTCAACAGAGGAGTGGATACAGAAAATGTGGTACATTTACACAATGGAGTACTACTCAGCTACTAAAAAGAATGAATTTATGAAATTCCTAGGCAAATGGATGAACCTGGAGGGCATCATCCTGAGTGAAATAACCAAATCACAAAAGAACTCACATGATATGTACTCACTGATAAGTGGATATTAGCCCAGATACTTAAAATACCCGAGATACAAGATACAATCTGCAAAACACATGAAACTCAAGAAGAACGAAGACCAAAATGTGGACATGTTGTCCCTTCTTAGAATTGTGAACAAAACACCCATGGAAGGAGTTACAGAGACCAAGTTTGGAGCTGAAACAAAAGGATGGACCATCTAGAGACTGCCATACACAGGGATCCATCCCATAATCAGCTTCCAAATGCTGACACCATTGCATACACTAGCAAGAGTTTGCTGAAAGGACCCAGATATAGCTGTCTCTTGTGAGGCTATGCCAGGGCCTAGCAAACACAGAAGTGGATGCTCACAGTCAGCTATTTGATGGATCACAGGGTCCACAATGGAGGAGCTAGAGAAAGTACCCAAGGAGCTAAAGAGGTCTGCAACCCTATAGGTGGAACAGCAATATGAACTAACCAGTACCCCCTGCCCCCCAGAGCTCTTGTTTCTAGCTGCATATGTATCAGAAGATGGCCTAGTCGGCCATCATTGGAAAAAGAGGCCCATTGGTCTTGCAAACTTTATATGCCTCAATACAGGGGAACGCCAGGGTCAAGAAGTGGGAGTGCGGGGGGGGGGGGGGGGGAGGGGAGGGTATGGGGGAACTTTTGGGATAGCATTGGAAATGTAAATGAAGAAAATACTTAATTAAAAAAAATGTCAAATAAATGTTTAATTTTTCACTAATACCTTTTAAATTTTAGTTAAAATATAATTACATTATTTTTCCTATTGAATCCTCTTTTCTCCCTCTATCTCCTCCCACATACTCATCTTACTCCCAAACTCATGACCCCTTTTTCTTTATTACTGTTACATATCACACACACACACACATATAGTTCCAGCCTGCTGAGTCTATTTAGTTTTGCTTGCAAGTGTAAAATTTCAGGCTTAATGTTTGATAGTGTGATTTACATACTCTGTAGAATAAAAGAGTCTCTTTAGACCCATGTTTTCATGATTTTATAAGTTGAAGAAATCTATTACAGATGCTTCAAGAGAATACCAACATGGATGGATGCATCAAATCTGGGATCAATTCAATTCCGGAATACCAAAAGCTTAAAACATTAAATCAGATTAAAGTCTATATATGTGGTGGATTTCTACATCTGTTTCAGGCAGCAATGTCACATTCCCATTCTTCTGTGCATCCATAAGAGTCATGGGCTTTCTTGAACATCATTTACTCTTTTATTTAATTTTAATTTCTTTGAGTATACCACTTGTAACTACTTCAACCAATAAAGATCCAACTTTATGGCATCAAGGCAACAAGTATTTAATTATTTAAGTTCATTAATAGCTATATAAACAAATAGCCCACAGACCAGGAAAATGTCTACCCACTACAGGTATAATGGAGGATCTTTGATGAAATGGAAGTACTATGCCCATAATTCACTTTCGCTGAAAAAACATGGCTGGTTTGACTAGACATGGCTCAGTTTCTTTTCCACTTTTTTTTCTTAGAGATCAAAAACTGTGCTAAGTAAATCATTAATCATTTTATAGACTAGAGATAATTTTCTGCCTTCCTACTCCTCTTTCCATTCATTGTGCTCTTTCATTTGATATCCACTACTCAGTTCTCTTCCTCTAGAACAAAGCATCTAAGGAACAGAGTTTGATTGTATATCCTGAAAAGAGTTGACTTTTTGATGTAGGGAGGATGTTTCCTGCCATGAGCTTCTTTAGGATGGCACATATAGTCTCACACATTAAGACAATGGACAAAAATTAGAGATAGCATCAAAGTCTCTGCTATTTTCAACTTTTGGTTCCTCACTGGTAGACTATTTAAAATATAAATTTCCTCCATGACTCTGATTTTGTGAATATGGATTTGTACCTCCAGATCCAGAATTATACTGGGTCTCACTATCAGATATAGATAGAAGATAAATGTGTAAATAAAGACTGAAGAAACAAGAATTTAGGAGAAAAGAGTTATTCCTATACTAACAAAAGGAAAAAGTGATTGCATGCCAAAGCTTATTGCATGTCTTGTTTCCCAGTGTTATGGGCAGATTATTTGAAACAGTTTAAGTACACAACTGTATGGCAAGTAAACCAGGTGTCTTGTGTCACTCAGAATGAATGGCGTTTGAGATTGTTTTCATAGGAGAATCAGCTTCCTTTGCATTTCTGTGACTCAAACCTGAGACTTTAAAGGAAGGATTACTCATTTTGAGGTCACAACTTGAGTGATTGTATTTCATGTATAGAAATCATTGGAAGTCAGACAGCTTATATCCGGGGGCCTAGAAATCATATAGCGGGGACTGTTCGAAAAGAGCCTAGGTGAAGGTAACCTCAAGGACATATTGCTAGTAAGGTGATTTTTCAGCTAGGCCCTAACTCTTATTTTTAACTATCTCCCCATACACAACATTATATACTACATACAGGAGGGGTTAAATCATTCTACTAGCTCAGAATACTCATGATCTACTGTACACTGGAGTTATCATCACAGAAACACTCAAACATCACTAGAAATTCACTACATGGGTCCCAAAAAAACACACTGACAGAGTTAATCAACTGGCTTATTGACTGTTGCCTAAAATTTCATCATATAGTTGTCTTCACAGAAGGTTTTCAAATATAAAGCAGTTTCTAAAATGAAGATAACACATTCACAAAACTTACAGCGACTAAAAGACACAAACATTCTTCATATTTGTTGACAGGCTTTAAAGGACTGGTGTAAAATGATTTTTATCATGCAAATTGACGTGAATGAGATGCTTAGCCATATCTCCCCAAATACCTGTCTGTAATATTTTTCTGAAAATAAATTTTGGTTGTCAATGTCGTGTCATTATTTTCAAGTAAAATTAGAGTTGATGATCTCCAAAGCTGTATTTTAGGGTGAACATATTTAACATTATTGACATTTACTTTGATATTCTATTTTCCAGCAATTTTTAATTAGTAAATTTAACTACAATATCTAATAAAGAAGAAACTTCTTAGACTTGATTTGTGATCAACATAAAATTCAGTGTTACAATGCTTAGTGTTTCCATTTTGCATCCCTTATAGTATGTTTAGGGCAGATATTTTTAAGAACAGGGAATAGTCATATTGCCTCTAAATTTTTTTGTTTCGCAAATCTGGCTAGAACAAAATCATAAGACATCCCAAGTTTTTGTCCCTTGTTGAAGATCTTAATTACATCTAGTTAAATATCAGAGCTCTATTAAACATTCACCTGCTAAATTGAATTATACAAAGTAAAATTATTACATCAAAATTAAATCTTCAGCTCCCATTGTGTAAATTATTCAGTTGTTGCTCCACTGTTATAAAAATAACTTCAAGGTTCTTATGTGCAAAGTAAACCATCCAACCACATCTCACTAAAAGCATAAAAAGGTAACATTTTATTTAAGTTCCATTTATTAAGAATTGGAATATAAACTCTCAATTGTTTTTGAAAAAAATCAGTCATCATTTAAGTAACTTATTGAAAGCATCTCTACTCTAATGTTAAGTGATTTGGGCTGATTTGTAAAGTGAATTGAGGATCTAAACCTATCTGAAAATTTGAATTGGGGAGGAGGGCAGAGAAAATGTGTGCTCCATGCTTAAGCATACATTTATTTTATTTTTTTCTGTTCTAGCTTCATTACTGCCAGTCCATACATCTAAGATTGTAGTTTTTCTGCCATTGTATTTTTTACTTTGTCATTTGTACTTTTGATATTGCATGTTGATTACGTACCCTGTTGTATGTGAATACAATTAAAATATAGAAATGTTCTGCAAACAAATATTAGGATGTATTTCTGTTTGGTAGGTCTCTAAAGTGAGTAATGTCACTCTATTATGATATGGTGACCTGAAAATTATATTGGCACTACAGAAATAAATAATATCACTTTCAATATGCAACTTTTGAAAGAATGTAGAGTAGCATTGAGAGAAATGTTTAGGAACTGATTTTCAACAACAAAATTATTACAAGAACTTACTTGTTTCTATCATATTGATAAAGAACAACCAACTTTTCATATGATGTCATTACATATCACAGACTTTAAAGTCAACTCAAAAAAATCAACTCAAAGTAGATGCTATGTTATGAAATAGGTGCTGGCCTATCTTCTTTTTATGGAGACAGTTCATATGATGACACTGTGATAGAGTCCAGATCGTTGGAATCTGCAAATTAATTATTTTTTTTTGTCAACCTCTTTTCCGAAATGAGAATTTCAACTGAAAACTTCATTTAATTTTGGGCTGTAGAATTGTGACCTTAGTTAAACACGTTCTGGTGTGGGGGAGAATTAGTTATAACTCCGGAGCCCCTGTAAACACCTGGTGGTTGTGCCAGCCTTTATTTCTGGTGCATTACCAGGTAGAGACAGGGGATACTAGGAAAAAGCTGGCTAGCAATTCTAGTGTTGCCAGTGACATAAAAGTAGGAAATTCTGCCTCAGTGAGCAATGTGATGTGTAATGGAAGGAGATTCACAAACTATTCCTCATTTTGCCACATGCACATACATACACATAGAGCAAATGGGTGAATTCAGAAACAAAGATACCACCTACATGTACACAAGAAAATTAAATAATGTATGCATACTTTTCTATCTAAAACTAAAAAAATAAAACAAGCAGCCTGTTGATGTGTTTTCAGTTAGCCTGATACTTGGATTATTTGCTTTTCACCACTGTGACTAATCTCACAGCAGCAACTCAAAGGATGGTATGAGTCCTTGAGAGTTCTATCCACGACCTCTGGGATAAGTTTATTTTGTTTGTGGTGAGTACGTAGTAAAGCACCTATCACCGAGTAAAACAAGGATATGGCATTGATAATTCTCCATCACTACAAAGAGCTGCTGAAGGTATTGTTCTGGAGGTCTAAGATATTTCTCCTACCTTGAATTAGGGATGACAACAATGCATGTGGTAGGTGCTTAAGAGCTGTATTTCTTAAATGTCTTAATTCTGTGACCTTTTCATCTAGTTCCTCATGTTGTGGTGACCTTCAACCATAAAATCATTTTTTGCTACTTCATAACTGTAATTTTGCTAATGTTATGAATTGTAATGTAAATATCTGGTATGCAGAATACCTGAAGTGCAACCCCCAAGAAAGTCACAACCTGCAGGTTAAGAATGGCTGCTTCAGAGTATCCTTTAAGGAGAGCCATACTGATAAGAAACCAGAATAATGGA
The DNA here is from genome assembly GCF_978045245.1 of Mus caroli. Classification (NCBI taxonomy): domain Eukaryota; kingdom Metazoa; phylum Chordata; class Mammalia; order Rodentia; family Muridae; genus Mus; species Mus caroli. The sequence goes on from NW_028227259.1 coordinate 42,557,746, forward strand.
AACATTAGCACAGTGTTAAAGTAATAGTGTTTGCATGGCATTTGTATCTCATGCACATCTGGAGATGATCATGAAAGAAGCTTAAAGGACAAACTCCAAAGTCAGGAAACACATTCAGATTTACTAAATTTTCAAAAAGAAACAAATAAAGCAATTTTTTTTCCATTGGAGAACAGCTAGAATTCACAGCAAACTGCAATGGCATGGAAAACATGCAGATAAGATCTATCCCTGAGTATGCATAGCCTAGGGCCATACATCCTTCTGAAACAGAACATTGCAAACATCCCTTTGCCTTCAGAACTGTGGATTTGTTACAGCCAATGAATTCAACTCACATAGCAATATCACTCAGAGCTCATAGTTTACCTAAGAGCTGAGCCTCTGCTGTTCATTCTATGGGTTCGGTAAAGGTACAATGGCATATGTACACAACTACAATATTTCACAAAATAAGTATTTTCTGTCTCAAAATCTCCTTGTGCCTAGACATAGAAGTCCATATCTTTAATCCCACCATTGCAGACACAGTAGCAGACAGATCATTGGAAGCTGTTCTCAGCCTATTGTACTTATTGAGTTCTGGCTACATGGCAAAACTCTGTCTCACACAAACAAAAGTAAGTAACAAAAATAGCCCATTTGCCTTCTGCCTATTCATCTCTCCAGACTCTATAAATCCTGGCAATCACTAATGTTTTTACTGTGTCCACAGTCTCAACATTTCTAGAATGCCATATGTTTGGATTATGCAGACATTTTACAGTGGCACCTTTCACTTAGCCTGTTCTTGAGAGCTCACTTTTTATCACTGAATATTATTCCATTGTTTGGGTATACCACACTTCATTTACTTAAGAACATTTTCATTCCTTCTAATTTACAAAATTATGCATAAATCTGCTATGAGCATATGCTTGCAGGACATATTTTTCAACACCTTTGAACAAAAGAGAAGTCGAGTGAGTGATGGATGGAAGAAAATGTACTTAGATTTGCATGAAACCCCCAAGCTGGCTTCTAAACTTGCTATATCATTTTAGATTCTCGTCATCTGTGAAAGGATGGCTTGTGTATCTCCATCGTCATCCTCACTGTCAGTCATACTCAATCCAAGTGTTACTCAATTTGACAATGTCTTGGCTAAGGCAGGATATCATGAGTAAAATGTATAAAATCAATTTCTCTATTAAAACTTCAAAACCAACCAATCTAAAGTCAATCCACAGAGTCAGATTACAGCATGTTCAGGGACAAAATTGAGACAAAAGCTAAAAAATCAAATGATATAGGCCTCAATATATAAATCTACAGGGGCAGTACCTTAAAATGATACACACACACAAGCATAGGATTTCATGTTGAAGTAAAGCCAATATTAAACAATACAGACACAGAGCACTGATGGGAAAATGAATCCAGAAAATTAAAGAATGATGAAACTGGTGTGATTTCTCCTTGATGTAAACTAAAACCCACCAAGAAACAACTTAAAGAGGTAGAGTGTCAGAACAGCAAAGACACAGGCAGTCATCCTTAACCTGGTCACAATGTTTCTTCTGTTTATGTGGCTACTGAAATGAAAACATTTCTGTTTATCCAAGTGAAGAATAATTAGAAAGGAGCAGATATATTTGAAACAAATAAACCCTACACATGAGATATATAGTGGAGAGATTCAGTAGATTATTACAAATGGAAAAATCATCTATTATCTATTAATAGAAAATGATAAATATCATACACAGAAAATTGATAGAGTAAAAACCTAAGTGTCCGTCAAAACTTTGCTATATTATTGGAAATTATTATCTACTTCTGTTGAACACATTGTATGAAGAGAGTTTGTAAAGTTTAAAACCACAGACCTCAGGTTCTGGTGGTTTCATTTTGTCAGAATGTTGTAGTCATGGGCAGAGAGTCACGTGTAAATATATGAAGTACAGACTTAAATATAGAGGAATTGGTATTTATACACTCTGAGATATTAGTTTTCTTCTTTTGATGTTGATATGTATGGTGTGTGTGTAGGGGTGGAGGGTGCACTCTTGTGCATGTGGCCATGCATAATCTTTTTGGATCCTGGGTGTATTTTAACCAACTTCATGTAGACTGATATATTCCTCTATAAAAAGGAAATAAATCAGACCTGTGTGTTTCTTACATCAGAAATTTGTTGAGCAGAATCCCATTCTGGGCAAATTGCCAAGCAAGTGTTGGGTTCACAGACACCTAGGCCATTCTCTAGACAAAGAACTTAGAGGGAGATAAAAAGCATTTGTCAAATACGTAGCATCTATCAAGATAGAATCCATAACCTGATTTTGGGACATTTTAAAAACACCTGGGTGCATGCACTAAGTTTTTTAGTTCTGCATAAACAAACAGCTACAAAGTGGAGTGCTTAAATAACAGATACACATGCTCTCACAGATGTGCATGCTACAAGCCTGAAACAAGGATGTTATTTTGAATACTTCTCATATCCTCAACGGGTATAAATGGACTCTTTCTTAACTTCCGGCGGATGTGGAAATGCTTACTGGGTTTTAGTTAGTGAGTTATTCACCATATTCTCAACACAGTCATCACATAGCTGTATCCCTAATCTCTTTGCCTGTGTTTGTCCTCGCCTGAAAACAACTAAGGCACACAATACTCCAATATGACTTTATCTATCTATTGCTTCTATTAATTATTTAAATACCAAATAAGACCACATTTAGAGATTTTTTTTTAAAGATTTATTTATTTATTATATGTAAGTACACTGTAGCTGTCTTCAGACACTCCAGAAGAGGGCGCCAGATCTCGTTGCAGATGGTTGTGAGCCACCATGTGGTTGCTGAGATTTGAACTCTGGACCTTCGGAAGAGCAGTCGGGTGCTGTTACCCACTGAGCCATCTCACCAGCCCACATTTAGAGATTTTAAAGAGCAGTTCTTCAATGTTTCCTTTTGGGAGACAATTCAACCCATAATAGCCTGGTCTGTGTCAAATTGACTGCAGTGAATGAATGTCACTCGTTTTCCTATTCTTCTCTAAGTCTTAGTGCTTCCAATGTCATTCAGTGAATACTCTCTCTGTAAAAGGTGTATTTCATACAGCTGCTGGTCATAGTGATGCTGAGAGAACTCCATGAAGAACAAAAATATAGCAGGCTGTGTAGCTTTAAATAGCAGAGACCTTATTTCATGCACAGTTCAGTAGAAGAGAGTGCTAGAATCAATGAGTCAGTAGATTTCATTCTGAGATCTCTTTTTTGGCTAGAAATTAATCACATTTTCCTGTTTCTGGATGGGATTCTTTTCTCTTGACATATATTGTGCTAAATCTCTTCTAATAAGCATGGCATTTATTTGGCTATGCACCCCTACATGATTCAAGTTGTGATGTGCAAATTTCTTTAAAGACTCTGTAGCCAATGAAAGCTAAAATCTGGTATTCGAAGAATTTGGTCTCCACATGTGAACCTGATAATTGGGGGTGGTATTTTGTCTCATTATTTTGAGGTAAAGGGTTGAAAGAGGTTTGTGACTTCATATAGGACAGGGAAGCTACATCTATGAAATTGATACAACAGAGTTACCTAATTAAGACCTAAACAATGACATTCCCAGGTAACATGCCAAGAAACCTCAGAAGACCCTATCCCTAGATGGACAGCTTCAGGTAATTAGTAATTACTTAGAGAGAAACAATCAATTTGCTTTAGGGATAAGTCCTAGAGCTAGCTGCCTCATATATGTTCCAATAACAAGTAAACAGCTCTAAAATGACATGTTATACATGATCAACACTAAATGGATTCACTGTGAATGTGTGTGTGTGTTTGTGTGTGTGTGTGTGTGTGTGTGTGAAAAATAAGAAAAACAAGGCATAATTTTGAGAAGCAGCAGTCAGTGGCTATGGAAGGAGTTAGAGGGAGGAGAGGGGAAATAATATAAATACTTTATGCATATAAAATCTTTAATGAGTAAACAATAATTCACAAAATAAATTATTAACAGAAATTTGAAGGCAGAATTCCTAACTATTATCAACAAACATGTAAGCATGTTACTATCCTATTTTACCTTGAGTAAACAGAGAGACATCTATGAAGAAATATTTTCATGTGTGTGTGATTATGCTAAAAGATCTATTCTATACATGTTGAATCTAAGCTCTTACAAAATGTTAAAGAAAAATGCCAAATTCAATCTAAGATATACTAAATTACACGAATAAATGTGAACTAAATTAAAACATAAGGTCATCTACAGCAGCTGGATGATCTGTCTCTCATTAAATGTCTGAAATCTTTCAGAAAGTCTGCTCATCTGTCTGATTTTACACCTATGCAATTGTCCTGAGAATGGATTGCACCTCTGACAAGGCTTACAACAAATACACAGAGAACACTTTACTTCTGACTCTGTAATTGGAAAGTCCTAAATATAAGTCCTTTAAACAATTGATCTGTTCATGTTAAATCATGTGAGAGAATCACTATTATAAATTGAGTAATGAAATCCTTGCCTTCAGAAAAAAAGCTGTAATAGAGGAAAATAGAGATAGATAGAAAAGTAGGTAGATAGATAGATAGATAGATAGATAGAGACCTAGACTTTAATCACAGGGCCTGATTCCCATGATTTGTACACATTTTCACAGGACTAAAATAGCTAATCAATAAAATAACAAACATGCAAAAGTAGCATAAACACACAGCTTTCATTAAAAATAAGTGAATGGCCCTGCTCCATTTTTGTGGCGACTTCCATTAATGTCCTTTATTATGGCAATACTTAATAGTGGCTCCTTCACAGACAGGAGTCCACAGGGCTTTATCCATTACCTGAAGATGTTGAAGGAAGTTTCCAATCAATATTCCTCATTTGAAATGCTTGCTTTGATTTTACAGTAACTTAAGTCCCAATTATGCTAATTATAATGCCATCCTAGACATGGGAAAAGCAGTATTCATAACCGTTGACTTTGAACACATATCTTCTATTTTAAGAGTGGGGAGACTCAGTTCTTCTAGGAGAGAATGAGTTTTCCAAGATCACAGTTTTGAAATGATAGCTCTGAAAGTATGCTGTGTCAGATAATGAACTTCAAAATTCTTCAGGATGAATTGTTCTTTGATTCTCCCCACTAGGTCTCAGATAGAGGATTAAGTAGAAAATAACTTTGACCATTCCGTTTATTGAATTAATAAATGGACTGTAGGAAACAAATGATTAAACAAAGGTCACACAAGTAGAGTCAATGATGCAACTTTCCCTTGCTTAGAAGATCAAAAGTAAAAGATATAAAAGAGGAGCAAGGTTCAGCTTCATTTGGAAAAGCCCTGACTCAAATTAGAAATGGACAGAAAGGGGAAGGATACACAATAAATATTCCATCTTTCATTTTCTTTAAGAACAAACACCTTCCTCACAAGGCTGCCAACTGTCCTCACAGCCTGCACCCAGAGACTTTTTTTCAGTATCATTCTTTCATTGATTCTCACTTGCCTCCCTTTAATTTTACCACATCAGTTCTAATTGCCACCAAAGCATGCATTCTTGCCTTCCTGAAATGTGGTGTGCATCTATCCTTCAAGTTCTGCTTTTCTGACTAGAGAAACATTAGCAACACTTACAGGATGAACAATTTTCTTTTACAGCACTTTGCTTTGTCTCTTTTGCTTTCACAGATCTCCAATAAGACAACCTTAGAAAAGTTAAGGCTTTCCTGAGAACACACTGTGGAATCCAACTGTTCATATCTGTCTCCATTGTATATAAGATATAGAAGGTTAGGGAGGGCTCTAAACAGTGAGGTAATGGAGTAGGAGAATCACAGTGTGTGTCTCTCCTGGGTCTCTGCTGAATCTTGCCTTTCATGTCTGCTTCTAAGATCAGGGTATCCCTGAATGCCTATTCAACTCCACCATCACTGAGGTGTTCATGAGATAAAAATGAACTCAAACAGAAGAGTAAATAAATCAAGAAAGTCAAAATCAAGAAATTCCCATCTGAGCAGGTTAATTTGCAATGTTTAACCATTTTACATTATTGATAATGTTATCAAAAAAATTACCCATATTCCATGCCTTGGTGAAATCTTACCTGACAGCAGGTTTTGCCCTGTTTTTAATCTGTTTCTTTCAAATTTTGGCTTCTGGAGATTGTGTTTGGCCAGAAACAGAGATGAGTACGGAAAAAAAAATGTACTACAGACTAATAATCAAAAAAGAAAGAAAGAGAGATAGAAAGAGAGAGAGAGAAAGAAGGAAAGAAAGAAAAAGAAAAAAAGAAAGAAAGAAAGAAAGAAGAAAGAAAGAAAGAAAGAAAGAAAGAAAGAAAGAAAGAAAGAAAGAAAGAAAGAAAGAAAGAAAGAAAGAAAGGAAGGAAGGAAGAAAGAAAGAAAGAAACCTGAGAAAAGCTTGGTGGTATAGGCAAGGTCTGGGTATACTGCTCATTGGTAGCACACTTGCTTAACACACATGAGGACCTAGGTTAAATTACAACTGGAGGAAATTTAGAGGAGCTTTAGTATTAATTATTAAGGAAATAGCACTGTATAAAGATCTTGTATGACAAGTTACCAAAAATTAACATGAAATCTGGACCTAAAATAGTAATAGATCAAACAGATCATTTTGCTAAGGGCTAGCAGTCTGCTGATTACATCTATTGCTGTATTGGAATTTTGTCTTATTGAATCTACCCACTAGGTAATGGGACACTTTTAATTCCTGGGTCTTGGATTAATTCACTGTGAAAGAATGGGCTTTGGAATGGGCATTTATATCTTTGATTAAAAAAAAATCAATTCTTGTCTACTACCTTCTAAATACTGCTTATAAGCAAAGAAACAAGTCTTAAGTGAACATGACAATACAAGAATGTACTGTTAATATAGTGGAACATGTACCGCTATGGCATGGTGGGGCATCTTTTGGGTATATTATCAAGAGTGGTATTGCTGGTTCTTCAGGTGGATCTATTTTTATTTCCTAAGGAAACTCTAGATTCATTCCAAGAGTGGTTGTAACAGTTTGCAATCCTACCAGAAACTGAGCAGTGTTCCTCTTTCTCCACATCCTCACCAATATGTACTGTTACCTGAGGTTTTGATCTTAGCCATTCTGATTGCTGTAAGGTGAAATCTCAGGGTAGTTTTGATTTGCATTTCTCTGATCACTAAGGAATTTGAAAATTTCTTTAGGTGTTTCTCAGACATACCAGATTCCTCTGGAATGTTGTGAAATCTCAGGTTAGTTCTATACCCCATTTTTAACATTGGGTCCTTTGGTTTTTTTGGTGTTTGGCTTCTTGAGTTCTTTATATATTTTGGATATTAGGCTCTATTAGATGTGGGATTAGTGAAGATTTTTTTCCCAATATGTAGGTTGCCGATTTGTCTTATTGGTTATGTCTTTTGCTTTCTAGTTTCATGAGGTCCCATTTATCAATTCTTGGTCTTATAGCATTCACCATTGGAGTTCTGTTTAGAAAATTTCCTCCTGTGCCAATGAGTTCAAGGCTCTTTCCCATTTCCTCTTCTATTAGATTCAGTGTATCTGGTTTTATGTTGAGGTCCTTGATCATAGAAGCCGTGTTTATGATAGCCAGAAGCTAGAAACAACCCAAATGCTCCATAACAGGAGAATGGATTCAGAAAATGTGGTTAATTTATACAATAGAATACTACGCAGATATTACAAACAAGGACATCCTGAGTTTTGCAGGCAAAAGGATGGAACTAGAAAATATCATCCTGAGTAAGTTAACTCAGATGAAAAAGGACATGCATGGTTAGTAATAAGTAGATATCAGCCAAAAAAGAAAAAAGAATACCTAAGATACAGTCCACACACAGAACTCAAAAATAGTCAACAAGCTGAAAGGCCTTAGTGAGGATGACTCAGTCCCACTTGGGAGTGAGAAGAAAGCAACCACAAGTAGGGAGGGAGAGAGAGACCTGGGAGGGAAAGGGGATAGGGGATGGGGGATAGAGGGGAACATGATTTAGTATTGGGTGGGAGGAAAGGACTGAGCTCTGAGGGCCAGCAGAAAGAATGGAAACAAGCAACCTTGGAAGGTAGGAGGTTGGGAGAACACTTCAGAATGCACCAGAGATTTGGGAGGTGAGAGACTCCCAGGATTCATAGGGAGGGACTTTAGATAAAATGTCTGAGAGTAGGGAGAAGGAACTTATAGAGCCCACCTCCAGCAGGAAGACAGGACATCGAGTGAGGGATGGGGTTGCCATCACACAGTCACACCTCTGACCCATAATTGGTTTTGTTGAAAGAATTACAGGGATGGAAATTAAGAGGAACCTGAGGAAAAAAAGGTCCAGTTACAGGCCCAAAATGGGCTCCAGCACAAGGGGAAGTCCCAAGACCTGACACTATTACTGAGGCTATGGGGCACTCACAAAAAGGGACTTATCATGACTGCTCTCTAAAAGACTCAACAAGCAGCTGAAAGAGTCAGATGTATTCAGGAATTTTTCCCCTGTGCTCATATCGTCAAAGCTTTTCCCTACTTTCTTCTCTATAAGTTTCAGTGTCTCTGGTTTTATGTGGAGTTCCTTAATCCACTTAGATTTGACCTTAGTACAAGGAGATAGGAATGGATCGATTCATATTCTTCTACATGATAACCACCAGTTGTGCCAGCACCATTTGTTGAAAATGCTATCTTTCGAGGGCACAGGGTCAGCTGACACTCGCCAGCTACCCACAACACCCGCCACAGGATCTTAAGACTTCTGGTGAGTGGAACACAGCTTCTGCTCCAATCCAATTGCGCGCGGGACCTGAGACTGCATTAGTTAGGGAAGCAGAAACCGGCCTGAGTAGGGCCACAGGCCTCATCCGGCCGGATCAGCACCAGGGTAGCTAGAGCGCATGGTCGGCTGACACCCGCCAGCTACCCATGACACCCGCCACAGGATCTTGAGACTGCTGGTGAGTGGAACACAGCTTCTGCTCCAGTCCAATCACGCGGGAACTGAGACTGCTTTGGTTGGGGAGGGAGAAATCCTGCCTACATAGGGCCACAAGCCTCTTCTGGTCAGAAAAGCACCTGGGTAGCTAGGGCGCAGGGTCAGCTGACACCCGCCAGCTACCCACGACCCCCGCCACAGGATTTTGAGACTGCTGGTGAGTGGAACACAGCTTCTGCTCCAATCTTTAAACAGTGACAACGACAACAACTAAACCCAGAGATTACCAGATGGCGAAAGGTAAACGTAATAATCTTAGTAACAGAAACCAAGACCACTCACCATCATCAGAACCCAGCACTCCCACTTCGCCCAGTCCAGGGCACCCCAACACACCGGAAAAGCTAGACACGGATCTAAAAGCATATCTCCTGATGATGGTAGAGGACTTCAAGAAGGACTTTAATAACACACTTAAAGAAATACAAAGGAACACTGGTAAACAGGTAGAAGACATTAAAGAGGAAGCACAAAAATCCCTTAAAGAATTGCAGGAGAACACTGCTAAAGAGTTACAAATCCTTAAAGAAAAACAGGATAACCTAATCAAACAGGTAGAAGTCCTTAATGAAAAACAGGAAAACACATCCAAACAGATGATGGAAATGAACAAAACCATACTAGACCTAAAAAGGGAAGTAGACACAATAAAGAAAACCCAAAATGAGGCAACACTGGAGATAGAAACCCTAGGAAAGAAATCTGGAACCATAGATACCAGCATCAGCAACAGAATACAAGAGATGGAAGAGAGAATCTCAGGTGCAAAAGATTCCATAGAGAACATCGGCACAACAATCAAGGAAAATGTAAAATGCAAAAAGATCCTAACTCAAAACATCCAAGAAATACAGGATACAATGAGAAGACCAAACCTACGGATAATAGGAGTCTATGAGAATGAAGATTTTCAACTCAAAGGACCAGCAAACATCTTCAACAAAATTATAGAAGAAAACTTCCCAAATCTAAAGAAAGAGATGCCCATGAACATACAAGAAGCCTACAGAACTCCAAATAGACTGGACCAGAAAAGAAATACCTCCCGACACATAATAATCAGAACAACAAATGCTCTAAATAAAGATAGAATACTAAAAGCAGTAAGAGAAAAAGGCCAAGTAACATATAAAGGCAAGCCTATCAGAATTACACCAGATTTTTCACCAGAGACTATAAAAGCCAGAAGATCCTGGACGGATGTTATACAGACACTAAAAGAACACAAATTCCAGCCCAGGCTACTATACCCAGCCAAACTCTCAATTAACATAGATGGAGAAACCAAAGTATTCCACGACAAAACCAAATTCACACATTATCTCTCCACGAATCCAGCCCTTCAAAGGATAATAACAGAAAAAAACCAATACAAGGACAGGAACCATGCCCTAGAAACAACAAGAATGTAATCCCTCAACAAACCTAAAAGAAGACAGCCACAAGAACAGAATGCCAACTTTAACAACAAAAATAACAGGAAACAACAATTACTTTTCCTTAATATCTCTTAATATCAATGGACTCAACTCCCCGATAAAAAGACATAGACTAACAAACTGGCTACACAAACAAGACCCAACATTTTGCTGCTTACAGGAAACTCATCTCAGAGAAAAAGATAGACACTACCTCAGAATGAAAGGCTGGAAAACAATTTTCCAAGCAAATGGTATGAAGAAACAAGCTGGAGTAGCCATTCTAATATCTGATAAGATTGACTTCTAACCCAAAGTCATTAAAAAAGACAGGGAAAGACACTTGATACTCATCAAAGATAAAATCCTCCAAGAGGAACTATCAATTCTGAATATCTATGCTCCAAATACAAAGGCAGCCACATTCATTAAAGAAACTTTAGTAAATCTCAAAGCACACATTGCACCTCATACAATAATAGTGGGAGACTTCAACACACCACTTTCACCAATTGACAGATCATGGAAACAGAAACTAAACAGGGACACAGAGAAACTAAGAGAAATTATGAATCAAATGGATCTGGCAGATATCTACAGAACATTCTATCCTAAAACAAAAGGATATACCTTCTTCTCAGCACCTCATGGTACCTTCTCCAAAATTGACCACATAATTGGTCACAAAACAGGCCTCAACAGATACAAAAATATTGAAATTGTCCCATGCATCCTATCAGATCACCATGGACTAAAGCTGATCTTCAATAACAAAATAAATAATAGAAAGCCAACCTTCACGTGGAAACTGAACAACACTCTTCTCAATGATACCTTGGTCAAGGAAGGAATAAAGAAAGAAATTAAGGACTTTTTAGAGTTCAATGAAAATGAAGCCACAACATACCCAAACTTATGGGATGCAATGAAAGCATTTCTAAGAGGAAAACTCATAGCTCTGAGTGCCTCCAAAAGGAAACTAGAGAGAGCACACATTAGCAGCTTGACAACACACCTAAAAGCACTAGAACAAAAGGAAGCAAATTCACCCAAGAGGAGTAGACGGCAGGAAATAATCAAACTCAGGGGTGAAATCAACCAAGTGGAAACAAGAAAAACTATTCAAAGAATCAACCAATCAAGGAGCTGGTTCTTAGAGAAAATCAACAAGATAGATAAACCCTTAGCCAGACTCACTAGAGGGCACAGGGAAAGCATCCTAATTAACAAAATCAGAAATGAAAAAGGAGACATAACAACAGATCCTGAAGACATCCAAAACACCATCAGATCCTTCTACTAAAGGCTATACTCAACAAAACTGGAGAACATGGATGAAATAGAGAAGTTCCTAGATGGATACCAGGTACCAAAGTTGAATCAAGATCAGGTTAATGATCTAAACAGCCCTATATCCCCCAAAGAAATAGAAGCAGTCATTAATAGTCTCCCAACTAAAAAAAGCCCAGGACCAGATGGGTTTAGTGCAGAGTTCTATCAGACCTTCAAAGAAGATCTAATCCCAGTTCTTCACAAACTATTCCACAAAATAGAAACAGAAGGTACTCTATCCAACTCATTCTATGAAGCCACAATTACTCTGATACCTAAACCAAAAAAGACCCAACAAAGATAGAAAACTTCAGACCAATATCCCTTATGAATATTGATGCAAAAATCCTCAATAAAGTTCTTGCTAACCGAATCCAAGAACACATCAAAACAATCACCCATCCTGGCCAAGTAGGTTTCATCCCAGGGACGCAGGGATGGTTCAATATACGGAAATCCATCAACGTAATCCAGTATATAAACAAACTCAAAGACAAAAACCACATGGTCATCTCGTTAGATGCGGAAAAAGCATTTGACAAGATCCAATACCCATTCATGATAAAAGTCTTGGAAAGATCAGGAATTCAAGGCCCATACCTAAACATGATAAAAGCAATCTACAGCAAACCAGTAGCCAACATCAAAGTAAATGGTGAGAAGCTTGAAGCAATCCCTCTAAAATCAGGGACTAAACAAGGCTGTCCACTTTCTCCATACCTATTCAACATTGTACTTGAAGTCCTAGCCAGAGCAATTCGACAACAAAAGGAGATCAAAGGGATACAAATTGGAAAAGATGAAGTCAAAATATCACTTTTTGCAGATGATATGATAGTATATATAAGTGACCCTAAAAATTCCACCAGAGAACTCCTAAGCCTGATAAACAGCTTCGGTGAAGTAGCTGGATATAAAATTAACTCAAACAAATCAATGGCCTTTCTCTACACAAAGAATAAACAGGCTGAGAAAGAAATTAGGGAAACAACACCCTTCTCAATAGTCACAAATAATATAAAATATCTTGGCGTGACTCTAACTAAGGAAGTGAAAGATCTGTATAATAAAAACTTCAAGTCTCTGAAGAAAGAAATTATAGAAGATCTCAGAAGATGGAAAGATCTCCCATGCTCATGGATTGGCAGGATCAACATTGTAAAAATGGCTATCTTGCCAAAAGCAATCTACAGATTCAATGAAATCCCCATCAAAATTCCAAATCAATTCTTCAACGAATTAGAAAGTGCAATCTGCAAATTCATCTGGAATAACAAAAAACCTAGGATAGCAAAAACTCTTCTGAAGGATAAAAGAACCTCTGGTGGAATCACCATGCCGGACCTAAAGCTCTACTACAGAGCAATTGTGATAAAAACTGCATGGTACTGGTATAGTGACAGACAAATAGACCAATGGAATAGAATTGAAGACCCAGAAATGAACCCACACACCTACGGTCACTTGATCTTCAACAAGGGAGCTAAAAACATCCAGTGGAAGAAAGACAGCATTTTCAACAAATGGTGCTGGCACAACTGGTTTTTAACATGTAGAAGAATGCAAATCGATCCATTCCTATCTCCTTGTACTAAGGTCAAGTCTAAGTGGATCAAGGAACTTCACATAAAACCAGAGACACTGAAACTTATAGAGGAGAAAGTGGGGAAAAGCCTTGAAGATATGGGCACAGGGGAAAAATTCCTGAATAGAACAGTAATGGCTTTTGCTGTAAGATCGAGAATTGACAAGTGGGACCTCATGAAACTACAAAGCTTCTGCAAGGCTAAAGACACCATCAATAAGACAAAAAAAACACCAACAGATTGGGAAAGGATCTTCACCTATCCTAAATCAGATAAGGGACTAATATCCAATATATATAAAGAACTCAAGAAGGTGGACTCCAGAAAGTCAAATAACCCCATTAAAAAATGGGGCTCAGAACTGAACAAAGAATTCTCACCTGAGGAATACCGAATGGCAGAGAAACACCTGAAAAAATGTTCAACATCCTTAATCATCAGGGAAATGCAAATCAAAACAACCCTGAGATTCCACCTCACACCAGTCAGAATGGCTAAGATCAAAAATTCAGGTGACAGCAGATGCTGGCGAGGATGTGGAGAAAGAGGAACACTCCTCCATTGTTGGTGGGATTGCAAGCTTGTACAACCACTCTGGAAATCAGTCTGGCGGTTCCTCAGAAAATTGGACATAGTACTACTGGAGGATCCAGCAATACCTCTCCTGGGCATATATCCAGAAGATGTCCCAACCGGTAAGAAGGACACATGCTCCACTATGTTCATAGCAGCCCTATTTATAATAGCCAGAAGCTGGAAAGAACCCAGATGTCCCTCAACAGAGGAATGGATACAGAAATTATGGTACATTTACACAATGGAGTACTACTCAGCTATTAAAAAGAATGAATTTATGAAATTCCTAGCCAAATGGATGGACCTGGAGGGCATCATCTTGAGTGAAGTAACACAATCACAAAAGAACTCACACAATATGTATTCACTGATAAGTGGATATTAGCCCAAATCTTAGGATACCCAAGATATAAGATACAATTTGCTAAACGCATGAACCTCAAGAAGAATGAAGACCAAAGTGTGGACACTGTGCACCTTCTTAGAATTGGGAACAAAACACCCAGGGAAGGAGTTACAGAGACAAAGTTCATAGCTGTGATGAAAGGATGGACCATTTAGAGACTGCTGTATCCAGGGATCCATCCCATAATCAGCTTCTAAACACTGACACCATTGCATACACTAGCAAGATTTTGCTGAAAGGACCCAAATATAGCTGTCTCTTGTGAGATGATGCCGGGGCCTAGCAAACACAGGAGTGGATGTTCACAGTCAGCTATTGGATGTATCACAGGGCTCCCAATGGAGAAGCTAGAGAAAGTACCCAAGGAGCTAAAGGGATCTGCAACCCTATTGTTGGAACAACATGATGTACTATCCAGAACCCCGGAGCTCTTGTCTCTAGCTGCATATGTATCGAAAGATGGCCTAGTTGGCCATCAATGGAAAGAGAGGCCCATTGGACTTGCAAACTTTATATGCCCCAATATAGGGGAATGCCAGGGCCAAAAGAATGGGAATGGGTGGGTAGGGAAGTGGGGGGTGCTATGGGGGACTTTTGGGATAGCACTGGAAATGTAATTGAGGAAAATATGTATTAAAAATATTTAAAATCAAAAAAAAAAAAAAAAAGAAAATGCTATCTTTCTTCCACTGGATGGTTTTAGTTCCCTTGTTGAAGATCAAGTGACCATAGGTGTGTGGATTCATTTCTGGGTCTTCAATTCTATTCCATTGGTCTACTTGTCTGTCACTATACCAGTACTATGCAGTTTTGATCACAATTGCTAAAAAAAAGTGGGAATGGGTGGGTAGGGGAGTGGGGGGGAGGATATGGGGGACTTCTGGGATAGCATTGGAAATGTAATTGAGGAAAATACGTAATAAAAATATTAAAAAAAAAGAGTCAGATGTAGATATTTGCAGCCAACCAATGGACAGAAGATGCTGACTCCTGTGGTTGAATTAGGAGAAAGCTGGAAGAAGCTGAGGAGGAGTACAACCCTGTAGGAGGACCATCAGTCTTAATTAACCTGGCACCCTGAGATCTCTCAGAATCTGGACCACCAACCAGGCAGCATATACCAGCTGATGTGAGGCCTCCAACACATATACAGCAGAGGACTGCGGTGTCTGGGTTTAGTCAAAGAAGATGCACCTAACTCACAAGAGACTGGAGGCCCTAGAGAGTTTAGAGGTCTGGTGGGGTGAGGGGTTTGGAGTGTGGGATTGGGACATCCTTGTGGAGACAGGGGCTGGGAGGAATATTGGATGTGGAACAGTCAGAGGGGAATAATAAAATCTTGAATTATAAATAAATAAATAAACAAATAAATACATAAATGATTTTTTTAAACAAGGATGTATTGTGAAGATATTAGTGCAGTAGATGAAGAGATTATTTCCAGACACAGAACACATTTTAAGCAACTGTGGATATTGAGAAACATCTAACAATTTTGAGAATCTAAACGAAATTGAAGATGCTTTAGCACACTTTGGGAAGACATCAAGGAAGAAATAAATGTATGTTAAGGAGGAAATAAATTTATGTTAAGGAAGAAATAAATATATTTTTGCAGCAATGACAATTTCCTATTTTGTTTAAGTTTGTATTTCTTCTGAATTTTGAAAGGTAAGTTCTTTCTATTTTCTTTCTGAGTCTATGCTGTACTATAAACTCTATAATTTGAGGTTCCTGTGTGTAAATGAGTACTTACTGTGAGGTCTGAATAGAATAGAAATTTAATCTATGGTGTTTAGAAAGGGTCTTTGGAAGTTATTGACACTGGACTAAGGCTATCATCCAACCCTTAATATTGAAAATTAGTGGATTCATTGTGAAAGAGACACAGAGAGGAAAGATAAAAGGAGACTGGGGATGGAAGAAGAGGGAGAGAGGAGAAAAGGAGACAAGGGAGAGGAAAAGGGAGATGGAGAGAGAGGAAGAGAGAGGGGGGGGAAAGGGAGAAAGAATACAAAAGAAGAGATATGAATATATTATGGCTGTCATCAGAGCATGCTTTGTAGCTCAGCATGCTATGTGGTGGGAGGCAATTACCAGATATGGGCCCTTTCCTTGGACTTTCAGAATTAACACCCAAGCAAACCTCTTCTCTTTGCCTCTTAGCCAGTCCATGATATAGTATTTTTGACAACATGAAATTGGCTAAGAGCTTCTTCCATTTAGTATAGTTTGACCCAGGTTAGCATGAGAGGTAGGAAACAGTATGTACTAGAAAAACGAAAAGAAAACTCACAACTTTTAGTGCCATGAAACTTTGGGTTTTTCCTTTTTTCATTTAAATTTTTAAAAAATTTAAAATTTATTTATTTTTATTCTTTAATCCTTTTTTACATTCCATACTTCACCTCCCTCTGGGTCTGCCACCCACCCTACCACCTTATCCCTCCCCATCCCATATCTCCTGCCCCCTGTCTTCAAGATGTTCCAAGCCGACCACACCCACCTCACCAGGCCTTCCCACTCCCTGGGGCCTCAAGTCTCTTGAGGGTTAGGTGCATCTTTTCTCATTGAGGCCAGGCAAGACAGTCCTCTGCTGTATATGTGTTAGGGGCCTCATATCAGCTGGTGTATGCTGCCTGGTTGGTGCCACATATCCTGAGAAATCTCAGGGGTCCAGATCAGTTGAGATTGCTGGTCTTTCCATGGGGCCACCCTCCTCCTCAGCTTCTTCCAGTTTTCCCCAATTCAAACTCAGGGGTCCCTGGCTTCTATCCATTTTTTGGGTGCTAGTATTTGGGTGCTAGTATACTCTTTCAGCTTCTTGCTGATTCTCTTAGAGGGTAGTCATGGTAGGCTCCTGCCTCAAGCACACCACAGAGACAGTAACAGTGTCAGGGGTTTCTCTCTTATTCAAAGGAATTCATAATGAATTACTGGGTTTTATCCAGAGGGTGAGCTGGGTTATTGGTTATGAGATATTTATTTTAATATAAAACATACAATGGTAAATACTACTTGAAACATTTAATTTTGTTATGTTACAAAATTGTGTTAAGCATGCTCCTTGAAACTATTGTGTTTTTAGTTCTATACTAAAAGAATAGTAAATAGATACACACACACACACACACACTAACTGTCTGCTTATTCTGACACAACATCACACATATAAAACACACACATATACAAAAATACCATGGAGGTTTTCTAGTGCTCTAACATATTATAACTGAGAGTAGATAATTGGATCTCTCACTTCTCATCTGTAATTATTTGATATTATTTTCCCTTGTTTGGGGAGCTGAAGAAATTCAGGCTCATGGGGATCTTTGAACCTCCATTTTTGGCTTTAGGAGGACTTCGTATTCCCCTTGTCTATCTAAGTGTTCCTTACTCAGATTTTTATATTCCATTCAATCAAATTTCTACAGTAATAAAGTTTTCTCTACTACTAGGTACATTATCCCTTACATTAAATACTGTCTGATTCTTTATAGCCCCCATCAGGGTCTGCAATTACATGGTATATAATTAATTGATTAACATATTTTTCTATACTACTGCAAGATATATACAAGTGCCCTGAAGGTAACTGACCCTGTATGGAATGTTACTTGTGGAAAGTTCCATTAGAAGGTTTGAATGCACTGTCTTGTCAGACGAGAACTGGCATAGTTTGGTGTTACTTATGTTACTCTCTTTCATTCTTAAAACTCCTTTGATGTGTGCAGTGCAGCGTGCAGTCTCTTCATGTTAGCGGTCCAGGAATACTAAGGAATTGTCTTCTTTACTCTAAAATGATTTTTTTGTCATTTATGTTGCTATATTTCTCTTGATAAAATCATTCTTTCCATGATGTGCATGCATATGTCTGAATTTGCAATGGATATTCAGTTTTGATTGTCAATCTGCCTCAAAATTGACTAAAAACCTCTTGGAACTGGTGTTCTGTATTTGAAAGGCATTCCAATATCTATTTTTGCCATGACTAAAATACTTTCAATGTGTCCTATGAATCACATAGTTTTTGCTCAATCATTTATTAAGTGAACAGTCATATACTTAAATTTGGATTGTCAAGTACAAGGTGGAAAGTCTCAGATGCTGGGACCTATTACCCTGGTGTGAGACATACAGAGATCAGTGAATATATATAAATAACTGCTAGACAGTAAAAAATCCAAGGTACAATACTAAAATGCCTATACATTGTTCTGAAAACAGACAAGATTATTATTTATTCCAGAAAATCTACTAAGTCTTCAAACAGCAAAATTCTTTAAATTTTGGCTGAAACTGACTCAGTATCTTTGAGATTTTCTTTCTTGAGATGCCAGTTATGATCTCCCACAAAGAGCAGAATTCTAAACACTTATAGTTCTCCAGGGCTACTAGGTTCTTTTCAATATAAGTCCCAACTCCCAAGCAATTGCTCTATCCCATGGACACCAGCTGAGGACAACCATCAGGCCCCACATAGCTCATTTTCAAAGAAAACGTTCAACAGCATGCAAGGTGGATGAGATCAGAGGCTACTGCCACTCAGGCATCTTGGTCATCACATTGGGATGTGTCTTCAGAATAAGCAAGGACTTACTTCCTCCACCAGCACCAGAACAACTGTCCAGAGAATTTGACCACCTTGAGAGAAGTAAACTGTAAGGTTTCTTAGCCATTATTTAGAAAAGAGTATTGGGAATTTAAACCAAGCCTTTCTCCCTAAAATAAACAAGTTTGGATGCTAAGGAATTAGAAGGAGGCCCACATCTCTGTCTGAAGATAAAAACAGCAACAAAAGCTTAGATCCAATAATTGGCATGAGACAATCAGAGTGATAAATGAGAAGAGCCCTCCTAGGGTTAGTAGGAACTTCAAATGTAGCCCTCTTAGCAACCTCTGCAAAAGGCCTGGTATTGACTATTTCACAAAGAAAGCAGCTTGATGCCTCCAGACATTGTCAAACACAAGAGTGCAAGCAGTAAGCAATTAGCCAGTATGGATAGTGGAGTGTGCTAGCAACAGAGGTAGTGGAGGCAATAGAGGAAAACAGAGCCAAAGAAAGATCTTCTATAGTCACCATCATTGTAAGGTGGCTAGGCACATACTCAAGGCTATACCCTCTGGAGTTAGGGAGAGGTTTCACAGTGTAAGGGAAAGTAAATTTACAAACAAACAAACAAAAACAAGAGAAAACACTAAACAGAGCAACAAACAAAAGCACACCCAGAAAGAAGTTTTCCCTTGCTATTACTTAAATGTCCTTTGTCAATATGAATAAATAAATACATATAGATCATGGAGAGAAAGAGGAAATTTTGATCCATACATGAGAACATGCCAAGAAAGAAATGGCCTTTCAAAGGGTATCTATGACAAACTTAATGAAGACTTCAAAACAATCACTGTGTTTTAACTCAAATCATCATAATATACTATAACTAAATACATGAAAATAGGGTGTGAAGATAATATTTCATCACAGAAACAATATTTCAAAGACAAATTACAAGTAGTCCAATGGAAACACTTTTTACCCATTATTTCTCTTTTAAGGCATTTTTTTAGATATTTTCTTCATTTATACTTCAAATGCTATGCCCAAAGTTCCCTATACCCTACCCCTGTCCTGCTCCCAACCCACCCACTCCCTCTTCCTGGCCCTGGCATTCCCATGTAATGGGGCATATGATCTTCTCAATACCAAGGGCCTCTCCTCCCATTGATGGCTGACTAGGCCATCCTCTGCTATGTAGGCAACTAGAGACAGAGATCTGGGGGGCAGAGGGTTCTGGTTAGTTCATATTTTTATTCCTCCTATAGGGCTGCAGACTCCTTTAGCTCCTTGGGTATTTTCTCTAGCTCCTTTATTAGGGGCCCTGTGTTGCATCCAATAGATGACTGTGAGCATCCACTTCTGTATTTGCCAGGCATTGGCATAGCCTCACAAGAGAGAGCTATTTCAGGGTCCTGTCAGCAAAATCTTTCTGGTATATGTAATAGTGTCTGCCTTTGGTGGTTGTATATGGGATGGATCCCCGGGTGGGGCAGTCTCTGAATGGTCTTTCCTTCCATCTCAGCACTAAATTTTGTCTCTGTAACTCCTTCCATGGGTATTTTGTTCCACATTCTAAGAAGGGATGAAATATCCACACTTTGGTCTTTCTTCTTGAATTTCATATGTTTGGCAAATTGTATCTTGAATATTCAGTTTCTGGGCTAATATCCACTTATCAGTGAGAGTATATCATGTGTGTTCTTTTGTGATTGGGTTACCTCACTCTGGATGATATCCTCCAGATGCATCCATTTGCCCAAGAATTTTATAAATTCATTGTTTTAAATTGCTGACTAGTACTCCATTGTGTAAATTGCCACAGACCCTCTGGATCCCTTTGCATGGAACGGGTCTCTGGGGCAGGTGGGCAAAGGGTCGGATGGAATGACAGACAGATGCACACAGGAGAGGTTGTGTAGAATCTGAATGTAATTTATCAAATTGAGCATCAAACTTTTTATACAGAAGAAAATAAGGAAGTTGGGTGACACACCCACAAGGTATAAAGAGGTTACTGGATTCTTACATAAAACAGAGGAATGCAAACACAGAAGGTCTAACAGGAACCACCTGGGATAGAATTCATTGTTAACAACTGGGATCAACAAGAGCTCCACCTAAGATTCACTTAATCCTAGAAGCCAGGGTCAAGGGCTTAGTGCCCTTGCCATAGTTCCTATTTTAGTCTATTGTATAGTCCACCTCCCCCCTAGGCCATTGTAAATATGTGTGTATGGGTGTAACTCCGCTATCTATAGTTCTAAGTATCTATTCTGGTTCCTCTTTAGGTCTCAAACTTCCTTCTTCCTAGAAGATGGTAAATTCCTGTGTAGGGCAGTGACTTAGCTTTTATTCAAAGTGATAGTGTAATACCAGAGGCAATTCTGAATGTCACTGAATAGGCAACATTCTTACTGAATTCCAAGCCCATGGTCAGCTCAAGGACTTTCTAGGACGTTGGAACACTGGTGAAAGTTTGGCTATGTCAGAATTCAATCTTAAAAGGCATTTATAATAGGATAATACTAAAAGAGAGCACGTGGATCCATACACCAGACTAACGCGGGAATGGAATATTAATGTATGGGTTAGAGAGAACGCCAGACTCCAGGAGGTGAGTTTCGTGGAACTCTTTGCCTTGTGAGTAGCTTCCAGGCCTCTCGGCCTGTCAAGCTGACTCGACCAGAGTGTGTGGCAGTAAATGTAGCACATTTTCTGTATCCATTCCTCTGCTGAGGAACATCTGGGTTCTTTCCAGCTTCTGGCTATTATAAATAAGGCTGCTATGAACATAGTGGAACATGTGTCCTTATTACAAGTTATTTCTTTATTCATTTTACATCCATAAAATGGATGTCCCCCTCCAATTCCCTCTGCTTTGTCCCTCCCTCCATCTCCCTTCCTCTTCTCTGCTGAAAGAGTGAAGAACACCCTGGGTACCCCACCCCTCCAGTGCTGGCACATCAAGTCTCTGCAGGGCTTGGTGCATCCTCTCCCATTGAGGGCAGACAAGGCAGCACAGGTAGGGGAACAGATTCCAGAGACAGGCAACAGCTTTAGGAATAGTCCCTACCCCAGTTGTTGGGGGGCCCATATGAAGACTAAACTGCCCATCTACCACATGTGTTGGGGCCCCAGGACCAGCCTGTCTATGCTCTTTGGTTGATGGTTCAGTCTCTGAGAGCCCCCAAGGGTTAGTTGATTTTGTTCGTGTTCCTGTGAAGTTCCTATAACTTTAGAGACACCAAATCCTTCTCCCAACTCCATTGACTCCTGGGAACCTCCCCATACCAGGTCTCTGGCAAGTATTAGAGATGTTCCCCAACCCCACCTCAGCCACCTGAATATTTTCATTTATTCTCCTGGCCTTCTGATCCTCTGGTCCGGTGGCCTGTCTCTCCCTACATCTGATTCTGAATCCTCATTCCCCTCCCCATATTTTCTTCCACGAAGTTCCCTCATCTATCTGCCTCCTATGACTATTTTATTTCCCCTTCTAAATGAGATTCAAGCATCCTCACTTGAGCCATCCATCTTGTTTAGCTTCTTTGGGGTCTGTAGAGTATATTGTGAATATCCTGTCCTTTATGGCTAGTACTCACCTTCTAAGTGAGTACATATCATCCATATTCTTTTGGGTCTGGGGTACCTCACTCTGAATTATATTTTCTATTTTATCTACTTGCCTGGAAAATTCATAATGCCCTTGTTTTAATAGCTGAATAATACCTAAAATGGAAATTCTAATTAAAAATAAAATTATTGAAACTAACACGTAGTAAAACAGTATAAGAATATATTTACATTTACAAAATATCAGTTAAGACATTAAGAAATTTTGACATTAATATATAATTTGAAGATCCTGGAAAATATAGAATAAGGTAAGAGAAAAATGTTCTATAGCTATTTGAACTTTTTCTTTTGAGAATTTTCCATCCACTACCATAGCTAACTTTTAATTGGGCTGTTTATTTTCTTAAGACTTAGTTCCTTGTGTTCCCTGTATGTTGTAGATAGCAGACATCAGTTGGATGCATTGCTGATAATGATTCTCTTCTATTCTGCTGGCTGCATATCCACTCAATTGACAGTGTGCTCTAATCTACGGAAGCCTTTTGTTTCATTTGTTGACTGTTGGTCTTATTTCCTGTGTTTCTGGAATCCTGTTTATGATCTCCGGCTTCTGTGACACCGTCAATGTTGGGACTTCCCCTGGTTATCCTGTTGTCCTGTGTTACGAAGATCCTGAAGCTTTGGATCACCTGAACTGGTCCTTTCAGGCATCCTAACTGTTGGTAGATGATATTGGGTTTGGGTTGGGCCAACTCAGAGCCCTGAATCTGGGCCTGAGTGGTAGTGAGCTGGTCAAACTACCATCTCTCCCTTATCTACACTACTAGGGTGAGCTCTCCAGCACTGCTCAGACTGGGCCACCCATTGCTGTCATTAGCAGGAGGCACAGTCAGCTTTCCTGCTCTCATGATCTTAGCCATACCTACACCTAGAAAGTGAGCTTCTCTGTGATGCTCAATCAAGGTACATGACTGACTCTTCCAAGTGCTGCAAAACGCAAGGAGTAAGCCAGCTTTCTCCTCTCATACCTTTGTGACTGCATTACCTGTACCGTCATCATCAGGGCCAGCTCTACGGTGTTGCCCAGGCAAGGTACATGGCCTTGTTTCCTGAGTGCTACAGCTAGTGAGGGGGCAGGGCTAGTTCTTCCTAATACATGCCCTTAGGGTCAGAGCTCTCTATTACCACAGGTGATGAGGTGGGGCATTACACTCCTCTCCTCCACAAAGTCACCCCAAGGCAGACAAGTGGCAGTGCCACTTCTCCCATGTTCTTTTCCACAAGGCTGGCTCACCTGTACCTCCACTCTAGTGTCAGGTTTGCTGTGCTATCCACGCTATGCTATGCTGTGCTTTGGAGTGCTATAATTGGTCAGGGGCAGGGCTAGCTCCCCCTTGTTCATGATCCTGTGAGCAGCATTATTGAATACTGAAGGTGATGAAAGGTGGGGAGTAGGGAGGCATCATCTCTTTACCTGTGCCACACGTCATTAGAGCAGACAGTGATGGGGTCAGCTTACTCAAACACCTGCCACTAGAATCAGCTTAACTGTACTGCCTGGGCAAGGAACTGGGTCTACTCTTCTGAGTGCTGTCTCTGATGGGGGATAGGACCAGCTTTCCAGAGTGCCACAGCCAGTGAGAGATGGGGCCAGTTTTGCACAGACCCTGAATATCTGCTTGGTTACTAGCAGGACAAGGAGTGGACCTCTGAAACTCATTGCCATGGACCCAGACATGGCCCTCAGGAACATTTCAGGGTGAGTTTCTGCCATTGCTCTGGGTGGCAGGACTAACCAGTCAACACAGTCTCCTCATCTCTATCATTGAGTTGAGTTTCTAATACTATCTCTCTTCATACTGTTCAAGCTCCTATACTTCTCTCTCATCTGACCACAATATTCACCCACATTGTGGTGGCTTGCCCTGTAGACTAGCAACATGGCTAGCTGCCACCTGGATAATATAGTCTGTTTGTGCTGTGTGGTGTGGCAGCAGGTGGGTGTCTCTGCCCACTAATGCCATGCTCCACACTGCAGGTCTGTGGGTAGTATGTTGGATGTCTGCAGGTATCTCTCTTTTCCTCCTGAGAAGTGCTACATAGTGGTGAGGTAGGGGAGGATCTGTGTGTCTATGGCCAGCCTGTGGTATGGAGAAAAGGGCAGGTTGGTGGATCTCTTCCTTGTCTGTACTGTTTAATATGGCTGAATGTCAGTCTCTGTCTATCTTCCTCCTTCTGGTATGCACTGCCTGGATTTGGTTTGATTTGATTTTTATGTGTCCTAGGAGTAAAAGAGCTTTGGCCACTAAGGTAGGCATCTCGCTAGGATGTACAAAGTACTGTCATCTGCTTTGTCACTGACTACTATAAGAATACCCCAACCAGCAGGGTGTTTCTTTGTCTATTGCCAGGGATGAGGGTGTGAGAGGGTATGTGGGTGTTAGAGTTGAGTTTTGACTTGGATGAGAGACAAGGATTTAGGTTCAATTTTTCTACATGCTGACATATGATTTTCTTGGGACTATTAGCTGAAGATGTTGCTTTGTTTCTGAGAAATGTTTGGATGTCTTTGTCAAAAAATAAGTGATACTAATATCTGGACCCTCAGTTCAATTTCATTTATCTGTATGTCTGTATGTGTCAATACTGGACAGTTTATACTATTATGACTTATTTGTATTCTTTGAAAACAAGTATGGTGATACCTATAGCAGTGTTCCTTTTGTTCAGGATCGCTCTTGCTGTCCTTGATGATCTGTATCTCCAGATAAATTTTTGAATGGTATCTTTGTTTATGAAGCATTAAAATTTTGACTGAGATTCAATTGAGACTGTGGCTAGCTTTCCATAGGACTATCATTTTAAAATACTAATTTTTCTAATCAAAGAGTATGGGATTTATTACCATATTCAAATATCTTCTATAATGTATTGAAATTTTGACTGTAAAATTCTTTTGTTTTCTTGGTTAGAAGGTTGTGTGTGTGTGTGTGTGTGTGTGTGTGTGTAAAACTATATTGATGGAACTGATCATTTTATTTTTCTTTAATGTTCTGTTTGCCATTGTGATAAAAGGCTTAAGTGATAGCTGAGTGATTAAAAGCACTTCTGCAAAGGACATAGTTTTGGTTTCTTGTACCCATATTGTGCAGATTACAACTTACTCTCATCTATGATGGTGATCATTTTATTTAGAATATATTTTTAATTTTTTGAAAATTTCATCCATGAGCATGCTGTTTGCATAATCTCCAACCCTTGCTTCTTCTTCAGGTCCTTCAATGTTTCCACAAATCCCTCTCAATTCTCCATTAATAATATTTGTTATATATTTATAGCCAACCAGATGACTCAATTTAGTGTTGATCATGTGTGTATATGTTTAGGATTGACTACTGATCATTGCTTCTATATTTGACAAAGCAGTAGGACATTTGAAATCTTAACAATATGGTCACCTGAACAAGACTTGGATAATGGCAACATATGTTGATAAGTCAACAAAGATTGGGGACATCTTTCAAAGTCCTAACCCTAAATGAGGAGCTGCAGACAATTAATGGCTACTAAGAAATGAAATAAACCTTCTCTAGGGATGGGTTCTCTTATAGGATGGTCATTATAAAATGCAAAACAAGAAAGGTTAGGGAAATCATTTATGTGTTAAGATCATATTGAAAAACATAGTCTTTCTTATGAGGACAATGGAAATATTCTGTATTTGATAACAGTTACTTTGCTTTCCACAGGTATTTAATAGTATTTAAATACTAAATACTATTAAACTGAATTTTCGAATGGATGAATTGTATGTTATGTGAACTATACCTCAATAAAATGATCATACATATAATACTACATATACATATATATGTATATACGTATGCACTTCCAGATACCTTTAAATTCATAATCTGTGTGACATTACTTTCTGAATTCCCGAGTTATAAATACCATATGTTCAAATATATAGATAGATTACCATAATCAAATTATGTGTAATACTTTTACATTAAGGGAATACAATGTATGTAGGTAGGGTGGGCCTAAATCACAACATTTTTTATTGGATATTTTCTTTATTTACATTTCAAATGTTTTCTCCTTTCAGGTCTCCCCTTCAGAAACTCCCTATCCCATACCTCCTTCCACTGTGTTTATGAGGGTGCTCACCCAACCATCCACACACTCCCATCTTCCTGCCACAGCATTCCCATACAATGGAACATTGAGTATCCTCAGGCCCAAGGGCCTCCCTACCTACTGATGGCCAATAAGGACATGCTCTACCACATATGCGGCCAGAGCCATGGGTCCCTCCATGTGTATTCTTTCGTTGGTAGTCCAGTCCTCAGGAGTTTTGGGGGGGGTTGTTCTGGACAGTTGACATTGTTGCTCCCCACACAGTGCTGCAACCCCCCTCAGCTTCTTCAGTCTCTTCTCTAGCTCCTCCATCAGGGGCCCTGCACTCAGTCCAATGGTTGGTTGCAAGCATCCATGTCTGTATTTGTCAGGCTCTGGCAAATCCTCTGAGGAGATAGCCATATCAGACTTCCATTAGCAAGATTTCCTGGCATCCACAATAGAGTCAAGGGTTGGTGGCTGTAAATGTGATGGATCCCCAACTGAGGCAGTCTCTGGATGGCCTTTCCTTCAGTTCCTGCTCTACACTTTCATTCCATATTTCCTCCTGTGAGTATTTTGTTCACTCTTCTAAGAAGCACTGAAGCATCCACATTTTGTTCTTCCTTCTTCTTGGGCTTCATATGGTCTGAGAATTGAATCTTGGGTATTCTGAACTTTTGCGCTAATATCCACTTATCAGTGAGTACACACTGTGTGCGTTCTTGTGACTGAGTTACCTCACTCAGGATATTTTCAAGTTCTATCCATTTGCCTGAGAATTTCATGAACTCATTGTTTTTAATAGCTGAGCACTGTTCTATTGTGTAAATGTACCACATTTTCTGTATTCATTCTTCTGTTTAGGGACATCTGGGTTGTTTTCAGCTTCTGGCTATTATAAATAAGGTTGCTATGAACATAGGGTAGCATGTGTCTTTATTAAAAGTTAGAGCATCTTCTAGGTATATGCCCAGGAGTCATATAGCTGGGTCTTCAGGTAGTACTATGTCCAGCTTTCTGAGGAACTGCCAGAATGATTTCCAGAATGGTTGTAACAGCTTGTAATCCTACCAGCAATGAAATAGTGTTCCTCTTGCTCTATATTCTTACAAGCATCTGCTGTCACCTGAGTTTTCTATCTTAGCCATTCTGACTTGTGTGAGGTAGAATCTCATGGTTATTTTGATTTGCATTTCCCTTATGACTAAGGATATTGAACATTTCTTTAGGTGCTTCTTTGCCATTCCAGTTTCCCCAGTTGAGAAATCTGTTTATCTCTGTTCCCCATTTTTAATAGGGTTATTTGGTTTTTTGGAATCTAACTTCTTGAATTCTTTGTACATGTTGGATATTAGCCCTCTATCAAGTGTAGGATTGGTAAAGAACTTTACCCAATCTGTGGCCATTTTGTCTTATTGCCTTACAGAAACTTTGCAATTTTATGAGGTCCCATTTGTTGACTCTTGATCTTAGAGCACAAGCCATTGCTGTTCTCTTCAGTAACTGTTCTGCTGTGCCCATGTATTTGAGACTTTTCCCCACTTTTTCTTCTGTGAGACTCAGTGTATCTGGTTTTATGTGGAGTTCCTTGATCCACTTGGGCTTGAAATTTGTACAGGGAGATAAGAATGGGTCAATTTGCATTCTTCTTCACGTTGACATGTTGACATCCAATTGAACCAGCACCATTTGTTGAATATGTTACCTTTCTTCCACTGGATGGTCTTATTTAGCTCCTTTGTCAACTATCAAGTGACCATAGGTATGTGGGTTCATTTCTGTGTCTTCAATTCTGTTCCATTAATCTACCTGCCTGTCACAAAACCAATACCATGCAGTTTTTATCACTATTGCTCTGTAGTAGAGCTTGAGGTCAGGGATGGTGATTCCATTCCCCCAGAAATTCGTTTATTGTTGAGAGTAGTTTTCGTTACCCTGTTTTTTTTTTTTAATTATTCCAAATTAATTTGAAACATCTTGAGGTATATATGGTACATTGTTGAGACACATTGACCCTGGTCTATCAGTTGAGATCATTAAGTCTTGAGACTTGGCTACACGTAGGGTCTAGGATACCAGAGGTGATGATGCATCCACATTTTGTGAAAACTATATTTTTTACACTTATGTAAATATTTGGGAATAAGTTTTATTCAAAAATTAAAAGCATGTCTAGAATTTCTGACTTAGTATCTCTGAGGTCTACGATTGGAGAGATCTATTCCTTCTCAATTTGTTTATTGCTTTCAATCATGAGCTAAATTTCATGCTTTAAAATATATGGGAATTTGCAGAAAGCTGAAAGCAGCAACCCATGTCTAGGTCATGTTATCTATGTCCTTAAATGTACAGTCAAAGTATCATCATCTGGAGAAAACAGAAAAACTTTAAACAAGTTAAAGAAAAAATAATGTAGGCAAATGTGTCATCTACCT
This sequence comes from Mus caroli, assembly GCF_978045245.1. Classification (NCBI taxonomy): domain Eukaryota; kingdom Metazoa; phylum Chordata; class Mammalia; order Rodentia; family Muridae; genus Mus; species Mus caroli. The sequence continues at coordinate 42,586,749 of NW_028227259.1, forward strand.
TTAATTGGTAACATTTTCAGAGATTAGAGCCATACAGAGATGAACATCTGAACATATAATGAGGAATTACCTGCAGCACATAAAAGAAAGAGTTCTTCTTCTTAGAGACACCTTATACTTCAGATGGGGGGACTAGAAGACCTCATGCAAGCTTTTTAAAAAGTGAAGCCACCAACAGTCCTACACTGGTGTGATGCCTATGAACCATATCACTAAATTCTTTGGCAAGATAACCCTTTAAATACAGTAATGTGATGAAACCATTGATGATAATCAACAGATCTTTAATTAGTCTGAAGATCCCCATTCAGCAAACAAGAAATCATTTCTCATGTTCGAAAATTAGCCAACTGTCTATAGTTCAAAGAACTTGCATTCCTCATGGAGTTTCCTGGAGCTAGTGATTTGTGCATATTGAAGCTCAGCAAATTAATTTTATATTTAAAGATCATGTTCTTTTTTCTAGTGCTTGTCATTCACCATGAAGATATTAATGGAGCTACATGTGGCTAAGTGAAATTTACAACCAAGTTGGCCTGAGTTAGTAATATAACAACCATTTTATTTTAAGGAATAATAAAATAGGCATCAGAGTTAAGCAAATCATAGTAATGGCTATAATTAATAATATATCTACAGTATCCTTGACCCAAAATTACAAATAGATGATGAAAATGTAATGATTATAATAATATTGTAATCACAGTGAATGAAAATTTCCATTCATTCCATAGCCTCTGTTCCCTTTGACCCAAATTCCTTTCTAAATTATTTTATTTCCTAGCTATATGATCTTTGTCTTGACTTCTCTCTTGGCAAGGCTTTATCCACACAGCCACAAAACCCAAGTAGAAGAAGATCTAAATATATTCTATTCTCTTGTCGCATTATGCATTAGAAATGGAAATAAAAGCAAAGAGAGATTAGGGATGTGGAAGTAAAACAAATTCATCCAAAACAACATTTGCAAAAAGAAATAATTTGACTATTTTGGAATATAGCTGATCATCTACTGGAAAATTGAAATGGAAAACCCTGTGACAAAAAGGAGCATTCTTCTAAATTTTGAATCTAATGAGGGATTGGACACAGGTGGTAACTCACACCTTCTTAAAATAATATTCTTTGGAGTTTTCAGGCATCTTTTTAACCATTTTATTAATTGATTGTAAAACAAACTTTATGAAAAATGTTGCTACTTAATCCAAACTTTGAGAGTCTAAGAAAATAGCATTTGAATCCTATTCACATATGGTCATTAATATTTAATGACAATATAGCACAAAAATGTATAAACAACTATGTTGGTGCTGAAATAAGCTAGAAACACAACAGTAGTTCTTTTCTTTTTTCTGTCATTAGTTGAGAGATAACAGAAGGTAAAGCATTCTGTACTACTTTTCCTACATTTTACCTAGATTCATTTCCTAGTATATATTACCTACACCTTATACGGACACTCTAATAAACAATATTGACATTCTCTTCACCTTTGCCCCGTTCAACTTTTGTTTTGTTTTATTGATTTAAGTTTTATTGCATTATGATGAGAAAAGATACATAATTTCAATTTATCTGAACTTGTTAACATTTAAAAGCATATTTTGAGTAAATAGACTTACATCACACTCTTCCTTTTGTACCCCAACTCCTCCCAGAGAACTCCCTTCAAAACCTGCAACACTTTTTGCTTTTTATCATATTCTTTAAAAATTTATAAACTATTGTATTAAAAATGAGTATTATAAACTTTGCTTGATATAAAATAACAATCCATTGAACAGTTTCATGTAGATGCTTGTCTACAGCAATACCGAAAATACATACTTTTTCTCAATATAAATTTTAAATAACTATAAATTTATTAACTGTATGATATTTTAAAATAATATACCACTATTAGTTTGTTGTTGTTTTGTTTTGTTTTGTTTTTTGAGACAGGGTTTCTCTGTATAGCTCTGGCTGTCCTGGAACTTACTTTGTGGACCAGGCTGGCCTTGAACTCAGAAATCCACCTGCCTCTGCATCCCGAGTGCTGGGATTAAAGGTGTGTGCCACCACGCCCAGCCACTATTAGTTCTTTAATGAACATAAATAAAGTCTTTTTCTTTGTTTAGTTTTTAGTAGAGCTTAAAATCTTGGTTCTTACTGTGATATAAACACAAAAAATATCAATTTTTGCACATTGGAGTTCATTGTAATAAGGTTGTACTTCAATGTCTCTCATATCACCAAAGAATTTTACCTCCAAGTTAGATAAGCTAAGAGTTGACAGTTCTGCTGCACCAAGGAATGAAGTGTAGGTACGATTTTTGTATACAGATTTCCTGCTATGGTCAAAGATGTTTGACTTGAGTGATTGTTGTCATTCTCAGCTCACAGGTTACATTCACTTATAAAATGGTGTGTGTATTAAGATGATCTATCCAATGAAGTCATTCATCAACTGTTTCAATGAAGAATGGTTCTGCTTGGAGGGTGGCACAGACATTAGGTGAGGCTAAGATTCTAGTGCATTGGCTGTGATGATTTTGAAAAGCATTCATCTCAGAATAAGTGTAACTTATAAAGTCCTCTTCTTCAAAATTGATGTAATGATTTTAAATATCAAGCAAAGCCTTCAGTATCATTCTTTGTTGTTCTCTTACAAGTCACCACCCAAATTAATTGTCTACATTTCTGTTGACTGTATAAATAATTTTGAAATATGTAAGCTGTTCTGAAAACCATAGTATAGTGTAAAAACATCAAATAAACAACCCTACCAATAGAGAGGCTGAGAATGGAGAAACATGATTTCAAGACCATTATGTGGCACACAGCAAAACCCTGTCACTTGCAAATAAGCAGAAGTATATATGAGTTGCACAATATTGGACATATTTCTCCCATTACCAAATTAGAGAGACCACTGGATGACAACTGACAAATTTCTAATTCCTCATATTTTTGAATTTCAATTGATTAGGATATGTTGGTAATATTAATTTTCATATTCAGAGATATTAAGGAAAAGTGATTGCTACTTCCTGTTAATTTTCTTGTTAGAGGTGGAATTATGTTTGTGTGGTTTGTTGAAAGATTACTTTCTTGCTTCTTCTAGGGTGTAGAGTCACTCCTTGTGTTGGTGTTTCACATATATTATCCTTTGAAGGGCTGGATTTGTGGAAAAATATTGCATAAATTTGTTTTTGTCATGGAATATCTTGTTTTCTCCATCTATGGTGATTGAAAGTTTTGCTCGGTATAGTAGCCTAGACTGGCATTTGTGTTCTCTCAGGGTCTATATGACATATGCCTAGGATCTTCTAGCTTTCAAATGCTCTGGTGAGAAGTCTCCTGTAATTCTGATAGGTCTGCCTTTATATGTTGATTGAACTGTTTCCCTTAATGCTTTTAAAATTCTTTCTTTGTTGTGAATTTGGTGTTTTGATTATTATGTGATAGGAAGAATTTCTTTTCTAGTCGAGTCTATTTGGAGTTCTGTAGGCTTCTTGTATGTTCATGGGCATCTCTTTCTTTAGGGAAAGTTACGGAAGTTTTCCTCTATAATTTTGTTGAAGGTATTTACTGGCCCTTTAAGTTGGGAAGCTTCACTCTCTTTTATACCTATTATCCTTAGGTTTGGTCTTCTCATTGTATCCTGGATTTCTTGAATGTTTTAGGTTAGGAGCTCTTTGCGTTTTGCTTTTGTTTTTGCTTTTGTTTTTTTCCACTGTTGTGTCGATGTTTTCTATGGTATCTTCTGCATCTGAGATGCTCTCTTCTATTTCTTGTATTCTTTTGGTGATGCTTGCATCTATGACTCCTGATCTCTTTCCTAGGTTTCTAACTTCCAGGGTTGTGTTTTTTTTTTTTTTTATTTCTTTATTGTTTCTAGTTCCATTTTGAGGTCCTGGATGGTTTCATTCCTTTCCTTCGCCTGTTTGTGTTTTTCCTGTAATTATTTAAGGGATTTTTGTGTTTACTCTTTAAGGGCTTCTAGCTGTTTACCTGTGTTCTCCTGTATTTCTTTAAGGGAGTTATTTATGTCCTTAATGTCCTCTATCATCATCATGAGAAGTGATTTTAGATCTGAATCTTGCTTTTCAGTTGCGTTGGGATATCCAGGACTTCCTATGGTGGGAGAATTTCTTTCTGATGATGTCAAGTAGCCTTGGTTTCTGTTGCTTATATTCTTATGCTTGCCTCCTGCCATCTGGTTATCTCTAGTGCTACCTATCCTGGCTATATCTGACTGAAGCCTGTCCTTCCTGTGATCCTGGTTGTGTCAAAACTACTCAGTCAAGCTGTCTCTGTGATCCTGTGATTCTGTGATTCTGTGATCCTGAGGTTCTGGATATGTCTGATCTCCTGGGAGTCAAGCTGCCTTTGGGACCCTGGGAGATCCTGGTGTGACCAAGCTCCTGGGATGCTGTGATACTGTGATGTCAGGCATGTTAAGAGTACCTGGGAGTGGACCTTCCTCTGGGTGTTGTGGGGCTGGCTGCGGAGTTTGTGCCCAAGGTCTGCCCCATTTCAACTGTTGTATCACAAATATTACAGTGACTTTGACCTGTAGAGTTCTGCTCCTAAATACCAAAATCTATGTACTTTTTTGAGTTCATGTCACATTACAGGCAATAGAAAAACTTATAAATGGGCTGTGAAATCAGATGCAATTTGGATTTGCCAAACAATGCAATAAAATATATATTCTGTGAGACTCATATATTTGTCAGCGATATTCATATAAATGTAACCTATTATATATATTTAATTTATATTATACATATATAATAATCATAAACATATGATATGATATTTATTATAGGAAGTTGTAGTTTGTGATTATGAGTATTAACTTTGTCTTATGTTGCTCTGACAAAATAGCCTGACCTAAAAACAACTTAGGTAAAATTGTATTTAGCTTACTGTTACAGGATATAAGCCATCATTTTGACTATGTCATAGTGTTTGGCACTTATGACAGTTGGTCCTAGTACATTTATAGTCATAGGCAGAAAGACGCATGCACCCATGCTTCCTGTTTCTTTGCTCTCTACTATCATTCCCCTGTCTCATTTAATTAAGGACACAGCACCTGGAAATGATGCTGAGTTCTCCTACATCAATTACCAATAAAGACATTCCCCTACAAACATGCCTAAAGGCTAGTCTCATCTAAATAATTCCTCGCTGAGACTCTTCTCTTTGTGATTCTATGTTGTACCAAGTTGACTAACCAGCACAGGAATAAAGTTGTCTGATCTTCAAGTCAGAGAGACTATGAGTGTAAGTGATATTATTTGTTCTCATCCGAGCATGCTAGCATCAAATCAGCTGACATTATAAAATGCAGTCTTAAAAATGATAAGAAATGTCAGCAGTGAGGCAGAAGCAGAAGAGGGGTGTGATTCTGATCTTCTCCAATTTTTATGTACTCAAATCCTAGTAAGAATGAACCACTCATACTCACAGACAGGAGTGTGATATCCTTTTTTTTTAATTCCATTAAGTCCATTAATTGTAATCTCCTGTAGATACACTTCAACCACACCAAAAATAATACCAAACCAGACATCTGAGCATTGATTGATCCAGACAAGTTGACCTACCAAATTAACCAACATGGTTTCCATTGCTCAGGTTTCTGTTTCTTTTCTTTCTTTACATAACATCACACTGAAACACCTCTTTAAGTTAGCTCAGTAAGTTGAAAACCCACTTTATAAATACCTAGAGTTTTAACTATGCTTTGTCTACTGTATTATTTCCTGCAAACATTGTCCCTAAATAAAACGTAGGTATCTACCATTCCACTAATAAAAAAGGAAGAAGAAAATGTCTGAATAAATAAAGCAAGTCATGTCTAGAATTTTTATCAGTAAGTAAATCATTTTAAATATAAGTATTGAAATTATTTTTTTCTCACTGTTTTTATTTCATTTAACACCACCAGTCCTTATGGAATTGTTTGGTCCCAAATCCCCATTTCTGACATCACCATCCTACGATAAATTGACCACATCTTGCTCTGTGTCACACTTGCATCATAACTAGTTTACCTGCTCTTGTTTGTGCCCTCTATGGCATGTCTTCCAGATAATAAGAGAATAAAGGAAATGTAAACAATTAAACCAACACTTACTTTCAAACCACTTACTTTGACTCATAGTTATTGGACTAAAGTTAAGTTCTTTATTTTTATCTTCAGTATTACAAATCGACCCCTACTACCTGACTTCTGCCTGTAACATGCCATTGCAACATTGATAGTGTCATGTTTTCACACTTTCTTTGTTCTCTTTTATAGGTCGTTGTTGCTGCTGCTGTTGCTTCTTCCTTTCCCTGTCCCTCTTCCTCTTCCTATCTTTCCTCCTCATCATCCTCTTGTTCTTGTTCTTCTTGTTCTTGTTCTTCTTGTTCTTGTTCTTCTTGTTCTTGTTCTTCTTGTTCTTCTTCTTGTTCTTTTCCTTCTCCTTTTCCTCCTCCTCCTCCTCCTCCTTCTTCTTTCTTCTTCTTCTTCTTCTTCTTCTTCTTCTTCTTCTTCTTCTTCTTCTTCTTCTTCTTCTTCTTCTTCTTCCAGCATAAACAGAGTAGCTCATGAAAGCCCACCAGGTCCTGAGAAACTATTGGTGAGCGACAGCTCCCACAGAGGGAGAGTCAGTTTTCTTCAGGGAGGTGGCTCCTGAACTCATGCTTCAGTAGATGGTTCCACAACCATGTTAAATAAGTGGACTCAGTATGTTTAGAGAAGTGTACATGATGGTGGAAGTGAAGGGAGAATTGATCTGATCAATATACACTGTGTGTATGTATGAAAGTATTAAAGGATGATGTTAAAAGATAGTATTTTTTACTTGCTATAGTTACTTACAAAAAGTGAGTCTGAAATGATAAAGCATTTTAAAATGCTCTCTGATTTTCTTTTGTCTTCCATTCCATTCTCAGAGTTTGACATAGCTTCAGGAACAATGTGAGTGCTCAATAAAATCTGGAAACTTTCTTTAAAATTAGAAATAAATTGTCCTTTGTTTCTAAAATTACACTGCATATTTGAAGAGGAACATCATGTCCAAGTCTCTACAGAATTTTTGTCATATTTAAAAGGCTTCTAATTTTAGCCATGTTTCTAAATGGCATGATTTTGTTGGCTTTAATTTTTAAAACCGAAGCTTGCAATAAGCAGAGAAGGAACTCAATTAAGCATAGCCCCCAGTGCAAATATTTAATTCCATTCTTATCACTTTGCCATTAATAAGGCAATCACCCACGAATGGGGGATTGATCATTAACACTTGGGATGATAATTGTGAAATGATGAAGAAAAGATACTGCAATGATGTTATAGTTTGAATGTGAGATCCCATCCACCAGTTATAGCTCATTTACAGTGAAAATTTGTCCCCCTGCTACAATCAACAAGCCTTAGAAACAGACTACATAAGCAATACACTGTTTTATATATGTAAAGAAAATTAATGGATCATAAAATTAAGGGTTTTGAGGAAATGGATAAACAGCTGACAAGTACTTGGTAATTTAGCACATATCATTAATTACTTATTCCTTGTAATTATGCATAAAATTAAAATAATTTAGTAATAATAGTAATTCTTAACATTCACATCCTATTTATGAGTTTTCTATTTTCTGCTAGTAAACTAATGCTATCAAAGGAATGATTGCATTTGACACTGTAAGGCAGACAGATTAGATATGACCCAAACATTTCAATACAAAGCATGCAAAGTCTACCTTAGATTAGAATAAATATCTACTTTTGTAAGTTCATCTTATTTATTCCCATTTCATTGTCCTTATAATTTTTTTTAGGCGAGTCAGATTTAAACCTCACTGCCACAGTATACACATGAGACCGAGAGGCTTTTAATGAAGCAGAATTAGCTAGGATGTTATAATTAAAGAGCAAGAGTTACATTACTAGCAATGTTTAATATGAGTAACAGTTCATCTAATTGTTTAGGCAATTTTCATCATTGTCTCATACATTCCCACAGTCCATGTATTCTAGAATCTTCAACAATAAACACAAGGTAAGTAGCATTATTGTTTTACAGAGGAAACAGGCAACACAGAAAGGTCAGGCTGTTCTCCTGACATCACACAGCTGGAAATGTGCAGAAGCAGCCATAAACAGATCTCATGAGCTGCATTCCATTGCGTTTCAAAACAACTAAATCTGTATTATGCACAGTATGTATAAATATTTTAAAACAAGGTGATCTAAGTCCTTCCTCTGACTCTTCATCTATGTAAATTCAGGCAACTCCTTGGCCTGTTAAATAAAATACATTTCCTTATTTACAAAACTAGAGATAAAACAGAAGGTGTTGTGGCCCGACAGCATCTTTCACTTTGGTGCCCAGTTCCTTTCCAGTGTCCACATATTTGAGTAGTCATTGCACTTACAAGACTCACAGGAGTTACTACTTCCTGTTTCTCAGCTGAAAAATGACTGTGTCACCCTAATAAAAGAGATTCAGCTTCAAGTGTGACTCCATTGTCAGCAGTGGCACATGATCTTCCACTGTTGCTTTTGTCAACAAAGTATTATCATGTTCTAGGTGACTTTGCTAGAAGGAATACATGTAGTTTTCATTCTCCTTGCCTTGAGCATCAAGGGACCTAAAATATTCCAAGAGACACATGCATGAGTAGAGTTGAAGAGTAAGTCAGCTGACATACTGGCAGAATAGCCATGAAATGGGGATGCGTGCAGCCAAACATCGGACTGAGCACGTGGACCTCAATGGAGAAGTTAGGGCAAGGACTGAAGGAAATGAAAGGGTTTGCAACCCCATAGAAAGTACAACAATATCAACCAACCAGACTCCCCAAAATCTCTCAGGAACTAAACCACCAACCACAGAGTACACACTGGGGGAGCCATGGCTCCAGATGGATATCTCATCCAGAGGATGGTCTTATCTAGCATCAATGGGATAGGTGTCCCTTGGTCTCGTGGAGGTGTGATGAACCGACATAGGGAAATGATAGGATGCTAAGACAGTAATGGGTGGGCAGGTGGGGGAGCACCTTCATAGAGGCAGGGGTAGGGGAGGGGAAAAAGGGGTTTTTGGAGGGAAACTGGGAAGGGGGATAACATTTGAAATGTAAATAAATAAAATAACCAATAAAAATATGAGAAAAAAAGAACAATTAAATATGCCATGTTCTAAGCCTGATTGTATGGCAAAAGAATGACATGTGTTTCTGGCATTTTATTCAATTGAAATTTTCTGTTATTTTTAGTTCTTGCCTCAGCTAGTACATTCATTCCAAAGAATAAAATGAAATGACTCTTTGACATGCAGAGAGAGAGAGAGAGAGAGACAGAGACAGAGACAGAGACAGAGACAGAGACAGAGAGACAGAGACAGAGAGAGACAGAGAGAGACACAGAGAACTGATAAAACTACCAGCTCTCCAAACCTCAAAGATGGATGGAAGGTGTCAGCAAAGGGAAGAGGGAAGAGCAGAGCCAAGGGCATGAATAAATTTTGTCTAGTATTCTCTGGTCTCTTTCTACATTTACTTCAGCTGGCCTCCTAGTCTAAAACACCTTTGTCTTTTACCTAACCAAAAGGCCACCACAGAGCCTCCATTCAATTTAGTTACTTATGCATCTACATAAACATAGCAAGACCATTATCTAATTAAATCCTATCTATAAGTCCCTGTGGTAGTGGAGGAAGATCTAAATATGTCCTACAAGACCCAGAAAGTTGGATCAAAATTTTCTAATTTATCAGCTCTTGTAAGTGTCAGAATATGATGACATTTATTTCTATTGTATGGAGGTCATAATTCCTTTTTGTCCAGACACTTCATTTCTGTAATGCTATTTATTTGCATAAGAAATATTGATCCATTGGTATTCTTTCATCTCTTATTCATCTTCTACCAGGTTCCTTTCTTCCTTGATATATCCATTGTCCCAGAAGTACCAATTCTAGCAAGACTGTGTTCTGTGCCTCCAGAGGCAAAATACCTTGTAACGTATGCAATTCTCCAATCAGAGTAGAAGTCAAAAGATAAGCTTAAACAACCTCTGGATACTTCTGGCATAACAGATTACCCAGAAGGAGAAAAAAATTGGGAAACGTGGTAGAAAAAGACTTCATAAATATAAATACCGGCAAGATATGGACTTTATAGACATCAATACTAGGTTCTCTCACTGAGTGACAAGCAGAACCCTTTTCTTTACTTACACAAAATATAGCAACTGCTGAATCAGAAGGGCAAATGGAAACTATTTCTCCTTCTGGCCCTGAACACACACACTGACCTACATCAGTCAGGCATAGTCATAAGCCTGCAGGAACAGGCATCTCCTACTACAGTGTACTAAATATGGACTAAAGCGGATAATTCAAGCTAAAAGTAGAAGAGGACATGGGCTCCTGTCTGTCAACATGTGTAATAAATATCATCCAGAATTCCTTTTCTTTAACATATTCCATAGTATCCAAGAGGCATGGTCAACATATATTTGTTCTTCCCATAATATTCCCACCTGTTTAGATTCAATGCAGAATAAATACTTTAAAATGTTCATTAGTTCATGAGGTATTGTGTGTTTGACAAAATTCCTTGCTTTAAGGAAAGCTGTGATCTGTTTTGCTCATCATGAATGTTACCGGACAGAACATGACACAACGCAGAGACAAATCATTCCCCTAGACAAATGGTATGTCAGATATAATATTAGGCATGGTTCTGCAAAGCCACAAACCAATATAAAGCATATATATATATAATTTTTTCTGGCATTATGTGTATTGTGAAGTGGGAGCTTGCCTATGTGCAGAAGTTAGATGATAACTTTGTGAAATCAGCTCTCTCTGTCCTGTCCTTTCTCTTTTCTGTGGACTATGGGAATCAAACTTAGGACACAAGGCTGGCATAGCGAGTGCATTTCCTCAATGAGACATCTACTAGATAAGAGAAGAGGATTTAGTAAATTAGCCTACATGATAGGATCTATAGGTAATCAATCAATGGTTATCTTCATGTTCTACAGGCATGGAGCTTTATTGCTATGTAACCTAAAATCTGCAAGTATCAACAGTCACAATCTGTTGCTAAAATCTTGGAGCTCCCTAGAGAGACTGCATTCTTTGTCAATGAAAAACCACAGTGGTAAGCATAAGACACCATTGTTTAGCAAAAAAAAAAAAAAAAAAAAAAAAGAGAAGACATTGATTTTTCCTTGACATTAACATACTGTTAAATGTCCCTAGAGAAATACACAGACAACCACACACAACCACACACATAACCACACAACCACACACACACACACACACACACACACACACACATATATATATATATATATATATATATATATATATATATATATATATATTTTGGAGAGAGAGAGAGAGAGAGAGAAAGAGAAGTACACACACACACACACACACACAGCATAAAATGAGTCAATTAAATGTTGTCAAGTTAAAAATCTAGACTGACTATCACATGTGGGAAACATATCCTGGAGAATATAAAGAAAAAAGGAAAAGAGCCAGTAACAATGTGTATACAAATTTTGTGAACATTCATTTTGTGAGGACTCTGGGAAGTAGAAAAATTCCCCCAAAACAATCAGATTAACTGGTAGAATCAGAATAATGGCAGGAAACTTTTATGTTTTTCTGGAATAGAGATGGAGAAACTTGGAATTGCTTTGAATCTTGAAGTCACTGTAAAGACTTTCAGCACTGTTTCCCAAATGATTCAGAAATATCTCCTGAGACATGTAAATAGAAATGTGTTTCTTGACAGAGAAGAATGAGAAAGAACATCAGTGAATGGGAGTGAACATATGGCTCAAAGTATAGGCTAGTAAGTCTTCCAGTGACTGATGTTTAAGCTTTGTTACACCTCTGTAGAAGGATATTATTGGATTAGAATACTTAGCTACAAAGAATTTCCGTGACCTGTCAGCTAACACTTGAAAATGCTGGTTAAAATATGCTATAATAAGGCATTGTGCTAGACATTCTACTATGTTTTATTGAATTTTGACAACATCCCTTAGGATATTATTAGAAAAATAACCCGAGCAATGGATTAAAGACTAAAAAACACTGTGCATTACACAGCAAGTGAATAATAACATTCTGCATGGTATATAAGAAAATGCAGGAGAGGAAAAGTTAAGTACCATACTTAAAATCACATGTTATAATAATAATAATAATAATAATAATAATAATAATAATAATAATGACACTGAAGTTTGCATTGTTTTCCCTAAACTAGAGATACTGCCAAACATTATTCAGGTTGGATGCTGAAGTCTAAAGCTATGACAAGAGCTTAAGTTGGACGTCTAGAGGAGTGGATTTGTGTAGAAATCTTCTATGGATTTCTACAAAACCCTTGATTCTGTGCTATTGGCGACTTCTTACTCTTCAGAATTCAGGTGTAGATTTGTCATGTTTTCATGTAGATGAAACAATAGTTATTGAAAATTTCCCCATTTTTAAAGGTATACACAATTTCTGTAGATTGTAAAAATGTATTTTATTTTATTTTATTTTATTTTTAGCTTTCAATCAGACTTTCATGCTTCCGGGTGCATCATCTTAGTGTGGACTTCAGTCTCTTCCAGCTACTTTAAGAAATGGTCTTGATGGCCTAGTCGGCCATCACTGGAAAGAGAGGCCCATTGGACTTGCAAACTTTATATGCCCCAATATAGGGGAATGCCAGGGCCAAAAGAATGGGAATGGGTGGGTAGGGAAGTGGGGGGCGCTATGGGGGACTTTTGGGATAGCATTGGAAATGTAACTGAGGAAAATATGTAATAAAAATATTAAAAATTAAAAAAAAAAGAAATGGTCTTGAAATGACCTTATGATGACCAACAATAAAGTCTTTAAGATTTTTCAATCCATCCATTCAGGGAGGCACTTTTCATACTTTAATTGATTTGATTCATGGAACAACTATTTGCAACAGAGGCAACATGACCGATAATTATTTGTCAGATTTGAGGAATCTCAGAAGAGGCTTTGCCTTTGAGTTCATTGCTTTCTGCTTCTTGATGAGGTAGTTTTTCTAAACAGAGACAACACATATGAAAAGGAGACCAAAGGAGCCACTGCACTAGTGGTAAGAAGAAGAAGAACACTGTGGGATTTTGTTGGAATTTTGTTTTATTCAGATTCTTCAGTTCTAGATCATATTCATTTCTCACGTTTTCATGTTTAAGAACACAAGACCTCTTAATATTTCATTCATCTGCCTTATACATGATCACACATTTTCTTCTCACCTGATTGGCTCTCTTTTTGTAACTTACTTACCAAACACCTCTGTAATGAAGACATTGAAATCAAGGACGCTACAGTGAGTGTCTTGATGCAAATTCCATCCATATTTCTCACTGACTGTGTGAATTTTGGTATAGAAAACTAACACTTCTGAATTACAATAACTTCACAAACTCTGCATGGTATATAAGAAAATGCAGGAGAGAAAAAGTTAAGTACCATACTTAAAATCACATGTTATAATAATAATAATAATAATAATAATAATAATGACACTGAAGTTTGCATTGTTTTCCCTAAACTAGAGATACTGCCAAATATTAAATGAGATTATTACATATAGAACTTATTTAGAATGATATATCTTTCTCAATAAATTGCAAATATCTTCACCAATAATAACAAGGGCAATGGCTACAGTTATTAGTTCATATAATCCTTTATAATGAACCAAACCAGAGCAACAATCCTGATATAACTCCTTCCTCACTTGAAATGTTATTTAACTATCTGTATGACTTTTTTTTGTTGTTGTTGTTTTTGGTTTTTGGATTTTTTTTTCCAAGACAGTATTTCTCTGTGTAGCTCTGGCTGTCCTGGAACTCACTCTGTAGACCAGGCTGGCCTTGAACTCAGAAATCTGCCTGCCTCTGCCTCCCAAGCTCTGGGATTAAAGGTGTGTACCACCACTGCCCGGCTGTAGGACTTTCTTCAATCACTGAGTGGTCCTCCCTTGATTGTAGTCAACTACCGAGAAAGAGTAATTTAAAAGGCATCTTAGTGTTGTGTTCTTTATACATTGGTCAATAAAGACACAGAAAAAAGAACATACAAAGTTTCCTGCCTGTGACAAAAAATAGTTAATAGGAAAAGCCTTTGGTTGAATGTTAAAGGTAGCATACCTTTACATACTGAGAAGAATCTAGCTACATAAAATTCATAGAGGCAGCATCCAAAATAGGGAAGCAGCAATGGATAACACAGTGTCAAAGGCTGTTGGATGAAAAGGAAACCTATCTAGTGTTAGACCTGGTAGACCAGGATTAATGGAGTAAGAATTACTGGTAAGAGGACAGGCAGGAATAGAGAGACAGAATTGGGAGAATTTCTGATCTTGGCAAAGATTTGGATTTTTCTCCAGTAGTGTTAGATGGGTTGCAAGAAGTTTATTTGGAGGTGAAACATGCTTATGTTTATAACATCATAAAATCACTCTGGCTACTGGCTAAAGAACAGCTTGGAGAATCTAAGAGCATGAAGAGGTCACTGTAATGGGTTAGATGAGAAATGGCGGTGACTAGTGCTAGGGTTTTACTACAGACCCACAAATACACGATCTTCCATTCCTCTCAACTACCAACTGGTAATATAGCAACTCATGCTTTTTAAATTGTTCTTTTGGCAACTAATTTCATCTTTACACTTAGTAGGAATATGAATACTTCCTTTTAAAGAGCATTATGCACCCTATGGCAGAGGTAAAACTGTAAACGCAGGTGGAATTCAGCAGGACACCTGCTCTTTCTTAAGATCAGAATAGTCAAGAGACAGAAGGAAAAACAAGCCACTTTGTAACTCCTAACTACTTCTAATTTTATCATTGCAAAAAAATTATGCACATCAAATATAAAATATGCTTGTCAGCAAATCTATCACATATTCAACTTTTTCACAGAGCAGCTGATGTATAAAGCAGTTGGTCTTGTGCCATAAAAACTCTTAAGTGACTGGCTTTTGGCAAAAGTCACAAAAATAATCACATGAACCCTGCTGTCTTCCAAAGATCAAGTCTGCTTCATGCCAGCTTAGAGAGAAAAATTAAACATATAGCCAGGAATTTGATATTCTCTAGGAAGTCTAAATTTAGGGATAAAATATCCTGGGGTAATGATACATAAATATACATCTCAACTCATTATATTTTGCCCCCCAATGGACTGTTCCTTTGTACTCCTTGCTGCATGATGGTTAAAAGGACATTTAGAGGTCAGAGGCCTGAATGCCTCTATTGTCAATGTGACCTTCTCCAAGCTCCCTGGCTTCTCTAAGTCTCAGTCTCATATGTGTTAAACTGACAAAGTATTAATTATAGTGACAATAGTTAGCAGTTGTTTAGTGCACACTTTGCTCAGGACATCATCCTAATCCCATACACAGTTACTGCTAAATAGATGTGACTGCATGACAAGGCTACATTATAAGTATACAGTTTCATAAATGAAAAATACTAGGTAATGAGAAATGAAGAGTTGTCATTTTTTAATATTATCACAGCCTGTAAGTTTCAGAGCAAAGACTGAAGATCATGTGTAACAATTTTTGTTATTCTCTGTTCTACTCTAAACTTTCGTCTTGATTCTAGTTATTCCGATGCATTGCTATCAAAATTTTAAAAATACACTCACTACAAGGTACATGAGATTGTGCATGCAAAGCCAATTAATGTGATAAGAAATGTGCTTAGTACAATTCAGCATTAATAGCTTAGCTTTTAAACAAAAAGATCAAGATCGAACAGTATCTGTGTAGTCATGCTTAGTAAAGATTTATTTTTCACCAACATTTCAAGATTATTTAATATAGTCAGGAACTGTTTCAAGTATACTGACATATTAGTAACCAATACACTTAAAAATACATTAATGTGATAAGGGGGTAGGAAAGTATCAAACAATAATCTACAATGAAAATAAATATAGTTGCTGTTAAACTATAATAAGAGTCATAATGATGGACAGAGAGATTCTTCTATTTTTTATTTCTTTCTAGTATACACTTGCTTTATTAGGTACTAGGGGGATAAAAAAGTCATCAACCCATGTTACTAATTAAATTTATGTATTTGTAAAAGAAGACAAAGATAAAAGTTGCTCTTGTGGTCTTGTGGAATTCATTGTTCGATTTCATGGCTTTGTGTGTAAAACTGAAACTACTTTTCCTGCTTATGGGTTTGCTTTTACTTCAATAATGTCATCTTTTCTCCAAACTAAATGTAATTATGCTGGGTTTTTTGTTCTTTTGTTTTATTAGCTATTTTCTTAATTTACATTTCAAATGTTATCCCCTTTCCTAGTTTCCTCTCTGAAAGTCCCCTATACCCTCCTCCTGCCCAGACATAGAGACTCTTGAATGCCATGCCATATTGGGAAATGAGGACAAGTTGAAATGTACAATAGATTTAGGACTCATTGAATGAATATGATTATAGAAGAAAGCTTCCACAAAATGGATGCCAAGAACTATGCAGAGTACTAGAACAACAAAATAAATGACATCAAGGTATTTGAAGTGAGTGAAACAGAGACATTCCTTACACAGAGGCCAAAAATAAGTCAAATATCAGTGCTTGGACTAAAATTCATTTAATTAGAAGAAAAGATTGATGCCTTTGCAAGGTTGTAGATTCTGAGCTAAGAAACGTCTACAATGTTCTCAGTGAGCATCCTGGCTATTGTGGTGTCAACAGCTTAAAGGGACAAAAAGTGAATAGTGATGGCAATTTGAAGACCATTTGCCACATTGACCAAAACAATGGGCACTAGGAACAAAATATAATGGTGGGCAATAATACATTTCCATGGGCTGCTGAGTATACTTTCTAGGTTATAACAGGAGGGATGCCCAAAAAATCACATACAGCATGTGAAAGAAACAAAAGGCAGAGCTACACTAAAACATTTGTTTTCAGAATCAGGAAGTAATATCTATCACTATCACAATCAGGCAAGATGAGGTGACAAGAAAACTTGGGGAGATGCTTGAATGTTTATTTTTAATGGTTATTTACCATTTACAATAAATAACAGAGGTAATAATGAACAATATGATAAGGGCATTTAATGCTAAATAATTTTAAGATATGTTTTGTTTTATTAGGTCCTAAACAGTTTTCCTTGAATGATCTCATGCAATGCTAGGAATGAATCATATAACTTCAATATATTGTCTATGGATAAAACTAAGTCCAGTAAGATAAAGAATATGGTCCAAGGTGATACTTATTTTTTAAACAAAGCTAGGAGACAACATTAAACATATGGCTTCCAAAGCCTGAAATCTTGACTACTAAGATAAATAAATATGTAGATATAATTTTCTTAGATTCTTCCAAATTCTCTCTGTGGTTTTCCATAGCCTTTCATCATTCTTTGACATATCTAATGTCTTAGATTTTCATCTGACACCCAATTTTCTAATTTTGCCATTAAACATATAAAGAGCCAAAAGATCTTTATAAAATTTCCCAAGATAATTACATCATTACTTGGCTGTGAAATACATTGTTGCATCCACTTTATGTCTAGAATAGAAAAAACTCCAGTACTGAATGTGGAAGTTAAAGCCTGGTACTCAAACAAGGAGGCACACTCTTCTTTATTAACCACACCCATATAATCATGTTGTGCCCATGTTGAGAGAATGGAGCCTTATTATATGGCTCTGTTAAGGGACTTCTTGATCAAACAAGAATCATTTGCACTTATAGATGGTAGTTAAAATTTAATTTTAGATAAATAACAAATTTTATAAATATAACCCAAATCTTGTAATAAGCAATATTAATTATTATTTAAACTCAGATTTATATCTCTTATTTATATTTGCTAAATTCTGGAATTCCTGAACAGAAAGAAATGCCTATTGAGGTTTTGGGAAAACATTACCAATTTGGCAAAAAGAGGGAGTTTCAAGAGTATACAAGGCTTATCATTCTACTTATTTTCCTTCATGTTGTGAACACTTTTCTGTGCTACTAAAATGACAAAATTATTTGACTGTTGACTAAGGTTATAGCCAAGAATTGTGAGTCCTGTACATATTGAAAATGTCTGAAATTAATTTGTTCCTGTAGACCTCAACCAGAAAGCATGTTCTTCAGTAATACTTTCACGTGCTTTTTATGTGTAACTATATGCCTATAGACTACTATAGTTTTCCTCTTCTCAACTTGTGATTTGTTGAAGCAACAATAGAGAACCAAAGTACCAGGTCATGAGATGAGGCTACTATAAGAATCTGGATGATAATAAAGAAAATGTACCTATCCACACAGATGAAGTCTTTATATGGTTTAAAGTGGAATGATGTGGTTAGATGCTCTATTTGGCAGGATATTCTAGGGAATGGATATAGAATGGGTTAGAAAACATACTAGCGAACACCAGGAGACAATTGAAATGATATTAGTGTAGCCCATGGCAGGTATGATGGTCTCATGAATCATCATGGCAATAATTAATTTATAAATGTAGTAAGACTGGAAACTTAAGTAAGTAAGGGGAGATGTGAGCTTCTGAGTGTAGGAAACAATGATAAAGGAGGTACAATGGAGTTTTACTAGGTTGGGCATAAGCAAATAGATAAATAGAAAACTATTTATTGGGACCACAAAAATTGTTCAGTATAAGGTCTTGCTGGGGTCCAGCCTTGGCCATTCTTTCTTGAATTTATATTGAAGTAAGCCAAGAGAGGAGAGCAAACAGGGATGCAGGGGCAAAACTTGGTCTTGCAAGATATTTAGAGTTGCTATTTAACAATAAAATGTTTACCTATCTTAAGTCTAATTCACTTTGCTGCTTCAGCTCACCTGTTTGAGTTCATCTGAGGCCAGAAACTATAGTCTGTGACATCTTTTTTTTTTAATTAGGTATTTATTTCATTTACATTTCCAATGCTATCCCAAAAGTCTCCCACGCCCTCCCTCACCCACTCCCCTACCCACCCACTCCCTCTTCTTGGCCCTGGCATTCCCCTGTACTGAGGCATATAAAGTTTGCATGACCAATGGGCCTCTCTTTCCACTGATGGCCAACTAGGCCACCTTCTGATACATATGCAGCTAGAGACACGAGCTCCGGGGGTATTGGTTAGTTCATATTGTTGTTCTATAGGGTTGCAGATCCCCCCAGCTCCTTGGGTACTTTCTCTAGCTCCTTCATTGGGGGACCTGTGATCCATCCAATAGCTGACTCTGAGTATCCACTTCTGTGTTTGCTAGGCCCAGCATAGTCTCACAAGAGACAGCTATATCAGGGTCCTTTCAGCAAAATCTTGCTAGTGTATGCCATGGTGTCAGCATTTGGAAGCTGATGGATCCCTGGATATGGCAGTCTCTAGATGGTCCATCCTTTTGTCTCAGCTCCAAACTTTGTCTCTGTAACTCCTTCCATGGGTGTTTTGTTCCCTATTCTAAGAAGGGGCATAGTGTCCACACTTTGGTATTCGTTCTTCTTGAGTGTCATGTGTTTCCCAAATTGTATCTTATGTCTTGGGTATTCTAAGTTTCTGGGCTAATATCCACTTATCAGTGAGTACATATCGTGTGAGTTCTTTTGTGATTGGGTTACCTCACTCAGGATGATACCCTCTAGGTGCATCCATTTGCCTAGGAATTTCATAAATTCATTCTTTTTAATAGCTAAGTAGTACTCCATTGTGTAAATATATCACATTTTCTGTATCCATTCCTCTGTTGAGGGGCATCTGGGTTCTTTCCAACTTCTGGCTATTTTAAATAAGGCCGCTATGAACATAGTAGAGCATGTGTCCTTCTTACCGGTTGGAACATCTTCTGGATATATACCCAGAAGAGGTATTGCGGGATCCTCAAGTAGTACTATGTCCAATTATCTGAGGACCTGACAGACTGATTTCCAGAGTAGTTGTACAAGCTTGC
Organism: Mus caroli; assembly: GCF_978045245.1. Classification (NCBI taxonomy): domain Eukaryota; kingdom Metazoa; phylum Chordata; class Mammalia; order Rodentia; family Muridae; genus Mus; species Mus caroli. Next base: position 42,606,720 of record NW_028227259.1, read on the forward strand.
AATCCCACCAACAATGGAGGAGTGTTCCTCTTTCTCCACATCCTCGCCATCATCTGCTCTCACCTGAATTTTTTATCTTAGCCATTCTGACTGGTGTGAGGAGGAATCTCAGGGTTGTTTTGATTTGCATTTCCCTGATGATTAAGTATGCTGAACATTTTTTCAGGTGCTTCTCAGCCATTCGTTATTCCTCAGGTGAGAATTCTTTGTTTAGCTCTGAGACCAGTTTTTTTAATGGGGTTATTTGATTTTCTGGAGTCCACCTTCTTGAGTTCTTTATATATATTGGATATTAGTCCCCTATTTGATTTAGGATACGTAAAGACCCTTTTGCAATCTGTTGGTGGCCTTTTTGTCTTACTGACGGTGTCTTTTGCCTTACAGAAGCTTTGCAATTTTATGAGGTCCCATTTGTTGATTCTTGATCTTACAGCGCAAGCCATTGCTGTTCTATTCAGGAATTTTTTCCCCTGTACCCATATCTTTGAGACTTTCTCCACTTTCTCTTCTATAAGTTTCAGTGTCTCTGGTTTTATGTCTGTGACATCTTAAAACAGCATGGGATTAAGTAAAGGATTAATTGCCAGGGCTTTTTCTGTCTTGTCCCAAATACTTTCACTTGACTGGTTTCAGGGGAGGTAGGAAGCAATACATTTCTATTGAAACAGAAGAAGAAAGTCACCTTCACAGAAGGAAACACTTTTATACAAGCAAATATGGATAAACAAAAATAAATTCATGTATAGATTCATGCATACACATTCATACATCTCCATTCAACCAATTGTGCTCAGCTACATACATAGTTATCTCATAATTACATACGTATACAAGCCCATCTCAACTTGCATATGGAGCAAAAGACCAAGCAGCAATGCAGAAAGAGCTCACTTATTCTGAATTAAAAAATGAGCTACAGTTCTTACTGTGTAGAGAATGAAAAAGTTTCTAACCTTTTATAGCTAGATAAATTAAACCCAAGTCTGTAAGAAGAAAGTTTTGTCTTCTTGAGTAAGAACTAGCCTTTCTTGCTATTAAGAAAAGACTTGTTCTGTTTCACAGTAAGTATGCTTTGCCTGCTCTTTCTGCTTTCTCTGCAGCTTCTATTTTCCTCTTTACCTCTGCATTCTCCATACTGCTGTCTTATTTTTTCTATTAATAATTTTATTCATTACATTTAAATCGACATCCCTTCCACAAACACCCCATCCAATCCCCTTCCCCTCATCTTTGCCTAAATGAGGATGCTCTTCCACCCACTCACACCTCACCGCTCTAGCATCCCCATCACTGGGGCATCAAGTCTTCACATGATCAAGAAAGTCCACTCCCATTGATGTAAGATGAGGCCATCCCCTGATACATATGTATCTGGAGCCATGGATCTCTGCAGGTATGCTCTTTGGTTGGTAGTTTAGTCTCTGGGAGTTCTGAATGGCTCAGTTAGTTGATATTGTTCTTCTTATGAGGTTGCAATCCCCTTCAGCTCCTTTAATCATTCCCCTAGAGCTCCCATTGGTGTTCTGAGGCTCATTCAAATTGTTAGTGTGAGTATCTGCATCTGTATTAGTCAGGTGCTTGTAGAACCTCTCAGGAAACAGCCATATTAGGCTCCTGTAAGCAAGGCTTCTTGGCATCAGCAACAGAGACAGAATTTGCTGTCTGCAGATGGAATAGATCCCTAGACAGGGCATTCTCTGGATGGCCTTTCCTTCAGGCTTTGTTCCATTTTTTGTCCCTGTTTTTTCTTTGGACAGGAACATTTCTGGGCTAACAATTTTGAGATGGATGGGTGGCCCCATCACTCAACTGGAAGCCCTGCCTACTGAGCTACTGAATGTGACCTCTAGTGCTTCTATCTCCCTTTTGCTTCATATTTTGGCTAAATAAGTAAACTCGAAGCATCCATACTTTGGTCTTCCTTCTTCTTAAGCTCCATATGGTTTGTGGGTTTTATTCTGGGTATTATGAGCTTTTGGGTTAATATCACTTATCAGGGAGTACATACCATGGGTGTTCTTTTGGGTCTGGGTTTCCTCACTTAGGGTGATGTTTTCTAGTCCCATTCATTTGCTTAAAAATTTCATGAAGTCACTATTTTTAATAGCTGAATAGTACTCCGTTGTGTAAATGTATCACATTTTCTGTATCCATTCCTCTGTTGAAGGACATCTGGGTTCTATTATAAATAAGGATATGAACATAGTGGAGCATGTGTCCTTGTTATATGTTGGAACATCTGCACAGGAGTGGTATAGCTGGCTCCTCGGGTAATATTATGTCCAATTTTCTGAGGAACAACCAGAGTGATTTACAGAATGGTTATGCCAGGTTGCAATCCCACTAATAATGTAGGAGTGTTTCTTTTTCTCACATCCTCTCCAGATTCTATTGTCACCTGAATTTTTTATCTTAGCCACTCTGATTTGTGTGAGGTGGAACCTCAGGGTTGTTTTGATTTGTATTTCTCTGATAACTAAGGACGTTGAAAATCTTTAAGTGCTTCATACACTTGGGATTCCTTAGTTGAGAATTCTTTGTTTAGCTCTGTACCCTATTTTTAAATAGGATTATTTTGTTCTCTGGAGTCTAACATTTTGAGTTCTTTGCATATTTTGGAAATTAGCCCTTTATCAGATGTAGGGTTGGTAAAGATCTTTTCTCAATCTGTGGATTGCCATTTTTTTCTATTGACTGTGTCCTTTGCCTTACAGAAACTTTTCAATTTTATGAGGTCCCATTTTTAGATCATTCATCTTAGAGCATGAAGCATTGATCTATTTAGGAAATGTTCACATGTGCTGATGTATTCTAGAACCTTCTCAACTTTCTCTTCTATTAGATTCAGTGTCTCTGGTTATATGTGGAGGTCCTTGATCCACTTGGATGTGAGCTTTGTATAAGGAGATAAAAATGGATCAATTCACATTATTCTACATGTTGACCTCCAGTTGAACCAGCACCATTTGCTGAAAATGCTATCTTTTTTCCCACTGGATGGTTTTGGGTTCTTTGTCAAAGTGACCACAGGTGTATGGATTTATTAACAGGTGTTCAATTCTATTTCATTTGTCTACTTGATTGTCTCTGTACCAATACCATGCATTTTCTATCACTATTGCTCTGTAATAAAACTTGACTGAGGTGGTAATTCCCCCAGAAGTTCTTTTATTATTGATAATGGTTTTTACTATTCTGGATTTTTTGTTTTTCCAGATGAATTTGACTTTCTCTCTCTCTCTCTCTCTCTCTCTCTCTCTCTCTCTCTCTCTCTCTCTCTCTCTCTCTCTCTCTCTCTGAAGAATTGAGTTGGAATTTTAATGGGATTGCATAAAACCTATAGATTGCTTTTCATAAGATGGCTATTCTTTACTATGTTAATCCTGTTAATCTATGAGCACAGGAGATCTTTCCAGCTCTGATGTCTTCTTCTAGTTCTTTCTTCACAGACTTGATGTTTTTGTCATACAGATCTTTCACATTTTGTTTAGAATCACAAATTATTTGGTTGGATATTTCATAGTATTTGTGACTTTTGTGAAGGGTGCTGTTTCCTTGATTGCTTTCTTAACAGATTTATCCTTTGAGTAGAGGAACGCTACTGAGTTGTTAGAGTTAATTTCATATCCAGCCACTTTGCTGAAGTTGTTTATCAGCTGTAGGGATTTGATGGTAGAATTTTTGGAGTTGATTATGTATACTATCATATCATCTGCAAAAAGTGAAATCTTGAATTCTTCTTTCCCAATTTGTATTCCTTTTATCTTCATTTTTTTTCTAATTGCTCTGGCTAGAACTTCAAGTACTATATTAAATAGATAGGGAGAGAGTTGGCAGCCTTGTCTTGTCCCTGATTTTAGTGAGATTGCTTCATGCTTCTCTTCATTTAGTTACATGTTGGCTATTGGTTGGCTGTATATTGCTTTTATTATATTTCAGTATGGGCCTTTAATTCCTAATCTCTTCATTACTTTTAACATGAAAGGGTATTATATTTTGACTATCTTAATTGTTCAAGTTGCCTTAGAATTTTGAGTTATTCTACTCTGCATTCTTCTGATCCTTCTCCTCTAGCTCTGATGTATGTCCTTGCTCTCATTGCTCTCAACTTCAATAGCCTCTGTTCCAATGCTTTTACTACCAATGCTATGACTTCCTATGTCGTTTTCTCTAGACTTTTGTACCTTTCCTAGGAGAATTGATCACATGGTTTATCCAAGCATCCCTTTATATGTTTACAAAAGTTGACTAAATGTTAAAACATAAATTCAAATCATAAACTGAATAAGAAATTTGCAACAGATAATGTTTACATGCATATTCATTAAGTGTAATTATCTAGATAAATATTCATTATCTGTCACTGGCTTAATAGGCTCATTGAAAGTTATAGACCATAATTTTTGTGACTAAGTCATTAGTGAAGATTTGTGTAGATAAGCTCAGTCAATAGTATATCTTCTCTCCTTGCACCTACAGTAAATCGTTAGTTCTCTTTTTATAGCCTTTTGTTAATTGTTATACAACCTTTTTGAATGTGTTCTAACTTGTAAATATATCCTTGCTATCTCAGAAGCAATTAACTCATGACACTTGAAGACTGGCAGAGTTCCCATTGCAGTTTTGACATCAGAAATGACTTAATACCAGACCTGTTATAAATGATCTTAATCATTACTAATATAATTATAGGAATTCTTATAAAATCATCATTAATAATTAAGAAATAATCTATTTGTTTATATAACATCACTATAATATAGTACATCTTTGCTGTTCTAGAGAAATCTGCACAAAAGGGTGGGCTAATTCATAGTGAGAAATGTTTATATATATATATATATATATATATATATATATATATACAGGAAAAGTATGAATTGATAGCAGGAATATTTCCTTAGACATAATTTCATTGATCTTGCCTAAAGAAGCATATCTGTCATTAACTTTACAGTCTATGGCAGAGTGATCTCAGGAAGATTACCTGTGAGTTTTTAGCTTTTCCATGATGGTTTCTGGCAAGTTCTGGTTTAGAAGCTTGGCCAATATTCAGAATAATTTCTCTTAACATAATAGTGAGATACTTAAGGAAAGCTATTCAGTAGGTATACGGATAAGAGTGTCTGAATTTCGAGTTTTGTGTAATTCTAGAGGGATATAATCAGTATGTACTAGCTAACATCCACCATTTTAGGGCACTGAAGTGAAGCATTTGAGCTAGAGAATGTTGACTGTGAAGACACTAATCTTGAAAAGAGACATTCACCGTGGAAACTCATTCTAAACAGGCTAGATATATGAAGTTAAAGGTCATATCTACAGAACTACCTGGCTTTAGAAATAGTATTAGAATTAGTGGTATCCATTTGGTCATGTGTGATTTTTTTACTGTTAGAATCACGCTATAAAGGAATTGGATTTGCAACCATGTAGGTGCAACAACATTATGAACTAACCAGTACCCTGGAGGTCTTGACTCTAGCTGCATATGTATCAAAAGATGGCCTAGTCGGCCATCACTGCAAAGAGAGGCCCATTGGACACATAAACTTTATATGCCCCAGTACAGGGGAACGCCAGGGCCAAAAAAAGGGAATGGGTGGGTAGGGAAGTGGGGGAGAGGGTATGGGGGACTTTTGGGATAGCATTGGAAATGTAATTGAGGAAAATATGTAATAAAAATTTTTTTTTAAAAAATTGGGTGTTGATAATTATAATAGATGACTGAGTTACCATAACATATCAAATATTATTTAACACATTATGTTGAGCAATGTCAACCAGTGATACAAAATAAGAATAAATTAAGAGAACTTAGAAATATCTCAGTCATATAACAGAATGCTTTACTTCACTTTCTAGTTTTGGTTTAGTAAGAAATTGCTACTTACCTTGATTTTCTTAATGTCATTTGCTAATATTATGAGACCTAAAACTATTATTCTCTCACCTGTTCTTTCTTAATAGACTATGCAGTAAACATTGTATCTTGATTACATTTGTATCCACAAGGTATCTCAGAAACTAGAAAACACAGTAGGTAATTTGCTATAGAATTCAAAGGGCAATGTCAGAAAATAGATCATTCATTCCAGTATTTAAAAATACTTTGTTATATTTATTGATAAATAAATTGGAGGAGTTCAAAATAATGTTTGTGGAGGTCAGGGAATCCCATGGGATTTTAATTTTGCTTTTATAACATTTGTGTCTTAAGCTATAAGTCAGGCCATCAGTCTTGTTGTCAAGTACAAAGGAAAATTATTCTTTAAGGCATCTCACTGGCCCTTATTTCAAGAGTTTTGAGTATGGCTAATGAAACATGTTTGTATACTATCATCAAGAATAATTAGTTGTATATGGATAGCTCATAAAATGAGATATATAGTCTAATAATTTAGTAAGAGTTGCATTCTGTATGCTTAGTGATAAACAGAAAGACTAGACAGTCATCTTCAGCAATCTAGGTGACTGCCTTAGTGTCTATATCCTGGGCAGGTGGTGAACATTTGGAAATGTATCTCCCCAAAAAACCAAATATTTAAAAATAAATAGATATTTAAAAATAAACATTGTGCAGAAATAGATTATATTATGTGTTTGAATTATAATCAATAGTTATTGGAATAAGGAAGTGAACGCCCAAAGTACAGATCAACTTGAATTATAGTTCAGTGGCAATGGGCTGATGGCATATCTCAAGAATTAGAAGCATCTACCATCTTAGCCAAGGACTAGGGTTTGGTTCCCAGAACCCACCCCAGGTGACTCACAACCACCTGTGATTCCCATTCATGGAGATATAAGATGTGGACAGCCACATATGTAGGCACATATACACTTGTAGAAATGTATAAACTTTAAAAATCTATTTTTATAATTTTTTTTCACTTAAAGTTAGAAAGTATACAAAATTAGGGTTTATGTAGGTGATTAAACTTAGAATATATCTGTAATATATTTTTTAGAATTTACAAAATATTAAAATTTTTTCCACTTTAAGATATAGATAATAAGCCTACAAATTATTTTTTCCTGGATCTTGCAGTGAAATATGAAACTTCCTACCAGTGACTTGTATTAAAGCACTTGAAGTCATGTCTAGCTATTCAAAGACATGACAAATAAGATAAACAAGACAGTCAATGTTATACTGGATATACATGTACAATATTTCCCTGAAAAAAAAAACAGTATCTTCATTTTGAACGTTATTTCTCTAGATTGAATTTATATTTTCATTTTTCCCAAGGTGTCTTATCTCAAGCTCCAAGTAACTCAAAATAACATGCTGTTAACATGGTATTTTCTTTTGTTTTTTAACATGGTATTTTCATCTAATTAATGTTGTTTGTAAATCTATTATAGTGCAGGAAGTGGCTGAAAACTCTTGAAAGAAAATAATACCACTTGGGAGGCTGAGTCAGGACAAAGATATAGGTTTTAGACCAGCAAATCCTCACTATTGAGATTGTATCTTCAAAAAAGCATATAATATCTGTTTTTTAAAAGCAGAAGGAAAACACATGAAACTCAAGAAGAACAAAGACCAAAGTGTGGACACTTTGCCCCTTCTTAGAACTGGGAACAAAAAACCCATGGAAGGAGTTACAGAGACAAAGTTTGGAGCTGAGATGAAAGGATGGACCATCTAGAGACTGACCTACCCGGGGATCCATCCCATAATCAGCCTCCAAATGCTGATACCATTGCATACACTAGCAAGATTTTGCTGAAAGGATCCTGATATAGCTGTCTCTTGTGAGACTATTCTTGGGCCTAGCAAACACGGAAGTGGATGCTCACAGTCAGCTATTTAATGGATCACAGGGCCCCCAATGGAGGAGCTAGAGAAAGTAACCAAGGAGCTGGGGGGATCTGCAATCCTATAGGTGGAACAACAATATGAACTAACCAGTACCTCCTGGAGCTCATGTCTCTAGCTGCATGTGTATCAGAAGATGGCCTAGTCAGCCATCAGTGGAAAGAGAGGCCCATTGGTCATGCAAACTTTATATGCCTCAGTACAGGGGAACGCCAGGGCCAAGAAGTGGGAGTGGGTGGGTGGGGGAGTAAGTGGGGGAGATTTTTGGGATAGCATTGGAAATGTAAATGAAATAAATAAATAAAGCAGAAGGACAAATAAAATCAAAATACCTTGAATACATGATGAAATTCTATAAGACCATAAAATAATTATTTTTCAAGTGTTTCTGTATTAGTAATTTACATATCTATGAAACCATCTCATAACAGCATCAAATTTTCCCTGATAAGAACTAGTGAATGGTTGTTCAGCTCTGAATATACAGAGAATTTTTAAAAATCTACTCTGGGGTTATTCCTGCATCTGTGAACAACAGGACATATGGAAGGTGATGGTTCAGATGTTTCTAGATGGGAGTTGATTGATTCTCAGATGGATTTCAATGGTCTTTGCCCACAGTGAATGTTGTTCGAATTTGTAATTTATGTAGTCAGACAGAAATCTGATATGGATATGGAAGAAAAGTAAGAATGAACAAATTCTCTTAGGCAGTTTTCCAGGAAAGTACTAGCATATGCCATTAAAGATTTTTTTGATCATATACAATTGTATAGTTAGATCCAGAGGCAAGGACAGAGAAGTTCCAGACTGGCAGTAGCACAGAACTGCAGGGTTACATGGCCAGAAGCACCAATAGAAAGGGTTGATAAATTAGAAATTAGTTCCAGTTCTTGTATCCCAAGTTTCTCAGAGTCCAGTCCATGCAGGAGAGCACGTGGACCGCAAAAGCAACAGAATCCCTTCAGGCCTTCATCATCAGCAAGGAGGCAGAGCTGAGCACCAGACCTCTGTGCACCTTCCCAGCTCAGAGAAGAACTTCCCTGCAGAGAGTGCTTTGACCCCTGGGACAGAAGAGAGAGTTGGACTCAGAGGAGTGGTGACAGAGGCTAACAGAATCACAGGAGGAACAAGCTCCAGCCAGAGACAGCTAGAACATCTAACACCAGAGATTATCAGATGGCAAAAGGCAAACTTAAGAATCTTACTAACAGAGACCAAGACCACTCAGCATCATCAGAACCCAGTACAACTACCACAGTGAATCCTGGATACCCCAACACACCTGAAAAGCAAGATTTTGATTTTAAATCATATCTCATGATGCTGGTAGAGGATTTTAAGAAGGGCATTAATAACTCACTTAAAGAAATACAGGAGAACACTGCTAAACAGGTAGAAGTCCTTAATGAGGAAACACAAAAATACCTTAAAGAATTACAGGAAAACACAACCAAACAGGTGTAGGAATTGAACAAGGATCTAAAATTGGGGGTAAAAACAACAAAGAAAACCCAAAGGGAGACAACTCTGGAAATAGAAATCCTAGGAAAGAAATCAGGAATCATTGATGCAAGCATCACCAACAGAATACAAGAGATGGAAGAGGGAATCTCAGGTGCAGTAGATTCCATAGAAAATATGGACATAACAATCAAAGAAAATGCAAAATGCAAAATGCAAAAAGATCCTAACTCAAAACATCTAGGCCACAATAAGAAGACCAAACCTAAGGACAATAGGTTTAGATGAGAATGATGATTTTTAACTTAAAGGGCCAGTAAATATCTGCAACCAAATTATAGAAGAAAGCTTCCCTAACCTAAAGAAAGAGATGCCCATGAACATACAAGAAGCCTACAGAACTCCAAATAGACTGGACCAGAAAAGAAATTCCTTCCAACACATAATAATCAGAACAACAAATGCACTAAATAAAGATAGAACATTAAAAGCAGTCAGGGAAAAATGTCAAGTAACATATAAAGGCAGACCCATTAGAATTACACCATACTTCTCACCAGAGACTATGAAAGCCAGAAGATCCTGGACAGATGTTATACATACCCTAAAAGAATACAAATGCGAGCTCAGGCTACTATATCCAGCAAAACTTTCAATTAGCATAAATAGAAAAAAAAAACAAAGTATCCCATGACAAAACGAAATTCACAAAATATCTTTCCATGAATCCAGCTCTTCAAAATATAATAAAGGTAAAACTCCAACACAAGGACATAAATTATGCCCTAGTAAAAGCAAGAAAGTAATCCTTTAACAAACCTAAAAGAAGATAGCCACAGAACAGAATCCCAACTCTATCAACAAAAATAACAGGAAGCAACAATTATCTTTCATTAATATCTCTTAATATCAATGGACTCAATTCCTCAAGACATAGACTGACAGACTGGATACATAAACAGGATCCAAAATTTGCTGCTTACTGGAAACCCACCTCAGGGAAAAAGACAGAGACTACCTCAGAGTAAAAGGCTGGAAAAGAATATTCCAAGAAAATGGTCCCAAGAAACAAGCTGGAGTAGCTATTATAATATTGATTAAAATCAACTTCCAACCCAAAGTTATCAAAAAAGACAAGGAGGGGCACTTTATATTCACCAAAGTCAAAATCTTATGAGATGACCTCTCAATTCTGAATATCTATGCTCTAAATGCAAATGCACCCACATTCAATAAAGGAACTTCAGTAAAGCTCAAAATACACATTGCACCTCACACAATAATAGTGGGAGACTTCAACAGCTCACTCTCATCAATAGACAGATCCTGGAAACAGAAACTAAACAGGGACACATTGAAAATAACAGAAGTTATAAAGCAAATCGATTTAACAGCTATCTACAGAACACTGAATCCTAAAACAAAACTATATATGTTCTTCTCAGCACCTCATGGTACCGTCTCCAAAACTGACCATATAATCTGTCACAAAACAGGCCTCAACTGATACAAAAACATTGAAATATCCCATGAATCTGATCAGATCATCACAGACAAATGCTGATCTTCAATAACAGCATAATTAATAGAAAGCCAACATTCATGTGGAAGCTGTACAACACTTTACTCAATGATAACTTGGTCAATAAAGAAAAAAAGAAAGAAATTAAGAGTTTTTAGAGTTTAATGAAAATGAAGCCACAACATACCCAAAATTATGGGACACAATGAAAGCATTTCTTAGAGGAAATCTCATGGTTCTGAGTGCAGCCAAAAAGAAACTAGAGAGAGCATACACTAGGAGCTTGACAGCACACCTAAAAGCTCCAGAACAAAATGAAGCAAATTCAGCCAAGAGGAATAAACGACAGGAAATAATCAAGCTCAGGACTGAAATCAACCAAACCAGGAGCTGTTTTTTTTTTTTTTGTTTGTTTTGTTTTTGAGAATCAATAATATAAATAAACCTTTAGCCAGACTAACTAGAGGTCACACGGTCAGTATCCTAATTAACAAAATCAGAAATGAAAAGGGAGACATAACAACAGAACCTGAGGAAATCCAAAACATCATCAGATCCTACTACAAAAGGCTCAACAATATAAGAAAACCTGGATGAAATGGACAATTTTCTAGACAGATACCAGGTACCAAAGTTAAATCAGGATTAGATTAATGATCTAAACAGTCCTATATCCCCTAAAGAAATAGAAGCAGTCATTAATAGTCTCCCAACCCAAAAAAGCCCAGGACCAGATGGGTTTAGTGCACAGTTCTATCTTCAAAGACGATCTAATTCCAGTTCTGCAAAACTATTCCACAAAATGAAAGTAGAAGGTACTCTACCCAACTCATTCTATGAAGCCACAACTACTCTGATACCTAAACCACAGAAAGATCTAACAAAGATAGAGAATGTCAGACCAATTTCCCTTATGAATATTGATGCAAAAATACTCAGTAAAAACCTTGCAAACTGAATCTCAGAAAACATCAAAATGATCATCCATCATGATTAAATAGGCTTCAAACCAGGGATTCAGGGATGTTTTAATATATGGAAATCCATCAACATAATCTACTATATAAATAAACTCAATGACAAAAGCCACATAATCATCTCATTAGATGCTGAGAAAGCATTTGACAAAATCCAACACTTTTTCATGATAAAAGTTGGAAAGATCAGGAATTCAAGGTCCATACCTAAACATAATAAAAGTAATATACAGCAAACCAGTACCCAACATCACACTAAATGGAGAGAAACTTGAAACAATCCCACTACAATCAGGGAATAGACAAGGCTGCACACATTCTCCCTACTTATTCAATATAGTACTTGATGTCCTAGCCAGAGCAATTAGACAACAAAAGGATAACAAGGGGATACAAATTGGAAAGAAAGAAATCAAAATATCACTATTTGCAGATGATATGACAATGTATATAAGTGACCCTAAAAATTCCACCAAAGAACTCCTAAAACTGATAAACAGCTTCAGTGCTGTAGCTGTATATAAAATTAACTAAAAAAGCAAGCACACAAACAAACAAAACAATCAGTGGCCTCATTCTACACAAAGGATAAACAGGCTGAGAAAGAAATTAGGGAAACAATACCATTCACAATAGTCAGAAATAATAAAAAATACCTTGGTGTGACTCTAACTAAGGAAGTGAAAGATCACTATGATAAGAACTTCAAGTCTCTGAAAATAAAATCATAAAATTGCATAGCTTCTGTAAAGCAAAGGACACTGTCAATAAGACAAAAAGGCAACCAACAGATTGGGAAAAGATCTTTCCCAATCCTAAATCCAATAGAGGTCTAATATCCAGTATATACAAAGAACTCAAGAATTTAGACTCCAGAAAACCAAATACTCAACTGAGGAATACAGAATGGCTGAGAAGCACCTGAAAAAATGTTCAATACCCTTAATCATCAGGCAAATGCAAATCAAAAATAATCCTGAGATTCTACCTCACACCAGTCAAAATGGCTAAGATCAAAAACTCAGGTGACAGCAGATGCTAGCAAGGATGTGGAGAAAGAGGAACACTCCTCCATTGCTGGTGGGATTTCAAGCTGGTACAACCACTCTGGAAATCAGTTTGGCATTTCCTCAGAAAATTAGACATAGTACTACCAGAAGATCCAGCAATACCACTTTTGGGCATATACTCAGAAAATGTTCATAGCAGCCTTATTCATAATAGCCAGAAGCTAAAAAAGATACCATATGTCCTTCCACAGAGTAATGAATACAGAAAATATGATACATTTACACAATGGATTACTACTCAGCTATTAAAAACAATGAATTCACGAAATTTTTAGGCAAATAAATGGATCAGGAGGATGTCATCCTGAGTGAGGAAACATGGTCACAAAAGAACACACATGGTATGCACTCACTGATAAGCGGATATTAGCCCAGAAACTTACAATATCCAAGATACTTTTGCAAAACACATGAAACACAGGAAGAAGGAAGACCAAAGTGTGGATACTTCGTTTCTTCTTAGAATGGGAAACAAAATACCCATGGAAGGAGTTACAGAGATAAAGTTTGGAGCTGAGAAGGAAGGAAAGACCATCCAGAGACTGCCCCACCCATGGATCCATCCCATAAACAACCATTGAAACCAGACACTATTGCTTATGCCAGCAAGATTGTCCTGAAAGGACCCTGATATAGCTGTCTCTTGTGAGGCTATGCCAGTTCCTGGCAAATACAGAAGTGGATGCTCACAGTCATCTATTGGAGAGAACAGAGGGCCCCCAATGGAGGAGCTAGAGAAAGTACCCAAGGATTTAAAAGGATCTGCATCCCTACAGGAGGAACAACAATATGAACTAAGCTATTCTTCCAGATTTTGTGTCTCTAGTTGCATATGCAGCAGAGGATGACCTAGTTGGTAATCAATGGGTGGAGAGGCCCTTGGTCCTGTGATGTCTCTATGCCCTAGTACAGGGGAATGCCAGGGCCAGGAAGTGGGAGTGGGTGGGTTGCAGAGCAGGGCGGGGGTAGTATATAGGGGACTTTCACAGAGGAAACTAGGAAAGGGGATAACATTTGAAATGTAAATGAAAAAAATAACTAATAAAAAATAAAAAAGTATTTAGTTCCATAATCTATGTAGAATACTTCATTTATTTGAGGTCATTAATGCCTAGAAATGGATTTAAAGAAGGCCTTTAAAATATTTGTATTAGTTGCTTTTCTGTGGCGATGATAAAATACCCTGACCAAAGCAAATGACAGATATTGTGGTTTCTTTTGGATTACAGTTCCAGAGTAACAGATTCTATCCTGTTGGAGAGGGAATGGCAGCAGAAGCTGGAGTCAGGCAGGAAACAAAGGAATTATATGTCATCTACACATAACACACAGGTCCCTGTTAAGTAACATGTCTTTCAGAAACTCTCTACCTTGAAGTGGAAATATCTGGTTTCTTTGGAGACTCAGATATGATATGTAATGTTTTTCTGGAAATTATTATATGAGAGGATGTTTTTTCTGAAGCAGACACATAGGATGGTGTTTTTGCTAAGAACATATACAGGGTGCTTTTCTAGATGCAGCCTGGAAAAAGGGCATGTAACATTTTGCTAGAGAAAACACTTGAAGAAACACATGATACTTGGAAAGGGTATAAATGTAGTCTGACAGTGGACGATACTGTGTGCTATTGGTTTACCTTGCAACTCTTTGCCTATTAACATTTGATCTGACCTTATAGGGTGAAACACACCAAAGAACTGATGGTGGTCTGCCAGCTTCTTACTGCTTCTACAGACTTGGGCCGATTGTTATTGCTGATTCATGAATGGTGATTTTGAGTAGAATAGGCAACTATTGCTAATTTGTATTAACTGAACTGCTAATATCCTGCATTGCTGCTTGAATTTGTTACAAAGAAATATTTCTAAATAGGTCCACATCCTCCTTTGCCCTATTATGCTTCCCTTAACACTACCGTTGGTGGGTGGTAGGCTAGAATGGAGGTTAAAGCATTTAAGTACACTTATTAAAGTACGTTTTGAGAAATTTGAGTATATAACCTTCTAGTTTTCTCATAACCTTCACAACAGTGCCATAATCTGAAGATTGAAATATGTAAATATATGAACATATAGTGGGTAATTTTCATAAAAGAAACTAAAAATAACAACAACAAAATTAAAAAAAATATTTGAATCTCTCTAAATCTTAGAGAAATTCAAATATTGCCCCCATTGTTCAAACACTCATCAATTGTGTGTGCATAATTTAGACCCCATTATATCACAATTTTCAGTATGAACTAGAGAGCATAATACTGTAGACTACATAAATATAAAGCAAGGATGGAATAAAAATACTTTTACATTTAAGAATCCTTGGGTTTTGGTATAATACAGAGATAATTCTTGACAAATTCAGTTAGTGTAAGATTAGTGTAGGATTCGAGATTCAGAGAATTTGTGTGACATTATAATTGACATATCAGAAAAAATGCAATGTGCATGACAATAAAGCTATATCAAAATCCTAATTCGTTCAAATTCTAATTGTACTAGCTAATCATAATGAAAGATTAAATGTAGTTCAGAACACCATCAGAAACATATGTTGCAGATAAATTACACCATACACATATAATAAATGTTGTAATGAAGTCCCTTACCTTTGTAAGATAATGCATGCTAATAGTGCACAATTTAATATTATATACTTTCTGAGTGACTAACACATTTGCAACTTTTTATTGCCATCGTAGAATTTCAATAAACATTTGTTAAAAATGAAACCTGGAGCAGGGAGAACCATCTTGGTTCCTGGACTCCGCCGAACTTAGGAACATAGTCTGCACAGGTGAGAGTGTGCACCACAGAAGCAGACAGCTTCTGGGACAGGGGGGAGCCACAGAGCCACTGAGGCAGCACCCTTTTCGGGCCACAGACATCCGGCCACCCTCCCAGTCAGGGAGGACAGGAGTCCACCCGGCACGGGAGCCCTCTGCCTCAGGAGCAGGGAGCGCCATCTTGGTTCCGGGACTCCACCAAACTTAGGAACTTAGTCTGCACAGGTGAGAGTGTGCACCACAGAAGCTGAAAGCTTCTGTGACCTGCCAAAGCAACACAGCATCTGGGAAAGGTCCTGTTTTGAGATTTCTTCTTCGGCCAGGAGAAGGTCCAAACACCAGATATCTGTGCACCTTCCCTGTAAGAGGAGAGCTTGCCAGCAGAAAGTGCTCTAACCACTGAAACTCAGAATAGAGAGCCTGTCTCCCAGGTCTGCTGATAGACAGTAATCAGAATCACCAGAAGAACAATCTCTAAACAGAGACAACTATAACAACTAACTCCAGAGATTACCAGATGGCGAGAGGTAAACATAAGAATCTTACTAATAGAAACCAAGACCACTCACCTTCATCAGAAACCAGCACTCCCACTTCTCCCAGTCCAGGGCACCCCAACCGACCCGAAAAGCTAGACCTGGATTTAAAAGCATATCTCATGATGATGGTAGAGGACATCAAGAAGGACTTTAAAAACTCACTTAAAGAATTACAGGAGAACATGGCTAAAGAGTTACAAGTCCTTAAAGAAAAACAAGATAACACAATCAAAAAGGTAGAAGTCCTTAAAGAAAAACAGGAAAAGACAACCAAACAGGTAGAAGTCCTTAAAGAAAAACAGGAAAAAACATCCAAACAGGTGGTGGAAATGTACAAAACCATACTAGACTTAAAAAGGGAAGTAGACACAATAAAGAAAACCCAAAATGAGGCAACATGGGAGATAGAAACACTAGGAAAGAAATCTGGAACCAGAAACAGAATACAAAAGATGGAAGAGAGAATCTCAGGTGCAGAAGATTCCATAGAGAACATTGGCACAACAATCAAAGAAAATGGAAAATGCAAAAAGATCCTAACTCAAAAAAATCCAGGAAATCCAGGACACAATGAGAAGACCAAACTTACGGATAATAGGAGTGGATGCGAATGAAGATTTTCAACTCAAAGGACCAGCAAACATCTTCAACAAAATTATAGAAGAAAACTTCCCAAGTCTAAAGAAAGAGAGGCCCATGAACATACAAGAAGCCTACAGAACAACAAATAGACTGGACCAGAAAAGAAATACCTCCTGAAACATAATAATCAGAACAACAAATGCACTAAATAAAGATAGAATACTAAAAGCAGTAAGAGAAAAAGGCCAAGTAACATATAAAGGCAAGCCTATCAGAATTACACCAGATTTTTCACCAGAGACTATGAAAGCCAGAAGATCCTGGACAGATGTTATGCAGACACTAAAAGAACACAAATTCCAGCCCAGGCTACTATACCCAGCCAAACTCTCAATTAACATAGATGGAGAAACCAAAATATTCCATGACAAAACCAAATTCACACATTATCTTTCCACGAATCCAGCCATTCAAAGGATAATAACAGAAAAAAACCAATACAAGGACAGGAACCGCGCCCTAGAAAAAAACAAGTAGGTAATCCCTCAACAAACCTAAAAGAAGACAGCCACAAGAACAGAATGCCAACTTTAACAACAAAAATAACAGGAAGAAACAATTACTTTTCCTTAATATCTCTTAATATCAATGGACTCAACTCCCCAATAAAAAGACATAGATTAACAAAATGGCTACACAAAAAAGACCCAACATTTTGCTGCTTACAGGAAACTCATCTCAGAGAAAAAGATAGACACTACCTCAGAATGAAAGGCTGGAAAACAATTTTCCAAGCAAATGGTATGAAGAAACAAGCTGGAGTAGCCATTCTAATATCTGATAAGATTGACTTCCAACCCAAAGTCATCAAAAAAGACAGGGAGGGGCACTTCATACTCATCAAAGGTAAAATCCTCCAAGAGGAACTATCAATTCTGAATATCTATGCTCCAAATACAAAGGCAGCCACATTCATTAAAGATACTTTAGTAAAGCTCAAAGCACACATTGCACCTCACACAATAATAGTGGGAGACTTCAACACACCACTTTCACCAATGGACAGATCATGGAAACAGAAACTAAACAGGGACACAGTGAAACTAACAGAAGTTATGAATCAAATGGATCTGGCAGATATCTACAGAACATTCTATCCTAAAACAAAAGCACCTCATGGTACCTTCTCCAAAATTGACCACATAATTGGTCACAAAACAGGCCTCAACAGATACAAAAATATTGAAATTGTCCCATGCATCCTATCAGATCACCATGGACTAAGGCTGATCTTCAATAATAAAATAAATAATAGAAAGCCAACATTCACGTGGAAACTGAACAACATGCTTCTCAATGATACCTTGGTCAAGAAAGGAATAAAGAAAGTAATTAAGGACTTTTTAGAGTTTAATGAAAATGAAGCCACAACATACCCAAACTTATGGGACGCAATGAAAGCATTTCTAAGAGGAAAACTCATAGCTCTGAGTGCCTCCAAAAAGAAACTAGATAGAGCACACATTAGCAGCTTGACAACAGACCTAAAAGCTCTAGAACAAAAGGAAGCAAATTCAGCTAAGAGAAATAGATGGCAGGAAATAATCAAACTCAGGGGCAAAATCAACCAAGGGGAAACAAGAAGAACTATTCAAAGAATCAACCAATCAAGGAGTTGGTTCTTTGAGAAAATCAACAAGATAGATAAACCCTTAGCCAGACTCACTAGAGGGCACAGGGAAAGCATTCTAATTAACAAAATCAGAAATGAAAAAGGAGACATAACAACAGATCCTGAAGAAATCCAAAACACCATCAGATCCTTCTACAAAAGGCTATACTCAACAAAACTGGAGAACCTGGATGAAATGGAGAAGTTTCTAGACAGATACCAGGTACCAAAGTTGAATCAAGATCAGATTAATGATCTAAACAGCCCTATATCCCCCAAAGAAATAGAAGCAGTCATTAATAGTCTCCCAACCAAAAAAAGCCCAGGACCAGATGGGTTTAGTGCAGAGTTCTATTAGACCTTCAAAGAAGATCTAATCCCAGGTCTTCACAAACTATTCCACAAAATAGAAACAGAAGGTACTCTACCCAACTCATTCTATGAAGCCACAATTACTCTGATACCTAAACCACAAAAAGACCCAACAAAGATAGAAAACTTCAGACCAATATCCCTTATGAATATTGATGCAAAAAATCCTCAATAAAGTTCTTGCTAACCGAATCCAAGAACACATCAAAACAATCATCCATCCTGACCAAGTAGGTTTCATCCCAGGGATGCAGGGATGGTTCAATATACGGAAATCCATCAATGTAATCCAGTATATAACAAACTCAAAGACAAAAACCACATAATCATCTTGTTAGATGCAGAAAAAGCATTTGACAAAAATCAACACTCATTCATGATAAAAGTCTTGGAAAGATCAGGAATTCAAGGCCCATACCTAAACATGATAAAAGCAATCTACAGCAAACCAGTAGCCAACATCAAAGTATATGGTGAGAAGCTGGAAGCAATCCCACCAAAATCAGGGACTAGAAAAGGCTGTCCACTCTCTCCATACCTATTCAACATTGTACTTGAAGTCCTAGCCAGAGCAATTCGACAACAAAAGGAGATCAAAGGGATACAAATTGGAAAAGATGAAGTCAAAATATCACTTTTTGCAGATGATATGATAGTATATATAAATGACCCTAAAAATTCCACCAGAGAACTCCTAAACCTGATAAACAGCTTCGGTGAAGTAGCTGGATATAAAATTAACTCAAACAAGTAAATGGCCTTTCTGTACCCAAAGAATAAACAGGCTGAGAAAGAAATTAGGGAAACAACACCCTTCTCAATAGTCACAAATAATATAAAATATCTTGGCGTGACTCTAAATAAGGAAGTGAAAGATCTGTATAATATTTAATCCCAGCACTCGGGAGGCAGAGGCAGGCGGATTTCTGAGTTCGAGGCCAGCCTGGTCTACAAAGTGAGTGCCAGGACAGCCAGGGCTACACAGAGAAACCCTGTCTCAAAAAACCAAAAAAAAAAAAAAAAAAAAAACTTCAAGTCTCTGAAGAAAGAAATTATAGAATATCTCAGAAGATGGAAAGATCTCCCATGCTCATGGATTGGCAGGATCAACATTGTAAAAATGGCTATCTTGCCAAAAGCAATCTACAGATTCAATGCAATCCCCATCAAAATTCCAACTCAATTCTTCAATGAATTAGAAAGTGCAATCTGCAAATTCATCTGGAATAACAAAAAACCTAGGATAGCAAAAACTCTTCTCAAGGATAAAAGAATTTCTGGTGGAATCACAATGCCTGACCTAAAGTTTTACTACAGAGCAATTGTGATAAAAACTGCATGGTACTGGTATAGTGACAGACAAATAGACCAATGGAATAGAATTGAAGACCCAAAAATGAAGCCACACACCTATGGTCCCTTGATCTTCGACAAGGGAGCTAAAATCATCCAGTGGAAGAAAGACAGCATTTTCAACAAATGGTGCTGGCACAACTGGTTGTTATCATGTAGAAGAATGCGAATTGATCCATTCCTATCTCCTTGTACTAAGGTCAAATCTAAGTTGATCAAGGAACTTCACATAAAACCAGAGACACTGAAAATTATAGAGGAGAAAGTGGGGGAAAGCCTTGAAGATATGGGCACAGGGGGAAAATTCTTTCATAGAACAGCAATGGCTTGTGCTCTAAGATCAAGAATTGACAAGTGGGACCTCATGAAACTGCAAAGATTCTGCAAGGCAAAAGACACCATCAATAAGACAAAAAGACCACCAACAGATTGGGAAAGGATCTTTACCTATCCTAAATCAGATAAGGGACTAATATCCAATATATATAAAGAACTCAAGAAGGTGGACTCCAGAAAATCAATTAACCCCATTAAAAAATGGGGCTCTGAACTGAACAAAGAATTCTCACCTGATGAATACCGAATGGCAGAGAAGCACCTGAAAAAATGTTCAACATCCTTCATCATCAGCGAAATGCAAATCAAAACAACCCTGAGATTCCACCTCACACCAGTCAGAATGGCTAAGATCAAAAATTCAGGTGACAGCAGATGCTGGCCAGGATGTGGAGAAAGAGGAAAACTCCTCCATTGTTGGTGTGATTGCAAGCTTGTACAACCACTCTGGAAATCAGTCTGGCTGTTCCTCAGAAAATTGGACATAGTACTACCGGAGGATCCAGCAATACCTCTACTGGGCATATATCCAGAAGATGTACCAACCGGTAAGAAGGACACATGCTCCACTATGTTCATAGCAGCCTTATTTATAATAGCCAGAAGCTGGAAAGAACCCAGATGCCCCTCAAAAGAGGAATCGATACAGAAAATATGGTACATTTACACAATGGAGTACTACTCAGCTATTAAAAAGAATGATTTTATGAAATTCCTAGCCAAGTGGATGGACCTGGAGGGCATCATCTTGAGTGAGGTAACACAATCACAAAGGAACTCACACAATATGTATTCACTGATAAGTGGATATTAGCCCAAAACTTAGGATACCCAAGATATAAGATACAATTTGCTAAACGCATGAAACTCAAGAAAAATGAAGACTAAAGTGTGGACACTGTGCCCCTTTTTAGAATTGGGAACAAAACACCCATGGAAGGAGTTACAGAGGCAAAGTTTGAAGCTGTGATGAAAGGATGGACCATTTAGAGACTGCCATATCCAGGGATCCATCCCATAATCAGCTTCCAAACGCTGACACCATTGCATACACTAGCAATGATTTTGCTGAAAGGACCCAGATATAGCTCTCTCTTGTGAAACTATGCCGGGGTCAAACAAACACAGAAGTGGATGCTCACTGTCAGCTATTGGATGGATCACAGGGCTCCCAATGGAGAAGCTAGAGAAAGTACCCAAGGAGCTAAAGGGATCTGCAACCCTATAGTTGGAACAACATGATGAACTAACCAGTACCCCGGAGCTCTTGTCTCTAGCTGCATATGTATTGAAAGATGGCCTAGTCGGCCATCACTGGAAAGAGAGGCCCATTGGACTTGCAAACTTTATATTCCCCAATACAGGGGAATGCCAGGGCCAAATAATGGGAATGGGTCGGTAGGGAAGTGGGGGGGGGTATAGGGGACTTTTGGGATAGCATTGGAAATGTAATTGAGGAAAATACGTTATAAAAAAAAATGAAACCTGGAATTTATAAGAGATTTAATATTTCAACTAAATGCCTATGTAGTGATCTTTGTTTGGGTTTCTATTGCTGTAATGAAACACTACAACCAAAAGCAACTTATAAAATAAAGCATTTAATTGTACTTATGGTTTCAGAGGGTTAGAATCCAGGATGGCAGAGCAAATGCATGGTGCCAAAAGCAACAGAAGTCTCACATGCTAATTCTCAAGCATGGGGCTGAGAAAGCCAAGTGATAATGGCCTGGGCTTCTTAAGCATACAAGTCCACACCAAGTGATGCACCTTTTAGAATCAGGCCAAACCTCCAAGTCCTTCCCAAACAGTCCCACCTGTTTGGAACTCACATATTCAAATATGTATGACTATGGGAATCATTCTCAACAAATTATCCAATAGTCTAGCTCATAAATGTGATTCACTAGATGATGACACCATGAATTACAGAAAATCATACCAACAGCAATTAGAGGCAAATGTTTTAGGACCCTGGTAAGGGCATAGTTTGTCAGAGGTTATAAGACTTATTCATTTTCTGCAGCTTGATAAAAGATTGCTAACAATATCTCCATGAATAATATCATGTTATTTCACAGTACTATGAGTCACATATGTAGGTAGATCTAAACTTAGACCTCTTCTGAGAGACAAAACTCAAAGTATGAGCTGGGATTCAATTCATGGGTAGTCCCTGGAGTAGAATGGCTTACTGGCTCACTCAGTTGTTTCCAGAATCCAATTCCATATACCTAGAGTATAGAGCTCTGAGTCTTCTTACTGACTTTTACCTTTACCTGGGGATCATTATTACATTTTTTTAGAAGCCACTTGTCTTATGTAGCATTTCTCCTGTCCATCATTACAGTAAGCTATGTCCCACAGAATCATTCTCTGTTGACATTTTTATACACTCTCTTATTCTTTTCACAGAAAGATTTCAAATCCCTTGAAGAGCTCACCTGGTTAAATTAGGCCCACTAAAGAGTTTTTCCTTAAAGTCAATTGATCTAGACCTCATTGACGTGAACAAAATCTATTCACAGTGCCTCCTACAATATTGCTTGATAGGGTATCTGCAGGAAGTGTCTCTACTCCTAGAAACAGAATTTTGTCTCATAGGGACAATGCTTTTTTTTTTTTTTTTTTTTTTTTTATAATAGTAAGATTTCTGTTTCCAAATGAAAGCTTTGTGCTTCTGTGCCTCATGATTCCTCAAAAGAAAGTCATTCACAGGCCTTGCTATTTATTTCCATTAGGGCTTATAAGGGAATTCAGAAGCACAAATGTACAGCTTGCTCTAACATTAGACTCTGTCAGAAACCAAACCAGGTATGAGTCTCTTAAATTGTGAAAGAATGTATAGAAATTTTACATCAGAGTTTTATAATCTTGGATTAAACCACAAACACCAAATGGAGAAAACATAAATGTTTGGCATTGAGAAGAAAGGCTGAGTGGGGACCTGAGGAGGTCTCATAGGTAAACTGAAAGGGAAGACCACTTAACTGCAAAATTGGCTTGTTCACTACTCTATTTTGTTAGCAAATAGTCTTTTCTTCTTAAGGGACTTGTCCTGCAGTCAATGATGTATAAATAAATCAGAAATGTGTATTTTCCCCTTCCTTCTGTGTGCTGTTTGAACTCCAAGCCTGTTGATCTATCCAGAGCAGGGTCTCCAGGTTCTGCATCTCCAATTCATGGGGCATAACTGTATTCAGTGTAACCAGAAGACCAAATATCCCCTAGTGATCCCTTCTCCTGTTTATCTCCTACAACCTAGTCATGTATACAGGATGAAATATGGAGTCTGCACATATGAATTTCTATAATTTCTTAGAACTATTTTATCTCTTTAGGAGGCTGACTGACCTCAAAGCTTTTCACTGGTTTCTTTTTATCCTTTTTGTCCTCTTCTCATCACTGAAATATGCTCTTAGACTAAAAATTACCTTGGTATTTTTATTATTGTTTTGCACAAATGGATGTTCTGCGTCATACTTACTACACATTGTGGGCAATACCTCTCTGCTGCCAAATACACTGACAACAGCTTCCCTGAGACTAGCATTGTTAATGACAAAGGTAGATTATACATTGGGGCTAGGAGAAAAGGCTCATAAGAAATATTTTGAGAAGAAAAGAAGTGGAGAAAATGCACAAGCTGCTTCTCTCCATCCTGAAAATAACTCTAATTCAATGTGCATACATGCCACCGGTCCTCCTGGCATCACATGCTAAGTTAATTATACATTTGTTCAGTTAGTTTTGAGACAATGATGAATGGAAGGTAGGTTCATTGAATTTATAGGAGATCAAAGGGACATATGCTTAGAAGCAATAACATAATTCTTCCTTGAACTACTGAAGAGTTTTACGAATCAGGTGATTCCAAATTCGCTTTGTTTATTTGTTTTTAAAATATGAAAGAAGAAAAATGTTTTCTTGGCCTATATCTTAGGATCAGCAGTAGATGTAGAGTAGCAGTTAGTACCTAACATTCTGAAATAAATAATGGATGTTTAAGAAGAATGTTGTGTGTAGACTCCTCCAACATCTTAATTAGCGAGCCTTATGAAAGGTTTGAAAAACTTTATCCTGGTAAGTGATAGGGCACATGAAACAGGAGAAGACAAGCCAGCTTTTCTTCTTACACCATCAGTAGTTTTGGTTTGATCTGCACATCCTGTAGTTTAATCCTACTTGTTAAAGTCTGGGATCTCAAGTGGAATACACACTGTTTATATGTGTTTACCTGGCAATCATAGGAGTTGGAGTACTTTATGTATTAACCCCAATTCATATAAAGAAGAGTACTGTCCCAAGAAATAAAGGGTTATCACACCTTATATTCCCAAAGCCTGTAAAATCTCCCAGTTAAATACATGAACTAACAGGAAGAAGGTCTTGTTTCTTTGAAGGCAGACAGGTATTTAGGTTAAAGTAGAAAGGGCTCTAAATAAAATCAGGAAAAGCAAGAGTGACACAGTATATTCAGTCATCTCTGTGAAGTAGAAACAATTAAGAGCTATCTTGAAGATAAAGACCTATAAACACAAAGACTCAGGACAGTAAGGCAGAAGTATCTTACATTCAAAGTCTTCCAAGTCTGCAGAGTGAATGCAGGTTCAATCTGGGCAACTTAATGAGGCCTTATTTCAAAATAAAGTTGAAGAGTAAACTAAGTATCTAGTTCATTGTTAGAGACCTTGCCTAAATGTGCAGAAGGCCCTGGGTTCCACCTTCAGTTCCAAAGCCATAATACTGCCAATAATTTGGTGTTAAGAAAACATATCTGAAGTAATAATAGTAAGCTAATGTCCAAGAAAATAATCTCAAAGGAATAAAGAAGACATTTAACCAAGAACCTTGAAGGAATGTCAGGTGCATTTTCCTCTGAGATAACATCTCTCCATCAATAGACATTTGCAACATGACCAAATAGAGATGACAACATAAAGGAAAAGAATAATGGAAATGTGATTTTGGACAAATATGGAGCAGACACCTGAAAACACCAGGGAAATAGGTTGGTCTGGCTTGTGCACACAAGGCTCATGTATTTCTCTATTCACTGAACAAATATTAATGTAAACCTTTCCTGATCTCATTGCACACTAGGGATCTGGAGGGAGAAAGGAGACTTTCAAACAGAGAGTAAATAAGCCAGTGTTAATGGAGGTTGTTGTCACTGTGAGGAGGTAAGAACATTAGACAAGCAACACAGAATCCTGGAGTCTGTTGGCCTTTGGTGGTGCCATCCACGTTCTCAGCTAGGAGTGCCATGGACCAGTTTCCTGAGCCTGAAAACCCATAAATTAAACAAATTAATAAGTATTATTATTTTATAAACCTAATATTTGCTATTTTCAAATATGACTATATTCAAATATCAAGTATCCTAAACTAAATAAATTATATAGACAAGAGATATGTTTTGCCTCTACTTTTCCTTTTCTGAATACTTTTTCTATCAATTTTTCATCCATTAAAAAGTTTAAGGCTTGGCATTACTTGCTCAAAGGAAAATAGTCTCCAGAATGTAGTCAGTTAAATGTAAATGTTCAGAGATTTTGAATTAGTTTGTGTTATACACAGATGCATGTGATAGAAACATCAAAATGAACTAAGTAAATCCTGTTAGTACATGCATCTTGATAAGCATTTAAAACTGATATGGATGCTCAAAGCTATCAAGGACTCACTGTCCTTCTTTCCATGGATCCACATGTCTCATGTCACTACTTTCAAGGTGCTTTCATGGTCAAATATTGATCCTGGAAGTCTGGGTTTCAGACCACCTTTCCGCCAATGTGAATATGAGAAAGACAAACACTGAAAATGCTGTACTCACCAGCCATACTCATCATCTTGAACAAAATTAGGGACCATTTTTATGAGTGATAGGAGTTTGAGAAATCTCTTTTAGAGAGTGTTGTATTGCATCTTATTCAAATATGTAGTATATCAGGAAAAAAAAAGCAAAGACTGTATAGCTTGCTTTCTGTCCCCTTTGTCCTCATTAATGCAGTGACAATTTGAAATAGAGAGAGAAAATGGAAAAGCACATAGGTTTTTGTAAAGCATAGTAGAGAAGTTAATTCAGAAACCCAGAGATAAATGAATGGAGGGGATACTTCAAATGGAAGTCCCAAGTAGTTCCAAGGTAAAGAAACACTAGAGCAATGCAAATTAGTCCATACTGGATACCTCTAAAATGCACGAGAATATCAAATCAAAACAAAAATAGAAGTTCTATTATCCCAGAAGATGGCCAACACATAAATCAGTTAGAATCCACACAGAGTACTAACATAGCAGCCACCACTGCTGCATCTGGTTTGATGTTTCTCCTAAGAGCCCATTCCTTATGGCCCCACACAGAACCTGAATGAATGCATGAATGCAAAAATGAAAGAGAATGACAGACTCATAAAAAATACATCTCAATGTCTTTATAGGATTTATTAGTCCACACTAAAAAGTGGCATCAAACCTATTTCACTCAACTGAAAAATGTATCTAAGAGGGTGACAAAAAGAACAGCAATGACCTACTACACATGTGTGTTTGCAAATATGTCAAATAAACTCCAGGCTTTGTATGATATATTAAATTCAAGAATCTTCTGTCTCTGAATCATACCACTTCCTATTTTCTAAGACATCACGAATACAGAAACCACACCGACTTGGTATGAACTGGTTATTATCAGGAACTAAAGGTATGGGTTCTTCCTATGATGGTACAGGGCCAAGGGTCAAACTTTGATCTTGAAGCACTTTCCTTATAAAGTATGATATATACTGTGCATTTGAAGAAGAAACTATTCACTATTAGAAGATTAATCCCAGCATTTTCCCACATTTCCCAAACTTTTTATAGTTATTCAGATTATCTTACAGTAAATGTGGGCACTAATGGCAATATAAATCTTGGTTAAAGCTTCTAAGAACTTACTGCATGATCCCATATGTGCTTCTCCCTCGCAACAAAGCTGTTCTTGCATACCAGTTGCCACAGTTTGAAATAACATGGTACAGCCTACTTCTTGCTTTCCGGGAGAAAGCAGTAGAAGCCA
This sequence comes from Mus caroli, assembly GCF_978045245.1. Lineage (NCBI taxonomy): Eukaryota > Metazoa > Chordata > Mammalia > Rodentia > Muridae > Mus > Mus caroli. The sequence continues at coordinate 42,634,283 of NW_028227259.1, forward strand.
CGATTTCCTCAAAGGATCACAGCATGCAAAGAACCAAAGCACAGTAAGTCGCTGGCATGGTAGGTAAAAGTAGCAACCAGGGTATTTGCAATCAAATACACAATTATATTGTAAAGATGAATGGAGTTTCTTAAAGAAAAATGAGTTCTCCAAGTTAGAGAGGCCAATTTCATTAAATATATTTTAATATGCCTTTTTTTCCCACTTAGGGTAATTAAACTAATGATCCCATCATGTGCTATTTTCCCACTATTATTCTTGCATTTCATTCTTTAAACATTTTTCTTCTGGATACTGAAACCCACTCTTGCAGCCCATTCTTACTAATTCATTTTCCTGCATTCTTTTTTTTAAATAAAATTCCCAGAAGCAAGTATTTTTTTGTAGTTAAAAAAAAAGTTAATAACTTGCAAAAGTAGATAGAAATACTGTAAAGTCTCAAGAATGAAATCATAGTAATCCCAAAGTAGTGAGAAGAAAAAAACTGTCAAAGGGCAGCCCCTCCTTCGTGCCCCATGGGGCCTATGGCCATGTAAGATGGTCCCTAGGAGCTGTCAGAAATGGAAACTCAGGCCAAAACAAACAAACAAACAAACAAAACAAAACAAAAACCACAAAACATAAAATGGTAGCGCCAAAACATCTTAGCCTCCAAGTGCCAGCTGTCCTCGGTGAGATACCTTCTTTTCTGCCTCAGCCTACAGCCTTGTGAAATACCAAGGCAGGAGCTGTCTGACAGGAAAATGTATACAGTGGGTGCTCCTCCTCTCCAGCCTTCCTCAGCAGCCCCACTGAAATGACCTCCTAAACCAAAGCTATCTGTGGGCTTGATACAGGGAAAGGAGTGAAAAAAGAATATCAATCCTGCGCAGGAATACCCCACCAATACCCAAGCTTTCCACAAAACCCCACCAATCCCTGAACATGAAAACTCACCAAATAATGAACAGGAAACCCCACCAATCAATAAAGTCACCAAGATCAGGACTCGAAATTCTACCAATACTCAGTCTGGACATCTCTGCCCTGGATAGCTCTGCCCCCTAAGAAACCCTACATAAGCACTGCCCCTCCCGGGAGCAGGGGAATCCATCCCAGGATTTGTCCCTCCACTCCCTGGACCCTCCATAAATCTCTTTCATGAATTTGCTGTCTGGTGTGACTCTCTCATCAGAATAATCCATGAAAACGGCAAAGAAGAGAAGAAGAGAAGAAGCAAAGAAGGAACAGGGCTCCAGTGCCAGCTCAGCTGAGGATACCCTTCCCCAGGAGCTGACGAGGAGGTGGTCCTCCTCAGCAATGCCTCTGCAGAGGAGGCTTCCTCCCAGAGCTGTGTGGTCCCTCAGCTCGCTTGTATCAGGATGACCCTCCCTTGGGACACTGATCCACCTGGGCCTCCATGTCTCAGGGTGTCCTTCCACTGGGACACCTTTTTCCTTCAGAGCTGCATGGTTCCTGAGTATCTCAGTCCCATGTGTCCTTCTATCTGAGCAGAAAGACTTAGTATCATTCGTAACTCTTTAGTTACTTATCTTCTGTTGCTTCAGTAAGCTATAGAACTTTAGTTTCTACTTCTTTTTTTGAGATAGAGTGTTTGTTTGATTGGTTTTGGTTTTTGGTTTATGCTACAAGTTTACAGTTGAAAAGTAACGTCATTTTTGTGTCCTACAGTTTGTTAATTCATCTAGTATTCTGAGGATTTTTCAAATGGAATTTTATTGAGTCTCCTTTGAGAACACTCAAAGTATAAATGAAACAAAGAAACAAACTAAAACAGACTCTTGCACTTTTCATCTGACACATTTTTAAGGGTGAGTTTTGCACTTGTTCATAGGCTTGTTAGTTTAAGTAAATACATAATTAAAAAAAAACAAGGACTGTATATTTCTGTCTTGTTAATAGTCTTCAGAGGGGAACTGACAATAATAACTCATTAATCAATATAGTATCTACAATATTTATTCTGGTTTTGTTTTATTTCAAATATTTATTTCTTTAACATTTTCATACATGTATTAAATATTCTTTGATCAATGTTCTCCAAATTATCTTCTCATATTCTCTGTTCTCAATTCTGTTCTCTTTGCAAGAATTTCATGCCTTATTTTAGTTTGTGTGTGGCACATTGCATTTAATTACAATTGCTTGCATGAGTATGTGTAGAGAATGAACAGAGGCAATGAACCAGAAGTTATTTCAGAGTTTTCTTTTTCCAGGGAGTTGTATTCCATCCATGAGTTTTGTGTTTTACTCAATAATGTTTACTGAACTAATGAAACCTTTATTTGGTAATGCTCTCATGTAAAAGTTACTTTTACTATTAAGTCTTATATTACACTGCTTGCTTCTAATATTATAAAATACCATTATGTTTATAATTTAATCTAATCCTAATTTGAAAATATTTTCCAGATAATACTTGGTGACATATCTTTTAAATTTCATTATGATTCCTTCCTCTCTCTGAGTGTGTGTGTGTGTGTGTGTGTGTGTGTGTGTGTGTGTGTGTGTGTATGTATGTGTGTATGTGGTTTGAAGGTGAAAGTCAGAAAACAAAATGACTTCAAGCCATCACTTGTTTTATTTGGCAGGGCACTTGGCAGCAAGTACATTTATCCACTGAACCGTCTTTCTAGCTCAAAGTTTTCTAATAGTTTGGGCAACTTTACATCTATGTGAATTAACAATATTGCTTAATAATATGTTTTATTGTACTTGTATGGATTTTGGTATGAAAAGAATGTTAGTTTAATTAAATAGGTTGGAGAGTTTGTCATATTTCTTTGTAATGAATTGTGAAGTGCTAGTATTTTTATTTAAAGATTTAAATTAATTTACTAAAGAAGATATCTAAGTCTGAGAAGTTCTGTGGAGGAAAAGGTTTGATGAGAGTCTTCATCTCTATAATAAAAATAAAGTTACTGTACCTTAACATTCTTCTATTGGCAACCTAGGTAATTCTGTGTTCAAGATAATTTTTCACATTCGTTGCTGAAATTTTGTCATTTCATATTAACAGTGCTTCTTTATAACACTGTTAATGTTTGTAGGCCTTACAGTGTTGTCTCATTGTTAGCCAAAGAATGATTCTTTGTAGTTACAAGACTCAATTTTAGCAATGCTTGAGCGGACACTTGGTTAAACATCTGAACACTATAATCTTAAATTGGGAAAAAGAGAGGGAGAAGGGGAGAGAGAGAGAGAGAGAGAGAAAGAGAGAGAGAGAGACAGAGAGACAGAGAGAGACAGAGACAGAGAGACAGAGACAGAGACACAGAGAGAGACAGAGAGAGATTGAAAGAGGAAGAGACAAAGAATTTGAATAAAGGGACTCATGAATCTACATCTACAATCTGGGTTAGTATAGTGTAAATCTAGTGTAAGGTGAAGCAAATGCTATTATATCAGACAAGCGCATGGCAAGTAAACAAGAGAAAAAGAGTACCAAGAGCAGGCACAAGAGTTAGAGACACACTTCTTCTCAAAGTCAGGAGTCCCACAAATGTACAACGTTAATAGCTATACTGTACATGAAGAGAACTTGGTGTGTACCCATGTAGGCCCTATGCTGGCTGGTTCAGTCTCTGTGAGTTCATATATACCTTGCTTTGTTGATTCAGAGTGCTTTGTTCTCTTGTTATTTTCCCATCCCCTCTGTCTCTTATAATATGTCTGCCTTCCCTTTCTAAGAGTTCTGCGGGATGGAATTGATGGAGACCTCCAATTTAGATTCTCTTTCTGCATAATGCCTGCCTGTCAATCTCTGAATCTGTTTCCATCTGCTGCCAGAGGATGTCTCTCTGATGAAGAATCATTAAAGCACTGATCTATGCATATAGAAAATTATCATTAGGAATCATTTTATTAATTTGGTTTTAAGTTTTAGATTAGTAGTGTTCATTTTATTCTAAGTGTTTTGCTAGCTGAACTCTACTTATTGGTTACTCAAACAATACCAGATGTGGGTTGCTTCTAGTGGAGCAGTTCTTAGGTCACATTATACACTGACATTGGTTGCTTACTCTTACATGCCACTGTTGCCCTAGCCAGTTTTGTGGGTAGGACAGATTGTATGACAATGGTTTGTGCCCTCATTTCTCTTCCATTATCATACAGAGTACTTTCCTGTACCAAGAAGCTAGAACATAAGGGTAAGGTTTTCATGTAGGTAGCAGTTTCATTTCTCCAAGTTCAGTGTGCCATGCAAGTGGTAGTCCAAGCAATGGGGCCCTGCTGTAGGTCTATGGACAGAAACCTTTTGTCTTAGCAAAAGCCTTTATTGTTTAGGGATTTCCATAAACTCCCTTGGCCCAAAACTTAATTGAAAATCACCTACTCCTACCAGTGGAACTCTAGCCTTGCTATAAGAGATGGACGTTGAGACTTTTATCCCCCTTTACTAGGAATCCTAATTAACATCACATTCATAGATTAAAAAAACATTTCCAACACACTCAGTTTCCACACCACTCCCCAAATGCCTGCCTAATTCCACTTTTTTCTTTGCTCACTCTCTCACTCCAACTCATTTCTCCTCTTGGTTCCCCCTTCTGGATCCATCCTCATTCTGCCCGTAAAATCTATTTCTCATATGAAGAATGATCAGTGCATCCCTACTAGAAGTATCCCATTCACATATATTTTTCTTTCTGTGAGTGAGCTACCTCATTCAGAATGTTTTTTTCCCTAGTCACATCCACTTGCCTATAAATTTCATGTTGTCACTTTTTTTTTAACAGCTGAGTAAATCTCAGTTGTATCACATACAAATGTATCACATCTTCTTCATGAATTCCTCTACTGAGAAACAACTAAGTTGTTTTGAATTTCTAGTTATCATGAATAAAGCCATAGTGACCATTGTTGAACAAGTGTAGTTGTGTTTGAATGGAGCATTCTTTGGGAATTTACCCAGTAGTTACATACCTGGGCTTTAATATAGATCAATTCCAAATTTTGTGAGGAAACACTACATTGCATTCCATAGTGGCTATAAAAGTTTTCACTCCCAGCAATGGAGGAGAGTTCCCTTTGTTCTACATGCTCTCAAGAATGATCTGTCACTTAGGTTATTGATCTAAGCCATCCTGAGTGATGTAAGTTGGAATTTCAAAGTAGTTTTTATTTAAATTTATCTGACAGTTTAGAATATTGACCATATCTTTAAGTGGTTTTCAGCCATTTGAGATTATGGTATTGAGAAGTCACTGTTTAGATCTGTGTCTCAATTTTGAACTGAGTTGTTTGATTTGATGTCTAGCTTCTTGAGTTCTTTCTGTGTTTTGAATATTAGCCCTTTATTGGATGTGGATTTGGTGAAAATATTTTCTCATTTTGTAGTATACCTCATTATCTGAATGACAGTACCATTTGCCTAGTAGTAGTAGTTTCACAGCTATTTTATGTAGTTTCATGAGGACCCATATGTTGTTGATCGTAGTGCCTATGCCATTGGTATTCTGCTCAGGTATTTGCTTCCTGTGCCAATGAGTTCAAGGCTATTCCCCACTTTTTCTTCTATTTGGTTAAGTATATCTGATTTAATGCTAAGGTATTTGATCTTATTTGAATTGAATTTTGGATAGGGTGAAAAACAGGGGTCTGTTTGGATTCTTCTACATGCAGGTATCCAGTGTGAACAGAACCAGTTTTTTAACATGATTTGTTTTTCCATCGTATATTTTTGGTTTCTTATAAAAATAAATTGTCAACCTTGATGGCTTCTTATCTATACTGTTAGACTTTTGGAGGGTGTTGTGGGATTGTGAGGTAGAGATTTTTACAGAAACTTTCTATATCCCTCTTAATTGTGATTCTACAGTTATTGAAATCATTGTCAAACTAGCTTCCTGGTCTTATACAGTCAGCAGAAACAGGGATGATGGATTTCCACATTTTCTGGTTCCAACAGGGACCATAGATATTGAAATGCTCTCAGCGTCTGCCTCAGATCTCAGTATGGCCTCTGTATAGACCATGGACGTCAACATGGGCCTCTGATGAAGCATAGATTCTATTTTTTAGGAGAATTAATAAGAGAGAACTATGGAAGACTGGGAAGTGAAAATTATCTGAGTGTATAATGTAAAATTACCAAATCCTCAGTGATCAATAAAAATATTATGTCAAAAAATAAATTGTCCATATGTGCATTGATTTAATTTGGGGTCATCAGTTTGATTCCATTAATCAATGTCTGTTTTTCATACCAATAATGTGTGGGTAAATGTCAGATAAATTACTATAGCTTTAATGGACAACCTGTATTTAGAAATGGAGGAACACCAATGGAGTTCTTTTAGTGTTCAGTATTCTTTTAGCTATCCTGAGGTTTTGTTTTATAATATTGAGAACTATCCTTTCAAAGTCTGTTGTAAATGTAACTTTCATTCCACAGATGTCATCTTGGAAGTTTACCATTAAATAGTTTCATCTTTTCTAGTTCTATTTAAACTCTGGCTTGCTGATTCAACTCAGCTGTTCTGTTTCAAATCTCCTCTCTAAGCTGACTAGTTCTATCTGTCTTCTCCCAGCTTCTCACTGAATTTCACTGCCTAGCCTCTAGCTTTGGCAATTTGTTCCAATCTTCTGGCTCTTTCATATACTCTGACTTCAACTGCCTCTACTGACCTGCACTGAACCACAGAAAGTCAACTCCACTGAATTACATTCACTGCACTGACTGTTAAACTCTCTCTCTCTCTCCCTCTCTCCCTCCCTCCCTCCCTCTTTCCCTCCCTCCCTCCCTTTTTCCGTCCCACCTTCTTTCCCAGTACTGCTATTAAATAGCTTCTCTTTCCTGTGCTGTTATCCTGAGATTAGGCATTTCCTCTTTCTGACTCATTCTGTCAAACTTTTATCTAATTCATTACATTGTCTGCACCTCAATTAGACATTACTTTCAAACACAGCTGTTTTCAACTACAAACGAAATTTACCTTAAAGTGTGTACACTGGGCAGGTTTGTCCTCCAGCCAGAGGGATTAAAAGTGTGTAGCATGTTTGCATTCCATCTTGACCATACAGACATAGGTCTTTGGATATGATCCATTGCCACAGCGGCCATATTGCAGGATTAACGTTCCTCTACAGTCTGTGAAGAATTGTGATGTACATTTAATGGAGATTACACTCAATCTACAACCTGCTTTCAGTATGACAGCCATTTTTACAATGTTAACTTTACTGGCCTTTTGTAGGATTTTCCCTGTCCAAACACATTAGGGCAGTGAGAGGCCTGTGATTGGAGAGGAAAAGGGGAGGCAGAGCAAATAGTCACAGAGGAGAGAGCTTAGCAGAGGAGGAGAAGGAAGATGGCTGCATTCATATATACTCGTGACGTTTTCTGGCCACAAGTAGCTATGATTTCACAAGACTAGAAATATTGAGATAAAGCTTTTATCATTATCAATTGGCTCTGAAATTATTATATTGGCATCTTGTGAATTGTGATATTATCGATACATGAATCTGATTGGTTAATTAAGCAATAAGAGTCTTGATTCTACTGGGGTACTGGGTATTATGATGTGGTGGCTGACCAGGGGGTGCATGGTAGAGAGAGGAACTCAGGGTCCCCGCCAGACAGATGACCCAGCTGGAGCCCTGTGTTCAGGCATGGCTAGAGACTTGGTGGGCCAGCAGGAGCAAGGAAGCATGGTTCAGTCCCGTGGAGACTTGGCAGGTTTATTTTTTAATATTTCCTACAACACTCACCCACGAATGTAGAAAATCTTTCCATCTTCTTAGATCCTCTTTAGTTTCTTTCTTTAAAGACCTGATGATTTTGTCATTCCATACTTTCAGTTGCCTTGTTAGAGTTATCCCAAGATACTTTGTATTACTCAAGGCTAGTTTGAAAGGTGTTGTTTTCTTGATTTCATTCTCAGAGCATTTATTATATATATATATGAAAGATATCGATTTTTTTGGAGGGGCATTAATTATGTACCTAGACACTTTGCTGAAATTGTTTAACAGCTATAGGAGTTCCCTGGTAGAAATTTAATGGTCACTTATATATACTATCATATCATCTGCAAATAACAATTGTTTGATTGCTTCCTTTCCAATATGTATTTCTTTGATCTACTTCAGTTAACTTATTGCTCTAGCTTCAAGTGCTATATTGAGTAGATATGGAAAGAATAGTCAACCTTGTCTTATTTCTGATTTTAGTGGAATTGTTATGTGTTTCTCTCCATTTAATTTTATGTTGGCTTTAGGGTTGCTGTAAATTGTCTTTATTATGTCTAGGTATGTTTCTTGTATGCTTAATCTCTCCGGGAATTTTATCCGGAAATAGTGTTGGACTTTTGTCAAAGACCTTTTCTGTATCTAATGAAATGATCAAATGTTTGCTTTCTTTCAGTTTGTTTTTATGTTGCGTTAAATTTACTGATTTTCATATATTGAACAATCTCTGTATCTCCAAGTTGAATCATGCTTGATTATGGTGAGTGTTCTTTTTGGTGTATTTTTGGATTTGATTTGCAAGTACTTTATTAAGTATATTTGCAAGATTTTTGAAAAGGGAACTTAATCTTAATTCTCTTTCTTTGTTGAGTCTTTATGTACTTTGGTTATCATGTTAACTGTGGACTCATAAAAAGAATTAGGAAATGTTCCTCTGTCTCTATTTTATGGAGTAACTTTAGGAGTATTGAATTTAACTCTTCTTTAAAAGTCTAGTATTCTAGCCGGGCGTGGTGGCGCACGCCTTTGATCCCAGCACTTGGGAGGCAGAGGCAGGTGGATTTCTGAGTCCGAGGTCAGCATGGTCTACAAAGTGAGTTCCAGGACAGTCAGGGCTATACAGAGAAACCCTGTCTCAAAAAACCAAAGGGGAAAAAAAAAAGGCTAGAATTCTGTTCTAAGTATGCGGCCCTGAGATTTTTTTTTTTTTTTTAATTTTTTGGGGAGACTTTTAACAACTGCTTCTATTTCCTTAGGTGTTATATGCATATTTAAATTATTTTGTGGTCACGATTTAACTTTAAAAGTGCTATTTATGGAGAAAATTATCCATTTTGTTTAGATTTTCCAATTTAATGGAGTGTAGATTTTTACATATATCCTTATGATTCTTTGGATTTCCTAAGTGTCTGTTGTTATGTTCTTCTTTCCACTTCTGATTTAATTAATTTTTCTATTCTCTCTCTGTCCTTTAGTTAGTAAGGATAAAGATTTGTTTATCTTGTTGATTTTCTCAAACAACCAATTCCTTGTTTCATTGATACTTTGTATTGTTCTCTTTGTTTCTATTTTATTGATTTTAGCCATCAGTTTGCTCATTTATTGCTGTTTCTTCCTCTTGGGTGTGTTTTCTTTTTTTGTTGTTCTAGCGGTTTCAGGTATGCTGTTAGGTTGCTAGTATGAGATCTCTTCAATTTCTCTTTTAATGGAGATACTTAGCACTATAAACTTTCCTTTTAGCACAGCTTTCATTTTGTCCCATTTGGTTGGATGTAGACAGTTATTTCAAATTTCTTTTATCTGTTTAGGCTTGTTTTGTGTTCATGTCTATGGACAATTTGGGGGAAATACCACGAAGTGAATAATAGAAGGCATAGTCTTCTGCGTTTTGTTGAAATGTTTTGCAAATACTTAGTTTTGTTTGGGGATTGTGTGTGTGTGTGTGTGTGTGTTTAAATTTGGGAATTGAGGTCATAGATATTGAGAAAGATAAATTACCAATCATTGTTGATTCCTGTTACTTGTTATCAGTGGTGATAATGATGGTGGTGGTTGTGGTGGTATAGTGTGAGTGTGTGTATGCATGTGGTGGTGTGGTTCCCTGCTCTGGGTTTTGCTTGCTGGCATGATGTTATTTATTTCCTGTGTTTTCACATGTGGAGTCAACCTGCTTGGGGTGGATTTGTTTTAGTTGCCTTTTTTTTTTTTTTTGATTGATGTTTCTTTTTTGTAGTATCTTCTAGACAGCTGGAGCTGTAGATAAACATTGTTTAAATTTGAATTTATCATAGAATATTTTATTTTTCCATTTATGTTGATTGAAAGTTTTACTTGGTTCAGTATTCTGGGTTGTTGTATGCTGTCTCTTGGAGTCTGTAGTACACATATGCATGACCTTCTGACCTTTATTTTCTCTGTTGAGGAGTCAAGTGTAATCCTAACAAGTCTGCTCTTATATGTTATTTCATGTTTTTCACTTGTAACTCTCAATGTTCTGTCTTTTTTATTTTTTGTATGCTTAGTGTTTTATTTTTATGTGGGAAAGGAGTCTTTCTTTTCTGTTACAATCTATTTTATGTTCTGTAAACTTTTTAATACATTGATAGGCACTCTCCTTCTTTAGGTTAGGAAAATTTTCTTCTATAATTTTTATGAAAACATTTTTGGGCCTATGATCTGGGTTTCTTTTTCTTCCTCTATAACTATTATTAAATTTGGTCATATTAACCCGAACTTTCTGGAGGAAATCAAGACCAGACCAGGTATTAGACTGGGGAGACTGAATCTCAGAGCAGTTACATTCCCTGAGAACACACCAGCTAAACAGATCATGAAATGTGGCAACACAGAGATATCAAAGTCTCTACAAATCTAGAGCAGAAACAGGCATGAGTCTGCCTGCAGCATAAGTGTTACCTTGGGAGAAGATGCCATTGAATGAGCAGGAGGTGCCTGCTAGATTTGGTCTTGGTGACAAAGCAACTAGTGTGGGAAGCAATGTTAGGAAGATATGGTCTGTGGGATCCACAGGAGATTCGGTCAGAAGGGGAACAGGGAAAGGCAGTAGATGGTGTTTTGTTGCAGTCTTAGCGATGTAACTGGGTGATTGGGTCTGAAAAAACAGATGGGGCAGGAGGAGAGAGAGGAGACGTTCTTCAGGTGGCCTGTTGAAACTATGACAAATTGATGACAAGCTCTTCCACTTGATATTCATTTTTGGATTCCAACAAGTTATAGAACCTATGCTATATCATTGAGTTTAGGGGGAGAAATAACATTTTATCTCTTCAAGAATTTCTTCTCTTATTGTACTCCGATTTATACATACATTCAGTCATCAATGTTGTCCCACACGGCACTGGGTTATTCCTTTTCATCTGCTCGTATTCCCTCCTCTACTTTGCACAGAGTTTGAGTATTCTCACTGTTGGTCTTTCAGGGTATTTAATTTTGTTTTTACAATCATCTCAAAATTCATTGGAATATGGCTAATTTCTCACTTGACACTGAGATAATTTTTCTGCATTTCCTAATTGTTTTATTTTTATTCATTTCATTTCTTTTTATCAAGTTGTACATATATTTTATTCAAACCCATAGCATATTTCAGTGTCTGTTTTTAAGTTCTTTTTTCATTATTTGAACCATTTCTGTCACTTTTAATCCTAATTTGATTGGCTGACGTGATTTTTTTTTCTTTTCCATGATCAATGAATTCTGCGTTTTTAAAAGGATAGAAACTGAGACTTTCTGTAGTTACTTATACTTTTCTTACAGTGCTTCTATTACATTGCTGAGTTTGTAGTCTGGCTTGCAGGCTTTGTTAGGACAGCCCATTTGCTTCTCTACTGTTCATATCTATGAATAAGGAGTCACTATCTTAGCTCTCTTCTGCCTGTCTTATATATGCAATGATATAAGTCAGGTCACAACAGTACTAATCTTTTAGCATTTTTTTAAAGTTATATTTATTTAATGTATGTGGGTGTTTGTCAGAATATATGTCTGTATGCCTCCTGTTCATGGTATTCATGGAAGTGCTACAATGGCAGCAGATTACCTAAAACTAGAATTAGAGAAGATTGTGAGCCACAGGTCTTTTGGAAGAGCTGTCACTACTCTTAACAGCTGACTCATTGCTCTAGCTCCCACCCTTGAGAGTTTTTCTTGACAATTTTGTGATAATTTTCACTTGGTTTTGTTGAATTCACCTTGTATCTGTAGACTCTCAGGGATTTACATTGACAATTCTGTGATAATTCTTACTTGGTCTTTTGAATTCTTCTCTATTAGTGTAACTAAGCAGGACTTTTAGAAGTCTCTTATGTGTGAAATAGTATTCTACTTGTGAGATAGCCATCTGTTTATAATTAAAGATATTTCAGCCTTCTCTAGTCCCCATCATTGCCTTCTTAGTAGAGATCTCCATTTTCAGTAGCTATATTCTAAATAATATTCCCAAGATTGCAACATGGAGTCATTAATTTTATTCATTTATATTTTTTATTCAGGGCTAAATATCTGTTGCCTAAAACAACTGTTCCTGAGGTATATTTTCAAAATTTGGTTGCTAATTGCAATAAGAGGTTAAGTTCAATGCTATTTTTTTCAAATTGCCAGATGTATATGCCCTTTACATATGTGCTTGTACCATTTCAAATGTTTGCCCTTATTAATCAACTAACTAATTAATTAATTCACTTTATAGTCTGATCTCAACCCCCTCCCTTCCCTTCTACCAGGTCTATCATCTGCACCTTCTCTCTCTTTCTCTAGTCCCCTTTTCCTAAGAAAAGTGAGACTACCCATGGGTATCAACATACTCTGGTACATCAAGTAACAGCAGGACTAAGTGCATCCTTTCCCACTAAGGCCAGACAAGTCAGCCCAGGTATGGGAAAGAGATCCAAAGGCAGGCTACAGAGTCAGAGACAGCCCTTGCTTTAACTATTAGAGTACTCAAATGAAGAGGAAGCTACACATCTGCTATATTTGTATAGGCATCCTGTGTTCAGCCCATTCCACTCCTACTCTTTAGTTGGGGGTTTAGCATCTATGAGCACCCATAGGCCCAGGTTAGTTTACTCTGTACATCTTCTCGAGGTTTCCTTGTCCCTATGACTCCCTCAATCCTTCCCCAATTCTTACACAAGACTTGTGAGTTCTGCTTAATTTTTAGCTATGGCTCTCTACATTTGTTTCCATTGACTGTTGGATGAAGCTTCTCAGAAGACAGTTATGCTAGGCTCCTGTCTTCAAGCACAGCAGGATATCATTAATAGTGTCAAAGTTTGGCTCTCTTCCATGGGGAGGGAGGGTCTCATGTTGGACCAGTCACTGGTTTGCCATTCTTGTCCCACCACTACTGATTGCTGTTCTCTCTCCCAGACTTCTCCCCTCCCCCTCCTAATTCACACCCAGTTCCCTCTTTCTATCTACTTCAGATGTCTATTTTATTTCCTCTTATGAGTGAGATTCAAGTATCTTCCTTGTACAACCAGTATGGAAATAAATTGGGCAGTCTCTTAGAAAGTTGGAAACAGTTATACTTCAAGACCCATATCTACCACTCCTTGGCCTATACCCAAAAGAGGCTCTACCATACCATAAGGTCACTTGCTCAACTACGTTCATAGTAGCTTTATTTAGAATAGCCAAAAAGAGGAAACAACTTAGATATCCCTAAACTGAAGAATTTTGAACTAACCAGTACCCCTGAGCTTGTGTCTCTAGCTGCATATGTAGCAGAAGATGGCCTAATCGGCCATCATTAGGAGGAGAGGCCCTCAGTCTTGTAAAGATTATATGCCCCAATACCAGGGCCAGGAAGTAGGAGTGGGTGGGTTGGAGAGCATGGTCAGGGGAGGGTATAAGGGACTTTTAGGATAGCATTTGAATTGTAAATCAAGAAAATATCTAATAAAAACTGTTTAAAAAGAGAAACAGTGGCACATTTACACAATTGAATACTACTCATCTACTAAACAAGGAATGCTGTAATTTGCAGGCAAATGGATGGAACTAGAAAAATATCATCCTGAGTGAGGTAACTCAGACTCAAAAAGTCACGAATGTTATATACTCACTTATAAGTGGAAATTAGACATAAAGTACAGGATAACCCAGACTACAATCCATAGCCCAAAGATGCTAAGTAATAAGGAGAGCCCAAGGGAAGATGCTTGAATCCCATTTTAAACTTTTAACTGAATTAATAAATGTTTAAGTACTGTAATTTTTTAGTTCAAATTGTCTTTTTTTTTCTCATTTCAGGAAATAAGTTCTCACACCACCATTAAACAACAAGAACCAAAAATAGTATGTGGTGAATCCTTATCTTATACAGCATATAATAGTATGCTGTAAACTATGACTTGGGAGATGGAATTGTTAATCAAGTTTACAGTGAGGTTGTTGAAGATTAGATGATCTCATTAGCAAATATTTATGACTTCTCTTATTCAAATTATAGTGTTTATGTTATGCATTTCTGAATCTTTGAGAGGTATATTAAATAAGATTATTTGAGTTACTATATTTATTTACTTGTTACTTGCTATTCTTTCCTAAATAAACACAAGATTCTGCAAAAGAGCACCCACAGTAATCCACCTGCCAGGGACCCCTCTTGTCACCTCATTATCATCTATTAGTTTCTCAGAATCATACACAGAGATATATAAGTAGGGTGAATGCCATACAGAGAGACATACAACAGGCAGGAGAGAGAGAGAAAATGACCAGGGAAACTGGATTTGTGTATAAGATGTTAAAATATGCTTTCCAATGAGAGTTGTAATTGTAAGGCTTAAAGCTAGTGAATGTTATTTTCAGATTATACTTTTACTAAAATAAGATAACTATACATGTTAACACAGTTTATGAGGAATATTGAGTGACTGAAGAAGGACATTCAGTAAACCACATAGTCTTTGTTCATCTGACAAGTCACAGATAAAATAGTTATTTGAAGTCTTCAATTAATTTGTGGCAAGCTACACTTACTTATTTCACTCCTATATTGGTGATCACATATCAATTTGCTACATTTTTAAACTACATTTATTTTATTACAGTCCTGTCATTATTCCCCGCCTGATCTGCCCTCTCACAGTTTCTCATCCCATTCCTTCTCCCTGCCCCCTATCTCCAAGAGGCTGTCCCACCCACACCCCACCATGCCTTTCCCCTCCATAGGGCCTCATAGCTCTTGAGGTATAGGGTGCCTTCTCTCACTGAAGCCAGAGCAGGCAATGTTTTAAGCAGGATTCAAGCCCCATGAGGATTCAGGACCAGCAACATGCAGTCTTCAGGAAAATAGCTATAAAGACAGTGACCAGATATTTTAGTTATCCAGAGAAATTCATGTGATTATTTATATAATATCTTATTCATTTTATTTACATAAGATGAATCATATTAATTAATCTAAACTGGAGTTAAGACTAACTAGAATTTCCTGTGCTTTTGTCATGAGAATTTCAGTGTGTAGATACCAAGAGACTTTGGAATGTTCAGGGAGGGAGATGCCAAGATCCAGAAGTTGTACTGGGCTTTAAGAGGAAGAGGCGACAGACATTCTGATTTCTTCCAGGAATACTCATGAGAACCTCATCTAAAGTTTTTGGTATCTGACTTTGGAACACAGCATCAGGATGGCTGTTCTTGATTCTATTCCTCATTTAGAGGTAGGTGGGGTTGAGATTGCATATGGATGACTCATGGATTACATTCAGTAATTCTTACAAAATTATGAGGGGGACCTCAAGGTGATTCTCATTTAGACACACACACACACACACACACACACACACATATATATGCATCTCTCCCAAATTTAAGAAATTGGAACTGAACGCAAAGATGAAGTATATTAATGGGAAGTGGCATTATACATGGTAGATTGCCTAGATCAGTGCTAAATATTATTAAAATGGGAAAAGATTATGATGAGTAACATTATCTAATGAACTTGGTGAAAAAATTCAATTGAGCAGTGGTCTATTTTGCTTTCAGTATCTAAAATAGTGTCTCTGCGAACAACTGGAAAGGAGATACTTCTATAGCGCCCTTTCTTATTCATACAGTGCCCCCAATTTCAAAGCCTACAGAGCAAGATTCTACAGGGAAAATATCTCTGAGGAAAGAAGTTTTATGCATCCATGTCATTTCAAGTTAGAATTACTGACCACTAACCCCATGCGTGAGACTGCTCATCAAACATTAAAGGTTTGTGTCATTTGCCGGATGTAATAAAGAATCAAGAAGATCTGTTTTAGAAAGAAAAGGCACAAAAGCAAATGAAAACTGCTGGGCTTGTATAATGTTGATGAGAATTATATGTACCAAATGCAGGCTTGTGATCCAATGATCTGTGCTTCCTAACAATCACAAAACTCTGAAGTTCAGAGAGTATTAGTGCTATAAGGGGGAGGCATCATGCTTTCTGAAGGACTGGGTGGTAAATAGTACACCATATACAGGCATAGAAAGCAGCAATCAGCAATATTTTGGGGAATTGATGTGACTGTGTCCTAATAATGCTTTATTTGCAAAAACCAGACAATCACTTTAAAGGTTTATATTTTTCCAGTGCTTGCTTTCAAAAACCATCCAAACACATAGTGTGTGTATGTTATTTCCCCTTAGAAATTATAACACACTCGGTTTAAAAGAAAATTTTATTGGATTTTATCTGAATAATGAGTTAAAGAAAACATTTCAGTTTGCATGTGTCAAAATCTTGTATAGACATTGGTCTAACAGTAAAATTTTTATAAAGCTACAATTTTATTTCTGACAAATATCATCGATTCACTCAAAAAGAGTTTATGAACACCTCTTACCATATACTACGATGCTGACATATAATTATGACCTAGATTTTTAAATTTCATTAGGAATTTGGACTCATAGTTTCCCATGTATTGCCATCCACCGTAACTTTAAAAGATACAAATTCTTTTTTCTAATTAGGGTTTCTATTGTGATAAAGCACCATGTCCCAAGGAAGCTTGAGAAGGAACATATATATTTCAGCTTTTCAGCTCTCTATCACTTTATGAAATCAGACCACGAACTTCGGGCAGCAACACCAGAGCAGATTCTAATACAGAGGCCATGGAGGAGTGCTGCTTACTGCTTTGCTCCTCATACTTTGCTCACCCTGAGTACCGCTCACAGTGAGGAAGGCCTGTCTACATCAATCATCAATCAACACATCACAGGGTTGCCCAAAAGATCACCTTCATGGAGCATTTTCTCACTTTAGGTTCCTTCTTCCTATATGACTCTAGCTTGTATCAGGTTGACATAGAACTAGACAGCACACTAACTCCTGCCTAGATTGGGAAGGGTGTAGCTAGATTTGGAACAGAAATATCATCATCAGAAATAACAGGTCTTTTTTTTTAAACAAGGTCTTGTATGTTCCACCACTGGTTTGACTTTTAGAGATTTCCTCTAAGTGGCCTGGTCTCATTGTTTCATCAAACACTATTCAGTGTTTTAAAGGAAGACTCCTCTAGAATAAAAGATCAGAACAGAAGTTTTGTGGCAACCACACCACCTTTCCTATAACCAGTGTTTATTGCCTATTGGCTGAGAGTACATAGTCAGATGCCTAGGATGTACCTGAGAGCCATTCTAAAACAATAAATCATCACAGGGTCTCAAAGCACATTCAGTGTTCTGTCCTAGGAACAGACATGAAGAGAAGCAGCTTGAAGGTCTCCTAGCTACTGCATCGTGTATTTCCTTCGTGGCACTTCCTCTTATCTACTGCAGAAAATCTCTCAGGAAAACTTAATAAATAAATAAATAAATAGATAGATAGATAGATAGATAGATAGATAGATAGATAGATAGATAAATAAACTGTTGCTCAGAGCTAATAACATTTTGGTGTTATTTCATAAAAAGTGACCTGATTAATTAGATGCACTATAATAATGAATCAATCCTTGAAATCTGCTTCCTTAAATCCTTTGGGGTGTTGCCCTCAAGACCTCATTACAGGCTGATTTTACAGGGACCTTTCTTTCTTCTCTGTGTGGATCATACACTCTATGATTTATATGAGCCCTTTGGGAATATTCCTCAAGGAGATTTACTATTTTCCCTACTCCCCACCCAGGTTTGTGTAGGTTACTTAACACTGCAATTAATAATTGTTTTATGACCAGATGAAAGGCTCCTTTATTTGGTCTTTCCTTGGAAATTTTTTCTTAGTTGAAGGAGGTGATATGAATCACATTTTTCCCCCAAAGGAGAAGAAAGTGGACTTTGATAAAGGTCAGAAATAGATAGTTGAAGGGAGGGAAATTCATTTATTATCTCCCTTGGCAATTTTTATTGCCTTTTGACAAATGAAAACCTGACAGGATGGAGAATTTTAAAATAACTTGTGTTCACACCTAAAACATAAGTTGCACTAGTAAAATGTTATTCATGTGTGTGTTATTTTCTTTTTCCTCAAGTGTTTTCTGTATTAGGTAGAGGTGACAACTTCAGATCACACAATGATCTGACCAGATGAGAGATGGATGCTGAGTCAAGGAGAGTCCAACTTGACTCAAAGAATTTCATGACCTTGCATGTCTTCCTTTGTACTTTTCCGACCCCTGTTAATTATTCACAAAAGCCTGAGCAACCCACATCTGGCCAAGAGCATTTCTCTTCATTCCATTTAGAAATAAATCACTGTATAATCAGAGGTTAAGTACCATACCTACTAGGAAGGTAGCTTCACTTCTCAAGCAATAATGGAGTTGAATTAATAAAATTGTAAGAGTTCTTCTAACACACTGTGGAAACGATAGATATATTACATTTCTGGATTTTGTGGTGAAAATGATTAACCAATAGGTTACCCTCATTATCTCTTTTTGTTGTTGTTGTTTTAGAAATAACCAAAGAAAGCCAAGATGTTTTCAATGTTGACTTGTTTCTTACACATGTGCTGATCTTCAAGTTAGGCTGGATAAGACTAGACTAGGTGGCTTTCTAAAGAAGATACAATTCTACAACTCATGCCTTTTCTCTTCAGGTAGAAAGTATTTAACTTTTATAGTTTGCATTGAGGAAATTTAGAACTCAGGGAAACAAGCGAAACCACATAGAAATATCTGTTCAACATCCTTAATCATCAGGGAAATGCAAATCAAAACAACCCTGAGATTCCACCTCACACCAGTCAGAATGGCTAAGATCAAAAATTCAGGTGACAGCAGATGTTGGCGAGGATGTGGAGAAAGAGGAACACTCCTCCATTGTTGGTGGGATTGCAAGCTTGTACAACCACTCTGGAAATCAGTCTGGCGGTTCCTCAGAAAATTGGACATAGTACTACCAGAGGATCCAGCAATACCTCTCCTGGGCATATATCCAGAAGATGTCCCAACTGGTAAAAAGGACACATGCTCCACTATGTTCATAGCAGCCTTATTTATAATAGCCAGAAGCTGGAAAGAACCCAGATGTCCCTCAACAGAGGAATGGATACAGAAATTATGGTACATTTACACAATGGAGTACTACTCAGCTATTAAAAAGAATGAATTTATGAAATTCCTAGCCAAATGGATGGACCTGGAGGGCATCATCTTGAGTGAAGTAACACAATCACAAAAGAACTCACACAATATGTATTCATTGATAAGTGGATATTAGCCCAAAACTTAGGATACCCAAGATATAAGATACAATTTGCTAAATGCATGAAACTCAAGAAGAATGAAGACCAAAGTGTGGACACTGTGCACCTTCTTAGAATTGGGAACAAAACACCCAGGGAAGGAGTTACAGAGACAAAGTTCGTAGCTGTGATGAAAGGATGGACCATTTAGAGACTGCTGTATCCAGGGATCCGTCCCATAATCAGCTTCTAAACGCTGACACCATTGAATACACTAGCAAGATTTTGCTGAAAGGACCCAAATATAGCTGTCTCTTATGAGATGATGCCGGGGCCTAGCAAACACAGGAGTGTATGTTCACAGTCAGCTATTGGATGTATCACAGGGCTCCCAATGGAGAAGCTAGAGAAAGTACCCAAGGAGCTAAAGGGATCTGCAACCCTATTGTTGGAACAACATGATGTACTAACCAGAACCCCGGAGCTCTTGTCTCTAGCTGCATATGTATTGAAAGATGGCCTAGTCGGCCATCAATGGAAAGAGAGGCCCATTGGACTTGCAAACCTTATATGCCCCAATATAGGGGAATGCCAGGGCCAAAAGAATGGGAATGGGTGGGTAGGGAAGTGGGGGGCGCTATGGGGGACTTTTGGGATAGCATTGGAAATGTAATTGAGGAAAATATGTAATAAAAATATTAAAAATCAAAAAAAAAATCAAAAAAAAAAAAAAAGAAATAACCAAAGAAAGCCAAGATGTTTTCAATGTTGACTTGTTTCTTACACATGTGCTGATCTTCAAGTTAGGCTGGATAAGACTAGACTAGGTGGCTTTCTAAAGAAGATACAATTCTACAACTCATGCCTTTTCTCTTCAGGTAGAAAGTATTTAACTTTTATAGTTTGCATTGAGGAAATTTAGAACTCAGGGAAACAAGCGAAACCACATAGAAATATCTGTGTTCTTTCAGAACACCTCTGTTAAATGTCATTGGTAAAAGCAAATCATAAGCTATAGTTAAGACACTGGCCAGGAACAAGTACTGAATCAAATGCATAGCCCGATGTAAGAGAGAAAGTGCATGTAACTTGAAGGTCCTGTACTCTCTGACACAACCTCCATTGGGAAACACTGACTATTCGACAGGCTTCTCTCTGAATCTTTCAACCTTAGTTCTTTTTTTTTTCTTTTTTTATTAGATATTTTCTTCATTTACAGTTCAAATGCTATCCCGAAGGTCCCCTATACCCTCCCTCCACCCTGATTTCCTACCCATCCACTCCTTCTTCTTGGCCCTGGCATTCCCCTGTACTGGGGCATATAAAGTTTGCAAGACCAAGGGGCCTCTCTTCCCAATGATGGCCAACTAGTCCATCTTCTGCTACACATGCAGCTAGAGACATAAGCTCTGGGGGTACTGGTTAGTTCATATTGTTGTTCCACCTATAGGGTTGCAGACCCCTTCAGCTCCTTGGGTACTTTAACCTTATTTCCTATGTAATTATCAGAGTGCATAAAATGCACACATGTTGTATTCTATTATTAATGAATTTATTTACAGATCAACCTCTCATTCTAGAAGCTATGAACACTGATTTATATACACAGGCATTGTTAGATTCAATAGAGATTTATCACATGGAGGGAGGGTCTACAAGATGTATGCAGTTGTTATGGCATGCTTTCATTATTTTCATGTGTGCCATAAATAATATTCCAAAGCTTCATGTATCCACAACGCCAGGTCATAGAGTTAATACGATGATCAAGCTGCATAGCATGTTAGAAAACTGTGGTCACACAGAAAATATAAGATTTTATATGACTACTGGTGGTGAGTATGATTGTACTTAGTTTAAAAGGCAAAAACTAAAAGTTATTTCTATTTTTGTTTATAGCAATTATTTATAACTATGATTTATTACTCTGCTAAAGTATAGTTTATATCTACCACATCAAATAATTAGGAAAAAACAGATATTATACACAAGTTTCTAAGTATTTGTGACTACCCATGAATAAATCTGAATTACTTTGTGAATTTTTTATATACTAACCTTGGGTTTGGTTATATGTTCATTATAAGTCCCATTCATATAAGTCATGTAACTACAATATGCCATGGAACTAGATAGGAAAGGTTATGCCAAATGCAGGGTGATATTTTTTTTTCTCCTGTCAAGAGGTGATTAGAAGTGGAAGGCTTTTTAGGTAAAAGATAATCACACTGCAATCAAGAGACCAAGAGAAGCTAAGTGACAAGAAGAGCTCAGGGTGGGATATGATAGACCTTCCTAGGTATGGGAAATGAAAGACATTCCGTAGATGGACTGGGAATGTGTGGGCATGGGAGCAAGAGGCATTAGGAGGGGAGGAGAAGATGAAGGGAAAACGTACTAGGAGGAATTACTGGATTTGGGGTGATGACGTGGAAAGAAAAAAACTGGAGAAATTTATGCCTATCTTCTGCAGAGTGAACTGAGTGAAGGCAGCGAAGCCAACTGAAAGAAAACAGTGGCACTTTTCTTTCTTTCTTTCTCTCTCTCTCTCTCTCTCTCTCTCTCTCTCTCTCTCTCTCTCTCTCTCTCTCTCTCTCTTTCTCTTTTCTGTAATATGGCTGAGAAAATCAGTTTCACATCTAAAAGCTTGTGTGTGAGAGAAGACAGTTCACAGATAGGTAATTTTAATTTAAAAATGTGAACTTGTGTTGTTTTCTTTTTCTTTATTATTTATTTTATTTATTTATATCTCAACTGTCCCTCTCCTGGTCCGATCTCCCTTCCCCTTGACTCCTGAAAAGGTAACCCTCTGAGGCACCACTCCCTGGAGAATGAAGTCTCTACAGGATTAGGTATATTATCTCCCACTGAGGCCAGACAGGGCAGTCTTGTGCTAGTATGTGCCAGGGACCTC
Source organism: Mus caroli (assembly GCF_978045245.1). NCBI lineage: Eukaryota > Metazoa > Chordata > Mammalia > Rodentia > Muridae > Mus > Mus caroli. The sequence goes on from NW_028227259.1 coordinate 42,656,527, forward strand.
AGATCAGTCCATTTATGCTTTTTAGTTGGTGGCTTAGTCTCTGGAAGCTTCCAGGGGCACAGGATATTTGTCAATGTTGGTCTTCCTATGGGGTTGCCATCCCTGTCAGTTTCTTCAGTCCTCCCCTAACTCTTCCATAAGGGTCCATTGCTTGGATAAAAGTGTCTTTCAGCAACTTTATTGGAAGTTAGCTGTAGTAGGAAATATTAAAAAGGAAGAAAGTGGCACATTTCCCCTCTTGTGCCTCTGCCCTGGAAGCCTGGCCGGCCATGCACTGTTTTTATCTCATGGAGACTGACTCAGAACTCCACAATATCTCCACCCAGCCCTCTAGGTTCCCACTGGCAGTTTCTACCACGTCAACCCAATGCCTCAAATCCCCCATGGTCTTTTTGGTGTACATCTGGCAAACCCATGCTTTGCCATTGTACCTTTCTCTCTTGAACCCAGATGAGCCACTGTGTGAAGGAAAATGCAACAAAAACTCAGCTCAGAAACAATGGTAACTCAATCTCTGGGCTCAACAATGTAAACTTAATCTTGTAAGCCTTATTAAAACCTGATTCCTCTGGTGGCAAATACTTGTAGATCTGCCATGATACCAAGAAGCTCTAGCAGGTACATCTTACCCCTCTGCTCGTCCATTCCAAAGAGCAGTAACTCTCTCCTGCTTCCTCTTTTCCTCTGTCCAAGCCAGAAGTCCCACCTACTCACCCAGTGTTTGGCTCCTTTATTCCTTAGGGAATTGGTTCACAAGAAGCCACCTGACCAAGTGACTCATTCCTCATTCCAGGAAGCCTCTCCCAGGAAAGCAAGGATCACTGAGCTATCCACAACAGTTAGCATAATTCTATAGGTAAAGGGGAAAGAACTCTAAAATGTTGAATGTATGCTTTATACAGCAAAATAGAACAAAAATATTAATTCTTTCCACAAAGGAAAATTAGTAAGATTAGATCTATGTATATACCATATGTTAAAACTAGAACACAGGTCTTTGAAAACCATGTAATAAATCTGTTTAAGAATTTACATGACTATAGCTTGTCATCAAACAAAGCTTCAGTTATTCTGATGGGTTATATCTAACTGAGTTGTTAGCCAAAGGTGTCCCATGGAAATCCCCAAACAAGCAAAGACAATAGCTTATTCTCCACAGAATAACAGGAAGACCTTATTGCTAAGAAACATTCACACCACTGATTGAATATGAAGAGGTCAAGAAGGTGTCTACATAAAACCTTTGCCCCTACATTCTAGTGCTTTTGGTACAAAAATGTACTCTACAGGATAACAAAAGAGAAACATAAACACCAACTCAGCCATAAAATTTTTTGCTCTATAATCTGTGTTGCCTGAAAAATACTCTAACACAATGAGGGCACAGAACTTGTGAGACTAACCAACCAATACCTGAATTCACTTAAGGCCCACTTCACAAGACGAAATCAATACCCGTCATTACTTGGGTAATGATAAACAGAGAGCAAATATCCAAGAAACCTACAATAATACTAATCTCTACTGGTCATAAAAAGTAATTATAAAATAATTCCACAAAGATATCCTGCTATATTCATATCAGTACCTTAAGTCATTGCCAGAGAAGGTTCTTCCCTCAGAAGATGAGAAAACACACACACATACACACACACACGGAGACATAGACACACACACACACACACACACACACACACACACATACACGGACTCATACACACAGAGACAGAGACATAGAGGCAGAGAGAGACATAGAGACAGAAACAGAAATAGAGAGGCAGCTACACACAGAAAGACAGAGACCATGGAAATGAGGCGTCTCTCTCAAATTCCTCCCCAGAGCTCATAAAGTACTATACTTAAGGAGGAAAGAGTCTAAGAGCCAGAGGGAATGGAGAATGAGAACAAAGCCCACAAAATCTTTTTTGGCACAAAAACTTCAGCTGTAAGTATAGCATAGAGCCTGCTTGGGTTTGCAGCAGTTCCTTTTTGAGTGTGTGAACAAGTACATCTCTGATTATTGTAACATCTTTTTGGGTGCTTTTTCTTCTGTTTGTTTGCTTTGTCCAACCTTGACGTGAAGGATTTGTCTATCTTGTTAAACTTAATTTTGTTATGTTTTATTGTTATCTGTTCTTTTTGAATGAGAGACAAAAAAGGAATAGATCTATCAGGGAAGGTATGTAAGGATGAACTGGGAGGAGTAAAGGGAGAAGAAAATGGGGTGGACTGGGAGAAAGAGAGGGAGGAGAAACTATAGTTAGTATACATTGTAAAAGAAAAATATTTTTAATAAAATGGGAAGAAGATTAGAAAATTTACAAGAAAATTATTAGGTAGGAACAACACAATTTAATATTCTTATGTCAGAAGACCGAATTTGAAATAATTCTGACTAAAGATAAGATGTTGGTATGGTTGGTTCTTCAACAGGCAAATATATCTCCATGCTTCCCATTGTCTACCTACATTCTCTGATTTGTCGCCTCTCCTCCTATCTTCAAAGCCATAACTACATCTATATTTCTGACACTATATTTAGTTTTATTCTATGATATTTTTGGTGCCTGTTTTACTCTCTTTCTTCCTTCCTTCATTCTTCATCAGTAGTTGGGTTTATTCTCAGGGTCCTGTATACAATAGGCATGTTCTCTACCATTAAACTGTACCACTAGCCTAATGGTAGTTTTGAGAATACAGGTATTTACAATTTACAAGCTTTCTCAGAACTCACTGTGTATCCCAGATTGTGTCATTTGGCATTCTCTTGCCTCAGTCTGCTGAGTAGCATGAATTAAAGGCATATATGTTAAGGTCCACCTTTTTGTACCATTATATGATTGCTACGAGTACATCAGTCCTTCAAATATGATTTAGTATAAGCTATTATTAACCTAATCAAACACATACAGTGTCATTTCCTATATAAGGAAGCATTCATGAGATTCTACAATCAAGGATCAATCTGCTTCCTCTGTTGACATGGGTATATGGCAATTTCATAACATCTATATTCATGAGTTACTCAAAATAATATATATTTAGTCTCTTTGTTCTGAAACTGTATCTCTTTGAATTGCTGTTGAATGGGGTGGTGTCTTAGAAGTCTGCATGGAAGGAGTTACAGAGACAAAGTTTGGAGCTGAGACAAAAGGATGGACCATCTAGAGACTGCCATAACCAGGGATCCATCCCATAATCAGCCTCCAAATGATGACATCATTGCATACACTAGCAAGAGTTTGCTGAAAGGACCCTGATATAGCTGTCTCTTGTGAGACTAGGCCGGGGCCTAGCAAACACATAAGTGGATGCTCATAGTCAGCTACTGGATGGATCAGAGGGTCCCCAATGGAAGAGCTATAGAAAGTATCCAAGGAGCTAAAGAGATCTGCAACCCTGTAGGTGCAACAACATTATGAACTAACCAGTACCCAGGAGCTCTTGACTCTAGCTGCATATGTATCAAAAGATGGCCTAGTAGGCCATCACTGGAAAGAGAGGCCCATTGGACATGCAAACTTTTTATGCCCCAATACAGGGGAATGCCAGGGCCAAAAAGTGGGAATGGGTGAATAGGGGAGTGGTGGGGAGTGTTATGGGTGACTTTTGGGATAGCATTGAAATGTAATTGAGGAAAATACGTAATAAAAAAAATAAATAAAATTTAAAAAAGAGGTGAAATCTTACAGCAAAAAAAAAAAACCGAAAAAAACAAAAACAAACAAACAAACAAAAAACAGTTGTTTGATTTGCTGATTTGAGTCTCATTAAAGAAAAGCCATTCGATTCATTTAATACAAAAAAGAGAAGTCTGCTAAAGTTGCTATGACAGTTTATCATAGACAGTGTATCTTATAAACAACAAAAGCTTTATTTTTCACAGAGATGCTAAAAGAAAGATGTCAGATTTATTTTCTTCTGAGAGACTTCTCATGAACAGTGCCTTATAGTTCTGTCTTCAAGGGGCACAGGGGCAAAAACACTCCCTTAGGCTTTTAGAAAAGGATACAAATCTCATTCAAAGTGGTGCTGACTACACATCACAGTCATCTGCTCACATTCCTGCTGGCTGATACTATTTCCTGGTTGTTATTTTTTTTACTTTTCATTTGTTTGTTTTGTTTGTTTGTTTCTTTGTTTGTTGTTGATTTGGTTTTGTTGTTGTTGTTGTTGTTTTGTTCTTTTTAAATTTTTTTTTAGTTCTTTCATAAAATACATCCAGACCACAGGTTCCCCTCCCTCCAGTCTTCCCAGTCCTTCTCTATATCTCCCAGATTCATTTTCCCTGACTACACTGAGAAAAAATAAGCATTACAGGCACATCAGCCTAACATGGCATGACAAGGTATAATAAACCTTCATATCAAGGCTGGTTGAGGCAACCATGCAAGGTTAAAAATGTACCGAAAGTAGGCCAATGAGCCAGACACATCTGACTCCTACTGTCAAGTTTCCAACAAGAACATATATGCAGAAAACCTAGCACAGACCAGTGGAGGGGCTGTGACAGCCTCTTCAGTCTCGATGAGCTCCCAGAGCCCCACTTAGTTGATCTCATGGGCTATGCTCTCCCAGTGTTTTCAACCCCTCTGCCTCTCACATTTTCTCCTTCTTTACTTCCAGGGAGTACCCTGTGTTCCAAGGGAAGGACTTGATGAAGACCTCAGATCTGTGCTCTTTTGCCTCCTAGTGTTTGACTGTGGGTCTTCACATCTGTTTCCATCCAATGCCAGAAGTAACCTCTCAGATGACAACTAAATTAGGCACCCATCTATGAGTATAACAGAACATCCAAAAGGAATCATTTCATTGATTTTTCTTTTTTTTCTTTTCCTCTCACTCTGGGTTTTCAAGTCTCCAGCTCCTGATCATCCAAGTAGTGTTGGGTGGTCATGGGCTCTCTTTAGTGGCATGAGCCTCAAATTAGATTATTTATTGGCCATTCTCACAAGTTTACTTCAAAATTTCCCTAGAACATCTTGCAGGCAAGAAAGGTTTTCTAGGTCTAAGTTTGTGTAGCTTGGGTTTGTATCTCAGGCCTAATAGTGGAAGCCTTGACTAGTTACAGAAGATAGAGGCTCCATACGCTTATTGCTAGAACTTTTTGCTAGGTTCACCTTCATAGATTCCAGGGAGCTTTCACTGTGTTAGTTTTCCACATTACCCTTCAAATGCCCTCCAATCTCAGTTGTCTCTCCCTATGCTTCATCTCTCCCTCCATCTGATCTCTCCTATTCCTATCCCCACATGCCCTCAGTCTACATACAAAATCTATTCCATTTTTCCTTCCTAGGGAGGTCCATGGATCTCCCTTTGAGGCATCATGGTTACTTAGCTTTTCTGGGTCTGTGGATTGTAGCATGACTATCACTTACTTAATGGCTATTATCCACTTATAAGTGAATAATACCATGCTTGCCTTTCTGGGTGTGGGTTACCTTAGTCCGGAATTTTTTTCTAGTTCCATCTATTTGCTTATAAGTACCATGTCATTTTAAAATATTACAATATGCAAATGTATCATATCATATTTATCCATTTTTTGGTTGAGGGGCATCTAGGTTCTTTTTAGTTTCTGGTTATTATTCATAAAATCACTACGAACATTTGAACAAGTGTCCTTATAGTAAGATGGAGCATTCCAAAGCATGGTATATCTGAGTCTTGATGTAGATTGATTCACAATATTTTGAGGAATTTCCATATTGATTTCCATAGCAGTTGTACAGTTTGCACTTCTACCAACAAGAAGAGGAGTGTTCCTCTTGCTGCATATACTTTTTTTTTTAATTACATATTTTCCTCAATTACATTTCCAATGCTATCCCAAAAGTCCCCCATACTCCCCCCACTTCCCTACCCACCCATTCCCATTCTTTTGGCCCTGGCATTCCCCTGTATTGGGGCATATAAAGTTTGCAAGTCCAATGGGCCTCTCTTTCCAGTGATGGCCGACTAGGCCATCTTTCGATACATATGCAGCTAGAGACAAGAGCTCCGGGGTACTGATTAGTTCATCATGTTGTTCCAACTATAGGGTTGCAGATTCCTTTAGCTCCTTGGGTACTTTCTCTAGCTTCTCCATTGGGAGCCCTGTGATCCATCCAATAGCTGACAGTGAGCATCCACTTCTGTGTTTGTTTGGCCCCGGCATAGTTTCACAAGAGAGAGCTATATCTGGGTCCTTTCAGCAAAATCTTGCTAGTGTATGCAATGGTGTCAGCTTTTGGAAGCTGATTATGGGATGGATCCCTGGATATGGCAGTCTCTAGATGGTCCATCCTTTCATCATAGCTCCAAACTTTGTCTCTGTAACTCCTTCCATGGGTGTTTTGTTCCCAATTCTAAGAAGGGGCACAGTGTCCACACTTTGGTCTTCATTCTTCTTGAGTTTCATGCCTTTAGCAAATTGTATCTTATATCTTGGGTATCCTAAGTTTTGGGCTAATATCCACTTATTAGTGAATACATATTGTGTGAGTTCCTTTGTGATTGTGTTACCTCACTCAAGATGATGCCCTCCAGGTCCATCCATTTGGCTAGGAATTTCATAAATTCATTCCTTTTAATAGCTGAGTAGTACTCCATTGTGTAAATGTACCATATTTTCTGTATCCATTCCTCTGTTGAGGGGCATCTGGGTTCTGTCCAGTTTCTGGCTATTATAAATAAGGCTGCTATGAACATAGTGGAGCATATACTTTTAACATGAGCTATTACTTGTGTTATTGAACTTAGCCATTTTGACTGGTATAGAATGGAATTTCAAAGTATTCTTGGTTTGCATTTCCCTGATGGCTAAAATTATTGCACAATATTTTCATGTTTCTCAATTTGAGATCTACTTTTGTTAATTCTCTGTTTAGATCTGTATTGCATTTTTAATTAGATTATTTCGTTTGTTACTGTCTATTTTCCCAGATTCATATATTTTGAATATTAGTCCTCCGTTGGATTTGGGGTTGGTGAAAAGCTTTTCAAGTTTCAGGAAGTCGTATTTATTAACTTTTTTATCTTGGTGACTGTGCTATCAGTGTTCTGTTCAAAAAGTTGTTTCCTGTGCCAATGCATTCAAATTTATTCTCTATTTTCTCTTCTATCAGGTTTGGTGTATCTGGTTTTAATGTTGGTGTCTTTGATCTGCTAAAATCTGAGTCCTGTAAATGGTGATAAATATGGATTACATTTTTTCTACACACAAACACCAAGTTAGACAAGCCCCACTAGTTGAAGATGAATTCTTTTTTTTCTACTGTGTATTTCTGGCTTCTTTATACAAAACTAGCTCTCCATAGGTGTAAGAATTTATCACAGGGTCTTTAGTATGATTCTATCAATCTACATGTTTCTATGCCAATGCCATGTGGTTTTTATTACTATTGCTTTGTAGTAGAGCTTGAAATCAAGGATGATGATACATCTAGAAGTTCCTGTTTTTTTCCAAGATTGTTTTAGTTATCCTCATTGTTGTTGTTTTATTATGTTTTCCTATATGAAGTTGAAACTTGTCTTTTTCAGGTCTGTAAAGAATTGTGTTGGAATTTTGATGGGGATTGTCTTGAATCTATGGATTTTGGTAGGATAGCCATTTTCACTATGCTCATCTTACAGATGCGTGAGCATGGGAGATCTTTCTATCTCCTCATATCTTCTTCATTTTATTTTCTTCAAATCCTTTATGGTTTTGTCTCATGAGTCTTTCATTTGCTTGGTCAGAGTTACCTGATATTTTATATTGTCTGTAGCAATGTATCTGATTTCTTTCTAACTTATTTTTCATTTGTATATAGGTTAGCTACTGATTTTTTTGTTGTTGTTGTTGTTAATCTTATACCATGATGATACATCTAGAAGTTCCTGTTTTTTTCCAAGATTGTTGGAAAATGTTCTGGTTTTAACTTACACATTTCACATAAACACAATCATTCAAAATTACACCAAAGAAGACATCTATATCACATATTGTACCTGGCATTAATATCTATATACTACATTTTTGCAGCCTCAGGACAAATGTGAATGGCATCAATGTTCAAATAAGACTGTTCCAATTCTAGATGGTTCTTTACTTGTGAGGGGGTTATACTTCAACAAATTCATCTAAAATTGAATTCAACAAATTCATCATAAATGCATTTAGTAATTTTGCCTTTATTATCACATGTTCATTTATATATATAAAAAGTTACTGATCCTGCATTCAGAAAAGAGCAAGCTTCCCATGGATATCAACCAAACATGGCATATCAGACTTGATTAAGACTAGGCACCTTCCTTAGTATTAAGGCTGGATGAGGGAACACAGTGTGAGGAAAAATGTCCCACAAGCCAGCCGAATAGTCAAAGACAGTGAAATCCTGTTCTCACTGTCCCAATCTATACAACTGTAGAATATGTGCAGAGGACTTTGGTCAGTCCTGTGTAGGCTAGTATAATTAAAAAACTAATAAAATTAAAAATTGTAAATTAGGGATATTTATGTTTCTACTTATAGACTGAGAGTAGGAAAAATCAAGAAGGCCCACAGACCCAAGGATCTGTTGTTCACACTGACTTTGTTTAGAAGCCCATATATCTTCTGGTTACCCATGTCTCTTGTAGTGAGGACATGATGATTAATTGGACTTCCAATTTTCCATGGCAGCTGAGAACACTAGCACACCTTGACTGGTAACATGAAATATTTTCTTTGCCCCTTTCCTCAGTAGGTAGTTACTAAATAAAGGGTCATAATTTTCTACATTGGAAGAAGGACCCCATTTTTGTTGCTTGTTGTTTTACAGCAGATACATACTATAGGAAATCCAGACGTCAATATACTACACACAACTAAACTGTTTCAGGAAAGAATTGGGAAAAGATGCATAGGATGTTTGAAACTGGGAAACTGTCTTCATTTTCCTAGACATTTACACTGATTTGATTGGTCATATGTACCTCATATTTCTCTCCTCCAACTTCTCCTGTATCATCTCCTACAGTTAGTTTCTTCTTCCATGTTTTTTTTTCATTACTTTTTTATCATTGCCCACTGAACACAAATAGTGCCAAATCATGAGCCCAATACTGTAAATTCATTTACCATAACATTGGAAACCTACACATGGAAACACTCTCTAAAAAGAATGATTCTCCCACAGCCAGCATCAATCTACTGTTAGTAGCTTTAGAACTAAAGATGGGTCCTCATGAGTTCCTCCCCTACCCAAACTGGAATTTTGAATGGTGTGATATTGTTCTTGTAAAAGCTTGCTACATCCACTCCAGTAGTGACTCATGTGACAGGCCTAGAAACCTGGATGCAATCCAGAGGCAAAAAGTTCAAGTAAATTTAGTGTCTTAGAACTATGGCATCACATAGCATGTATGGTCCAATTTTTTCCTCAACTTAGTCAGAGTATGGATCTCTCTGCTTCCTTTCAGTATTGTTTTGTTATAGGTGTCTCCAAACAATGACTTGCCAAATACCTAAGCAAAATTGCACTTTGCTTTCTGGCCTTCACCAGTGCCCTAGGTAGTCCTTGAGCTGACCCTGGGCTTGGAATTCAGTAAGAATGTTACCTCTTCAGTGACATTCAGAATTGCCTCTAGTATTGTAAGAGAGATAGTGAAAGAAATCAGGCATTATTATCTACTACATAGAGTTAGAAATCTCGGGGCAAGCTTAGCAAAGTATGTTTAGAATTATTATTATAGTTTTGTGTAGTAGACTACATTACTTATTAGTAGAAAGCCTTCCCACACTATCACTTAGAATAAAAGCCGAGTCATTCCCATATACAGGAATTTACAATGGTTTAGGAAGTAGATTGGGCTGTGGTTTAAGGAGGAACTAGAGTATTGCATTATTCATGAGAAGGTTAGCTAGAGCAGAACTCCCTAATTAGAACCATGACTTGGGCATGAAAGCCCTTGCCCCTGGCATCTAAGAATATAGCTGACCTTAGATAGAGCTGACTTTGTCTCAGTTGTTTTATTGCCCAGTTCCTGTCAGTCTTTGTGTTTGCATTCCTCTGATTTGTATAAGAGTCATTAAGCATCCAGTAATCTCATTGTACCTGGCTGATGTGTCACCTAACTTCCCTATTTTCTTCTGTCTGATGCTCAATTTGAGAAATTACATTCAGATACACACTTTCTCTGTGTCTGTGTCTGTTTGTCATCTGTGCCGACTCCTTGCTCACCTATACCTGGAACCCTGAGTTTTCCTTCAGATCGAGGATCTGATTGAGGTCCATCTGCAGCAAAAGCTGATTTTTGATCTATGAACAATGACAATTTACTAGCTCATCATATGATAACACAGGCTACTAAGAGTCTGAAGAACCCAATTTTTAAAATTTGAGCGAAATATCTACTCAGTGGACCCATCTTAGGGTATATGATCTAATATTTCCCACATAGAATCTTAATTTTGATATGCCATGCTACTGTTCAGCCTGATTCATGCACCAGCTTTTCTGGATATTAAGGTTCCAGTGTCTGTTTATTATTTGGCACTGGCTTATGTCTAAGTATCTTTGTACATATTACTTACTTACAATAAGTCTCCAAGGTCAACTTGGTAAAAATAATTCAAATTTAGTCTTGATCTCCATGTTCAATCTCTCCAACAACGCCTGACACAAATGATCGTGGTGGTAACATGGAGATGTTTACACTGAGAGATTTTATCTTGTACACACAGATTAGGGGTCATAACTATTGGGGAATGGAAAACACACATTTGGACCAGTGAACTTCAGTCAAACCTGAGTGGAACTCAGAAGAACATACACTGTTTAAGTTGATTTTATTAAGTAACAATAAAATAATTTTGTGGTTGGGGTTCACCATAAAATGAGGAAGTCTATTAATGGGTTATATCATTAGAAAGGTCGAGAACCAGTGGTCTTGATAGATGCTTAAGAATACAGATACATTACTCAGAAGGCTGAGAAAGCAGTTCCTGCCTTGCAATATGTGAGTCTGGGATAATTTAAGGTTTGATGCTGCCTCCATATTCATAAAATAAATGAAATATCCTTGCCACCTTGTTAAACTTTGTGGAACAGATCATATACTGCATTTTAAATGGTTTGAAATACCTAGTATTTAACTACTTACAATATTGTTTCAAAACTTTGCTTGTAGTTCTATGAAAACAAAAATAGAGTACATTAAGAGGCAAATTCTGATATGCATAGTGACAGTATGCATCTACAGATTTCTCTTATTACCGTAAAAATATCTCATGCTAATTATGTTCCCCCAAACTGCTTACATGAGTGTGTGAATATAAGACACAGAGTGAACATGACAACAGTTGGTTCTGATTGGTAAATAAAGATGTCAAAAGCCAATGGTTTGGCAGGGCAGACAGGCAGGAGTTTTAAGATTACCAGACAAGGGACAGAGAGAAGGAAAAGGAAGAAGATCCACTTTGATGGGAAAAAGAGAGTATGCCTGAGGAGAGTGGAGGTTAGAGAGGCATAGCCAACGTGTGAAGGAGCTAAGAAAGTGAGGTCCAGCTGGGCATCACTCTGGGTCCAGAGCAGCCAAGGTAGAATGTAAGATTTAGTGATAACTCAGTATTATTGGCAGGGAGGGGGTAGATTAACCATGTGGAGACTAGGAAATAGCTCAACCATTGAGCTGATTAATGTGCTCTCTCTTTTTCCGTGTGTGTGTGTGTGTGTGTGTGTGTGTGTGTGTGTGTTTATGTGTGTGTGTGTTTGCCTTTCTTTCAGTAACTCAGAACACTGGGGCAGGTAGCAAGGAACATGCCTCTGACAGTATTTAATTAATTAATACCGCAATATAAATCCCTCATTTGGGCTTATTTCCATAAAAGTTTGCACTAAATTTAAAAAAAAAAGAAGAGGAAGAAAAGAAAGAAACAAACACTGTCTGCACAGGTGTATAATAAAATTTGAATCTTAGTTCTCCTTTTTCTCTGTCACTAGCAAGATAGTAAATGCTACATGAATAAAATATATACTTTTGGGTTTGGAACTTAAATTCCCTCTTATTTTAATAATAGCATCATTTGTAAAGCACTTCCATTTTCATCACATTACTTTGTCTTTTAATTGCCCTCCAGGACAAGCAAGAGCAAGCACTGTTATTGCTCTGACATTTACAAACTGTGTAGCAATGAAACAAAGGAACATAAGGCCAATTGTCTTCTTACATGTGAAGTATTTGAAATACATTTATGCTACCTCAGCAAATCTCTCAATTTACCCATGAAGCTCACTCCTCTGTTATTTCCACTTTACAGATGAAAATAATAGACTATGAAGCGGATAAGATACTCAGGTTCAAAGCCAGTGTGATAAGCACAGGTGATTATGGTTCTGCACTCCACACTCTAATTTTAAACAGGAGGCCTTTGCCTTAGTATATAAAAAAAGCGATTATCAACCTTCTTAATGCAGTGACCCTTTAATACTGGAACTCTCATGTTGTGGTGACCACAACCATAAAGTTATTTTCATTGCTACTTCATAACTCTAATTTTTCTACTGTTATGAATCATAATGTATATACCTGAAATGGAGGATATCTGGAATATGGCCCTTAAAGGGGCCATAACCCATAGGTCTAGAACTGCTCATGTATAGGTAAGTAGGGCGAGTAAGTATCAGTTACTCAAAAATTATCTGTGTAAAAACAAGAATTCCATTCATGATTACAATACTGAGTGATGTGGCTTACATATTTTGACTATACTCTTTTCCAACAGTGATGGACTGTTATATAGAAATGAAAGGTTAAATTAGCCTCTCATTCCCAGTTTGCACTTGGTAGTGATTATAGCAACAGAAAAGCAACATGGAAGAGAAATTTGTCCTGGAAAGATGGGGTGTTGAAGTGAAGGAAATGTTTATGATGTTTGGGGGACAATTGTGGAAGAATTTGGAAATGCAAGCACAAAAAACAATTGAGTGTGTAGAGCTTAATGCCATGATCTAGTGGGAGCATGGTAGATAAGAATGTTGAAAGTAATATAGACAATGGCAAACAATAATGGTAGTTAAGTTTCATCAGGGAGCAAAGACTCTATGATGGCAATTCCTGTGACATATTGTATAAAGAATCTGTAGCTGTGGTGAGCTGGGGCAGATGAATCAGCTGCGATTAATAAAAGATTATCACCATTGAAGTAAAACCTGTTAGAAAGTATTTCCTCAGAGTCCATAAAATGAAGACTGAGATCCACAGGAAGTTGAAAGTATAACGTAAAAACAAATTCTAGGCCTTTAGGCCCAGGCTTGGGAATGTGACCTCTGTGACTTAATGCTCCAAGGTATGCTAATCAGATAGCGACATTCCTCCACCCACCAGCTTCCTGGGTTCAAAGAGTGTTCATTCAAAGAAAGTCACCCTGACCAATACTGGAACCTGCTGTGCAAGTGTGCTATTGTTAGGGGCTCTTAGAAACTGAGAGTTAACCGGAACAATTACCAGGTGTTCTTTGTGACACTTGTGACTTTGCACTTCCTTGTGACTCTTAACTGGTACCTTTGGTATTTTCCAACAACATCCTCCCCACTTCCTTGAGTTGTGGTTTCTTCCTTTAAATACCCCCGGCACTCCACGGTCCTCTACCCCTGCGTGGTGTATGACCATGGGCCCGAGAGCGCTCTTGAATAAAAATCCTCTTGCAATTTGCAGCAAGACCGTTTCCTGTGGGTGATTTTGGGGTGTCGCCTCTCCTGAGTCAGAACGTGGGGGAGTCCTCACGTTGTGGGTCTTTCAAAGTCAAGGCCACATCTCAAGCTAGTTGACAAATTTAGCAATGTGTGAAAGGCTTCCACAATCAGACATCATTTGAAGGAATCAAGCCTACAAAATTGAGTGTATTATGGAGAGAGTGACTGAGACCTTGTAATATATGGCAAAGCTAAAATTTCTAAATGATGTCAGAAGAGGCTATTGATGAAGATATCATCTCAGCAATAGAAACATGGGTTCTTAGAGGTGTCAGGACCATAGAATATGTGCCAAAGTTAGTGATATGTGTGCAGTGGAGTTAGGCCAAGCCTACAGAACACCGAATTATGTAATTAGATGTACACTGTGGGATTTTGGGATTGTTTAAGACAGATAGTTTTTATGTCCATTTCTTCCCATTTGGAATTATAATGTATGTGCTTTAAAAATTTACTGGAGACCACAGTTAAAAACATTTGTGCTTTTATGAGATACATTGCTCTTAGAAATGAATTTTAAAAGACTATGAGACTTTTAAAAGTTGGCCTGGGTTTATATCACCAGTTGTAATATCAGTATGCAATCTTTGGGAGAAGAAATATTATGGCTTAAGGGTGACATGTCTGGGTCAAGTGGACAAAGGGTAGATTGTGAGGGTTCATTTTTCCTGCAACTGAACACAACTCAAGAGTCATTTGAGAAGGACCTAGTTGAGGAATTTCTGAGATAAAATTAGCTGTAATCATGCCTATAAGAGATTATCCTGATTGGTCACTAATGGGTGAGACCACTGTGTGATGAGAAAAGTGGGAGACAAAGGGGTTGGAGCCCCTTATTCAATTTTTTTTGAGGTGTTCAATCCTCATATACAGATTCCAAACTTCACAATCACTGAAGAGATTATTTCAAGGCAATAGTTACATGATTTAATATTCAATATGTGGTAAAATGAGTCTTAATAATGTACTTTTACTGTGCAAATCATCCCTAAACATAGTGGTTTACTTCTCACAATTCTGTGTATTTGCTGGGATTAGATGGGAAGATATGTGAGTCCTGATTGAGTTGGTTTGAACAGGAATGATGATCTGAGTGTTAGTCCATTGGCTTATGTTGTCCTCATGAACATCTCTAGCCTTGGTGTGCTCTAAATCTTGGTGTCTCTACCCATAGGATTTCTCATTATTCTGTAGTCCAGCATGAAGTCTTGAAGTGTGTGGTAGCTTGGTTCCCAGATAACTCTTAGCATGTGCATGCTTATTTAATATCTTTTCATGCCACATTTGCTGTATTCCTAGTGGCAAAGCTAAACTTGGTGGTTAAATGTAGAACTGATAGATTAAGGGATAACAGAAGAGAACAGATGGTCAAAACATGCTTCTTTAGAAGCCACTGATGTAACAATACACCAGGCAGAGGGTTTAGTGGAGGACTTCTGCCTCAGATAAAGTTTAAATAAAGAGTCGTGGTGAAAGGTGAGAAAATTGTGGTCTATTCTCATAAGAAAACCCTTTTCTCAAACCCTGTCTCTGCCTACTCTCTGTGGAAAGTAGATAGATATAATAGAAGCAACTGCATTGCAGAGAATGGGCTCCTCTTAATAGAAAGCCTAAGAGAATTAGCACCTCCTTTAATGTTTTAATTTAAATTTAAATATGAGTAAAATATAGTCTTGATCATATACACTCCTTTCTTCTCCAGCTACTCCCATATCCCTCTCTCAAATCCCTGTCTTCTCCTACTATTATTGCTATTGTTGTTATTGCTGTTATTTAAGTTAATGAGTCCAATTAATTAATTAGTTTTGGATGATGGGGTGATTACCCACTAAGGCATGGAAATACTCTCATTGGACATTTGATTCCATATCAGTTATTCATGCCTGTGCAGTCCATTCCCACAGTTTGTTCTTGTTTTATAGTGCAGTATCACTATTGTCTTTAAATGTTGTTGTGTCTTTATATCTTCATGCTTTAGTTTTGAAACAATGTTAAATAGTACTGTGATTACTGCAGCTGGTCACCTCAGATGATGCAAGCACTTTGTAGAAAGAATGCTTGCAGGTGCTGCCTATGGTTTTGCACTGTGTAGTGTAATTCTGAACGGAACTTCCAACTTTGGGGTGATACACACATGCAAAGAGAGAGTATTTTGAAAATTTTTGTTTATGCTCTGTATTGACCTTCTCCCCCTTTTGTTTTGGATATTTCTCTGAGAGTGCATTTGGACTTTGGAAAGTATGTCTTTCTCTGAATTTTGCTCTGAGTTTTAGAGGGTATTATATCTTAGAGAATGAAATTATTAAATGTTTATGGAGGCAAATTCTGTGTTATGCTGGATTTCTGAGTAGACAATATAACTATTGGAATCTATATCCAAAATTGCATACCATTTTGTTCTTATTAGCAATATCTGTTTATAAATATTCTAGCATCTTATGAGGTCAGTAATTCAATAATGCTCAAATTATCAATTCTACTACCTATTTCAAATTAGCAAGATGATATTTGTAAGCAATATATGTTTTCTTTATTCTTTGAACCATAGATACTTTTTTATTTTAATTCTGTTTATGCTCCAGATGTTTCATACATCAAGAATGATCTTCCATATCTGGATTCTTAGAGGCTTTCTCCAGAAAGAAATTCTGCCTGAGTTCTAGTCTGAATCTTTTCTTGCTTGCTCATTTGGTTATATGTAAAAGAGATAAGGTGTGATGCTATTGGATGTGCTATTTATTATCATTTTATTGTAAGGATATTAATCTCTCAGATTCTCAGGTTTATAATAAAAACACTATAACACTATAAATATTAAAATGGTCATGTCCAAATTAACAGGAGTAATTATTCAATATTGCCTTTAGAAATGGCTATGGTAGAAATTTTTTGGCAGAAAGATGTAGAAATTCATATTCACTGTACCTCCAAAGTTTTGATAATTTATAATATTTAATATGCCAATCTTAGCACCCATCTCTTCTTTTTATTGTTTATTGTATTTATTTACATTTCAAATGTTATCACACTTTCTGGTTTCACTCCAAAACCCACCCCCATTCCATCTCTCTCCCCCTTGTTTCTATGAGGGTGCTTTCCCACCCACTCACCCACTCCTGCCTCAGGGCCCTAGCATTCTACTATGCTGGGGCATTGAACCTACACAGGGACAAGGGCCTTGTCTCCCAGTGATGCCAGATAAGGCAATCCTCTGCTACATATGGAGCCATGGGTCCCTCCATGTGTATTCTTTGGTTGGTGTTTTAGTTCCTGGGAGCTCTGGAGTGTCTGGTTGGTTGATATTGTTGTTCTTCCTATAGGTGTGCAAACTCCTTCAGCTCCTTCAGTCTTTCTCCTAACTCTTTATTGGAGTCCTGGTGCTTAATCAGATGTTTAGCTGTGAGTTTCTGTGTCTGTGTTGGCCAGCATCTCTTCTAATGCTATGAGTATTTTTATGAGAAGTATGGGGTATAGGTGATTGTTCAGGAATTTCATGTGTGAGTGAATGCATGTGTATGTTTCCCTACATGTATACATCTATGCAGAGGTCAGAGTTCAATATCAGGTGTCTACTTCAATACCTTATATTACTTTTGGAGACAGTTTGTCCATCTCCCTTTTAGCTTCATTTACATCTAGACTGATTGGCAAGCAATAACAGGGATCCTCCATTCTTTGCCTCCCCAGCTGTTGCGGCCCGCCTGCGGTCCACAACACGAACGGTTCAACTGAGAATGGCAGTTCCCTGCAAAGAGAGGAATCTAGACGGGGCGGAAGAAACAATGGAGTCAAGACAACATTCTGATCAAGACTCAATTTAATATTTCCAGACACTCAGTTTATAAAGGAAGGGGGAGGGAACCCAATTTCCCGCCAAGTAACTCAGGGTCCAGTAGCAGGACGAACACGTGTGTGACTCCAGGCAGCAGAGGCAGGTTCCAGCAGTGGGCGTGGCAGGACGAATGAGCCGGTAGCTCCACCCTTGAGCAGGCAGGTTCCAGGCTGGGGGAAGGGAGGCCACACCCAGCATTGGAAGGAGAGATACACACGTGCCTTACTTGAGTGCTGGGATCTTCTTGATTTATGTATCAAGCATGTTACAATCTAAACTGTCTCCCTAGATGCCCAAATGCTTTTTTAAAAAAAAAACCAACAATCCTGTCTATATATTTTTACATTGTGAATGGTATGAAATAATATATTATCATTTAACCTAGTTTATAGTGGCTACTTCTTCCAGGCACAAATTGGAGAGGCTAAGTTGATATACATCTAAAGAGAAAAGGAAGGAAATCAGGAACGAAGGAGGAAAGCAATTGGCTGATAAGAGAAAGGTGCTTTGGTATATGGTCTTTCTGGGTTATTACAGCAAATGCACATGAAATTAACTTGCTGTTGAAACAGATCTGTACTTGGCATAGAGAACTCTAGAGTGGATCAATATTTTAAAGAGGTCAATGAATAATTTTGAAGAAACTTTTAAATGACTTCCCAACCTTCCTGAAAGTCTAAGACCTAATCATCTATTTTAATAGCTCTCTTCTCCTGCCATAGTTCAGTGCTTTAAGAAATAATATTTGATGGGGAAGATGGAATAAATATTCAACTGATTGGCAGCTGAAGTGGAAAAGCCATTTTTTTCAGTGAAATACATGCCACAGAAAGGTCTCAGGAGAGGTGGACTTGCCCAAAAATGTATAACCTGTCTTTGAAAAGAATGCTCCTTTTCTAATGGCTTTTCAGATCTGTCCATTCAATAGGAGTATCTGGGCAGTTACAAGTCTCAATTACTCTGGCTACTGAGAGAAGGCCACTCCCAGAGGACTGTACAGCATTTCTAGTAAGGGCTTCCATAGACAGTTGATAATTTAGTATCCCTGCCTCTGAATCTATGTTTGGCTCAGAAAACCCATCAGTCTCTTCCATGTACCTTACAGTATCAACTTCTTTCTTCTACTGCACCTGCATAGCTCCCCTTCCTTTACCTTAGAGTCTTCTACTATTATGCACAAACCAACTTCCAGTGCTCCAGCCCTGAGGTTATAGGATGCTTTCTGTGGGTAGGCGTTAAGTGCAGAGAACAACTACAGTTTCTCATTTAATAATTTCAACGTTTTAGATACGAACATGTGAAATTAGAGGCATTTGGGATAAATATGAATAACAATGTTTTATACCAGGTGTCCACATATAATACTTACAGAATCTTAAAAAAGGAACACCTATAAGTATATTTGGTTAAAATATTGTTCTCTAGTTCACTGTGTATTGTTTGCCTTGTTATTTTGGTCAAGAAACATGAATAAGCATCTTTTCACAAACTCTCCCGGAATATGGAGTTCTTCTGTTTTTCCCAATAGGGTTGTAGGCAGGGATATGGAAAGTGGTAATAAGAGAAAAGTGAAGGTAGTTTTTTTCTTTCTTCCTCAGGGGCTGTTTTGGTCATATTTTCATGCTCAGTGTTCAGCATACATTTGCAGGGTCACCTTGATTATAACTGCCACTGGGAAAAAGCCATAGTTCCTAAGAGTTATCGCACCATTTCCTTTCATGTGGCTTTGTCCTGAATAGTTGGGGTATTTCACTCATGTCCAGAATTCTGTGCCAAGCCTCATATGCCATTGCCTGTTCTATCATGAAGGTAAATCACCTCTTGTATTAAATTCCTGTGAAACTTTTGTGGACTTTGCTGCTCTAATGCTTCTGACATAGGAAAACTCTTTCAGCGTGTGTCTTTGCAGATTTTCTCAGCAAATTGTAACAACAACAGCAACAACAACAGAGACTGTTCAGAAACTACCCTTGTTTATCATAAGCTCTTCAGTGAAGGACATCAAGGAAAAGGACCACCATGATCCAAATATAAAGCACTCTCAGTTACCTCTAAAGAAAAACTCAGCTTTGTGCCATGAAAACCCAATGACATATTCAGTTTCTGAAGAGTTTTATAACAGTGCATAGTAATAGCACCTCATGCTGAATACATTGACATATAAAAGAAACAAAATGGACCCAGAATTGGTATTTCAAAACATATAAGTTAGTCTCTACCCTTCCTTTACTGTATGATCTTCAATAGTTTGTTCATAGTTCCAGGACTCCATTCAATCATCGAGAGGTTTCTATTAGCCATTCTCACCACTACAAATTTTATGGTATTTGCACACACATTTCAAAATGTGTTCAGAATTTGGAGCTATAATAAACCATGTTTTTTCTTTATGCAGTCTTTGAACTTTAAATGATAATAATGCATTGGCTATGTACCTTAAATTATACATTTATCTCTAAAGAGATTCAATTCTGAAAATGGCAGGATACATCTTATAAAAATAATCATCCCCACATAGGAATTATAAATTCTATAAAAATATTTTTGAAAGCATCTAAAGCAGTAGAGAAGGAATAAAAATAGAAACAAAAGTTAAGTCATTTTCTGAAAGACAACAAGCCCTTATATTGGCATTAGCATTCACATACCTATGCTTCGTGGTGTCCATGATCGGTGGAAACAATGGGAGAAGTCAAGCAGTGGTCCATCATGGATCAACTTGAGGGATGACATTAGTAAGGGTTGCTTACTAAGCTATGAAATATAAGCTCATACTAAAATAGGTGGAATGGAAAAACCTTGAACTTCCTAAAGGCTTCCCTCTGTGGGATATAAATATATACAAGTTCATGCTGATCATATCTATAGGGTGTTTATTCTTAGAAAATATATCAATTCTAACTCCAGAGACCAAAATCAAGTCTCTAAAGTATAGTGACACCGAAACTGAGCACAATAAAACTCACAGTATTTATGAGGAAAAAGTCTCATACTGTAAAGAAGAAAAACAATGAAGTTCAACCTAACAGTTTTCCTGCATCCAAGATATGTACATGTTTGTGGCTGCCAGGGTTCCAGTCTAGTTAGGGATTTGTGATTATGATTTTTGTTAATGGAAAATAAGAAATTCAAGCCCAACTAATCTTAACACAAAGAGTAAAGTCTTAGCTATCACACTGCTAGCTTCTAAAATGTGTTATAAAAGTATTGAAATAAAGTTGTCATAAAATATTGATGTATAAACTAGTAGAACAATATAGACTATGAATAAAGTTGGGTGTTTGTGCTCATTTAGCAGTTGTGAAAAAGTGTCCAGACCATACAATGGGAACATAAAATTTTCTTTAGTAAATGAGGCTTGAAAACTTGTTAGTCTTGTGCACAAAGCTAAATATAACTCTTCCACATCTGTTCCCAAAAGTCATAGTGGGTTAAAGACATACAGGGTAGGCATATACTGATGAGTGAATGGAAAAATGCAGTCTAATAAATGTAATAGATTAGTCTTCATGCCACAGAAAAAGCCAGTTTTGATCAATGTCATTAGAGAAGTAAACCTTAAGGATATTGTGCTTGGTGACATAAGATTATGTTGAAAAAGAAATACTACATGACACCATTTCCAAGGTGTAGCCAATCTCTAGAAGCAGCCATGGGCAACCTCCAGTGAGGAGGGAGAATGACCAATAGTAGTTAGCAGGTAGAGATGATCAGTTTGGGAACTATTATGGAGATTGTCTGTATAACAATATGAATGTAAATAATAATTCTAAACAGTAAATTTTAAATACATACAATAATAAAGTTTGTTGTCTGTATAATGATGTTAATCAGAGAGACAAGAAAGGGCTGCTAAAATGGTCCTCGGTTCTTGCAGTAACCCCAGTTCCACTCCTAACACCCACATCTGGTGGTTCATAACTTCATGTAACTCCAGCCCTGGCTGGTTGTTCTCTCTAACTTCTTTAGGCTTCTGCATCATGGTCTCTCTCTCTCTCTCTCTCTCTCTCTCTCTCTCTCTCTCTCTCTCTCTCTCTCTCTCTCTCACACACACACACACACACACACACACACACACACACACACTCACAGAGAGAGAGAGAGAGAGAGAGAGAGAGAGAGAGAGAGAGAGAGAGAGACAGACAGACAGACAGACAGGCAGGCAGATAGACAGACAGACATAACCATAAATAAAAATTAAAAATACTTGTAAATATTATGGAAGAAGCAAGAAAAGCACATACTTTCACTTGTTAATGTCAAAACTCAGATCAAATTTCTCATGGACTCACCTGTATGATACAGAAATCTGATAAAAATGTTGAAAGAACAAGAAAAATCCAATCAAGATTATCAAATAGAATTGAAATGTTATTCACTAAAAGAACATAAGAATGATAAACAAGCACATAAAAGGCACTCAAAATAGTTAATCAGGACATGTAAATTTAAACACAAACAGCATACTATTTCACCCTACTGAGTGCTGTTGCGAGCATGGCGCCAATTTCCCTGTACTCATACTGTTTAAAGGCTCACTCAGAGAGGCAGCCTGCTGTTCCTAGGTCTAAATTTAGAAGTTGGAAATTTAATCTGATGGAAATCTGTTGTCAGATTAAAACATTGACTCACTTCAGCATCCCACCTTCTCTCTGCAGTGTTTTCACAGCTAAATTGATCCTCTCTGTCAGTCCCTACAGCTTTGATAATTAAATGTCTCCACACAGCCGTCTAGGTCACCCAGCTGCCTCCCTCCCATAAGCTTCTCTCTGTCACTGTGCCCTCAGGTACCCTCAGGTGCCCTCAGGTGCCCTTAGGATGAATGGGGAGGCTTCATTGAGACATCCTGCTGGTTCAGTCTGGGAAAGCTGCTTGAGTGGTGTGTGCTGAGGGCATTCATTTCATTATAATTTGTATGAAAAACAGGTGAAAGTTAGCCTCTGTGTATATGAAACAAACAAGCAGAACTCAAAAAACCTCTATCTGTATTCTGGGAATCAAGATTTCTTTATTAAGTTGGGTAAGGTGAGGGGACTTGTTACTGAGTATAAGAGGTTGAGGTGTGTCTCCCCAGCTTATGGCGCTGGTAGGAATTTATCTAAGACTTGGCAGGAGTTTTATGTGACATTCTTACTCTCTAGGCACAGGAGTGTTTATTCTGTATTCAGATTTGAGTGCATTAGCCTTACTGTGGTACCCAAGTAGAGAGTAAATAGGTCCAGAGCCTAAGGAGAATCATGGAGAGTTCACAGTGCAGTGATGTCAGTTGAAGAATGAAGGAAAGGAGGAAGGTTTAAACACAAGTATGGATGTCTTTGGGATAAAGCAAGTATTTCTCTCTGTGCAACTCATATAATAAGGAACAATGAATGGGTTTCATTTCTGTGATGAGGATGATAGCCTAGGACATGTAGTCAGGTACATCAT
The DNA here is from genome assembly GCF_978045245.1 of Mus caroli. Taxonomy (NCBI): domain Eukaryota; kingdom Metazoa; phylum Chordata; class Mammalia; order Rodentia; family Muridae; genus Mus; species Mus caroli. The sequence goes on from NW_028227259.1 coordinate 42,679,486, forward strand.
CATCTAAGCATAAAGAAGTGGGGATGATACAAGTAAGGATCCCTGGTATACAATCACATTACAGTAAGGAAGGAGGAACATACCATACACTACACAACAGCTTCTGGTATTATGATCAGGATTTAAGTCATTTGTGGGTTTTTTAACTGTGCATTTCTGATAAAAAGTAAGAAACTTGGGATGGGGAATTTTGGGTAGAACAATAGCCCAGATCTCTCATGCTTTAAGAAATTTCAATAGTATCCATCTGTCATAATATGTGTGTAATTCAACAAATTTTAGATTAATCAGAAAACTATATAACCTTCACCATAATCTATTATCCATACATTTTTTTACTTCTAACCCACCAATTGAATTAATAGAGACCTTCAATTGCCCTGCCTGAGGAAACCATTTATCTATACTTTATTATTATACATATTCTAATGACTTCTTTGAATTATTAATTTTTATCTTTAATTTTTATTTTATTTTATTGTTTGCTATTATTTTCTTGTGTTTGTTGTTATTGTTAGACATGTTTCTCTTGTACATCTCAGGCTGGCATCTTTGTGCTTCTGCCTCCAAAGAACTGACAGAAATTACAGGCATGTTCTAATATGCCTGGCTCAATATTTTCTTCTTTTCTTTTCTTTTTTCTTTTCTTTTCTTTTCTTTTCTTTTCTTTTCTTTAGACTTAAATTTTTAACTTACTTTTATATATTGATTTTTTTTACTATTTCATTTTCCATCCCACTCACTAACCCCTCCAGGTCACCTCTGCCCCACAATCTGTCCCCATCCCTCCACTCTTTCTCCTCTGAGCTGCCCCCTACCCTTTGAGTAACCTCTGACCCTGAACACATCAAATCACTGCAAAGCTAGGTGCTTGCTATCCCATTGAGGCCAGACAAAGCAACCCAACTAGAAGAACATGTTCCACATAGAGGCAGCAGCTTTTGGGATAGCCCCTATTTCAGTTGTTCAGGATCCACGTGAAGACCAAGCTGCATATCTATCTGCTCCATATGTGCAGGGAGGCCTATGTCCAGCAGTATATGTTCTTTGGTTGGTGTTCTGACTCTCAGAGCCCCAGAGGTCCAGATTAGTTGACTCTGTCTGTCTTCCTGTAGAGTTCCTATCCCCTTCAGGACCTGCAAGCCTTCCTCCTATTCTTCCATAAGAATTCCCAAGCTCCATCCACTGTTTGGCTGTGGGAGTCTTTATATGTCTGAGTCAGCTGATGGGTGGAGCCTCTCTCAGTGGACAACTTGCTCTTGTTTGAAAGCATAGCAGAGTATCATTAATAGTGTTAGGGCTGGTGCTTGCCCATGGGATGGGTCTCAAGTTAAGCCAGTTATTGGTTGGCCATTCCCTTGGTCTCTACTCCATTCCCCATTTAGTCCAAACTTTTATATAAATAGAATCAAGCAATGTGATGGGCTTTTAATCTTGATTCTTTCACTAAGAATTTTATCTTCTACATTAATGTAAGACTGAATAATAAAATATTTTCTATTACTAGATGGATATTCATTCATTCAACAGTTAACAGTCATCTGACACATTTCTCAAACTCTTGTTGATATTAGCAGTGCTACTTTAGTTACAGCCATTATGAAATGACACTCTATTTTGACTTTGATTTACTTTCTAATGAGTAACAAGAATACACATACTTATTCACCACTGTACTCCTAAAACTGGGGATATGGGTGTCTCTGACTCTTTTGCCTGCTCCTGGGACCCTATGCTTCCTAATGGGTTGTCCTGTCCAGACTGGATATAAGTATTAATGCCTAGTCTTACTGAATCCTATTACGTTATATTTGATTGGTATCAATGGGAGGCATAGTCTTTTCTGAAGCAAACCAGTGAAGCAGTGGATCGGGGTGAGACAGGAAGAATTGCATGAGAAAAGGATAAAAAAAGTGGAAAAAGTAGGGAGGGGCACTAGGCAAAAGTGTCACTGCATATTCCTGGTCAGCCTGCAATACATATGAAATGCCAGAAAAACATAGTAAGATCCTGTCTCAAAGATAATTGCAAAGAAAGGGTTTTTTTTCTTGCAAAGAATGTGAAAGGAATCTTCTTGTTTGTACTCAAAGGGGGCTATTCTCTTCACCTTCTTCACAGCCTATATAGTGAGAATCATAGTCTTATGTAATTTTTATTATGAAAAGTAACTAGAAGCTTTAGCAGGAACCGTAAGAAACCAATCCTTATACTTCCTACCATAAAATGCCTGTGAATTTCATTCCTGCCATTTTTCATTCAGTGCTAAAGTTGTTTCTTCATGGGTAAAAGGGAAGTGGGTCCTCCCTATCCTTCTCTAGTTTCCTTCCTGAGTTTTTTCCAGCAACGACTTGAGGTCTTACATGTTAGGAAAGTGCAATACTTCTGTTTCTTCAAATAGAAGTAGGTAGCTCTCAATTTGACCAACAACCATTAGCAATCTGTAGATTCTTCTTTCTGCATGTATTAAGCATGCCAGTATTTATGATGATCACTAAGGGAATGACTCTTAAATTGGCTTTTTTTTTTTTTTTCTGAGAGTTTCAGGAGCTCTGCCCTATGTATCCCCTAATTCAAAGAACAAAAACGTGAACTAAATTTTGAAATTGTCAGGTTTTTTTTCCCCCTCACAGGTCACAAGAAGTGGTGTTATCTAAAGTATAGTGTCTTTTACCATTTCCTTAATGTGGAACAGAAGTGAACAAGAGGAGCTCTGTCTGCAATCTTCCCTGCAAGTAAGGAAAGATCTGGAACATTCATCTAAAATTTCAAACACTCCAGTTGTATCCTGAGTCTCTGTCTTCTGTCTTCCACCTTTCAAGACAACACTGTAGTTTTTTCAAAATTAGAAAAAACTAAAACAGCAGGCTAAGTGATCACAAAGAGGTTATGCATCTAGAAGTTCTTGCTAGATTTTCTGATGACTAATATCTCCTTCATGGTATTAATCTTGAAAACCAGGAAGGATGCTTTAATTACTATTGTCCAGAAAACAATGCAAAAAACAAACAGAAAAAAAAAAGAATAAATAGAACAACACAATTTTCAATTGAAAGAACAATAGAAATGCCCCAAAAGCCAATTCTAATGGAATGGAGATTCCTGAATTACCTGACTGGAATACTCAAAAGGATGCCATGCCGATAATCCAATATTCAGAAGGCTGAGTCAGGAACCTTGTAAATTGCAGGACAGTGTGAGATACATTTGAAACTCTCTCTTAAATGTACAAGCCTACTGGGCAGTGGTGGCACATGCCTTTAATCCTAGCACTTGGGAGGCAAAAGCAGTTGGATTTCTGAGTTCGAGGCCAGCCTGGTCTACAGAGTGAGTTCCAGGACAGCCAGGGCTACACAGAGAAACCCTGTCTTGAAAACAAACAAACAAACAAAACGTACAAGCCACCTCCTGGTTGACATCTTGACCAGGGTGAGATCAGTGGGCCTGATAACCTGATACCCTCCTACACTCTACAGCTTGCCTGTCTCCTGGGAGTTCTGTAGGAACCAGGGACACAGGTAAGACTCCTTCCCAAGTACTTATGCCAGTTGGGGCACTCACAGAGCACAGATGACTAGGGACCTATCCATCCTGCTTTGCTGCATCTTCTTTCCAGTCTTCTTTTCCTCTTGGACCAGATCAGCTAAGCAACACCCTTCCTCACCTCACAACCTGCCTTTATCCCAGGAGGTATGTGGAAACCAGTGACACAGACTGACTGTCCCCAGGGACTTTTCTCTAACAAGGAACACAGGATGTTTGCCCTAACCAATGAGAAAGGAGGTATGCAGTAACCAGGGAAACAGGACCGCCCCCATACTCCACCAGAGATAGCACCCATAGAGCACATAAATATAAAAATGTAAGTAACCGAACCCATGCAGTTAGGCACCGTCAGAACCCAGATATCCCAACACAGCAATCCCTGGATACGCTAATACACTAGTAAAGCAAGATGAATCTAAAATCCTATCTCATGAAGATGTTAGAGGTCTTTAAAGAGGATATAAAGAACTCATTTTTAAAAACTTTATTAAAAATGAAAGCACACAAAACCTCACAAAATAATAGTAGAAGACTTCAACACCCCATTCTCATCAATGCACAGGTATAGAAACTCAACAGGGACACATTGAAAATGATAGAAGAATAGATTTAACAGATATCTACAGAACATTTCACCCCCAAACAAGAGAATATATCCTTGTCTCAGCACCTCATGTAACCTCCAAAACTTATCATATAGTCAGACAAAAAAACCCAAAAAACAAAAAAACAAAACAAACAAACAAAAACAAGTCTTAACAGATAAGGAAGATTGAAATTATCCCATGCATTCTATCTTATCTCCAGACTAAGTAAGGGTGGACCTCAAAAACAAGAGAAAACCCACACACTCATGGAAAGGGAACAACTCTCTGCTAAATGATAACTTGGCCAGGGAAGAAACAAATAAAGCTAAATAGAATATTTAATTCAATGACAATGAAGACACAGTGCATCCAAACTATGGGACACAATAAAAGCAGAGTTAAGAGAAAACTCATAGCACTAAGTGTCTTCAGAAAAAAATTGGAGTGATCCTGTACTAGCAATTTAACAGCCCACCTGAGAGCTCTAGACTAGAAAGAAGCAAGCACACCAGAAAGGAATAGATAGCAGAAAATGGCCATATTTAGGGCTGAAATCAACCAAATAGAAAAAAAGTGAACTATAAAAAGAATCAACAAAACCAAGAGCTGGCTGTTTGATAAAATCAACAAGAAAATCAAGAAAATCAACAAGATTAGACAAACTAATCAAAGGGCAAAGAGTCAGTATACAAATTCAGATATGAAAGAGTCAGAACCAGAAATGAAAATGGAGACATAAAAACAAAACCTAGTGAAATTTAAAACATCATCAGTACCTACTACAAAAGCCTATACTATACAAAACTGGAAAATCTAGATGGAATGGATGATTTTTTAGACAGATTCCATATACCAAATTTAAATCAAGATCAGGTATACTATCTAAACAGTCCTATTAACCCTAAGCAAATAGAAATAGTCATTAAAAGTCTTGCAATCAAAGAAAGTCCAGGGCTAGATGGTTTTAGTTCAGGATTCTACCAGACCTTCAAAGAAGAGCTAATACCAATATTCCTCAAATTACTTCACAAAATAGAAACAGAAGAAATGTTTCCTAATTAATTCTTTGAATCCACAGTTACTCTGATAGTTAAACCACACAAAGACCCCCAAAAGAAAGAGAACTTCAGGTCAAATTCACTTATGAATATTGATGTAAAAATATTCAATAAAATTCTTGCAAACTGAATCCAAGAACACATGAAAAGCATCATTTAACACAATCAAGTATGCTTCATGGAACTGATACAGGGTTGTTTCAACATATGAAAATCATTCAATGTAATACATTATATAAACAAACTGAAGGAAAAATGTCACATGATTATCTATCTCATTATGTGCTGAGAGAGTCTTCAACAAAATACTATACCTCTTCATCTAAAAATCTTGGAGAGGTTAGGAATTCATGGTACATATCAAAACATAGTAAAAGCAATATATAGCAAACCACCAACCAACATCAAATTAAATGGAGAGAAACTAAAAACAATGTCATTAAAATCAGGGACAAGACAACGCTGCCCAATTATAGCTAGAACAATTAAACAACAAAAGGAGATCAAGGGGATATGAATTGGAAAGGAAGAAGTCAATGTATCACTATTTACTGATGATGTAAAAGTACACACAAGTAATCACCAAAATTCAGTTGTAGGGAGTGGGTGGGTTGGTAAGCAGGGGAATGGAGTAGGGAATGGGGCTTTTGGAGGGGAAACTAGGAAAGGGGATAACATTTGAAATGTAAATAAAGAAAATATCTAACAAAAAAAAGAGGAAAAAAAAAAAACAGAAAAAAATTTTACCTGGCACTCTCACACATGATAAACAACTTTAGCAAAGTGCTGGTATACAGAATTTACTCAAACAAATCAGTATCCTTCCTTTGTAAAGATGATAAACAGGCTGAGAAAGGAATTAGGAAAACACAACGCCTTAACAATAGCTAAAATATAAAATATATTGGTGTACCTCTTACTAAGCAACAGAAAGATCTGTTTGAGAAGAACATTAAGTTCCTGAAGGAAGAAATGGAAGAAGACCTCAGATGATGTAAAAATCTCCTATGCTCATTAATTGGTAGGATTTTATCGTGAAAATGGCCTTCTTACCAAAAGCTATCTACAGATTCAATGCAATTCTGGTCAATATTTCAAAACTATTTTTCACAGACATAGAAAGAACAATTCTCAACTTCATATGGAAAAACAAAAATTCCAGGATATCCAAACCATTCTCAATAGCAAAAGATCAAATGGGGAAACTACCATCCTTGACCTCAAGCTCTACTACAAAGCAATAGGGATAAAGACGACATGGCATTGATATAGAGAAAGACAGGTTAATGAATGGAGCAGAATCAAAGATCTAGAAATAAAATCAAATACCTGTGAATGTTGTGGATAGCCTTGGAGCTAATTATATTTGAGGTTAATTCCATTCTCCTGTGAGGGATTGAGAACAAGGAATGAGTCAGCACTCAGGTGATTTCCTGTAAATCTGCTTCCCACCTTAATTTGTAAAATAAAGGAGGAGAGCTGCTGATTGGGCAGATAAAGGGAAGGTGGAGTGGAAGGTGGGGGTGGGCAGAAGGAGAAAATGGAAGGAAGGGGTAGATGATGCATCAGAGGAGGAGGAAGAAGAAAAGCAGAGCAAAAGCACATTGGTTGGAGAAACCACAAGTTCTAAGGGTCTTATAGATCAGGAAGATGGTAGTGTAGTGTAGATCTGCCCAATCTAGGTTCACAGCATGTAATCATATTAATTGAGTTGTGTTTTCGTTGCCAGCGCATATTTGGGTTGGAGATTTATGGAAAAAAAATGGTGTTCAACATATTGATATGAAATCAACCTGAGCCAGGCAGTGGTGGCGCACACCTTTAATACTAGCACTTGGGAGGCAGAGACAGGCAGATTTCTGAGTTCGATGATGCCAGCCCAGTATACAGAGTAAGTTCTAGGACAACCAAGGCCACACAGAGAAACCATGTCTCGAAAAACCAAAAAAAAAAAAAAAAAAAAAAAAAAAATCAACCTGAGATAAAAATTCACTGCCTTCCAACCCCTATATGGGGATTGGGCAGTTAACTAGGCTGCAGCAATGTGGATTTGAAGCTGACTAGGTTTGAGGTGCCTACAGAGAATGGCAGAGTCATCTATGCTAGAGAGTGCCTTTCTGTGTTCGATTCCCATATCTTTTACTCCCCACCCTGCCTTTCCCACACCCAAAAAGGGACACAGACAACACATGCCTTTCTACATTCTGCTCCTCCCTGTGAATAAAGAATTGGGAGACAAAGGGCTCCGGAGCAGGTAATTTGTTGATATAAAGAGAGAAATAGAACCTTTTAGTACTTAAGGGTGGGAAATTTCACCTGTGTTTCAGAACTAGATAGGGAATAGTAGTCACTGACTCCAAGTAGAGAGAGCAGTGATAATCGCCTCCTATGAACAGGTATTAATTACTAGAAATCTGTGGCTCCAGGTAGAGAGCATAACAGATAGATATTATAATAGGTATTAATTAAATGAATGTCTGTGTTTCCTGGTAGAAAGCACAACAGACAGGATGGCTGCTCTAGGCAGAGAGCTTATTCATTATAGGAAATTTCACCTGTGGTTAGGAACTAGATAGGGAATATTTGTCACTGACCCCATGTAGAGAGCAGTGAAAGTCCCTTGGTATTAACAAATATTAATTAATAGAAGTCTGTGGCTACTGGTAAAGAGCTAAACAGATACATGGTATAACGGTATGGCTGCTCTAGGCAGAGAGCTTAACAATTACAAACTATCTGCCTCCTATAGGCAGATACTAGTGGAAGTTTGAATTAACTGCTTTAAAGATGATATAAATTTATATTGCTCTAATAAGTCTTACAGAACACTCTTATTCTGTCTAATGTGGGTACTGGAATTTTGGGTTTAAATCCTGGTTTGACAAGCTGCCTCTTATAAGCAAGTATAGAAAGGAAAGGAGAAAGGAAAGGAAAGGAAAGGAAAGGAAAGGAAAGGAAAGGAAAGGAAAGGAAAGGAAAGGAAAGGAAAGGAAAGGAAAGGAAAGGAGAACGGAAAGGAGAAAGGAACGGAAAAGAAAGGAAAAGAATGAAAAGGAAGGGAGAGAGGGAAGAGAAGGGAAGGGAAGGGAGAGGAGGGGAGGGGGAGGGGAGGGAAGGGAAGAGGAAAAGAAGTGTGAATCAATCGTTTGAAAGAGGGTATGATAAAGTCTGCAGAAGACTCATATTCTGTGTAATGTGGGCTCCATGAGAATTTTGGGTTAAGATCCCGATATGACAAATTAGAAAGGCCTAAACGGGCTAAAATGTGTGTGATTTTTGAGTTTTGTGGTTGTTTTATTGTTCCTATGGGACAGAAGGTAAGGTACAGGTTTTCCTGAATACCAGCTGAAGGATGTGTAGATTTGGGGAAAAGGTTTTGTCTTTGTGTTTTTGGAAAAGATGATTAAGGTATTTATACCTCCCAGAGTTTTATGGATCAGATTTGATAGAGGAAGACCCCCTGAGACCTAGATTCCAGAGAATCAAACAAAAAGGTTATCTTGATAATACTACAATTTTGTTTTGAGATTTATATATTACAGAGATTTATATATTTATATAAATCATATATGTAAATCATATATAAAACATATATATTTATATATATGTTTTGAGATTTATATATTGCAGTCTTGGTGAATTTCATTATCAGACATGCTGAACTGACCTGCCTGAACTCCTGATTCTTGGTTTTTCATCCAGATCCAGTCAGGGCACAGACATCAGAAATTAGTACAATCATTGGCATGGCCTTCTTAAGGCCAGCCACCTCCCCCACTTCCCTACCCTTCCCTGTCCCTTCAAAAATATCTCAATGCCCATATTCAGCTTGACAAAGTTATGTAGAGTTGCTGCCCCAGTTTCCTAAGCTTTGGGGCTGGGGGTAGTTATTATAGGTTGCCTTTGATACTAAAAAATTTTGAAGTACAAGGCTTGGACCCAGTTCTTATATTGCTGTTATTATAAACAGCGATATGTTTATAATATCTGGAATATGTAAGCCTGTGAGTTAAGGGCCAAAGAGGAAATTCATGGCTCTGAGTTTATTGTTAGTGTGCTTTCAGTTATTTTAATTAGAGATGGCTGAGAGTAGTTAACAGAGAACAGTCTAGATTACTTTACATAGATAGTTGGTTTTCAAAAACATCAGAAGTCCCCAGAATATGATGTTTAATGTTATTTATTCACTTGTTGTTAAGACCAGTCTGCTCCTGACACTTTCTTGGATTCAAAGAAGAAACAACATCATCTTTGAGTTACTCCAGTTGTGGCAAAACAGCCACTAGGCAAGAATTGCCTCATTTCATCTACAGACATAATACTTCCCAAAGAAAGGACACAATTACAGGTTAGGACAGCTTAATTCTTCTGAGACAGAGTAGGCTAGTCCTTAATATTCCTGTTTCTCTAAGTCTGTCAGATGACACTGGCCAGTAAGCTGAAGACCAATGCTCCAAAGTGTTGAAGTAAGGGACTGTCCAATGATCAGTCGTCTCTATAAATTGGCTAAGTTTTGGAAGCTGTGTTAAGCTTCCTATATATTTTCAGTTAATATAGTCATTCTTAGATTACTGATGGGCTTGAAAACTACATAGTCTCCTAGCCAATCCAGGCTTTTTACTTTGAGAGGAACAGATTTGAGAGGATCACTTTCAGATGGCATTCAATCTAAAGCCAAGACATAGCCAGATGCAGAAGAATAGACTTTTAAGTAAGAATAGATGACAGAGGTTCTATTTAATTAACAAAGATGAAGGACTGGGTGTTAGGTCTCTTGTATTTTAAAAATTACAAAATAGTAATATTTATGTTCAATTATATCTGAGATAAAATAGTCTTTTATTGAACAGAAAGGGGAAATGTAGATAGCCTTGGGCCTAATATATTTGATGTTAATTCCATTCTCCTGTGAGAGGTTGAGAACAAGGAATGAGTCAGCATTAAGGTGATTTCCTATAAACCTGCTTCCTACCTTAATTTTTAAAATAAGGAAGATCTGATGATTGGGCAGATAAAGGAAGGGTGGAGCAGAAGGTGGGGACCTGGGGGTGGGGGAGGAGAAAATGGAAGAGGGAGAGGATGCATCAGAGGAGAAGGAGGAAGAAGAAAAGCAGACAGAGCAGAAGCACATTGCCTGGAGAAACCACAAGTCCTAAGGGGTCTCATAGATCTGGAAGATGTAGTGTAGCAGTAGATCTGCCCAATCTAGGCACACAGCATGTAATCATGTTAACTGAGCTGTGTTTTCATTGCCAGGGTATATTTGGGTTGGAGATTTACCACAACATATGGACACTTGATCTTTGACAAAAAAACAAAAAACAAAAAACAAAAAACAAAAAACAAAAAACAAAATCATACCATGTAAAAGAGAAAGCATCTTCAGTAAGTAGTAATGGTCTAACTGGTGGTCTGTATGTAGAAAAATAAAAATAGATCCATATTTATCACCACTACAAAGCCCAAGTTCAAGTGGATCAAGGACCTCAACATAAAACCAGATACACTGAAAGAGGGAAAGAGCCTTGAACTCATTGGCACAGAGGGAAGTTTCCTGAACAGAATATCAATGGATCAGTCTCTAATATCAAAAATTAATAAATGGGGCCTCATAAAACTGAAAATCTTCTGTAAGGCAAAGGACACCATCAATTTGACAAATTGGCAACCTACAGATTGGGAAAAATTGTCACTTACCCTACATCTGATAGATGGCTAATATCTAAAATATAAAAAGAACCTAAGAATTTACCCTTCAAAAGTCCAACTAACCCAATTAAACAATGGGGTACAGAGCTAAACAGAGAATTAACAGCATAAGAATCTTGAATGTCCAAGGATCACTTAAAGAAATGTTCCAAGTCCTTATTCATTAGGAAACTGCATATAAAAACAACCCTGAGTTCCATCTTATACCAATCAGAATGGCTAAGATGAAAAACTCAAGTGACAGCAGATGCTGGAAAGGATGTGGAATAAAAGGAATACTCCTCCACTGGCTGCAAACTTGTATAACCACTCTGGAAACCAATCTGGCAGATCCTCAGAAAATTGGAAATAGTTCTACCTGAAGACACATCTATATCACTCTTGGGCATAACCTCAAAAGATGCCCCACCATACCACAAGGGTCCAAGGACCTTAGCTCAACTAACCAGGACCACAAGGAGCTCCCAGAGACTGAGCCACCAACCAGTCAGAAAACATGAGCTGGTCCAAGGACCTTAGCACATATATAACAGGACTGCCTGGTATGGCCTCAGTGGAAGAAGATGTGCCTAATCCTGGTAAGACCTGAGATCCCAGAGAGGTGGGAGGCCTGGCAGTGGGGGGCACCCTTTCAAAGAAAACAGGAAGGAGGAAGGAGATGAGGAACTATGGGAGGTAGGACTGGAAGAGGGTAACACCTGGAATGTAAATTAAAATCAAAAAGAAAAACAAAATAACTACAAGCCAAATAAAAGGAAACAAACATACCAAGAAAGCCAATAGTTCAAAACAAGAATCAAGAGACTAACATATGACCAAAAAAGAAGAAAAAGAAAAGAAAAGAAAAGGAAAAGAAAAGAAAAGAAAATGTCAAAAATACTCAGAAGAAATTACCAGCCACAGAATATATCTAATTTGAAAATACAGTCAGTATATTCAATAGCACTCCAAACAGAAAACAAACATCTGGCCTGGCCTGGCCTGGTCTGGGTTCCTTTTTTTTTTTTTTTTTTTTTTTTTTCACTTACCAATGGTCAGACATGATAATTTTGTAACAAATACAATCAATATTATACTATACAATGTAAAGTCAACATTCTGCAGATGCCATAAACTTTATTGATACTCTCCAGAGTGCTGGGTTCTGTCTCCATCTTCTGTTCTCACCCATTTTTCCTTCTGTTTGAACACAAGTCTCCCGAAAGCAGATGGACTCACTTGACCTGAGAGTCATTCAGGGTCTCCTTTCTTCCTTACCTTAAGTAGATTCTTCCCCCCCTCATGTGGGTCATTTTTTGTTTTCCTCTTCCCAGAGGCTTACTGTGACCAGCTGACTTTGCTTTTCCAAAGCACTTGGTCTTTTCAAGTTATTTTTTGATTATCTATTACAATTACTGCCAGTTACAATTATTCTTTACTGAAATGTCAACATCACAATGGCAGAAATGTTCATCTATGTTGTTCGCTGGTGTATCCCCAGAACCCTGGAGTGCCTTTAATTGGTATGGGGAATATGTGAGAAGTGACAGAGCTTGATGTAGGAAATGGTGTGAAAATGCATATAAGTAGACGTAATACAATGATGTGTCATGAACTTGGCTGATAGTTGTATGGGTCAATGAATGGTGAAGATTCCTTAGTGACCCCCAGCTCCTGGAACAAAGACAGCTTAGCTGAAGATGATATTTATTTAGCAAGAAGGAAAAGGATTGCCACAGAAATTTGAAGTTTAGACAGAGATCTAAAAAACACCCAAGTTACAAACTATAAAAATGGGCTATGTGGGCATTTTAACATGAAATGAAGGAAACAGAAATAAATATATGATTAGGCATATATGCTGGCACTTGAAATGGATTTAGAAAATCAAACCCACTAAAGGTAAAGGAAGGTACAGTAGACAATATGGTGCTGGGGAGAGGATTTCCCAGGGATCAGAGAAGCAGTATGTGGCAGAATCATGAACAATATTGTTACTTCCAACAAAGATTATGGTATGCCAGCTGTAGCCAGTCAATCCTGAGAGAAAACTACATTTGAAGATGAGTTATCAAGTGTCAGCAGAGATAAAGTAAGTGAAAGCCTGAGATTTTTTATTAATTTTAGAAATGGATAGGATATTGGCAATGTGTAAAGCACGATTGTAAGAGTGTATTGAAGACATTTTATTTGTTTACACTTAGGCTATGATGGTAATGGAGTAGAGAGGCAATATATTAGAAGAGAGAAGTTGAATCAAAGTTTTAATTTCATGAGAAATGCCATATTTAATAAGAAAGATAAAGGGCATGTATAGATTATTAGATCATAGCAAAAGGATGCTGAAGATTAAATGTGGTGCTAAGAAGAGAAAGTTTCTATTGGGCATCTCTGTCCATCTCTGTGCACATACAGAGTAATCATGCCTTTCACTTAAGGGTGATCTAAGATAAACTGCAGTATAGAATTAAGAGGAGAAAGTGGAAAAATACAGCTGAGTACTAGCTCATGATGCGGAGCTCAGACCTAGGTGATTGGTGCATGTTAGCAGTTTCATTTTATGGAGACTCATCCTTGCCTACACATTTTGAAACCTATGGCTGAGTTCTCTGCTGCACCAACTCCCTTTCTATCACATGACCTTGGCTAGGCCTTCATTTGTTTTGAATTACCACAAACAAATATCCTCTAAAGGTAGACACCACTCCCCTGTTTTCTATCATAATAAGAGCCTTGATTTATTTCAAATTTTGTCATAATAGCTACGAATTTATTCATGGATAGTTTTAATTTCTCTCTTTCCTAAAAACTAGTACCACATTTGGCAATACCACATCTAATCCTCACCCCACCCTTAAATCCCTTCATGGTTAGCATAACACTGGTGATCAAGTTTGTCAATCAGTTGAATAAATTGTATGGTGGGGACACCAACCAGAAAATGCTTATTCCAAATGACATAATCATGCAAGAATTAGAGACAAATTTGGACTCAATTCTGAACTTAGAAAATTAAAGGTAAACAAGGGAAAGTTAACCCAAGCAAAAAAAAATATGAAAAAAATGGAATTTGCAAAGTAGTATTATGTAAATGAAAAATAAATCCAGAAACTGGGTTTTCATACACTTTAATGAATTAGTCGCAGCATTGAACACTTGGACCCAAAGAAATAGAAAGATGGGATGGTGTGAAAATAATACTGGCTCATAACAACAGGCAGCGTTCAGAGTAGATATTTTAAAGAAATAAAATGTGTGTGTGTGTGTGTGTGTGTGTGTGTGGTTTTAAGTTTGTAAATACTCAATACAAGGTTTTCAGAATATAAAAATGGTCTAGCATTTGTGTTGTTGTTGTTTGCTTGCTTTATTTTGTTTTGTTTTCAATTTCAAGCAGGGAACCAGAATGGACAAATAGTTACCGGAGATTTGTCTTCTTGCGGATTCTCAGAGGACACCCAGGCAAAGCCCTGAAGTGAATACAATCGATTCGATACTCATTTTTCATCGTCACTTTCTCATTGATATGAAGAATAGAATGTAAAAATAGGACTAAGCTGGCAGAAGTAAATAATTCTTTCCTTTGTCCTGAGAATTCCAAATTATACTGAAGAGGATATATGAATGAATAAAAGAGCTGTTAACAGACATCTAGTTGTAAATAGAGCAAAGTGCAGGCTTAAAAGATCCTGTGGAGACTTATTTCTGCTTGAAAATAACCAAAGGGGAGGACTGAGGGGCTGGCACACAGCAGGTACATATTTAAAAACCATTAACTACCCTGAGAATTCTTGGTGAGGCAGCAATGTGTTCAATAAGCTTCCTGTGTGGCCTTATCAGTTCCTGTTGGGGGAAACTGCCTGAGCCCCAGAAAATCCTCATCTATAAGGAAAGTCAATAAGAATGTTCCCATCAGATAAGGAGGAAGGCAATGGAATTTTTGGCTGCTCCTCTAGGAAACAGAGAACACTTATTGTGTTGGAGTGGGGAGAGCTGAACGTTCATGCTCCAATTTGCTATACTCTCTCGTATCTCTTCTCAAGTCAACTTCTTTTCCAAACGTCACAATCACTAAGAGAAATATTAAAAGGGTGTGGGGGTGCATTTTGGCATAGCTTTTTCCCTTGTATTATTTTACAATATTTACCTACAAGTAACTTGTGGAAATTCTTTGAATTCACTACATACTCAACCCAGTTAAAACTACCAGTACAAGATCAGGTAATTCATTTTGATTAATTGAAAGGATCCTGGGAATGTTTTATTTTAGTATTGAATGTGGAATGAGAGTCAGGGGAAATTGGGATATACTCTGGGTAGGAATTTCATATTGAAAACATCACAGAAGGGGTGAGGGAATGGAAGACAGCAGAAAAGGATTCTTGTCTTCTCAAAATGTCAGGGAAATTGCAATAACATGAAGCTACAACAGAGCTTCCTAATATAGGTTCTGAACAAGATCTGAACAAGAATGTCACCAACAGGCATGCCAACATGGAAGAATAAAGTCTCAGAGGAAGACAAAGAACTATTATCAAGTAAGGAATCCAGGGTGAATCTACTCCACAAAGAACCCCTGAATTGCTTATCTAATAGCAGTCGGTCAGCCCTAAAATCAAATAAATGAAAGGAACATTATATGAGATGGGCAGATGGTGTTAAGGTGTCCATGTGTATATATGCACACACACACACACACACACACACACACACACACACACACACATGAACAATTAAAGAAGGAAAGCCCATAGGCCATGAATTTGAAAGAAAACCAGGGGCTTGCATAACAGGATGGATTTAAATGGGGAAAGGAAAAGGGAAAAGTGATGGAACTATCTTTTAAATTAAAAATGAAGAAATAAAACACAATTTTAAAAGACATGCAAATACTTTTAATTCCGTTGGAAAATAAGGAAGGGACACTTAAAAATTTGTAAGGATGGACATTTTATCTAAGGTCCATGAAATATTCATTATAACATTTATCAGTTTGGGTTGATAGTCCATGGATTGATTTCACTGGTTATGAGCAGTCTGAAGCACAAGAAAACATTCAGGTATTTTATCAACTATGAAAATATTAGTTTACAATATTCATTTGCATTATGTTAGAATACACAAAATAAAAATACCTTTTCTTACTCAGTTGTGAAATTTTAGAAAGCTCATAAAGAAGAGATAAAATGAAGTCAGGAAACACTGTATAGCAAAATCTCAATTTTTGTCAAAACAATTTTATATTTATGGTAAACTGTATGGTTGCAATTGAAAGCAGGTTTTACCATACAAGAGGGAACACCACTAAGGGACAGAAATGCGTTTCCTATCGGATTTAAAGAGATAGCAACCAAAAAGTAGAAAGAAAGAAAAATATTGTCAGTAGAAAACAATAATTAAATATCAGAAGGGAAAGATGAAAGCAGGTGGAATTTCCCAGTGGGTAGACGAGCACACAGCTGAGGTCTGAGAACCTGAGCTCAATCCAGGGATTCTACAAAATGGCAGGAGAGAATCTACTCTCAAAGGTGGTTGACATCCAGGAATGTTTGGCATCCAGCACCTGCACAAACACACACACACACACACACACACACACACACACATGCTGCCCACACACAAAGAAACATACATACAGAAACACACTAAATTATGAAGATAGAAAATGAATATAGTAGAATTCAAGGTGCTTAAAATATAACCATATTTAAATATATGCTAATATATTTGAAGATATCATAGAAATGAATATTTTTAGCAAACTATTAATTATGTAAATTGACTCCAAAATGTAGAAAAATTAAATACATGGTAGAAAAAGAGATAATTTAAGTCTGTCAAATGCTATAGCAAAATGTTTGCTCTTGGTTGTGTTTTACAGCTAAATGCTTTCAACTTATAGTGTTTCAAGCCCTGGAAGCAGACTTTACCATAATAAAAAGGTAGAGGAAGGGGCTTAAATATCCATCTTGGAGGCTAGCTTCATCACTATTCTTTAATTCTCAAGGACAACACTTAAAAATAAGCTTCATTTTTATCTGTTATTTTAAATATAGAGAATCTTTAAATGAATAGATACAAAAGGTGTCTAATAACAATTTCTTAAACTAAAATTCCATGACCTTACTTAGTAGGAAGTCCCAGAAATAAAAGATATGTTTAATGCTATGCAAGCAAATTTACTGTATCATTTAAATATACTAAATTAGAAAAACTATAAAACAGTCATTTATAATTTCCTATAATGATGTGCTATAATATTTACCTACATTTCCTAATCCATAATAATAATAATCCATGACTGTTAATCATTTTTTAAATGACTTAGTTAATTACAACAAAACATTAGGAAAACAAGCTTTCTATGTAAATGCAATTAGGAGTTAGAAACTGTTAAAGCTTAAATTTAAATGAATGTGAGTCAATATCCAATCATGGAGACATGGTACATGCATGGTTCATCTATTCTTCACCTTTTAAACCTTGAGATGCCGTTAACCATCTATGAAAATGTTGGCAATTTCCCTTCTCTGGCATTAGTGTGCAATTTTTTCATCTTGGTTTTAAATAAGTAAATATTTGCTTTTGAACTATTTGACCTCTGTTGCTAATTATTTATAATATCATATCAGTGAACTTGACAAAAGTTTGAGTCTTATAGCATTTTAAATATTACAGTGATGCAAACTTTCTGACTGACATTGTGTCAAAAGCTAGAGAGAAAATTACTTAAGAATGTAGTTGGAATTCACTTGGAATGGCAAAATAACAGCATGTTAAATGTTTCACTACTGAGGAAAACTAGCTTGTGTGCCCATGTCATTTCCAGGAAGAGGAAATACATTGGCTTGGGAGAAGGAGAATAAGGGTAGCTCTGAGCATTCTCAGGGTAATTTTAGTTTTATGCTGAACATGGGACACAGGATTTTGTTCAGCAGAATAGACATTTTAGACCTGGAGTTAGTTCTCTGTCTCTGTCTGTCTCTGTCTCTGTCTCTGTCTCTGTCTCTGTCTCTGTCTCTGTATCTTTCTCTCTCTCTCTCTCTCTCTCTCTCTCTCTCTCTCTCTCTCTCTCTCTCTCTCTCTCTCTCTGTGTGTGTGTGTGTCTGTGTGTGTGTGCTCTATACTATGGGTATGCAGTGCCTGTAGATACTGGAGAAGTCATTGTACCCTTTGGAACTGGAGTTATAGATGTTTGTAACTGGAGTTACAGATACAATGTGGGTCCTCAGGTCTTCTGGATCTGGAGCAAGTATTGTTAAGCATTTGGGCTACTTCTTTAGCCCCTAAAACACAGGACTTTCTGATCCTTCTCTTGGTCTGAGAATGGTGCTCCTTAATGGCTATGACAACGCATTAGTTTCCTGAAGCTTGTCCTGCATTGGTTAGGCCCACATTCTTACTTAGATGGATTCTTACTTGGCCCCTCACTTCACCTAACATTATAATCATTACAATTTCTGCATAAAATTTAATGTAAAAACGCAATACATTTCATTTTTCTTACTCTCATTGCATATGTCCATGTCCCTAAGAGCCATTCCAGCTGTATCTATAGAATTACCCTCTCTTCAGAGTTCTGTTTATAAGGAGCTCACAAGGAACACTATGCAGCATACATGGGTCAGGAAATCATTTTGATTTTCACCCAAGGTGACTGATTTATGGTTTGTGTGTTGAATTGTGTCTCCTAAAGCTGTTCCATACTTAGTCCTTAGTCCCTTGGATTGTGGCTTTTATTTAAAGGAGTCGTAAATGGTGTAATGAAGACAATAGAGGTCATAGTAGAGTAGGCTGGCCCTTATTCCAATATGGCTAGTGCTGTCCAAGCAAAACATAGAAACAAGAAGACATGTGGGAAATAGCAGATCTAAATGGGTCGGTCATGAATGAAACGTTGAATTATCCAAATAAGGAGCTTCTCAGATTTACACAGTACAGGAAGTTCAGAGAAGCAAGCTTGAAACAGTTTCATGCCTAGAGCCATTGGAGAGAATAGCCAGATTTGATATTTGAATGACATGAGATAAAATCTGCTTGTGCTGTTGTAAGGCATACAGTTTGTAGAGACTCATTATAGCAATCAAAAGAGATAAGCACATGCAATGATCAATCAAAATACCTGTGTCTGCACGTCACTACTGAATCCTTATCACCTTTGATGCAGGTGTCCCTGCAAGCCATCCTCTGTGGGAGACTATACTACAGGGTTCATGGTTAGCCTCTTTTCAGTGATAAGAATAATAGATTTTTGGTACCTAGAAATTCCAGGTAGAAATGCAAATATTTCCTGTAAGGTGGAGGAACTGTACCAACAAGATGGTTGAGTGTGTAAAGGCCTTTGCCTTGCAAATCACACACCCAAGTTCTATTTTCTGGACCCATATAGGTAGAAGGAGAGACTCAACTCCACAAGTTGTCTTGTGATTTCCACACGTTTCCTGGCAACTTCACACTCTTACATATATACATCACACATTGTAACTGTTCTAATAATACTAATAATAAATAGTCAGGAGCAATGTAATAATGGGGAGGTGCACTTGATACTCTTCCAGAGAAATGAAGCTTATTTTCCAACATCCATGCCTGCCTGTAACTCTAAAGCAAAGGTATCTCATATCTCCTTCTGGTATTCAGAGGTGCATTATCACCCGCCATACATACACAGATACAAAAAATACACCTGAGTAAAAAAGGAAATATGCCTTAAAATAGTGCATAGAATACCATAGTGATATATACAACTCTCCCTTCCTGAAGAGGAATACACATACACACATACACACATGCACACACACACACACACACATAGAGTCAACCTTCTGAAGGAAAAAGTGAGATGGTATGCAAGACTCCACAGGCTCCTGAGACTCCTTGTGTGCCACTCATGGCATTAGATTTAAGATTAAACCTGATGCACAGCAAAAAGGGACCCAGACTGGAGAGGGAGGCTATTTGCCCTGGTGTAGTGAGAAACAATGGACCAGGGATTTAGGGGTTTGGGGTTGCTCAAACACTGCATGTAAGCTTATAAACTCAGATCTACACCATGGTGCTGGTTATGTTGTCAACTCTCACTCCCCTTCCTTGTTCCTATTCTCACACAGGTTAATTGCAAATCCTACTCTGTATGATGATCATTAATAGTACAGAGCTGTGAAGAAAGAGAAAGAGCTATTTGTTCATTGTGGCTTTGTAGGCAAGGATACAGGTTTGGCTCCACAGTGTGGTTCAGTTTCATGGGGTGGTGGGGTAACATGGATGTGTTTCATCACTAATTTATTTCCAACTTAACCTCAATTCAATTTTATCTGGGTCTTCTTGTAAAATGAGTTTGAGGAGAGATCTAGAGGCCTTTCTAACAATAATTTCTATGGGGAGTAATGTGAAAAGCAGCATATAACTAGAGAGAAGCTTGAATACTGAGGGTATCATTTGACATCTTGATGGTGAAAAGGGGCAGATGTCACACAATCAGGAAGTTTGTGTTGCATAACTGGATGTAGGAAAAAATAAGGAAGGGTGAGGATGCCTGCCCATGGATGCTCTCATGGTTCCCATTACTTACTGTTTAGTTCTCTTAGTGTTTTTCCTTTCGACTTGAATGCCTTCCTGCCTGCACTGTGTTTCTAAGTCATTAGTAGGCTGTTCACGATGCTCCATAACATGCCTCACTCACTGCTTCATCCTAAGGCACTGTGCCTTCCCTTTACACCCCAGAAACCCCAGAGTGCATGTGTTTTCTGGCTGTGCTCCCAGAGAACACTTGGCTAAAATGTTTGTGTTCATTCTACTTACTTCTATCAATTCTTCAAGAATAGGCAGAGATGGCATAAACTTCTAAAAGCACACTTACTTTTTGATATTCAAGTTGAACTATGTATAGCAGAGAAAAGGGAATGGCCACAAATCCTACCATTGGTTTTATTACGTTATTTATCTCCTCTCAGAAAATTACACACTATAAAAAGGCTTATAACTTTTGTTTATCCTCATCTTTCTCTCTATTGCTTTGTTTTATTTCTTGTAGTAAACAATCATTTCTATTGATTCATAAAATTTGGTGTGTTAAAGATACAACCTTGTGAAACATAACAAAATTTTTGTGCATGTGAGTCACTCACTGACTACATACATGATGGGAGTAGACCCTGTGCTTATGTGTTTCGTGACAACTCGATTTCCCATGTGTTTAACTTCCACTTAAGCATGGTTTAATATCATGCTGTTCTGTGTCTTATGGGCCATATGAATGTGAAATCCATCCCTAACCTTGCCTTATGGGATAAATTGTAGGTGACTGATCTGAAAATGAAATAAATGTGATTATAAGAATTTTAAAGCTAGAAAACCAGTGGTGCTGATGTATCACCTGCCTGTCAAGCTTGGCTCCATCTCACTGTACCCAAGTCTTGAAAAATAGCAAAGTGATGAAAACTGTGAAAGGATTTTCTTAAATGCATACATGGAGACTAGCAAAACTTTTAGTGGTTTCCCCAGGTATGAAGAAATGCCTAAAAATTTGGATTAATGAACAGACAGATCTGCTCAACACCATGAGAACTATGCTCAAAGGACAAAAAAAAGACTATTTTGGAATAAAAACTAGAATTACTGTGGTAATGGAGCTATTCCTAGTTCTAGGTATGTGTGTGCAATGGGATATTAAATGATTTTAGAATCATTGTTCATTGCATAATATGGAAAAGAATGCTGAACCTGAGAGAGCTGAACTGAAGAGAACTGGAGAATTGTTTGAAACTTTTAGTCAGAGCTTGTCAATGCTACTAGGTCTGTGGGTACATTCAGTGCTGTTCCACACATTGACAAAATTGCCTAATGATACAATTCTTAGAACATATTCCTGTCCTTGAGTCCTGTTACACCTATTTACACCTAAGATTTTGTAGATGCTGCAAAGCTTGCTCCAATCTGTGGTTTATCCTTTAATGTATTTATAGAAGTCTTATTGTCTGGAAAGTCTTAATGTAGTCAAATCCATCCAGTTTCTAACATTTGTAAAATTACACACAGTGTATTTCCATGTATTTCTGACATCCTTTTCATTTACCCCATTTATAATTTATCTTGTTTTATATAGGTGACATGGTGAATTGTGAGATTAAAGACACAAAAGGGCTTATTTCATCAGCTGGGATTAAGCACCGGGCTTTGTGCTTTCAAAGCTGTCTTATCATCAAACTTGGTTTCTATTCTTTCAACACCTGAAAATAGCATGGATGGATGAAGAGAACAGCCCCAGATGCCTCAGCAGATTGCACCATTTCCATAAATTTGCAGTGCACTATCGTGTGCAGACAATGTTAATGCAGCTTCAACAGAATAGGTTCACAGAGTTTGGTGGCATGGGGCTTCTTCTCTCACTACTCTAAGCAAATGCCATAAAATAGCTATTCCTAAAATGGAGTGCCGAACAGTCAGCATCAAGCTCATTCAGGATGCTTGTCAATCATGCAGATTCAGGGCTCCATATCATCACTACAGCATGATCTTTGTAACTTAAGGTAAATTCCTATTTTGCCCTAAAACAATAGGGTTCTCTAACTCCAATATGAGGCCAATGAAATGGGTACATATTGTGCTTTATTTCCAAAGCTAAACACTAACCTGTTAATTCTCATATCATTATTCAAAGATGTCATTCTCATCAATAGCTAATGTTGGAAATAATCCTAACTCACTCAATCAGCTACCAAGAAACATCCACAAAACAGTGGATTTAGCATCTCTGTTTTCTTCAACATCACTCCAAATAGAAAGTCCCACTATGTAGTGTGAGAAAATGGTGAGTTTCAGAGATATTTACTCTTATTTCAACATATTACCCTTATTCCAATCCTTGGGAGGTATATTTTATTTTCATCTTCACAGATCCAGAAAACATTTTGGGAAAAAAAATTGTCAAGTTCAGAAACTAGTCAGTTCCAAACTAGGACTAACACTCAACATTTTGACCCAGATCTAATACACACTTTCTCCAGCAGAGCTGTTTGGATGGACTGAGTTATTTCTCAGACACAGATAGAGTCTCAAGACTCAGGAGTCAAGGTACCATGAAGAAAATGGAGTAAGAGCAGGTAGAGGAACAATCAGTAATCAGTCAGCATCGAGAGCCTCTCTGGAACCCAGCAGAGATACTTGTGGTTGAAACCTTATGGCAGACTAAAAGTGATTGAATTATTTCTTGCATCCTCTATGTCCCTAATGCTATTTATCTGCTCAGTACACTGGATATGAACATGGTTCCTTCTTACCATGTTCTCTTCTCCTTGCCGTCATCTGCAGGAACTTCAAGGAGCTTCACACAAAATGATTCCAAAATCCTTTCTCCCCACCACCAAATAGTCTTATAAATATAGCAAAAACACTTTTCCAAAATGAAAACTATATTTATGGGACAAGTTATAGTTTATCATGAACTTCATATGTTACTTAAATTCTTAGAACCACTGGCTGAAGTCACTTTCATTCTGATTTATTTCTATATTTAAGATAAAGACTCTGCAATGGAGCATGTCAGTGTGACTTCTTCCTAGGTCAGTAAGATGACAACTGGGATTTCAGGCTGTGTCTCCTCCTGGCCACAGATTCTTTGTTCTGTATCATTCCTGTTATTTTTGCTGGGCCCTGTTATTTTTTTCTATTCACTGAGAGCTGCAATTTGCTAACCAGTGGTTGAATGGTTGAAACACCATCCTTATCTCTTTTAAGAGGTGAAAGGTTACAGCGTTGGTACGAAGACGTCAGTGATTGAACTGCAGCATAAAAGCCAGTGATTGCAGAGATGGATGGGGAAAACATCCTGGACAATCCTTGCACAGACAACTGTGACCTTCAGCTAAGGGAAAGCCGTCACTGTGATGTCAGACTTATTCAATTACTCAATAGAAATAACAGTAATCAAACCCAACATACAAAATTATCACCAAACACACCGAGGCTTGCTTTGAGACAAGAGAACAGCCTGTCTGCCCACATGTCAGAGGTTTCAGATGAATGAAACAATTTGATGAATGAATCTTAGACTATTTGGATATCCTCATTCTTGCTTTAATGAATGTCTCTCTACCCCTTCCTTTAGCATGGTAAAGAAATAAAATCTCCCAGGTTCAAAACTACATAATTGTAACTTCTAGTCTTATTTGAAGTGTGGTTAAGAATGTTTTGTACCCTGTAAATAATTTAAGAATGATTCCTTTCCACTAACAGCATCTTGTATTGGGATTCTGTAATTCATTAAGGACACACTACTTTTATTGATTATTTTCAGGAGTGCTTGAAGCCGTTGCTGTAATGTACTTGGGGAAATTGACATGGATGGTTCTGGTAAATTGTACAGTCTCCAGAGAGAATGCTGAAAACTTGGACTTGATAGCATGTCTCATTATTAAACTCAGGGGCTTTCTTCCACTGATTCACTAAGGCTGTCAAGCCTTTGTCCTTAAAGCACTTGAAATACAGTGTCTTTTTGTCATCTGCTACAGAGATAATACTGTTGGACAGGGAAATGAGCACAGGTACTGAGAAATTTTCTTTCTTCTACATGTTATAACATTGAACTTTTGTTCTTATCTGGCACATTTATTTCATTTGTATAATTTTCTCTACTACTTCTTCTATTAAATATGGGATTCTTGCTCAGAATCACTCTTTTATGGTTTTTAGTAAAAGACATCTTCTCATCCATTTCATTCGCTATTGGCAACATGTGTGACACACTCTTTCGGGCTTAAACTCATATTTCAAGTGTGAATTGTTGCTCACATGACTTTATAGTAGAAAGAATATTCAACTGAATACAGTCATCCAAAACTTCCAAATATATGCTACAAAGAAATATTAATTCATTCTATGATTCTACACACGAATCTACAATGTATGCACGGTGCTGAGATAGCACCCACCAGGCATTGGTCTGGCTAATCAGTGCGGGCCACCAGACTCATGCTCATAGGAAGAGCAGTGTAAGCTGAAGAACGCCTGTTAAAATAGCATGTGTCCATTGTAGTCAAGAACTCCATATCATGTTTGTGGGGCTGGACATTTGTGTCTGCCACCCGAAAGGATTTGAGGCAATGAGGGTGTAAGGATTATATTGTGGACTGTGGAAAACACAAGAAGAAAATAATCGAAGATAGTAAATTGGTAAAACTGAACAACTACATGACTGGATCCTCACGGTAGGCACAATTATAAAACATATTTATAAAGATAAAAAAATCTAGATTTCAAAGAAAATTCAGTACCAGACTAAGACTTAACCACTTAACAACAAGAGGGATGCACTGTTGGTTTGAGAACAAAAACTGTGCAATAATAACCCAAATCTTCAAATTTAGTATCTAACTTTGTAGAAATACTTATGATCAGATGTGCTGGTTGGAAGATATATGCATATTCCAAATATAAGGATGCCAAAAACAAATAAAAGTAACATTATTCAAATAAACACACGTCAATATGGGAATATGGTAATTTTCTTCTCTGTATACTGTAAATGAGAGCAATTTATAGTTGCATAAAAGAGGTAGTTCAAACAAAATTTCTGTCCATTATTGTGAAAGCAGCATTTGTAGGTATACTGAATATTATAATACTGACTTTCTTGTACCACAATTATTGTCTCATTGTGTGTCTTCAGATCACAAGCTACTTTAGAACAGGAAGCACATTGGTAATGTATTTAACCATGGTAGATAGCTTTTACTGTCAGTCTAACGAAACTCAGAATAACCAGAAAGAGTTTCAATCTTGTAACTATTTTATCAGTTTTGCATGTGATTATATCAATGCATGATGAAGTGATTAATAACCATAACCAAGTCCAGCAGTTTTCAGCTCTATAAGGAACCTTGCACATCATTCTGCATCCAGTCAGTGAGCTAGCCAGCAAGCCACAGCAGCAGCAACAGCAACAGCAACATTCCTTCATGCTTCCCTTCCGGACACAACTTTTCTTAGTGATAAATTGTGGCAAAAAAAGGTGTAAGTCAAATAAATACTTTACTCCTTGGTATTTTTCGCTCAGAATCGGGTGCTATAACATGATCTAACAGACTTTTCAAACATGTGAGACATGGGGCAGTGGTTAGTGTAATATTTATGCATAAAGTAGTATAGCATCTACTGTAAGTACATGTCTATGTTTGTGACTTGTATTGTTTAGCTGATAATGTAATACTCTTCTAGATAGACTGTATTTATTGTTGGTAACAATTTCTAGTTTTCTCTTAAAATTACCATGTCCTATTTTCATAATCTGCAGAGTGGACATTTCAGGGGAATAATGCTGTTGTTTTAATGTGAGGGCTTCAGAGGATTTTAATGAACAACATATTTCTCAATAGGAAGAAAGAAGCCTTAAAACAATAGTGGAGAAGCTAGTTTTTCCTTTCCTTCTATGAACAAAAGTGACACCGAGGGGCAGATGGGACCTTAGCAGGCTTTTAGTATTCAGTGTGAGAAGCAAGGAGAAAAGAGAATATATATCTCTTCTAGGGTTTGAAGAACTGAGAGATGGGACAAACCGAAAACAGCCTGTCACAAATATAAATTATTCTTTGAAGACAACAAGTGAAAGAAAGAAGTTTTTAGAATTGCTGCCTCCTCTGCTCTCTCTCTGTGCAAGCAAGGTAATTCTTAGTTTCAAACAGATTCTCCCCTGAGGAGATAATTGAGTCATCTGGGGAAAATGGAGGCCTAATGCGATTCAGATTCAAGGAACTTTATTAAAAGTGCTTTAAAACTACGAAATCTTCAATTCACTGGTGGAGACAACAAATTTGCAGTTTACTTAAATAGAAAATATTATGCGATGTGAACTTGCATATGGAGGGTAAGGTAGGTCTATGAAAGCAGAGACATGGCCTAGTGAGAATGAAGATATAGAATATGTAATTAAATTGTGGGAGAAGGACAGATGTTATCAGGCATCCACTTGGTACAAGGTAAACAAAGAAGAAGAAGACAATAAGAAATGTGAAAAATAAGATGTTAAATTGCTTTTTTGTCCTCAGCAAATGGAGACTCATCTGAAGCAATTTCATTCTTTTACTCAGTTCTGATGTTTCTTGGGTATAGAACTATTTCTTTATTTGGGTTTATAGAAGATTGAGCAGCAGGGTGGTGAGAATTGAACACATTGTAATGCAATTGTTGAAAAATAGAAGCAGTTTACAAAGTAAAAGTCAATTTAGCTGGTAAGAGGGGAAAATGATTTTTGAAAGTAATGTGATAAGAAATGAAATTCAATGACTTTCTCTTTTCAGTAAAGGAGTTTGCAGGTCAAATAAGTAGGATGGACCAAACCACTAAAACCAGGGATATTAGGGTCTCTTTAATTGTCTATTTAAAGACATGGAAGGGAATGAATTCATTCTCAAACATGAATGAAACTGAAAGCATGGCATTACATTTCAAGGATCCCAGAAGAGGACAAGCATGTCTGACTGCATTCAAGACTCAATTTTTTATTTGATATTTTCTTTATTTAAATTTCAAATGTTATCCTCTTTCCTAATTTCCCCTCCCAAAACCCCCCATTCCCTTCCCCCTCCCCTGCTCACAAACCCCACCCACTTCTGCTTCCTGGCCCTGGCACTCCCCTATACTGGGGCATAGAACCTTCACAGGACCAAGAGCCTCTCCTCCCATTGATGGCCGACTAGGCCATCCTCAGCTACAAATGCAACTAGAGCCATAAGTCCCACCATGTGTTTTCTTTGGTTGGTGGCTTAGTCCCAGGGAGCTCTGGAGGTACTGGTTAGTTCATATTGTTGTTCCTCCTATGGGGCTGCAAACCTCTTCAGTTCCTTGGGTTCTTTCTCTAGCTCCTTCATTGGGGACCCTGTGGTCCAACCAATGGATGGCTGTGAGCATCCACTTTTGTATTTGTCAGGCACTGGCAGAGCCTCTCTGGAGACAGCTATATCAGGGTCCTGTTAGCAAGCTCTTGTTGGCATCCACAATAGTGTCTGGGTTTGGTGGTTGTATATGGGATAAATTCCCAGGTTGGGCAGTCTCTGAATAGTCATTTCTTCAGTCTCTGCTTCATACTTTCTCTGTAACTCCTTCCATACGCATTTTGTCCCCCCTTCTAAAAAGGATTGGAATCAGTTTGGTGGTTCCTCAGAAAATTGGACATAGTACTACCAGAAGATCCAGCAATACCACTCCTGGGCATATATCCAGAAGATGTTCTAACTTGTAATAAGGACACATGCTCCACTATGTTCATAGCAGCCTTATTTATAATAGCCAGAAGCTGGAAAGAACCTAGATGTCCCTCAACAGAGGAATTGATACCAAAAATGTGGTACATTTACACAATGGAGTACTAATGCTGCTTTTAAAAACAATAAATTTATGAAATTCTTAGGCAAATGGGTGGATCTGGAGGATATCATCCTGAGTGAGGTTACCCAATCACAAAAGAACACATATGGTATGCACTCACTGATAAGTGGATATTAGCTCAGAAACTCAGAATACCCAATATACAATTCGAAAAACTCATGAAACTCAAGAAGAAGGAAGATCAAAGTGTGGATACTTTGATCCTTCTTAGAAGAGGGAACAAAATACCCATGGAAGGAGTTACAGAGTCAAGACTCAATTTTGCCATAATCTACTGCTACCTTGGTATAGTGGACAAAAGCTGGGACTGACATTGAGAAAGCACACAAGTCAAGCTAACTGTGATAGAGTATAGCTGTAATTTAAGCACTGGGGAATATGAGGTGAAGTACCACAGTTCAAGATCAATCTGAGCAACTCAGTAAGACTTTGCCTCCAAAAGACAAGCAAGCAAGCTAGTAAACAAGCAAACAAAGCGCAAGATCAAACCAATATTTATAAGGTCTGTACTAAAATGACTTATGTTCTCTCTCAACCTATTTCTGGAGATCATAATAGGTGAATACTAAATTTTGATTTGCCTGTTTTTCAAGTTGGAGGGATTATGGCCCATCTCTGCTACCTACTAGAGTTTATATAATAATGATGTAGCTTTCAAGGAATATTGCTATCTACTCTTATTGTTTCGAGAAATTTCTTCTACTTTTGACAGATAGATCATCACTAAAACTTATATGTGATGGTTTGAACAAGACTGGCTCCCATAGACTGATATATTTGCTTAGTCAGCAGGGAGTGCAACTCTTTGATAAGATTAGAAGCCTTGTTGGAGGAAGTGTGTTTCTGGACCTGGGCTTTGAGATTTTCAAACTCTACACTTTACCCAGTTTTCTCCGTACCCCAAGCCGCCTCTGTGGATCAGGGTTTAACTCTCCAGTGCCTTGTATGCCACCCTAACCATGCTCCCTGACACGATGATCTACTAAACCTCCAAACCTCTGCTCTAGCCTCCAACAATTATTTTAAATGCACGAGTTGTCTTGCTCATAGTATCTCCTCACAGCAATGGAACAATGACTAAGACAATAGACAAGGCACAAAAATTTAGACACACTAAACCACACTAAACATGCCAACCTAGTGTTTCTACAAAGCCAAGAGAGAAGAAAAAAAAAATCTCTCAGGATATAATTAAATTATAATCAAGAGTTTCAGGACTCCTGTAGTTTTGTTTTTAAATAAATAAATAAATATCTTTGAGGAACCCAGAACAGTATAATCCCTTTTATTTTCTTATTTATCTTGTATGATACTTGTCTCTTTCTTATCTCCTATCCCAAACTTCAGTGTATAATTCAGTCTTTGTGGGAAATATATATTTGCTCAAATATTTTTCTATTAACGAGACATAGAAATATTGGAAAACACAGGAAATTCTAAGAAATAATATTTACGTGAAACTTATGTACAAAAATTGTTATTCTTTATATATTTGTATCTGTGTAGTTATTTTTAACTTTTATAAAAAGTAAACTAGTGTAAAATGTAATTTGATAAATTATTTTCTTCATTATCAATGTCAATTTTGTTTGCCAAAATGTATGCATATTCTTCCACAGCAGGCCACCCTATCTGCATATTAAAAGTGTAATTCTCCTTTCCTTAGCTTTGCACTGTGTTTTCCCTCTTGTACCCCAATAGCAGACCATTTGGGGGTAACTTTGTTTTGGGTTGAGTGCCCTCTCTGTGTGGTTTTTGCTATATTTGCTTTCACAACTATCTTTACTGATGTTAGTTCAGTTCAGGCTGTCTCATATATGGCCCTGTGATAACTACTCCAGGAAAGAAGCTCCTGGTTTACATCAGTTTCTTTCCCCCAGATCTCTTATTTCTTTTATGTACAAGGCATTGATGGGTATGAAACAATGGGTATGTCAATGTTGACAGTTGGCCATAAAGTCAAACTTAAGACTGAAATTGTCTTTCGTGTCTTTTATTAGTACCCTTTTCATTTTGGAGAACCCATATAAAATCTCCAATACAACTATATGCAACAAAGGTATATGTTATGGGGTCTCATCTGGGACCAGCTTTGTCTCAGACAGACCATTTGCACCATATAGAAATAGTTTTGGTTGTATAATCAAGGAAAAAGGGATTACTGGTATCCACTATAGAGACAGAAAAAAAATGGTTTTACACGTTCTGCATTACACAGAACACTCACTACAACAGGAAAAAATCCTGCCAAGGTATCCACAGTTTTAAAAGCCATGATCTACATAGCACAGAGTCAAGTTTATTTAATTATATAGTGTGCAAATTAATTACACCACTACATTTCAAAGAACAACTTAAAATTTGCATTAATTATCTTTATATGTGGAAAACATCACCTTCTCCTGAAGACTGGTCTTGATGTTTGGTAGTCAGGGGAGCATCCCCAAATGAATATAAAAGTAATACTGTCCCTAGAGGAGAAAAGCTAGTCTGTTGACCCTTCTGTATCGATTGTTTCATATAATTTTCAAGAGAGCTTCCCGAAATTGAAACTTCAGTTACAAATGTTATGGTGCAAATTATACAAAACAACTTAAAGTCTTAAAGGCAGCTGGTTTATTTGACTCACAGTTTGGAGTTATAAATAGTGAAAGGTTTTATCTAAAGAAGGGTATTATTGTAGATGGATCCTGTGATTGCAGGCAGTATTTGTAAGCAGTTCAACATCCAAGATGGCATGACTGCATCATTTGAGATTGGTCTGACTACTGGGAGGGGGATACATTTGTTGTGTTAATAAGAACATATACCTATTACCTCTCCAGGATTCTAGCCTCTTGTGAATTAGACTTCAAAACTCTAGTTACTTTCTATTCTGTCATTCCTATCAAGAAGACCAGGATGCTGCTGTCCTTTCTCAGTGTGTGAAATATTAAGCTCCTTCCTAGTGCAAAGAGCTTGCTTGGTCACTGAATGGAAGTCAGTGGGTTGTCAGACTCATTTGCAAACCCTTACAGAAGCACCATCAGACATTTCATGCACATAAAACTGAAAGATGGCTCTTCCGGTCAGAACAGCACTGGGGTAGCTAGGGTGCAGGGTCGGCTGACACTCGCCAACTACCCATAACACCCACCACAGGATCTTAAGACTTCTGGTGAGTGGAACACAGCTTCTGCTCCAATCCAATTACGCGCGGGACCTGAGGCTGCATTAGGTAGGGAAGCAGAAAACCGGCCTGAGTAGGGCCACAGGCCTCTTCCGGCCTGACCAGCACCAGGGCAGCTAGAGCACAGGGTCAGCTGACACCGGCCAGCTACCCATGACACCCGCCACAGGATTTTGAGACTTCTGGTGAGTAGAACACAGAGTCTGCTCCAATCTTTAAACAGTGACAACAAAAACAACTAACCCCAGAGATTACCAGATGGCGAAAGGTAAACATAATAATCTTACTAACAGAAACCAAGACCACTCACAATCATCAGAACCCAGCACTCCCACTTTGCCCATTCCAAGGCACCCCAACTTACCGGAAAAGCTAGACACGGATCTAAAAGCACATCTCATGATGATGGTAGAGGACATCAAGAAGGACTTTAATAACTCACTTAAAGAATTAGAGGAGAACATGGCTAAAGAGTTACAAGTCCTTAAAGAAAAACAGGATAACACAATCAAACAGGTAGAAGTCCTTAAAGAAAAACAGGATAACACAATCAAACAGGTAGAAGTCCTTAAAGAAAAACAGGATAACACAATCAAACAGGTAGAAGTCCTTAAAGAAAAACAGGAAAACACATCCAAAAAGATGATGGAAATGAACAAAACCATACTAGACCTAAAAAGGGAAGTAGACACAATAAAGAAAACCCAAAATGAGGCAACACTGGAGATAGAAACCCTAGGAAAGAAATCTGGAACCATAGATACTAGCATCATCAACAGAATACAAGAGATGGAAGAGAGAATCTCAGGTGCAGAAGATTCCATAGAGAACATCAGAACAACAATCAAGGAAAATGTAAAACGCAAAAAGATCCTAACTCAAAACATCCAAGAAATACAGGACACAATGAGAAGACCAAACCTACAGATAATAGGAGTGGATGAGAATGAAGATTTTCAACTCAAAGGACCAGCAAACATCTTCAACAAAATTATAGAAGAAAACTTCCCAAATCTAAAGAAAGAGATGCCCATGAACATACAAGAAGCCTACAGAACTCCAAATAGACTGGACCAGAAAAGAAATACCTCCCGACACATAATAATCAGAACAACAAATACACTAAATAAAGATAGAATACTAAGAGCAGTAAGAGAAAAAGGCCAAGTAACATATAAAGGCAAGCCTATCAGAATTACACCAGATTTTTCACCAGAGACTATGAAAGCCAGAAGATCCTGGACAGATGTTATACAGACACTAAAAGAACACAAATTCCAGCCCAGGCTGCTATACCCAGCCAAACTCTCAATTAACATAGATGGAGAAACCAAAGTATTCCACAACAAAACCAAATACACACATTATCTCTCCACGAATTCAGCCCTTCAAAGGATAATAACAGGGAAAAACCAATACAAGGACGGGAACCACGCCCTAGAAACAACAAGAAGGTAATCCCTCAACAAACCTAAAAGAAGACAGCCACAAGAACAGAATGCCAACTTTAACAACAAAAATAACAGGAAACAGCAATTACTTTTCCTTAATATCTCTTAATATCAATGGACTCAACTCCCCAATAAAAAGACATAGACTAACAAACTGGCTACACAAACAAGACCCAACATTTTGCTGCTTATAGGAAACTCATCTCAGAGAAAAAGATAGACACTACCTCAGAATGAAAGGCTGGAAAACAATTTTCCAAGCAAATGGTATGAAGAAAAAAGCTGGAGTAGCCATTCTAATATCTGATAAGATTGACTTCCAACCAAAAGTCATCAAAAAAGACAGGGAGGGGCACTTCATACTCATCAAAGGTAAAATCCTCCAAGAGGAACTATCAATCCTGAATATCTATGCTCCAAATACAAAGGGAGCCACATTCATTAAAGAAACTTTAGTAAATCTCAAAGCACACATAGCACCTCATATAATAATAGTGGGAGACTTCAACACACCACTTTCACCAATGGACAGATCATGGAAACAGAAACTAAACAGGGATACAGTGAAACTAACAGAAGTTATGAATCAAATGGATCTGGCAGATATCTACAGAACATTCTATCCTAAAACAAAAGGATATACCTTCTTCTCAGCACCTCATGGTACCTTCTCCAAAATTGACCACATAATTGGTCACAAAAACAGGCCTCAACAGATACAAAAATATTGAAATTGTCCCATGCATCCTATCAGATCACCATGGACTAAGGCTGATCTTCAATAACAAAATAAATAATAGAAAGCCAACATTCACGTGGAAACTGAACAACACTCTTCTCAATGATACCTTGGTCAAGGAAGGAATAAAGAAAGAAATTAAGGACTTTTTAGAGTTCAATGAAAATGAAGCCACAACATACCCAAACTTATGGGATGCAATGAAAGCATTTCTAAGAGGAAAACTCATAGCTCTGAGTGCCTCCAAAAAGAAACTAGAGAGAGCACACATTAGCAGCTTGACAACACACCTAAAAGCACTAGAACAAAAGGAAGCAAATTCACCCAAGAGGAGTAGACGGCAGGAAATATTCAAACTCAGGGGTGAAATCAACCAAGTGGAAACAAGAAGAACTATTCAAAGAATCAACCAATCAAGGAGTTGGTTCTTTGAGAAAATCAACAAGATAGATAAACCCTTAGCCAGACTCACTAGAGGGCACAGGGAAAGCATCCTAATTAACAAAATCAGAAATGAAAAAGGAGACATAACAACAGATCCTGAAGACATCCAAAACACCATCAGATCCTTCTACCAAAGGCTATACTCAACAAAAGTGGAGAACCAGGATGAAATGGAGAAGTTCCTAGACAGATACCAGGTACCAAAGTTGAATCAAGATCAGGTTAATGATCTAAACAGCCCTATATCCCCCAAAGAAATAGAAGCAGTCATTAATAGTCTCCCAACCAAAAAAAGCCCAGGACCAGATGGGTTTAGTGCAGAGTTCTATCAGACCTTCAAAGAAGATCTAATCCCAGTTTTTCACAAACTATTCCACAAAATAGAAACAGAAGGTACTCTACCCAACTCATTCTATGAAGCCACAATTACTCTGATACCTAAACCACAAAAAGACCCAACAAAGATAGAAAACTTCAGAACAATATCCCTTATGAATATTGATGCAAAAATCCTCAATAAAGTTCTTGCTAACCGAATCCAAGAACACATCAAAACAATCATCCATCCTGACCAAGTAGGTGTCATCCCAGGGATGCAGGGATGGTTCAATATACAGAAATCCATCAACGTAATCCAGTATATAAACAACTCAAAGACAAAAACCACATGGTCATCTCGTTAGATGGGGAAAAAGCATTTGACAAGATCCAACACCCATTCATGATAAAAGTCTTGGAAAGATCAGGAATTCAAGGCCCATACCTAAACATGATAAAAGCAATCTACAGCAAACCAGTAGCCAACATCAAAGTAAATGGTCAGAAGCTTGAAGCAATCCCTCTAAAATCAGGGACTAGACAAGGCTGTCCACTTTCTCCGTACCTATTCAACATTGTACTTGAAGTCCTATCCAGAGCAATTCGACAACAAAAGGAGATCAAAGGGATACAAATTGGAAAAGATGAAGTCAAAATATCACTTTTTGCAGATGATATGATAGTATATATAAGTGACCCTAAAAATTCCACCAGAGAACTCCTAAACCTGATAAACAGCTTCGGTGAAGTAGCTGGATATAAAATTAACTCAAACAAATCAATGGCCTTTCTCTACACAAAGAATAAATAGGCTGAAAAAGAAATTAGGGAAACAACACCCTTCTTAATAGTCACAAATAACATAAAATATCTTGGCGTGACTCTAACTAAGGAAGTGAAAGATCTGTATAATAAAAACTTCAAGTCTCTGAAGAAAGAAATTATAGAAGATCTCAGAAGATGGATAGATCTCCCATGCTCATGGAATGGCAGGATCAACATTGTAAAAATGGCTATCTTGCCAAAAGCAATCTACAGATTCAATGCAATCCCCATCAAAATTCCAACTCAATTCTTCAACGAATTAGAAAGTGCAATCTGCAAATTCATCTGGAATAACAAAAAACCTAGGATAGCAAAAACTCTTCTCAAGAATAAAAGAACCTCTGGTGGAATCACCATGCTGGACCTAAAGCTTTACTACAGAGCAATTGTGATAAAAACTGTGTGGTACTGGTATAGTGACAGACAAATAGACCAATGGAATAGAATTGAAGACCCAGAAATGAACCCACACACCTACGGTCACTTGATCTTCGACAAGGGAGCTAAAAACATCCAGTGGAAGAAAGACAGCATTTTCAACAAATGGTGCTGGCTCAACTGGTTGTTAACATGTAGAAGAATGCGAATCGATCCATTCCTATCTCCTTGTACTAAGGTCAAGTCTAAGTGGATCAAGAAACTTCACATAAAACCAGAGACATTGAAATTTATAGAGGAGAAAGTGGGGAAAAGCCATGAATATATGGGCACAGGGGAAAAATTCTTGAATAGAACAGCAATGGCTTGTGCTGTAAGATCGAGAATTGACAAGTGGGACCTCATGAAACTGCAAAGCTTCTGCAAGGCAAAAGACACCATCAATAAGACAAAAAAACCACCAACAGATTGAGAAAGGATCTTTACCTATCCTAAATCAGATAAGGCAATAATATCCAATATATATAAAGAACTCAAAAAGGTGGACTCCAGAAAGTCAAATAACCCCATTAAAAAATGGGGCTCAGAACTGAACAAAGAATTCTCACCTGAGGAATACCGAATGGCAGAGAAGCACCTGAAGAAATGTTCAACATCCTTAATCATCAGGGAAATGCAAATCAAAACAACCCTGAGATTCCACCTCACACCAGTCAGAATGTCTAAGATCAAAAATTCAGGTGACAGCAGATGCTGGCGAGGATGTGGAGAAAGAGGAACACTCCTCCATTGTTGGTGGGATTGCAAGCTTGTACAACCACTCTGGAAATCAGTCTGGCAGTTCCTCAGAAAATTGGACATAGTACTACCAGAGGATCCAGCAATACCTCTCCTGGGCATATATCCAGAAGATGTCCCAACCGGTAAGAAGGACACATGCTCCACTATGTTCATAGCAGCCCTATTTATAATAGCCAGAAGCCTGAAAGAACCCAGATGTCCCTCAACAGAGGAATGGATACAGAAATTATGGTACATTTACACAATGGAGTACTACTCAGCTATTAAAAAGAATGAATTTATGAAATTCCTAGCCAAATGGACGGACCTGGAGGGCATCATCTTGAGTGAGGTAACACAATCACAAAGGAACTTACACAATATGCATTCACTGATAAGTGGATATTAGCCCAAAACTTAGGATACCCAAGATATAAGATACAATTTGCTAAACGCATGAAACTCAAGAAAAATGAAGACCAAAGTGTGGACACTGTGCCCCTTCTTAGAATTGGGAACAAAACACCCATGGAAGGAGTTACAGAGATAAAGTTTGGAGCTGTGATGAAAGGATGGACCATCTAGAGACTGCCGTATCCAAGGATCCATCCCATAATCAGATTCTAAATGCTTACACCATTGCATACACTAGCAAGATTTTGCTGAAAGGACCCAAATATAGCTGTCTCTTATGAGACGATGCTGGGGCCTAGCAAACACAGGAGTGGATCCTCACAGTCAGCTATTGGATGTATCACAGGGCTCCCAATTGAGAAGCTAGAGAAAGTACCCAAAGAGCTAAAGGGATCTGCAACCCTATAGTTGGAACAACATGATGAACTAACTAGTACCCCGGAGCTCTTGTCTCTAGCTGCATATGTATCGAAAGATGGCCTAGTCGGCCATCACTGGAAAGAGAGGCCCATTGGACTTGCAAACTTTATATGCCCCAATATAGGGGAATGCCAGGGCCAAAAGAATGGGAATGGGTGGGTAGGGAAATGGGGGGCGCTATGGGGGACTTTTGGGATAGCATTGGAAATGTAATTGAGGAAAATATGTAATAAAAAATACTAAAAATTAAAAAAAAAGCAGACCACATATGAAAAAAAAACTGAAAGATGAGTAAACTAGAGTAAAATGGAGAAAATTAACTCTAACTCCCCCTAGTTCAGTTCAGGCATAGGCACAGTTCAACTACAACTTGAGCCAAAGTGAATAGACACAGGTAAAGAAAGTGTGTGTGTGTCTGCAGGTGTGTGTGTGTGTGTGTGTGTGTGTGTGTGTGTGTGTGTATGTGTATCTGTGTGTGTCTGTGTGTGTGTGTTCTTGCCTTTCTTGTAGTTCTGGAATAACTTATCTTCTTTGTTGTTCATATAGCTGTCTTCTGATAACATTTTTGCTCCCTTTTATGGCAGCGATATGCTCTATAAAGTACAGCTTATAGGATCTACTCTGAAAAGGATGTCCTTAGCTAGATTATTGACCTTTGTTGGGTTTATACTCTTTGTGTAAACTGGGACAATTCTACAGTCTTGTATTTCACAGTGTATAATACAGTGCCTAATACTAACTCTTCAGGAAATTTGTTCATCATATAGTTACAAGAGGGGTTTCATGAGAGAATTATAATGATGTCACTTGAATCTAAAAAATATTTTTATTTAAGAGGGAGGGTTTTTGGTGGTATTTCTCAAAATATGCTAGTGTACTATCTGACCCAATCTGTACTGCACAGTGCAGTCATTTCACAAGCTTGCATTTTGAGCTGACTGTAGGAAGCTTTCTTTCAAAGAAATGTCTTAATAAGTTACAGGCGATTTACTTTCCATTTAAACTTTGAGTGAAATATGTCTACAGTTGTTATTGAACAGATTTGAAGCACAAATCTTTGATTTGAAGCATAAATCTTATTGCCTGACACTGGAAAGATCACTTCTTGACATTTCTTTCCTTTGTGTATAAGTAAGGAGAGTACATGACATTATCCAGAACTTCATCAAAGAATAAAGTATACATACTCAAACACATAGCATTTGTGACATGTAGAAATCAGGTCGTGCATATTATTGCTATATTTCAAATTTGTCTTTAATATTCTGGGGGTGTTTTGTTAGAGTTGCATCTAAGTACCTACTAACCATCGAGTCCTACCTGACAATAACCTTTAATCTCTTTCTCAGAATTACTATAAAGAAGCAATTGCAGTGAGGTTTGAAGGATGCTGGATACCTTTAAGCAAGTTTTGTAAAGGCCTGCTTTTTAATGAACTACTTAGACAGTAATTTAATGTATTTCCTTACATGACGAACTCAGAGGCATGACAATTTCAGAACACGCCATAAGAGTAGAACATAGTGAGAATGAGAGGCAGGTCTTCCTGAGTGATGAGACACATTTCCTACCCCAAGCTGATTCTACATTTCCATTATGACAACAAATAGAAGCCATAGTAAAAGCTTCTACTTTGTCTAAGGAGGTGCACTTTTTTTTTTAATCATCATGAACAGAATAAACACACTTTCGAATGCTCACTCAAAAGAAAGAGAATGACCACTGAGAACAGAAAACGGGTGGTGTCCTAAAGCCTTGGAGAGAGATGAACATGAAGCCCTAGAAGCTGACTCCTCTTTGTTCTAGACTGTCTCTGAAAGAAACAATAATAAATAAATAAATAAATAAATAAATAAATAAATAAATAAATAAGACAAAACTTCATGTCCCTTAGAATCAGACAGATACATCCTAACTTGCAGGCAATGGGCACTCTGCATGGAACAAGGGTGCTGAATGGGTAAGATCTGGAATCTGATGATAAGCATGATTTGAGGGGACAGAAGCCAGAGAGAATCTCAGAGACAATTCCACATTTTGCTGTAGTCTATGGGAATTTTTAAAAACCTCACATTTATTTTTCTATAGAATAAGTTAGGAGGTCAAATTATTTGATGATTTCTGTAAAATATTATAAACCAATCAACCCACCACAACCCCTGCCCAAGATTATCCCTGCATGCACAGGGGCTGAGGTAAATCATGTGATTCCAGCTAAAGCAGATGAAGTAGACCAGACTTCCCCAATATTGAAATTTGGTCCTAAAATCATTCAGATTTCTGACTGAGTTAACCAATCTGTCATGTGGTCTCAGCTCTGTCAGAGGAAATTAAATCCTCTGTAGATAGAGACGACATCTTTAGAATCTAACGATTTAATCTCTAATGTCAAGAAGCAATTTAATTTTACTAATTCACTAAACCCATTAAGCATGACAAGAGACAGGAGCAAATATCCAAATCCAATTATAAAAAGAAAACAGGAAAAATGAAAACAAAAAAAAAATAAATAAAAAGTAGACAATTTGAAACTATAAAGATACTTGATAGGAATGAAATCTTTAAAATAAACATATTCAGAAAAATATGTTTAGGGCAAAAGTTTTATGACAAAATTATTAAAAATAGGGTTGATATGGATGAGAGGGAGACAAGGGGCATAGTAGTGTGAGTGATGTGAATGCATTGAATACTCCTTCAAAAT
The DNA here is from genome assembly GCF_978045245.1 of Mus caroli. NCBI lineage: Eukaryota > Metazoa > Chordata > Mammalia > Rodentia > Muridae > Mus > Mus caroli. Next base: position 42,719,380 of record NW_028227259.1, read on the forward strand.
GTCAAAGAGTAAATTTAATTAAAGTCTTTTTAGAAATAATTAAAATAGAGCAAGAAGAAAATGCATGAGAGCCTTCCTGTCTATGTAAGCATTCAGTATTTCTGCCTAACATGCGGTAGAAAGAAAAATAGCAACAAACAAAAAGGCTTTAAATCAAAGTATGTTTGCCCTTGACAGACCGGGGCCCAAATAATATCCTTCTTTTCCAGTAGGGGGCAGTGAAGGATGGAAGCGCTGAGTGTGGGGTGGGAAGTCTTGCAAGGATCCTTATGCTGATGGCACACACAACTATGCTAAATATTTTATTTTCACCATGAGATAGAAAATATATTGCCAAAAGCACTTCATTTGACAAGTTATGTCATCTTTGATGTCCCATGACATGTCATGATGAATAAACATGCATCTTCCCAGGATTTGTGCCCACGCTCTCCTGGGCAGCTTCCTTCCTTCCTTCCTTCCTTCCTTCCTTCCTTCCTTCCTTCCTTCCTTTCTCTCTCTCTCTCTCTCTCTCTCTCTCTCTCTTTCTTTTCTTTCTCTCTCTCTCTCTTTCTTTTTTTTTCACTCCCACAAACAAATAGAAACACTCTGTAACCTAGTTTGCCCACTTCTCTGCATTAATGTGAGTATTGTAAAAAACAGGACTAATGATGGTTGAATATTTATTGCATTTACTGTGGAGCAGATGCTTATCAGCTTGGTTTGTAACACAGAACCCATACATACTCCTCACAACTGTACATTTATGGAAGAACTGCTCACATTTTAAACTAACAATTAAGAACTCCGCTCCTCACAGAGTGTGACTAACATTCCCAGATTCCTGCAACTGTGATATGGTAGCAGAAGAGTGTATAGTGGCAGTTCTAGCACGCAGTGACCCTTCTCTAAGTAAACTTTAGATGCAAACTTATAAAATTTGATCCTGATATAATTACTTTGAGGCAGTGCACGAGATACTTTTGAATGCAGCCAATAGCATCCAGATTGAAAAAAGAAAAGTTAGAAGAAAAAGTAAATTATATCTGATATGGAAAGTAGTTGTTTCTACAGCAGACAATGTCAGTTTCTGGCTCAAAGCTGGGTGCTGAAGCATTCTCTGTGGGAATGACTGGAGCAAATAGGGCTTTGGGGATTGTCTTCCTTAGGGTATTATTGCTGTGAAGAGACACCATGACCGAGACAACTCTTATAAGGGACAGCATTTAATTAGGGTTGGCTTACAGTTTTAGAGATTTAGTTCATCTTCGTCATCGTGGGAAGCACAGCAGGATGCATACAGAGGAGCTGAGAGTTCTGCACCTTGAACCCAGCTGCAGCCAGGAGAGACAATCTGTCTCACACTGGGCAGAGTTTGAGCTTATGAACCTCAAAGCCCCGCCTCTATAGACACACTTCCCCTAACCAAGCCGTACCCGCTTTAATAAGACCAGACTTGCTAAAGGTGTCACTTCCCATGAACCAAGCATATTCAAACTACCAGAGGGATGAACATGTCCACAAAAGTAGCTACAGAGATGCATTTATATCTGTATGTGTTACAAGTTTCACACAGGGAAATGAAAAAGACAAGGATAATTCTCTAAGCTAAGTACGTGTTTGATTGCAAAGAGAATTATGGGAATGTTTCGCTTTTTATTGCTTAAAAACAATTAGATTAGTAAGGAACCAGAAGGGGTTAAAATCACACCAAACTTTTGGAAATACTCTCTCAGTGTGACAAGAAAGCTGGTGTTATCAAGAACACAGGGAATGATAAATTGGATGTAAGATACCTCTGCCTACATGAATGTAGTGCCTTTTGTTCAAAGACAGGCTGATATGGGGACAGCTTAGAAATACAGATGTCTATGAAGCTATCACACAGGCCCTTTCTGCAGAGCACTGACCTCTGCTAATTGCCAAAGCAAGCTTAGCCAAGTTGTGCTTTTCACTTGAAGAAAACACTTGTGATAACTGATTGCTTTTCCTCTCAGAATTCAAGCTCAGCTTGATTTTGGCATCATCTCCAAATGTGTACAGTTTCAGGGTCACACAGCATACTGCCTCTAAAGTTGCTTAGAAAAGAGACATTGCCTTTCTTTCCAAGCCCCTTAGAGATACTCCAGCTTGATTTCCTTGCAATATTCATAATGATTACACTATTTTCTTATTAGATGAAGAGTTTCCTTGTGTTCGTATTCTTCAGTACGCATTACCATGTATGCAGGAGTGTATGAGCATGCTTGAGGAAGACAGAAGCTGATGTCAAGTGTTTCCCTCTGGTATGCTTAGTGTTGTCAACTTGATAGGATCTGGACAGGCCATGGAGAAAGCATGCTGAAATTCTTGGGAGGAATTACACATCTTCTGGGTATGTTGGTTGAGGGATTAGCTGATTAGACTAATTGAGGTTGAAAGACCCACACTAAAAGTAGGAGACATCAGTCTTTAACCATAGGCTTGCCTTTCTCCCTGCTTCCTGACTCTAGAGAACAAGTAATAGCTGCTTTAAGTTCTGCCACCTTTACTTCCTTGACCCAGTAGACCCTATTCTTGATCTGTGAACCAGAATAAATCTTTTCTCCCTCAAATTGTTTTCATCAAAGTATTTTATCCCAGTACCCGAAAAAGAAACTAAAGAATTTCCTCATTTTCTTAGGTTTTGAGATAAGGTCTCTAACTAAACCCGCAACTCACAAATGCATCTAGTCTGACTGTCCTGCTAGTTCCTGGGATCTGCTTGCCTAGCTCTCAAATTAAAGTACATTGCTGCACCTATCGATCTTACATGTAAAGGGACTCATGGTCCCTTTGCTTGTGTGGCCACCACTCCCCTGAACGAGCTATGACCTGAGCTGAAATATTCAGATGTTCTCTGTGTATTTCTTTGAACTGTTTTTTTTAAACTTATATCTTTATGAATGTATATTGAGTTCCAAGATAGTGTATTTACTTTGAATCAATGTCTTCTGCTGTGTTACAAGGCTAGATGCTCATTTTATCTGCTTGCTTTAGAATATTATAATTAAATTTAAATAATACACTGCCCTTAAGTATTTAGGATCAGTTTGTTGTGAGAAAGAGTAATGAAACTATTAAAATTTATTTTAAACACATATCAAATTTATAGCTTAATCTAGGGTTAAATGTCATAAATTAATTTTATATTCTTCAGTTTATGTTCTTTAAATCCACATATCATCTTTATTAGACTCACAAAGTAAGTTTGGTATTTTCCCACACAGCCCCTGTATATACTAGAACATTATAATAATAGTAGTTACACCTCTTTACAATTTCAAAAATTAAACTGTCATGTCATTTGTACTTAGATAACTTTTATAAATGTCATTGT